>NC_079336.1:102842552-103485598 GCF_029582105.1 Oenanthe melanoleuca | reverse complement strand
TGGGCAAGCAAGGCTGTGTTTTTGTCTGTAGGAGAGATAATGTCTCCCACCATCATTACTTTGTTTGCATAACACAGTCTTTAAAGACATTTGGTTCAGTTCTCCATCCACATGACCTGCTACAAGTCACTTTAATAAAGTAATTTTATTCATCTCCGTCTCACACCAGTAGTACTGTTACAAAGTTAGTGTGGTGTGACCTGGTTTCATGTGACATAACCAGCATTTCTTCCTAGTCCAAGGGTCCATCCTGTGTCATTCTTGAAGAAACCAGTGTCTTGCCCATCTATTGTGTTTTATGGATGCTGAAGTTCAGACTTTCATCACACTTTTATCAGGTGCAGTGCTATTAAGTTAATCCTCTTTTGGAGTTTTCCAGTTGCAGTAGGGTGGCAGTGTACTTCAGCAAAGACTGAATTAACATAGTTTTCCAACTTCTGAGTGGTCTTCAAAGCCTTTGAGATTTGTGGACTTAATAAAGCTTCCATGGTGTATAATCATTGAAGGAAGTAATTTGTTCAGAAAACAATTGTGTACATACTTAGGGCGATATAATGGACACCATGCTTAATGTCAATAAATAAATGCTATTTATGCTGACAGAACTGGGGCTCTCAGTTGTTCATGTAGAGGTTGAGCATCTTTTTGGATGAAGTTGTAGTCTGAAGACTGTCTTATGTGCTTGGAGCTCAAGTTTGAATTACTTATTTAAACTTCTTTCAAAAGAAGTTTTGAAACAAAACACTTGCTTTGAGTGTTTCTTTTTTCTGTTTTGTGTTTCGCTAAAGATAAATATTTTGTTCTTGCAAAGAAATCCCTGTGAAAATGGAAGAATTTTGCTGAAAATGCAGTGTTACTGCAGAGTCTCTACATGGAAAGAAATATACTGCCAAGCCTTGTAAGATTTCAAAAGACCATGTACAAGTTACTCAGATTACTGAAAATTTGATCAGTCCTGATGGCATAGTTGACAAAAATACTGGGAAGATTAAGAAATATGTAATTAGCTTATTTACAGACTTCCCTTTCATCTATTTTTTTCAGTATGTGAAAGAAACAAAATCCCTAAAAAAAGTAATTAAACTAATGGAAGCATTTCTAGAACAAGACTTCAGTGGCACCAACTCTATAAACTATAATCAGTAGTTGCTGTCTGGTATTATGAGCATTCATACAGTCCCAGTGTTTTACTGTGTCCTTAAATATACTGTCTGCTGTGAATACTATTTGCTGGCTGTGTTCTGATGGAGTACAACATTCTAATTAAAGAGATAATTAAATTTTTTTACTAGAACCTTGGAAGAATCTTTCACAGCCCTTGAAAGGGAAGGAGAAGCTGCTTATTGAAAAATAAACCAGAACTTTTTCTGTCTCTTTGCAATGACTTTTTGCCACAGCATGGCCTGGAGCTTAAATAATTTGTGCAGTTTAGTGTAAGATTAGGTCTGCAGACCAAGTTCAGGTAGAGGCATTGTCTTTGAAGTGCTTGATTTTGACTTGGGTGGTAAAATCTTCCCAACTTTCCAAGCCTTGTGTTTCTATTTTAACTAAACGTATTCTCCTGTTTTGTTATCTCTTACCTGGGCTGGATTCTTGTTTCACAGGTATTTGGTGGCAGTCAGTGAGGTGTAACTGTAACTAGTAATAGTTCTATTACAAAACAAGTGGCACTTTAAAGATAGTATCTGTTTGCATTAGATCAAGTAAGATATTACTGTTTATTAAGTATACTGCATTTATTATTTTCCTTCAATGTGGGCTTCTATTGCAGTGACCACCTTGTATCACTTTTGAAGGCAGCTGCTTTAATGTTTAGATAAAATATGATAAAGCTTTTAGTTTTCCTTATGGTAAAGCTTGAAGTTGGATTTTATTGGGCTGTTTTGTTGTTATTTGCATTAAAGGAGTAATTTTAATCATACAAATAGCTGTGGGTAAGTTAAAGAAATCTGATGAATAGATCTGCTCTGAAGTTCTTGTGGCTGGCAAATTACAGTGTCTGTACACTAATTTATTTAGAAGAAAGAATGGAAATGAATTACATTAAATGGCTGTTGCAATTGTATGTTCAATTTTAAATGACAGTATAATGGAGATGTGTAACTAGGATGTCTGTTGGCCTAAGTGCAAGAACTTGATTAATTTTGTGGCTCAAGACATTTTAAATGGTATGTAAATTATACCATTGTTTCCACATTTAAAGCTATAGGAATCTTATTTCAAATTGCAAACCAGAGAGAATATTTAGGCTTGGTTCTGCTGACTTTAAAGCTTTTCCAGCTTCTGATAGAAGACTTTTATATCCTATGTCTTAAATGAACAACAGAAGAGACACTGTAAAAGGATGTGCTTAGGCTTTTCTGCTAGTATTCATCAAACAGCAAGGCAGACAGTATAGCAGTTGGATGATGTCCCTGTACAAAGGGCTTTAAATTGGCAAAAATGAATAAACTGTAAAAATTATCTAAGTTTGCTTGGTTTTTTTAGATATGTCTTTATGTTAATTTTAGAACAGAAAGGAATAAATATTGAGTCTCAATTTTTTTTAACCTGACACTTCATTTTTCGTTATTATATTTTCCTTGATCCATGAACAAATTCTTTGCACTCACAAATGTAACTTTTAATATCTTTGTTTTATTCCATGTAGCTCTTCATATTTTTTTATTATGGGTGAATTAGTAGATTAATGTTGTAGAAAATTATTCTTTTGAAACACTAGGAAAGAGAACTGATGCTGTTGTAAAGGGACTGTTTGATCTGTCAGTCCTTTCAACCCTTAGCAACGAGATTAAAGGGGAAAGGCAGGAAGTCAAATTTAAAGAAAAATACCCAAGAAACAATTCCTAGTGCAAGTAATTCTTCCCAACAATTTTGCCCAGGTTCACCTTTTCTAGCCAATGAAGATGGTGTTCTTGGAGGTGTGATAGTTCTCCGCTCCTGCAGGTGTTCAGCAGATCCTGAATCCTCACAGGAAAAACCAACTTTACTAGGTAAGGAATCCTTACTCATTTTTGATTCATCTGGGTGCTAACTCAAAGTGAAGGATGAAATAAAATCCCTGTGCATGTTTGAAAGCCACAGAGAAAACAAAAAAGAATTGACATAAAAATCTAGAAAGCAAAATAAGGAACAAACAAGGCCAATATTATTAAAACACCAGAAAAGAGCATTCTTTCTGACTCACTTTTTCTAAGTAGAATTGTCATTCAGAGGGTTATGTGGGATCATTCTAAACCTATGGCATAGATAGGATAGTTGCTTGTGGCAAGGCAGGATGTATTCCTCATACGAAAAATTACATTTAGAGCTGGGAGTAATGCATGTAGCCATTTACTGCTCAGTAGCTTGTTTGTGAAAAATGCTTTCTAAAAAGTTCTTTATTCCTCCTTTTTGCAGAAGAAAGTGTAAGAATTTGGAGGACATACTTAAAATCTGTAAGGAAAGTTGCTTATGGTTGTTTATTCTTGATAATGGTGAGGAAAATCAGTTTAGATAAGTCCCAGTTACTATTTGCATTTGCACCAAACTTGAGTTTCTGCTGCTGAAACCTGGACTTATCTTCACCAGTAGCTGGCTAGTTCCAAAAGGGCTTTACATCCCTTCATCCCTGTTTCTGTCCTGGAAACACAATCCCTATCTTGCTGCTTTATGGCAGAAAAATGTTTTATGGAAACCTGTCACATGGTTTGTGTGGGAGAAACAGATGGGAACTGAAGGCTGTAGGCTCTGAGCAGAACTGGGTGGAAATACAACCCTGAGACATTAAAGCCACTTTAAGGGAAGGAATTTGGGATTGGAGGCATATGAATTACTTCACTTGTGCCATCTCCTTTCCTGTGGTGCTCCTCAGATGTGGAGCTATGTGCTTATTTATTGGGTCACACTGACCTGTCTAATATAGATTGAGGTGATGTTACCAGAATTAAAGTGTTTTTGCTTTATATAATGCTCTGCTTTATTATTGTTTACCCAATTGTGACATTATCTAGTGCAACAGCATCCTGCAACATAAATTCTATCCTTAAAAAAAGAGTTAAGAAGATGAAAATACAAGTCTGAATAAGTAAGAACAAACAAGAGCAATTTAACCTTCAATTCATGAGACTTGGAAGTGAGAGAATTTTTTCTATTCATTTAATGCTTGTCATTCATGTAAGAGAACATATTCTTTTAATGAAGATTTGATATCTTTTCCTCAAAAATTAATTTATAAAATCCCCTTATATTGTACATTGTAGGTGAAGACTGTTTCTCCATTGATTTCTGGTTTTCTTTCACTGAAATAACACTGAGATTTACTGTAACACAGTGCATTTTCTGTGCCATGGAAATTTCCTGCCTAATAATGAATGCAGAGATAATACATAATTACACATATGTAGTATTTGTGTTGTTTGGACTGAAACAGTTGGTTTATACTGAAAAACTTTGTGTATAGAATAAGGAACTCCCATGTCTTTGTTTCAGAGATCATCTTCTTTCTTTTTAATATTGAAACAAATGGCAAGGAAGTGACTTATGAAATGGTTGAAAATATACTTATCTGTATAATTAATTTAGAATTTTCATTATAGTTCACTGCTCCTAATGGCTAACAATAACCAAGGTTTGTGCTTGTACAGGCTACTTTTGGTAGTTATCAAAGGCAAAGGTATAATATTTTGAGGGTATTTGGCCTGAACTTCTCAAAATTGAAAGATGGGATTAAATTTGTCTTTAAAAAAAAAAAAAAGTTTTCACTGACAGTGGAGCCTTTGGATGCCATGGAGAGGTTGGCTCCATGGAATACACATTGATTGTGCTGGATGTGTTTTACTTTTCACTCTCTGAAAGCTTTTGGTTCACCTTTGGTGGTATCAGTCATGAATATATTACAAAGCACACACCTTGATGATGTTCATTTTTCTTTTATGATGAGATCTGCATGTCTGTCAGAATCTTCAAGTCTTGCTGGGTTCATCTAACCTTTGATCTCCTCCTCTGGTTTAATTGCTGTGCAAGGAGAAGTGGTTCAAAGGATTTGTGTGCTCAGCAGGCTGTGTGTGACCTTCATCAGCCACGTTACAGGAATGTGAGGAATAGCAATGAGGAAGAGTTTTAAACCCATCTAGTGATGCTTTTGTTGCAGTATGTGAAAGGCACTCTCAAAACAAATATATGGAAATGCCTGTCCATGGCATCTTGTGTAATTCATAATCCAGAGGAAGAATTTGTGCTTCACTGCATTTTTTTTAAACTTTTAACAGAATTTTGTAAAATGCCTTGAACTCTGATCAGCTATTTTTTTTCTTTTCCCCCCTTCTGAATTATGAACTTTATGAACACAAAGAAAGAAATATGACCATGACAGACAACAAGAAGAAAATAGTGTGGCAATTTATAAAGCTCCATTGGCAGAGAGCTGAACATGTGAATAATGTGCTCTTTGTCTAAATTTTGTGTTGCAGCTGAGTAGGAGTGTGTTTGTGTACATAAAGATACCTGCATATGTATCAGGCAATTAAAGATTACAGGCTGTTAAACAGTTGATGAATCCACTTTCAGCCTTCAGGACAGCCCCTTACTGGATTAACAGGCATTAACAGTACATGTGAGCAGTGATTAGTTTTCTTAATCATTATCACTGCAAGCATGGCAGTTGGTCTTTAACACTGATATCCTAAATCAGCTGTGAGTTCAGTACTAGAGAGCTCATGTTGTATACCTGGTGCTGGAACTCCAAGTAATCAGACCTGAGAGTGCTTTGAAAGGGGTTTCTTCATTTTTCTTCCCTTTCTTACCTTTGCTGCTACTTACACTCTCCACAGAGAAAAGGGAGTGTTTGCATCTGCTGTTGTAATTCAGTATACTGTTGAATCCAGGACTTCCTCTAATTTTGCCAGAAATCTTTCTTTCTTATTGTGCATGTTACTCTGGTTCCATCAGACACCTCTCCTTTTTCTGCAGGATAATTTTGCTTTTACCAGATGTCTTTCCTGCCTGCTGTATATCCTCAATTCCCATATTGCAGACTTCACTATTTCTGCATGTTTGCCTGTATCCTGCTTGGGCAGCTAAGCCACAAATCCCCCTTTACCTGTTGATAGCAGGACATCTGGCTTTATGCTGTTGCAGGGTGCTTTTGTCTGGGGTCAAGGCAGACAAACTCAAATTGTATCAGCTTTTTCTGAACAGGCCAGTGCTTTAGAAATTGGTGCAGTTTTTAAGTGCAGTTGGAGTTGATGTATTTCCCATCTTGGAGGCTCTGTATCGTTGAACTAACGTTCTTATTCTGGGTAATAGTTCTGCAGAGTGTGGCTGTGATACTCAGAAAAATCTTGTTTGCTTGATAGCTGTTTCTTTTGAGATTTAATCGCTCTGGTAAGTAGTTTTTGGTCTTTGTTTTTTATCCTTGCTATATTTGTTCCTCAAGACATCACTCTTGTTAAATTATATGTTGTATTTTAAACCAAGTTGCCTTTTTGTAACTTCTTGCGTTTTCCTTTATAGTGGAATTTCTGTGGAGCCATACAACAGAGAGCATGTGTGTTGGATACATGTCTGCTCAGGATGGCAAAGCTAAGGTAAACCATGAGGAATAGGCTGTAATACAGTAGAATGAGTGCAGAGGCTAAGGAGAATTTCAATTAATGATAATGAAATGTATAAGAAATTTCTTTCTTTAAGGGAACAGAAGAAGTAAGAGTAGCATAAATGTGCCAGTTGATTAGGCATTCCTAATTTTTTTTTAATTGCAGCAGTTCACAACCCTGTACTAACATATGCTCCATGTCAGGGTAAGGTGCCATGAACACATGTCTTCTGCTGACAGTAATTGTACTTGAATAACTTTATTCATCTTGATTCAGTTATGCTGGTACCATATTTTTCTGTGGGCATGACTTCCTTCAGACAAAGCAATTGCACCATCAAGGAAGATATAAAACAAACTTCAAACAAGTTCCTAGAATAGCCTCTGTGATAAAAAAATTCCAATATTACCATCCATATTTTCAGTTTCTTGGGACTTTATAATTAATTTTTAATGAGAGAAATATTACATTAAAATTGAATTTAACTATGAAAACTGGAAAATCCTGTTACATTATCATCAAGAAGTAGGGATTAACCAAGTGGATGAGCCATCCATTCTTAGGAAAAGAGCATGGAAAGGAAAAAAAGGAGAGCACTGTAGTGTAGCAACTGGAGCATTTAGGAAAGATGTTTGGAGAACAGAGATTATCATGGGAAAAGCTGCAGGCAGAGACAGTCATGCTTTCTGTAGGCATAATGCAAAGGGGGATGTGACCAAGGTAATAGAAATATATACAAAAGAAGAAAATCAGCATCGGATATTTTACATAGCAAAGCTGGTGTAACACTCTGTTTCAAGAGCTGCAATGGATGAGTTCATCTTCAAGGCATAAAATGTGCAGAAAGAAAAGGCAAGAATGCCCCAGAAAGACAAGAAAGGTAACAAGCAGCTGATGAAGGAAGTGCTGGTGGAGGTGTAAGTGAAGTATTTGCTTCACTTCTGAATAATTTAGGTACAATTCTTTCTAGATAAGTATGTATGGAAAAGAGTGTGGCTTTACTTCTCTTCTTAATATTTATTTCAGATTTAGTTGAAAAGAAGTCCAAACTGAAGTTAAAAGCTCAGATTGAACTGAGTGGAACTAAAGCAAGTTCAGCCACAGATGTTCTAGTGTTTGCCAGTTAGCTTTAAAATTGTTGTTTTGTGTTTGCAGTGAAAGAGTAGCTGAGAATAAAGGATGTTAAATGTTTCCAGTGTGCACACCTGCCTCTGACTTACACTGTGAAGCTCAAAATGTTATTGTTTCTTCCTGGTAGTGTCTAATTAATAAATAAATGCTAAATATGAAATCTGTCTGGTAATGAGTATTAACATGACAGTGCCATGCCCAGAGTTGCTTTCCTACTCACAGTTGCAACATTTGACATCTGGTGTGCATTGTTTTCATACTGCTGGTAAATTTCTCCAGCTGGTAATCCTGATTGTGCTGACAGACACAGCTGCTCTTCTTGGTTCACTTTTAAATTATGTTTTTGACCTTCACTGAAGAGTTAATCCCCCTCCCTTTCTTCCTTCTTTGAGTCTGTGGCCACAAATGCTTTCCAGAGAAAAACCACAAACGCTTTTGCTGCTGACTTCTATTGATCAAAAAAAGTCTTCTGTCATAAAAGCTGGAATTTTGTTCTGCTACAACTAGGACTAAGTTATAGATGGAAAACTGGGCTTGAAATAGAACACAATGTATTGCAAGTGAAAAAAAAAAAAATCTCTGTTCTTTAATAGAGTGACTGTTTTGCTACAGTTAATTTTGAGTGCTTGCCATGAAAGAATAATGGGATAAGAGTTCATAAAAGTATAAAATATCACTTGTTTATGAGGACCATAGCAAAATGATTAGGCAGCAGCTTGTAAGGAAACATTTGCTTTCCTGTTTTGCTAGGGTGGTAAAGATCTTCAGGTTTTATTTCTTTCATCAGTCTAGGACCTGAGTTTTGTTCTTAAACAAAACTCTGAGGGATTGTCACAGTGGCTGATTTTGAACTGGTTCAATTTAATCAACAATTTAATGAGTATGAAACAAAAGCAAGACTTAAAAAGTGGGGAGGTTTTTAAGTATCTGCTGTTATAAACTAGACTAATATTAGAATCATATAAAGGGGTACATACTAAGGAGAAAAGGGGCCTGCTTTACTATCTTAGTGGGATTCTTTCAGCATGGGAGGTTAATGCAGTTCATAATAGGACCTGGCAAATGGAGTTCTGAACCCCAGATGGAAACTGTGGAGGTACAGGATGCCTTTCCTACAAGGCAAACACAAGCTAGATGCAGCTCACCTCCAGACACTGGTGTGCTCAAGACATGGAGACAACCAGTTATCCATCAGCAGCTCCTTAAGAGGGGAATGAAACAAGTGGGAATCAGAGACCTGAAGTGGTTTGTACACCCTGACCTGCTGGTGCTTCTGGCTTCTAGCAGCTTGAGCTCTCCAAGCACTGATTTGGAAGGACCCTTGCACCAGGGGCTTGTTTGCTCCCAGTTTAGGCAAGACTGGGTTCTGCAGCTGGCCACTCACCTCCAAGCCACACTGGAGATGTCATGTTAGCTCACCAGCACCAAATGGCTGAGCCTGCAACAGCTGTGCACTAATAGGGGTATGATTTGAAGATGCTTTCTGGAAACATGTCCAGTCCTTTTTTTAAATTTTTTTTTTTTTTTTTTAAAACCACTTGCCTGGAAGAGTCACCATTTCCTGTTGGATTAAAGTGTTTGGTTGAATGTTGCTTTAAAAACCCTGCATAGCCTTGCCAGATGAACTAAATTCACACTTTATTGCTGACACAGTCACCTCTGGATGTACATCCTATCAGCTCTTTCTTGATGCTGGAACTATTTCAGCTTTTCCACCACTCACAGCTCTGGAAATGTCATCTCCACCACCTGCACAGTGGATATATCCCAGTGGCTTCCCTCAGATTTTTATGCCATAAACAGCTAATCAAAGTATATCTTAGCGGGTTCAACTGTGCTTTTCTTTTTTACTGGTCATCTTTCTCAACACAAACAGCTTCATAATCACTTGGTGCCAGCATTTGTCACCGATTGGATGTGCAAGGACACAAGCTTTTCATCTGAACATTTTGGTTCTTTCCTATACTTCTTGAACTAACCTGCACCACACTAGCTGATGCTTAACTCTTTCTGTCAATCAGTGAGGCTGTTGGAATAAGTGTCTGGCCACAGCCATTAGAATACACAGCTCCTTTTGTAGCAGTAACTGCTGCATCCACAAAGGTTATGACTTCCAGATTGAAGGACTGGGGGATTAAATAACTGCATCAACTGAGGAGATTTTTTTTTTTTTTGCTATTGTGTTGTTGACCCAGGGATTACTTGATATGAATTTAAGATCTTTGATAAACAATTATTTCTTTTTCCAATCCAAATTTTCTTCTCTTTCAGAGATACTTGTTGGTCTTCAGAACAACCTTCCAGATGCTTGGGGTTTTTTATGAATCTATAATACCTCTAACAACTGATCATAGCCTCAGCTAAGAAGTCACCCTGTTACAGTGGCTCTGACTTCTTTAATGTTACTCTGGCAGGATTCAGTTATCATTTCCTATTTTCCTGAACTGAGTTTTGTTCTGAGAGCTTAAGCATTTTTGTCACCACCACTGGGGAAATAGTTCTGCTCTAAGGTGTTGCTTCTTGCATCTCTGTCCATACTGTCATGAACAATGTTGAATACTTTAGGTCTTAACAGTTCATGTAGCATTTGGTAGAGCAATTTCAGTGTCAATTTGCACAAAGAGCTTGCAGACCTTTTGCCATGTAATTTGGGATGGGAAGAAGTAATTCCTTCAGTTCACCCATAATATGATTTTTGATTAAAATGGAATGGGGAGGAGGGGTGTTAATGGTTAGGTTGCACAAGTTAATTGATTCCTCTTAGATACAAAGCTTCACATCTTCTTGTTCCATGTCTGCTTGCTCAATGGAGGATGCTTCAAAGGAAAATAAATTCTTAAATCTCAAATGAGAGTGCAGTATATGCCTGCAATGTAAGTTCACAAACCAAGAGCATCTCATGAAGTTTCTGGCTGTGGGTAGGCAGCCTTTCTTTGATTTAATATTGTGTATCTGTGAATAATCAGACAGGAGCCCTTTTATCTCAGGCAGGGTCTGCAGAGTATTTGTTTACACAAGCCCTGCAGTATTCTGTATGCAGAAAGTTTAAATGGCTGGGATACTTAATTTTTCCAGGATCTAAGTGTCTTGTCGTGGTGATTGAGAGTAGTTGATGTTTCTGCTTGAAGATAGGTAATTCCTCACTTTGTTTTCAATAGTATTTGAAGTCAGAGGTTTTTTTTCCAGTGCAGGATCTAGTCTCAATACCAGCAAAATGCAGTTTTAGTAATTTATTTTGTGTAAGTATTTGAAATAATTTATCAGCTTGCTGTATTTCTTAACATTTCTAAATCTGCTATATGGGCTCTACAAATATTGAAAACTTTGGCAATTACTGTAAATGTTTTGGTATTTTTGAGTAGTAGTTCAGACTCATAGGTTTTAGTTTTTCTAACAGCTGGATGACTTAGACAGCAAATTTTAAAAGCCCAGTTGCAACATTGAATATATTCCAATTCAGTTGCCAGTTTAAATCTCTTTTTGGCAGCTATTCAGTTCTTATAACATGGGCTGCTAAGCTTTATGTTATGGCAGGTTTTAATAATGCAAAGCTATATAAGCCATTCTTTCCATTCTCAAATGAAGCAAACTCACATTACTGTGCAAAACGTGGTGCAGCAGTAGTGGAGAGTGTTGCATATTGCTGTGTTTGAAAACATTCATCAGCAGCAACTGCTGTCCACACCAAATGTTGTGGTTGCAATGTGCAAACAGAAACTTTTATCTTTGACAGTTAATTTCATTTGCCAGTATGAGCAAACATGGTGGACAGGGAGACCATCTCCAGTTCACTTTTCCTGTGGAGATGAGATGTAAGCTGTCATCATCAGATTTATTCGCCTTTACTGACACTGTAAAACTGAGCAAAAGTCCTTCCCTCTCTGTTTGAAGTGATACATGTGACAAACACTGATTGTATTGATTGTTGTTGGTTTTCTGAGGATGAGCTTCTGTGTTTGGCTTTGTGAGTGAAAGGTCTGTGAAAGCCCTTTGTCTGAAGGAGGGCAGTATTCCAGTGCTCATTGGGTGAAGAAACACATCTTGGAAGAATCCTAATTCTAATTTGAAAATTAGTGGAAAAATTTACTGAGCCTGTTTAGTGAGCAGAAATACGAAGTCAAATAATTCAGTCATTCATTTCAGACTACAGAGACAGTCTTTTAACTTTATGAGACAGGAAAAGTATATGTCACTGTTCTACTTATTTTCTTTAATCTTCACTCCTGTCTGGAGGCTGGGGAATCAGGCAGAAATTTTCATTTGAAAACTACTCTGTGCATACAGTGGACCATCCAGTTCTCTCATAAAAATAAGGTTTTTCTATTTGTTGGAAATAACCTTCAGTGCTAAGATACTGATTAAAATGTTTGGCTTGTAAACCTTCACGGAAATCAGCTGGCTCTGAGATGAGAAGTTCACTTTTTGGGTTTGGTTCTTGCATAAAGCCAGTAGTTCTGGAACTCTCCTTGGATTTGGCTGACAGAGTGGAGTGGGGAAGATAGCACTATGTGTGCAGGTTTGCACATATAAATGCAATAACCTGACTTAGCCCTGCAATTCACAATGATACAAATCGCATTTGAAGGTTCATGTCAGGGTTTTAGAATACCTCTATAAAACCCTGGGATGCTGAGCTGATTAGATGATTTGTTGGTATGCGTCTTGATTACAGGTAGGAGTGATTTAATTAGATACATAAATAATTTATAGTAATATACTTAACCCACAGAATTAATTTGAGCTTGGAAAACTGTTAACTTTCTAAGTAACCTGTATGTAAAATCATTATTTTCAGTGCAGTGAGACCAGAAGTACCCCATCACTGTGTCTTTCTGCAGTTTCCCATCAAGGACAATATTCTGGAGCCTCTTTCTATTTTTCCCCTTTTTTTCTTTATTAAGGTTTCACCAAACAAGATGCACATGGCATTTTCCAGCAGTATTTAGTGGGGCACCTTCTCCTGCCATACTGCAGGTGTACATGCAAACCATGGTGGAGGGGAGATTACCAGGAGACAGAGCAGCAGAGTTGCTGCCAAAATGGGCTCTTAGTGGGTAAAAAATAAATTCAGAATGTGTGGTTGTTTGGTTCTGATGGTGGAAGTGTGTGTCCGGCTAGGAGGCTCCAAATCTCTAAAAGAGTGTGTGGGTTTGGTGGCACTCTTTTTTTCAGGGAGCAGAGTTGTAGAAAGCAATTTCCTTGAGGATATGGTGTCCTTGGTCTTTCATTATATTTCATCTCTTTAGTGTAATGAATGGAAAAAGTTTTATTAATTACTCTGTCTAAAGCACATCCTGAGTGTGTAATAAGAGTGCTAAACACATGAAGTACTCCCTAGATTTGCTTAAGAACTGAATGTGCTGCCATCTGGTAGTTGTGCTCTGTGCTCTGTCCTCTTGGCAACATTTGATTGATTTCAGCTTTTTCCTGCAGCACTGTTTCTTGGCTTAAATTTTATATATTCATTTTACATAGTATTTATGCTTTTAATGAAAGAAAAGTTCTCTAAGTTGTGACAAACTGATACTTCCATGTGAATAGAAGGAAGTGACTAGCTCTTCAAAAGAAAACTTCTTTCGTATTTGTTGGTCTCAAGGTTGTTTCAGAACCCTTGTCTGTGAGACATGAAATAAGGTAGGTCAAAAAGATGAAACCATGTATTGTTCCTGTAGTAGCTGTATTCCATGTATTTCATGTATTCCAGAGCAGAAAGACCTGTTAGTTTTGTAAGAAGTGGGGAAATTTGCAGTGTACATCAAAAAGCACTGGCACAGAATTACATTGCAGTTATTCTGTTGGGGTTGGGGGAATCAGTAGTTCCATGATGTTGGTTTGGTTAGGGGGAAAGAGGGAAACACTGTGTGTTTGGATGTCAGGAACATGGAGTAAGAATCAGCATCTGAAGTTTGGTTAGCTCATTTGGGCTTTATAGAGGGGTAGGAAGCAAAAGATCAAATGTTTCTTCCAGCATTTATCTTTTTTCCTATGGAACTGTGGGCAAGAGGTTCCTCCTTTAAAATGCAGCAAAAATCTGTGGTGACTGAGTGGTGTCCCAGATATTGGTACCTCATCTCCTACTGGAACCTCACCAACTTCCCTTTTCTCTGGGAAAGCAAAACAAATCAGAATATCCTTGGGAGTGTGAAATGCCTATATATGAAACTGAAGATATGGATAACTCTGTCATTCTTTCCTCAAAGAGAGGATTCTGTAGAGCTGAGTAGAGGATTAATTCAGGAAAATTCTTTTTTTTTTTTTTTTTTGGTCCCAGGCACAATTTCTTCCAGGTGTAGGTTCATTCAACTTGTAAAGCTGACAGACTAATCGAGTTCAGTTAAAAACAGTGTCATTCTTTTTTGTTTGCTTTTTTGTTTTTAAGTTTCTAGAATCTAAACCTAATTGACTATACAATGTGGACTTAATGTAAAATATGATGTTGGGATATATAAATGTCACAAATTTAACAAATAAGTTCTGTGGTTCATTTAAAAATACTCAGTGTTCTTTGATGTTTCTTTTTGTTTACTGGAGTTTGTTTTTATGGTTAAGAACAAGGGAGATATAATTGTAAGAATTCACTTGGGAGTTTTCTGAAGTTGTCTTGACATGGTAGTGTTATCCTTTCAAATTATTTATTAAGTAACATCTTAAACATGATCATCTTAGATCTGTTTCATTTTTGTTCTACATAAGGCAGCCATTGGTGAAAGTAATAAAAAGTAGTCAGTGTAAACCAGATCTGTGTTTACTCCATCATAGAAAGTATGCAAATAAACAGGATGCAAGTGAAGGCTGTGAGAAATGCTTTGTTATATGTGGTTTCAGTGTTTCTGTAAATGGAAGTCTTCAGATGCTGGTGTACAGTGGTTTGGGGTCTTGTGTATGGGAAATGAGCTTTTCTATAGGGAAATGTGTTTTGGGCAGCTGTATAAGCATAGCTACCTGCTTATCCCCTCTTGTACATTTTCCTTCCCTTGCTCAAAAACATGTTAGGATTAACTTACTGGTTTGCTCTGACAGAGTACCTCGCTGAACAACCAGTGGCATTCTTCCTCTGAGGAAACAAATTTGATGGGCTCCCATGCCCATCAACAGTGATGCTTTTCTACTGTCATCCTTTCCATTTAGAAATTTTCACAGCCTTGGAAAAATATCATAGATCTGTCAGTGATAGAATAAAAAATACCTTTTTTCCACTTGATTTTCTTTCTTTTAATTTTTGTTTTTAATTTGTGAAATTATATCTACAGAAAAATTTCAGGTGCATTTGGAAGGAAATTGTAACAGATTTGAAGAGAGTATTTTCTTTTTGGAGTGGTAAATTGCAATTGCAACTGAAATTGTTCTGAAAGTAGGAACGTGTTCATATATCAAGCAGGAAAGCCAGACATCAAAGTTTCAGCAATAAAATGAAAACTTTGAAATGTTTTAAATGAAATCTTAGTCTGTGATTTAACTGAAAACAAGACCACCTAGGTGCAGGCACCAGGATACCCTTATCAAGAAAGGAATTAAAAGAAGCTGCCTGAGACACAAAATGGTTCTTCACTGTAATGAAATTAGTCTCAAAATTGGTTTCTGCTCAACTAATGCAAATTTTTCTTACTGAACGTCTACATTTATGCTTTTTGTGACCACCCATTGCCTCATGGCAAGTTATACATTTTGCAACAACTAAATCTTTTAAATGGGGTAATGTATGTACAAACAAATATGTGTTGGCTGCAGTTATAGGAAGGTGTCTTAGGAATAATTTCTAGTTCCTAATTTAGCAGGAGCAGTTTTCACAGTGTAAAAACATGTGCAAAGGAGGATAAAAAGTCATTACTCTTAACAGTAAGTCAGAGTATCTTTTCATAAGCAGATGCTTTTACTCAGTAATAAAACATACCCCAGTGTATAAAGGATCATTAACAGACTTTTAGAGTCACTGAGTTGCAATTCAGTTATAAACTGGAGTTTTGTGTATACAGACAAACATACCCACTTCCTGACTGAAATATTTCAGTGCCTTCTCAAAGGCTTTTAAAACTTTCTGTGGAAAAGATGCCTATTGGCAGAAACACAGTTGTTCTTTGGGTTGAAGCAACAGGAAGCCTTTGGAGTTTCTTAGGTGGATGAGTAGGTATTTCATGCAGAGAAATTTCTTCCTTGCATCCTGTTCATTGCAGTTACCTTGGGATCTGAAGTGTTAGTTTGTCAAATATTTAATTCTGCCTGAGGTTTCTCGAAGATGTATTTCTGTATGCAGTAGTAAAGACTTCTGAATCTCCCTAAGAAATAGAGCTATAAACCATGAAATGCCAGAATTGTTTTCTTTTGTCTTTACTCTGGATATTTCTTTCTACTTTCAGTGTGTTAATTCATCCAATTTACCTTTTCTATGCATCTGTCATGGTCTTTCTCTTCATGTGTTAAACATTAATGCAAACAAAATAGGAAAAGAATCTCAGTTGCTTTTCAAGTTGCTTTGTAGTTTACCCTCAGACTACAGTGAGGGAAAAGCTTAATTGCTCAATACTTACAAGCTTACTTTGTCCTGCATAATTTTGCCTTTTCTCAGTCCATAATGTTCTCTTGACTTTTTCCACAGACTCACATTTCAAGACTTCCTCCTGGAGCTGTGGCAGGACAGTCCGTGGCAATAGAAGGAGGAGTTTGCAGGCTGGAGAGTCCAGAAAGCAGCTGATTCTTCACTTCATTGCAAAGAATGTGAATGACTTTTTGTACAATAAGGGTTTTTTTGTGTTTTAACAGATGTTGGAAATTCTGCTTTTGTTTTATACTCCATATTGCAACCATGTGCACCATAACTTGAGACAAGTGCTGCTGTAGTTTATGTTCTCACTCTGTGAATGGGGGTTGTGTGCATGTTCATTTTGTCCTATGAATAAAATAGGAACTCCCCCCAGTTGTGCAAAGATCATGTAAGATTCATGATTGCATTTTCGTTTTTTGTGTTGAAAAGTAACCAAAAGTTAAGAAAACATAGTTGAAAGATATGGTCACAATTGTCATTCATATTTTAAATTTAAAACTAACAGGCCTTTGAAGTGGCTTTATAATTATGCAAAAAATTATTATGGTTTCTAAGTTTCTCAGTGGTTTAAGGAAATCCAGAGGTGATTTAAACATGAGTTGTGTTTTTCCTCTCCAATAAGGAGGAATTTTTTTTTTTGTTCAAAGAATGGTTTCAGTGAAACAAACTAGAGCAAAATTAAGGCTCAAATTGTTTTTAAATAGTCTTATAGGTCATATCTGTGTTCCCAAACCAAGATGTTAATAGCTCCAAGCTGTATGTATTGCAAAAAGCTCTATGAAGATAATGTATCGTTACGCAGTCTTTATGTATAATGGAATATTACAGTGTAAATAAGAAAACAAAGTTTATGGAAAGATTCGATATTATTCTTCACTTCTGCTTTAAATCTATTTTTAAGAGAGGTACAGAAATGAACATATTACTGGATGCAAAGTGCAATGTGTATTGAGTGGCTGGTAAGAGGTCAGATACTGTGCTTTCGTGTTGGTAAAGCAACTTCCTCAAGTCCAGCCACAGCATGGGTATTTATATAACTGTGTGTAATATGTATGTACTGTGCATAAATTTACTGTAACTCTTTTGATACCTTCAACAAACCTGCAGTGTAAAACAATGTAATCCTTGTCTGCCTCGTGAAGCATTGGCAGCTGAACTGTCATTTGTCACCAGTTTGGATATGTGAGCCAGGTTGCCCAAGTTCTAAAAGCGAGTTCTGACGTACAACCTTCCACTCAGTCCTTTTTCCTTCACAGCACTGGCCGCAATAGAAGATTTTTGTAATTGATTCATTGTCCTGATAAGTATGCCAAAGAGAAACTAAAACAGTTCATCTTTTTCCCTGGTGGATATTTGATAATTCTGTTTTCAGAAATAGTGGATGAATAGATATTCAGACTGTATTCGCTTACTCAGGCATTGTACTTGCCTGTTTTGTAATGTTGTGCCTGCCTATAACAGACATACTTGACTGATAAAATGGTTATATTGATTGTAGTATCAATCTTTCATGGAAAAGAATAAATTTTTTTTTAATAGCCCGAGTTCATTTTCGCTATTCTATTACAGCATACGTTTAAATACTGTCATGTGTGAGATCTGTGTGTGGTTTTTTAAATTGTAACCTCAGTGTAGCCCTATAGTTGAAGATATTTCAGTACAGTTCTGTAAATAATATAAAACAGCAGCCTTCCAAATTGCACGACATACAATGTACCTGTCTTGAAATAGTTTGTGCTGAAATACGATGCTTGAGGTTGGATCCTCAGTGTCACACTCATGGTCTGAGGAAATGAAGGACTGTCCTGCAGCATTCTAGAAATGATGCAGCAGAAGCTGCATTGTCACAGCTGTGATATGGTTAATTATTAAGTTTTTGCATAAACCTTTCACTGTGTAGCGAGTGAAAAATTGAAGATGATGTATATGGGTTTGTACATACCCAAATTTGAAAATGGCCTTGTTATTAGAAAAGCTAAAGGAACAGTGTTAGCCTGCTTTTATTCTAAAAGTGCTTTTCTGTACTGGTATGATAGAAATTTTGGCATAAATTAATTCTTTCATGCCATAAGCATGGCAGAATGCCTTGTAAAATGTAAATTGATTCTTCCCCTTACTTGCTTAATATCTCTTTTTGGAGGTTTGGATTCCAGCATAGCATTTTTGTGGTTTATTTTTACTTCACTTTTGTGTCTGTACAATACTCCAGTCAATTATTTTCCCCTTCTTTTTGGCACAGAGTTTTCTACCTAAGCTATGTACAAGAAGAAAACAGTTTTAGCATGTATGGATTTTGGTATCAGTAATTGTGAAGACTGACAGGAGCAGAATTTCCCATCAAACTCCCACTTAAACCAATGAAATTTCTAACATTAATTATGGGTCTAATTGTCCTGCTAGTTCTATTTTGAGCTTAAAAGATTCTCATGAAATATAAATGGTGAGGAGGGATGCTGCAATGACGTGGTGTGTAAGCCCTGAGTGTGATGAGTAACCACTGCCACTGCTCTAAGCAGATACAGCCCAAGAGGAAATGACACAGTTGACAGCAATAGCTGCTGAAATTATAAAGGAAGGGGGAGCAAGTGAAATACATAGAAATAAAATTTGAGTACTGTTGATTTTTTTACTCAAACACACAATTACATGTCCTAGAGGATTTTGTAGCAGACAGGTTGGTGCCAGGGTAGTCCTATTCAGTCTTCAGCCATAATAAATTTTCTTGCCTAAAGTTTCTAATAGGCTAAATCAAATTTGATACATAACCCATTTTTTGTCTTACTTTGCTCCTGTGCCTTTACAGCATGAGCCTGCAATGAGTTATTTTCAAAGGGCTCCAGCTGAGCAAGTTGTGGAAGACAGGCTTGTTACACTAAAAAAACTTGAGAGGAGATTTGAATTCAAGTGGCAGAGGTTTGGGGATGTTATTTTGTTGGTTGGTTTGGGGTTTTTTAAATTAAAACTCTTTACAGTTTTTATATTCTGTACATATGAAGACTGTTCTTTTCTGCTTGTGAATTAACCTCTGGAAATGCTGTGGCATATGGGAGATTTGAATAAATTGGAGGGAGGAGAGGACCTGATTTAGGGAAGCTGCACCATTCACCTGTAAAGGACAGCACAGAAGGTGCTGTGAAAGGAAGGAAGCCTAAAAGAATACAAAGCTGGTAATAAATCTAGGGTTGCTAAAAAGACTGGGGTAACTGCTGTTGCTACTTAAAATGTGAATTAAAATCAGAATATAGGAAAAGTAAAGGAATTGGTGGTTATGGCATTACGAGTACAATATTTCACAGTGGTATGTGGTAGTTGTGGGACTGGAAAGTCTTTGAATGATGCAGGATTAGATGGGAAGCTCTCAAGTGTGCATTTACATCCTTGTTAAAATGAAGGCTTGCAATTTAATGATTTTTCTTCCACTTGTCATGTGAGTTGTTTACTTAGAGTCAGTGAGATATATCAAGAGTTCTGTTTTCATTGCTAGCAGGATTTATCTGTTGGAAGACACTGAATTACATGGCAGTTTTTATAGTGTTGTGTGTGCAAATAACTGCATCTCTTCATTCTCAGGTTTGCCACTCTAACAGAATTTGGATCAGTGTAATTCTGGGTCACTGACATCCCACCATCTTAGCAGAGAGTCACTTTTTCA
Source organism: Oenanthe melanoleuca (assembly GCF_029582105.1). Lineage (NCBI taxonomy): Eukaryota > Metazoa > Chordata > Aves > Passeriformes > Muscicapidae > Oenanthe > Oenanthe melanoleuca. Next base: position 103,465,701 of record NC_079336.1, on the reverse strand, counting down.
TATTAAAAATGACTTAGGCAAAGAACCTGGTTTTCAGGTTAGCTTGGTGGAGAGGAGAGGGTTTAGGAGAGAATTGAAGAGTTGAAGGGGAAGTTTATTCTGTAGCTGGGTAGGGAAATAAACTCCTGTTAGCAGAGTATACAGAATAAATTTGCCAACAGGGGAGAACAGAAATCAATGGAAAGTGGTAGAGGGAAAACAGAATTATTTTGAAGGAAAAAAAGAATAAGAGGCAGTAACCAAGAAACCTGGGTTTTCAAAGAATTGATCTATCCTTACATAGGTCTTGTCTTCCAAGGGATATTTGAAGAGACAAAGTATGAACTGCTCCCTTACACTTGGTTTTCACATCAAAGACTTGTTTTGGTTTACAGCAAAGTAAAGACAAACACAGAATTTCTGTGGCTTTTAGCCTCCATGGAGTGCCAGCAGAGGTTTTGTAGATTCCTTGCAGGAGGGTTGGGAAAGGGCCACTGCCTCCTACCAGAGGCCAGATCTGCCAAGGAATGCTGAGAACCTGTAACTTGCAGGAAATTGAGATTTTTATATGGAAGCTTGTGGCAAAGGACTCCTGTAGTGTGTCTCAAGACAGCATTACTGATTAATAAAAGTTACCTCTTTATGCTCATTTTTTACAGGAAAGCTTGTGGGAGGTTTTGCTGCTGTAGGAGCCCTGTGCTTGATTATTTACTCCATTGGGAGATAACACAGAGATAAGGAGCACTTGTACACTGACTTTTATTGTTTTAGGTTCTACAGTGACACTGATTAGATTGTGCACATTCCACAAAACCTGTGGCTTAAATCCCTGTGAAGACCATTAGCATCACTTGATAGTGATTTAAACATAACAAATGTGTCTTGTTGCCCACTGCTGTGTGCCTAATGAAGCAAATAAAGTGTGTTAGCATGAGCAGCAGGTAGGGTGAGACCTGCTTTCCCTTGGCCTTGTGCCTAAACCATTGTACCCTCCCTTACCTCCAAGGTCTCAGGGATAATGTTGGATTGCAAACACCCACTAAGGCATAGAGATAGAGACCTGCTGAGCTCATCTTTCTGAAACAAAAAGCCTTTCAAAGGGAAATGCCATTTTCAGAAAGGATCACATGAAGGCAAGTGTCTGAGGTGGGATCCTGTCCCCAGTGAGGTCACTTGGAGCTCAGCCAACAGCTTCAGTGGAGCCAGGATGTCATCCTTGGAGGTATTTATCTTAGAGGACTCAAACTTTATGAGTCCCTTAATGCCAGTACTGGAGGCTTCAGAAATGAGGTGGTGTGAGATGTTTTGATGACTCATACTTATTTTTTGGATTATCTGGGAATATATGTTGGGTGTGTAGGGCTCCAGCAAGCCAAGAGGAAGAGCCAAACCACAGACTCCTCTGGGCAAATAATCTGCTGTAGCCAAGCAATGACTGTGCTAAAAGGAGCTAAAGGGCTCTCAGCACTATTTTATAGTGTACAAATTTTCCTAAGGATGATAATTTCTGCAGCCCAGGTTTCACTTCAGGTACATGGATGTGAATTTTATCAACAATCAGCCATCAGAGCACAACCTTAGGCAAGTATTTTTGTGGTACAACTCACCTGTGGCAAACCACTGTGTCCCAGGTAAATGCCTGTCTGGATTATAACATCATCTACATGTACTGTAACTGTGATAGAAATCCTACTGAACATAGTTTTTAGAATTTTCTTCCTTAAAATGTGAGTTGACTGAAAACAGCCACACAATGCAATTCTGTGCTGGAGATCTCCCGGTCCTGCTGCCTGTCAGCTTGAGATTTGGTTTAAAGTTGAGATCAAATTGTCCATGCTTGAAAATACTGCTGCTTTTTGCAGCTAAGAGTAAACTCTTTTGTCTCTGGTGTGTACTGTGGACAGGTGTCAAGGCCCTGGCTGTGAGGAGCAGGATGGATATCAAAGAGTGAGAATAAAAAAAAAATGAGACACAGCCCCAGAAGCTCTTTTAGCAGGAGAGGCTGCAGGATTTATGGATGAGAGAGTAACACTGAGCCTGGGAAGCAGGATATGGGGGAAGGTGGTGTTTTAATTTGCCTTTTTAATTTGCCTTTAATTTGCCTTTGTCTATCCTATTTTAATTAGCCATGCATTAAATTAACTTTCCCCTAGTTGAGTTTGGTTTACCCATGATGGCACCAGTATCAGTTACATCTGCAGCCACAATTCTCTTCAGGACTATAGTCAAATAGTAAAATTTTGCAGAAAATATTCTTCTGGTAGGTTAATTTTCTCTTGGGCCAGGGGGAAGATGTTTTTGGGCCCTGCAGCTTACATGACTTTGTAAAGGAAACAAAGGAATGCATGGCTGGAAGAAGGGATGGGGAAGACAGAGACTTGATTTTAGCTGATGTTAAACTGGGTATAAAATGAAGCTGCTCCTATCATCCCACTCACTGTGATTCTTCTTCTTGGATGTAGCTCTTACTGCTTTCAGTCCATCCCTGGAAGTAGCTGCTAAAATGCACCATGGATCTTGTTGGGAAAATTTGAATTTGTGGCTGATTTTATAGGCATCCATCCTAGGGAAGTACAATTCTTGATCTGATGAAAAAAATAGTTTCTAAAGTTTGGATCCAGTGAGCTCCTCTGGGGAGGAAAGAACAGACTGAGGCTTGAGGTGATTAATGGCCAGTGTTGTGCCATGATGGCCTTTGAAACTAATTGTGGGTCTGTGGAGAGGAGGGATATTGTTTCAAACCCCATTTTATTCTATCAATATGTCATTTAATGTCCAAGAAAGAAAATTTATCCAACCAAAAGACAGCACCATGGCACAGCAGAGAATGCTGTATGATAGATGAATTGCAAACTGTTGCAATCAGATGACTGCAATTCCATTAATTCCTCAGGGAAAAGGAGAAATATATAGAAAATCATTATTTTGAGTATCTTCTTTGCACATCAAAAGAATAGTTATTCCCAGATAACTTTCAAGAATCTTGACCAGCATTTGTGATTACAGAACAGCTTCATTCACAAATGAGAATCTTTTAAGCTGACGCAACAGTTTTGAATTTTTATTTCTATTTATTTTCACCAATTTTTTTGCCTATTTAATTTCTCAGATTTTTAACTTCTCAGATTTTTTACAACTGGTAAAAATAACCTGCAGAGTAATGTAGTGCCAGTCTTACACTAAATATCACCTGAAGAAGGCCCTGCAACCCTACTGGGGAGTTGGTGAAGGGGGCAAAGGAGCCATGCCTGCTTTTTGTACTTTCTGGTGAGTTTATTTTTTCTTCCCTGAAAATTCTCCATCAAAGATTTTGCTTCGTGCAGTCCTTTTGCAAAGACCAATACACTGTTCATGTAATTTTGCCATGAAAAAATCCTCTATTCATGACCTAAAAGTAGATACAGTGAGCTTGTAAGACAAAAGACCACATAAACTTTTGCATCTCCTTTGCTGAAAACCTTTCATGTGGCTGGAAAGAAGACATAAGCCCTTTTCCCTTCCTGGTAACTAATTCTCCTTATCTGAAAATAACAAAAAGGAAAAATTCTTTCAAATGAGAGCTGACATCTCCTCCTCATCCTAAATATTCTAATTATTTCTATCTCCCATTCAGATAGGCTGCAAGACCTTGTTTTTGTTAGTCATGTGCCAGTGAGGATACCAAGTACATTTTGTTTAAGTCCATCTTGTCAGGAAAAAAAAATGCACCAACTTGACAGCAGACTTTTAAGTTTATAAGTTTAGCTACACAGGATAATTTTATTTCTTAGTGAAACAATGCTGGTCTCAAATTCCCTGTCTGTGCATACAAGTCCAAAAAGGGTCACCTGCTGTTGACACTTTCCTCTTTCTGTCCTCCTGATAGCCTGTTGCTCCTGCATCCCTGTTTTCCTGGCTGCTGGTGAGCTCTGGAGTCTTCCTAGTGTGCTTGTGGCCTCGGGTTAGGGAAGAGGCCTTAGCTGAGAACTTTGATCCAACTCCAAGGAGATGATGGGTGGAAGCTCTGTGCCATGCTGTCGTGTCCAGGCTTTGAAGTCTGGGATTAGGCTGGGGGAAGGAAGAAGTCCTGCACGATATATCCTTTTGATGTGAGGCTCTGGTGAGTGGATGATGTGAGTTCAGCTCAGGACTTTGAGGCTCCAGCCTGTGCTGAAGGGCTGTGATGAGCCCTTCCTCTCTCCTGGGACAGAACATCCTCACATGAAGGGATGGAGAAATCCTGGGATTCCCCCATTCTGTGCTATAGCTTTGTTGACAGACTTATTTTTCACTCGAGCATAGTAAATAAAGTTTGTCTCCTGCTTGGAGATGATTCATCTCTCATTATGCTTAATAATTCGAATTCCATGCGCGGCTGCTGCTTCCCCTGTGCTCTGCCAAAGCGAGCGGTCTCTGCTCTGCACAGCTCCATCTGTTGGCACTGCTTTGCCATACCGGCAAAAAAAGGCTAAAAACACAATCATCCTTCTCTTCCCCCCATCTCCAACCAGAGCAGCCCTTTTGCTTGGAATGTGAAGGACATGATACCCAGGGGGCATGGGGTACCATTTGCTGGGATCTCAAACCAGTCGGGAAAGTTCCTGCATCCCTGGGCTCCCCGGCATCTTCAGCATCCTTCAAAATCAGGAGTGCCCAGTGCCTGCACAGCAGGCTGCAGACCTGGGCAGTGATGAGGACCCAGTGTCCCCACAGCATTTATTTTGCTTTTCCAGCCCAAACTCACCCCACCAGGTGCAGCAGCAGCTGCCTGCCAAGGGCTGGGAAGGGCTGTTCTTGCTGGAAGCAGAGAAAGCAGCGGTGGCTGGGGATGTGGAACGGCTGTGGGAGCTCTGAGTCCTGCCCTTGCACACAGACAGCTGGAAGGGAGCTGCAGGAGCAGCGGGATCATGAGAGAAAGGAGGCAGAAGCCATGCCTGGGAGCTGCAGAAGGGCAGCTCCACTCCTCTGGGCACAGACAGAGCAGGAGCTGCTGAGCCTGTGCCAGAGCACCTCCAGACCCTCGGGAGCTGCATCCTCACGGAGGGCTGTGCTCCAAAAACAGGGACCGGGGGGGCGTGGGGGGCATTGCTGGGCAGCAAGTGAGTGCCTTGGAGGTTGCTCTGGTAGAGCACAAGGGATGGTGGTCACTCACCTGGGGTGAGGTTTTGCGGGGCCGGGCAGTCACACGGTGAAACCTGCTGGAACACGGGCACGGGTGGTGGGTTGCCCATCCCTGGACACGTTCACGGTGAGGCTGGAGGGGCTCTGAGCAGCCTGGTGTGGTGGAAGGTGTCCCTGCTCCTGGCAGGGGGTTGGACCAGGGGGCTGTGAAGGTGCCTCCCAAACCCAGGCGCTCCCCATTCTCCAGCCGGGAGCGCACGGAGAGGAGCGCGGCAGGTGTGGGGATGCTGCTATGTCAGACCTGGCCACAGGAGGGTACCACAGGCAGGGACACGCTCGGCACTGCCGCTCACACACGGAGGGATGAGTAAAGCCGAGTAAAGCCACGTCTTGCTGCTCCACTGCCTCCCCTGCCCCGCCGCAAGTTTGGGAGCGACGCTGTGAGCGGGGCCCGTGTCCCAGCCGGGCAGAGCATCAGCCTGGGGTGGCTCCGCACAGGAACCCCTGGCAGAGCTCTGTCCCCCGAGCTCTTCGGGAATTGCAAACCTGGTTTTGGGGTGTGTCCTGGTTTGAAGGACAGGTGTCTGCCAATAAATGCAAAAGCTTCTCTTTGAAATGGGAATGTAGTCCCCCTTCCTCCAGTTATTATTATTATTATAATTTTGAAATTAAGGGGCTCTTAGGCAAAGATATGGGAATTAGGAATAACAGTTCTTTACTAGGAAAATTAAAATTGAAATACAGCATTACAAAGAACAATCCCAACCCTGCCAGAGTCAGAATCCAAGCTGACACCCATCAGTCAGTCAGGGTGTTGGCACAGTCCCATTCAATGGTGGCTGCATCCTCCTGCAGTGGCAGATGTGGTTCAGCTGGAGCAGTGCTCCTGGAGAAGGTGCAGTTTCCTCTGAAGGTCCAGGGATGATGTGGAAAGGTCTGGTTTTCCTCTGGAATCCAGTGGAAAGAAGGTTCCTTGGTGTCCAAAATCTCAGTTTTTATCTAGGCAGGAAAGGCTTGGCTCCTCCCCTGGCTGGAGCATCTCCCAGTGGGATGATGGAATTTTATCAGTCATGCAGTGGGACTGAATGGGCCAGCAGCAGATGATATCTTCCTGGAGGGAGGATGGGCTGTGGGAAAGATAAAGATGATTGCCCCAGCTGGTTTAAAGATGCCCATTAGCAGATAATATGTGCCAGGAGATAAGGGTCACTGCCCCACCCAGTTCAGCAGCTGGTGATAGAATACACATTTCTGGCCACATCCTGTATGGCAACCCAAGACAGGCTGTAAGGCAGGAGTTGGCACAGCAGCCATGGGAGAGATGCTCCTGGGGAAGAGCCGAGAGAGAAGCGCTCTGTGCGAAACCCGGGCTGAGCTCGGGCGGCTTCACTTGCCTGGAATTGTCCGAAAGGAACAATTAAAAAAATGAAGGTACAAACATGATCACAAGCAAATAGTTTTCCTTTGTATGGTTTATATGAGTCTCTGCTTAAAAAAAAAAAAAAAAAAAAATTATCTGCCCTCCTGGAAGTGTTGGCTTCTTCCAGCTACTTGTGGTGTAGGTATGAATTTGCTTTGACATCAAATACTGAATGTTTTCAGTATGGATACTTCATATGTGGCTGGTCCTGAAGCAAGAATGGGGCTTTATTATCTTTATTCTTTATATCTATATCTATATCTATATCTATATCTATATCTATATCTATATCTATATCTATATCTATATCTATATCTATATCTATATATCTGTATATCTGTATCATCTATATCTATATCTATCTATATATATCTGATATATATATTTTATCTAAATATTCATTTATCCTTTAGTCATGCTTATTATTTGATTTTATAAGAATCTTACTCTTTAAGATCCATCAGATGTTTAGAATGTCCAAAATCAGTACTCTTTATGATGAGAGTAAGTATTCTGATTTTTTGATCAAGGCTTTTTTCCCCTCCATAAAAGGAGAAAGCAATCTGCCAGCTAAATAAATGCAAACATTTTGTTTCTCATGCTATCAAAAAGGAGCACGTAATATGATCCAGCCTCATTTGTGAAGGAACAGTTCTAGTTACACAGATGAAAAATACTTATACTTAAAAGGCAAAATCAAACAGAACTGTGTAGCTTGTTTGTTTATCTTCAGCTGTGATTGTCCTTTGGAGACTGAAGCCTGGCTGAAGCTGTCATAACACAAGATAGATTGCTTCCATGGGTTTCAGTGGGAGTTTGGACTGGATAATGTGAGATTGCAAGATTATAAATGCCTCTCAGAAGGACATTAGTATAATTTAATTCATGATGGAAAAAGTGGGATATGAACATTGCAGTGACCGCTTCAGCTTCCCAGATTTCTCTGCCTAGAAAAGAAGTTCTGCAGATCCAGAGGAGGGTGTGCAGCAGGATTTGGGGTTTTCCCAAATAAGGAGACCAGCTCTGGGTGCTCCATGATCACAAAATCATGGAATGGTTTGGGTTGGAAAGACCAGCTAGTCCAAACCCCTCTGCACTACATCAGGTTGCTCAAAACCCCATCCAACCTGACCTTAAATGTTTCCAGGGATGGAGACATAGCTTCTCATGTATGTGTTTCACTGTCCCCACTGTAAAAAATTTCTTCCTAATACCTACTCTAAATCAACCCTCCTTCAGTTTAAAATATACTTTGTCCTGTTCCCAACAGGACCTGCTACAAAATTTATCCCAAACTTTTTAAAAAATCCCCTTTAGGTACTGGAAGGGGCTTGAAGGCTTCCCTGGAGCCACAAATAGCCCCAAATTCTGCTTCTTTGCTGAGCTGTCCCAACCAATTTGCAGCAGCCTTGAGATGTCTTCACTGTTTGAAGAAAAGCTGCTACCATGGCTTGGGAAATGTGAGTGAGCCTGGCTTCAGTTATGGAAAACCTACAAGGCAAAAGTATGGAAAGCTTGCTGGTAAATAATTTACAAGAAAATATCTTGCTCAGCATGGGGTTTGCAGTGAGGGGGTCATTTTAATGACCTGCTTCAAATGTTAATATAAATCATTACTTCCTCAGCAGCTAAATCACAGCTGCCTCGTGCTCTGTGTGCTCTCCCCTAGGAATGTCACTGACTCGTGGATATGGAGTTTGGAGCCACGTGGCACCCAGGGATGGACAGAAGGGCAGGGGGATGGATGCCCATCCCTGGCTCAGCTGTGCAACTCCCAGGTTTCCACACCACTGTCCACCTCTGCAAATTGCAGGAATTTTGGGAACCTTTTGACAGGCTGCTAAACTTCAGTAACCCAAATGACCCCATAGCCCTGGTGCAGAAGCAGGGACAGTGTTTAGGAGGGTATGGAAGGCAAAGTTTGGCTTTGGTTGAATGATGCCTGTGAGTTATGCAGGGAAACTTCTCTCAAACTGCATAGCAGGGCTCAGACTCACCTGGGTCAGCCAGCAGAGCTTCCCAATGGAGACACCTCAGGCAGAATCTCCACAACCTACATCAGCAAGAGGTACCTTTGGATCCTAACTTTACAAACCAAAAAATGCTGGCATACTCTTTGTCTTTGTTGCCTGTGTGAGAATGTCAGTCCTGTAGGTTTTATAATAACAATATGCAAGTGAAAGCAGTTATTGCTTTTGATGGATATGTTTAACACAATGATACTTCTACACTTTTAAAAAATCAGAAGAAAACTTTAATCTCTTAAGTACAAAAAGCAAAGTCAAAGCATACTTAAGGTGTTACCTTTTCTTAACAGAACTATCTTAGCCAAGGAGAGGAAGTAGTAGTTGGCTTCAAAGCAAATGGACAATTTTGGATTCATGGTGAAGATGGACTAAGAAGGTGTGGAATATTATGTGAATGGGAAAACAAAATCTGTAGCAGAAGCACAACTACCATAAATATAGCTGTAAGATTGCCCAGAAAGGGACTTACCCTGGCTGGGCTGTCCTAATCCCAATACAGAAACCAAGACTGGTGTTTGCCAAGTCTGTGTACATCATGTTTTCCTCAGCCTCCTTTCTTTTCCTCCTTTATGCATGAGTAAGGTTTTAATTTTAGCAGAAATTCTGCTAGGCTTTTGTGGGCAGGTTAGGGAAAGGAACCAGAGGATGATATTTTTATTTCTTCATACAAATGCAGGGAAGTTTGTCTGAGCTCTGCTGGCAAGGCCACCATCAGAGAGGTGTCACAAGTCTGGTTCACATTTGATTTCCCAGGGAAGTTATTGAGAATGTTTGAAGTCACCAGGCATGGGCAGGCACAGAGCTCAAACCATTCATACAGAGTAGTCTGCATGTCATTTTTACACTGGTAGAACCCACCCTGGCTTGTCTGACCATGCACAGAGGTTGTACAGGAGGGTGCCCAGCTCCTGCTGGGATGTGGCTCCATGCAAGCAATGCAGGTTAAGAATTATAAACTCTGCTCATACATTCTGCAGCTTTGATGGGCTGGCATCTGCCTGCTTTGTAAAGGAATCTCACTGACCAGATTAATTAATCCAGAGGCTAATATCCTCTATGCTGTGCTCCTTCAATAGCACTGCAAGGGGCTCCTCCATGAGTGGAATGATGTTTTGATGGGTCTGACCACAGGGAAACAGGAAACTGAGCTGATCTCACCAGTCCAGACAGGGACCCCAGGCACCCGTACCAGTGTCTGGTGTGAAAGCAGAGAGAAAATAGCTCAGGGTTTCTCTTCACTCCCACACCACTGACCCATGCTGGAGCCCAAAAAGCCACCCCTGCCTGCTCTGTTTATTTGTTTGTTCAGCCCTTGTACACCCCTGTTTACTCACCAGCACAAGGGACAGGGGCTCATTTGGCAGCCTCTAATGACAGCTTTAGGTTCACCACCCTGTACTAATTCTGTGTTGTTAAAAATACACTTTTTTTTTTTCCAAATGAGAAATGGCAGCAAGCAGAGGCAGGGAATGACTCTTCTCTAGTTCACAGTGTGTTTGCTTTGTCCCACACCTTTGTTTTGGGAGATGCTGTTTTTGTAGAAAATGAGTCCAGAGCTGCATAAGTCTAACTCAGCTCTTTCTAAGTATGTTTTCTGGGGATTATCATGCTGGCTGAGAAACAAGCTACTTCTCACAGCCAAAAATGTAAAATGAAAATGAGCTCAAGAGCCATTGATTGCAAGATAAGCAAAAGCCTTTCAACTGAGATTGGCCACAGTGCTGTAGGATGACTATTACTGGTTGGACACCTCCTGAAATGCAGAGATTACTAACATTTCTGTGGGGTTTTGAAAGTAATTCTTATTCTGATCCATCAGCCACTGTAACAGTGGTGATGACCAATATTTTTCCCTATTGTACCCATTGGTACAAGAGGAAATAACCAGAAGAATAGTCAATGAGCTATTTATAAAGATGTAATGCAATGCACAGTCATCTGCTTCTGATGAGTGGGTCTGGCCATCAGCAAAACCATGAGGGATTAGAGGAGAAAATGGTTTTGTGTTTCTTCCTGTACTTTTTACTGTTAATCTCCAGCATTTGGGCTGATGCTGTTCCAACATCTGAGCCTCAAAGCATTGGTGAGGTGAGACTCTCCTTGGCTGCTCTCACCTGACTGCTGAGGTGGAATGAATGGATGGAAAGGTACTGCATGACAAACTGAAAAATCACATTCCCCATGTCCACTCACAAGCAAAATATCTTTTATTTAGCAAAGGATTTTGTGTGCCATTCCCTTTAACATCCCTGCAACTGAACAGTATGCATTATTCATTTTCTGTGGGCTGCAGAAGTAGTGATCATTAATCACTAATCTCACATTTTCAGTTGATGTCTGCTCTATTGGTGGCCTTGTAACACTTCGAAAAAAAATGGGAATATTTAGTAAGTTGGTTTTTAAAAAATGGAAATCGGTATTGAATTCAGTGGGAATAGACAGCTCTTTGTGCTCTCTGAAGTGATAATCCTTTCCTATGCTAAACTAACAGGATTTGAACTCCCCTCCCTGGTTTATCCAAGACAATAATTCCATGTTGCACCCATGTTGGATAGTTCAATCTGCACCCATCTTTAAAAGTAACTCTTTTATCCATTCAGGTAGGAATTGGTTAAACCAGGTAGATGCTGCCATTGTGGTGATAAAAAAGCAGTGGGGATTTTCCTAGTGAGGGCCCTGCTGTGCTCTCTGTTTATGCACACTCAGATTTTTCAAAGAGCAATTCAAAGTGCCTTCTGGCCTTCAGGTTGTAGCATTTTTTCACGTTGGAGAGGCTTGATGGTTTTTGGGATTTGCCTGGTGCCCATAATTATCCCTGTACACAGTACAAAGCCTCATCTTGTGTCTACAATCAGGACATAACCAGGACTGCCTGTTGTCTCTGCTCTTAGGGAATGCAGGAGCAGCCCAAGCAGTTGTGATGGACACCCCAAACCAGGTCCCCCTGTCTCACCCACTCATCCTCAGCTGGGACATGGGGCTTTGCACGCTGCAGAGTGAGCAGGAGCTGCTGCTCTGGGAGGCCACTAATCATGTATGCACACATGTCAGCTCTATGGTGATCCAGATGCCCTCCTCCAGACAGCCTTCTGAACAAAATGACTTCATATAGGAAAGACGTGTTTTTCACGTCTGGCTCTTGAACATTGTTTTTCAGTTACATGGTATTTTCTGGAATTAGCAACAAAAATTCAGGCACAGGAATATAGTGTGTGTTTGTTCCATGAAGAGCTGGGACCATTTTGATATTTTGCAAAAAAAAAAAAACCCCAAAAAAATGAAAAGCTCATTTAATACCAGCCCAGCTATTTATACCTCTTGCACAAACTTAAACATAACAAAAAGTGCAACATAACTCATGAAGCAAAGGAGCGTCTCTGCCAAGCGTAATATTTGTATTTGGAAACATGGTCTATATTGTATGAAGCAGTAGCCTTCTAACTGCCTCCAAGGTTTCTTTTGGCTGGTGTTTATGCAAACAGCAGTGCTCTTCATTCATTTGGATGGCTGGGAGGGAGCTGAGTGTTTTCACTCGGTGGGACTGGCAGGGCTCAGCCTGTGCCCTGCTCCATCCCGCGCTGGCAAAGCCTCCTCTCTGCCTTGGGTCTGCCCTGTTTCCTGCAGCTCTGCCACCATGGGGTGGGTCACAGCACCCTTGTGTGAAGGAGACACTGCCCTTTGCTGTCATGGCCATGGGTGGCTTGGGCAAACCCACTGGATGTGGAGCCACCAGGGAGTCTGGAGCTGGGGAACGTCCGTGGGCTCCTGCTCTGAGCACAACAGGGCTCAGGTAGACAGCAGGAATTGTGCTCTCCTTGTGTTTTTAATTCCCCATTTTGTAATATATGGGTGCTGCAATATCTCACAGGTGAGGCTGATGTCCTTGTCATTCTTTAGAAGAGGTTCACACATTCACAAAATACTCTGAGTTGGAAGGGACCCACAAGGATCACGGGTCCAGTTCTTACTCACAACCCTCATGGCACAAACACCACGCTCCAACCAGCTGAGCTAATCTCAGGTTAGGAAATACTCCCCAGCTCTTTATTCCCCCTTTTGAGCTATTTTTAAAAAAAATAGTAATAACAATAAAATAAAAGTAACAACAACAACAACAACAATAATAATTCATCATCATCATCATCATCATTGTCCATCCATCATCATCATCATCATCATTGTAATCATCATCACAATACAGCTATCTGAACTACCAGGCTGCACTTAAGCTATGCCCCTTGGGTAAGCTGAATTAATTTAGGGACATACAGATTAAGTTAAATTTATAACTAAATGATGAAGCACAAGCTTTCCAAATCTATGCCCTGAAGAGCCCAAGACATCAGGATTTATTTCAAGAAGATTCTTAAGCACAAGGTAACAAAACTTCTGAGAAAGGTGAAGTTAGGAACAAGGTACAGTTGCTACACAAAGCAGTGGAAGCAGGGAGCAGGGAAGATGCAAGTCATTCAAATGTGAGTCAAAGGAGCTTATTAATAATGGAATATTAGGAACAAACAAAGACCAAGCCTTTTTTTTCCCTATTTTCCCCATCTGTCAGTTATATAGCACATTACCATTGCCTCACTGTTCAGAACACTATCACACCAGCCATTTTTTCATGTGGATGAGTTGTTCCTGAAAAATGCAATTGGCAAAGACCACTCTTATTTTTCACACAAGGAATGTAGGTCTTCCTGTTCCACATATTTTTCTTCAATGAGCGTAGTTATTGTTGTCACTGGGAGGAAAATCCTCTGTCTGTCTGCTAAAATACTTGAGAGGGGGAGATAAAGCATGAAATCTTTTTGTTGTGGCTGAGGATTTCCTACTGCAAGGCTCCACTTCAGTGATTCATGGCTCTTCTCCAAAAGAAATGCAAAGCTGGGATGGGTAGTAATTATGATTTGCAGTGTGGAGCTACATCCATGGTGTAACACAAATATCCACCTATGGAGGAGATTTAAGCCAGGCTGTGATCTGGAGTAAGAGATTTGGATTAAGTGCTACCTCCTTATTCTGCTCTGGGCTCAGGGATGGCTGCTGGATGCCATTGGTGCTGAGAGGCATTGCCAGGCATGGGACACAATTTGGGCCTTTCCTTTCAGGGTTTCCAGGGCAAAGCTCAAACCATTACCTGGAAAATTCTCTTCAAAAGTTACCTCCCCATCCATATCACATCATGGAGTCTGCTCCTGTGTTTTAGTGCATGAAAAGATGTGCTTTTTCCACTGATGGAATGATAATGATAAATTTTGGCAGTTTTGAAACAAGAGAATAAAGGCAAGTGTTCTGATTTTTCTCCGAAGTTAGAGCTATTGTTCATCTGGGCAATTTTTGTGTATGAAATGAAGTCAGAGATCTGTGTTTTGGGGGAGAGCCACACTGTGGATAAGTGCAAAGGAATTCTGCCACAGCTTTGCCATGAATTATATGTTGTCTGAGGGATTGAACAATATCACCAAGTTCATAGAGAACAGGAACACTCATTTTCCTATCTTTTCCTGCCAGCAAAATGAACAAGTGATCGAGCTTCCTTAAAGAAATTCCACCCAGTGGCTGTGCCAGCTCTGTCTTCCTCATGTTCGTGTGCCTTTGCTTTGTTCCCCAGCCCCAGATGGATTTCTGAGAATGGCACAGGGTTGCCAAAACGCATCTGAAGACACATATCATCAGTATGCACAAATTGTAAAGAATGCAGCCCTTGGAGCGATGGGTGATTTCATCAAAAGTGACTTTCCAGCTACGCCGAAACCTTTCATGTCTCTTGTGCAATCTGCAGCGCTAAAGCAAACAATTCCAGTGCCAGATTGCCATAAGGATATGAATACTTCAGCTTATTAAAGGGCCACAATCTTATCAAAGCAGAGAAGAAATGAAATCTCAAAGAAGGTTTAGCTGCTGTGAATGCAACCAGGTAGATGCAATTGATTTCTCTCCCTACAAATAAAATCCCCAAACACCCAAACACTTTTAAACCATTAAAGGATTTTTAGTGAAAGCACCAAGATCTACTCACCAAACCTTTGGTTTTCTGGAGCCCTTGAGCCACATTTTTGGTGCAGGGCTGTGCTTCAGGTGGTGCCAGGGGAGTTTTTCAGTGTCTCACCTGGGAGAGGGTGGGGAGATTTGGGATTTTTGATACAGCCATACCGTATTTGATTTTTTTGATTTGTTTTGTTTTGGATATGGAAATCTGTGTAGTCTTAGGCTATGGCAATAATAACAGAGGCAAATTGATTCTGAATGAGTTGTGGATAGTTTTCCAAAGGGTGGGTTGCCAGGTGTGCACTGAACCTGAAATAAGTGCAGGAGTGTGTTGGAGCTGTGGTGCATTGGGACAAAACCATGTCCACAAAAAGAAAGTCCCATGGGTTTGGGCTCCACATTTTGTGGAAAGCAAGTAAAAATGGGGAAGTGAGAAGAGAGCAAGAGAGAAAGTGCAAGGAGCTACAAGATTAAAGGCTTGGAATAGTGGATAGTGAACAGCATTCAGCTCCAGTGGATGGAGAGAGGGAAGGTGCTGCTCACTGTGTCTGTCACCTGCAGAAAAGAAGAAAGGGAAGAAGAAAGGGAAGAAGAAAGGGAGAAGGACTCTGCAAAAACTTAGTGGAGAGGAAGACAGCTTGCTGAGGCGTGGAGTAAAACCTCCATCAGTGGAAACTTGTCAAGGTATATGGAACAAACCTCTGCTAGAAACAGCATCTGACCTGCTTTAAGTCAGGATGATGACTGGACCTCCTTGTGAGGACCACTGGAGCCCAGTTGTTCTCCCACATGCAGCACTGATGCAGCCACTGACTCCTGTAGTGTCTGAAAGAAAGCAGCATCTCAGCACAGGGATTTGGATTTGGTGCCTGCATTTCCCCCACTTCTCTCATTTTCCAGGCTTTGGGAACAAATCTTAAATGCTCATCAAGTTTCAAGACAACAAATTAAGTAGGTCACGTCACAACTTTGCCAGCTGATTTATTTTAAAAGAGTAAAGCAGTGATGAATTCCATACAGCTTCTTTTGGTAAAGGCACCATCTCCTCTACCACTCAATTTACGGTGTTAGAAGGTTGGTATTTTTATGGCACTTCTCTTCAACTTAAAAGGAAATTTTTATGAAGACACTTCAATCACTTTCTTTCTTCTATTTTTTTTTTTCAAAAAACAAATTAGGAAGGTTTTTTTTTTTGTTTTTTTTTTTTGTTTTTTTTTGGTGTGTGTGTTCAAAGACACTGCTTATATTCTGGTTGGAAACTTTTTTTTCCCCTTGCTGAGGATTTCAGCTGGATCAGCTTCCTGAATTGAATTGCTGAATGAACACCAGGGTGAAAGCAAAGGCTGGTAGGAGAGAGGCAGTGAGCACATCTGGCTGGAGGCAGGGGGTAAGGAAAGGAGACAGTCTGAGTGAGGAGAACAAAAGGGATCTGACCCCTGGTTGCTTTTCTGAGGGTCTACCTACACCACCAAAGGCAGCCACAGCCGTGGGATGGGAACTTGTGAGCCATGGTGATGTAAAGGAACAGCTG
The DNA here is from genome assembly GCF_029582105.1 of Oenanthe melanoleuca. Lineage (NCBI taxonomy): Eukaryota > Metazoa > Chordata > Aves > Passeriformes > Muscicapidae > Oenanthe > Oenanthe melanoleuca. The sequence goes on along the minus strand of NC_079336.1, from coordinate 103,449,656 downwards.
GCCCTGGAGCTGATTTTAAGTTGTAGCTTTTGTTTTCCTTCCAGACCCTGTGGGGATAGAGCAGGTTCCTCTCTGAGGTCAGGACATCTCTGCCCCAGCAGCACCCGCAGGTGTTTGCTCCCCCTTTCCTCTCCCCTGCTGCTGCTCCATGAGCATCCTTGTTTTTCCCAAGCCCAGTGCAGGGGAGAGGCAGGAACCTGTCCTGGCAAGCAGCCCCCTGTCCCACTGTGGCTCCCATGGCCAGGCAGGTGTTTAATCCCAGGGAGGCTTTGGGGGTCAGGAGAGCACTGCCCAGCTGGAGCCAGGACGTGCTGCAGCCTCGCTGCCATGGGCTCTGCATCCCACTGCCAGCTCTGCTTGCAGGCTGCATCTGCAGAGGTGTCCTGTGCCAGCAGCTTCTCCTGGGGGAGCTTCAGAAGCACTCATCCCCCTTCCCCTCCCTAATTTATCTTTTGGAAGGGGCTGGAGCACAGACTGCTGTCTGGCACCGGGTGGGAGGTGATGGCTGGGGCTGTGCCCCAACCTGTGCCCATCCTAAGGACCCAAGCAATCCCCTCTGATGGAATACATGTCCTGTGTGCTTCCATCACCTGTGCTCACATATCTGCCTTTGGGACTCACCCTTTTGGCTTCTGCAATTGCATTTAGTAAACTGAAGGCTGAGGTTTCTCCCCAGAGAGAACAAAGCCCTTGTGGATGCAGGACAGTGTCATCTGTGAGTGGCATATTGCAGAGGGGCACTGAGAGCAAATCCTGTCTGCATCCACCCATTCCTAATTCTTTGAAGAATTTGTCTGTGTGCTGCTTGGAGGTGTGGACAGTGTTTAACATGGGCACATACCTGTTCTTGCCACAGCCTGGTGGCTGCTCAGTTTCTGTCTAAACCACTGGTGAATATGAGACACAATTACTGGAATCTTCAGAAATATCAGCAATAATACCACTTGTGTTTCAGTGATCTTTCATAACAGTGCCTATGATTTTACAAGTAAGATGGAGCCCTTTGGGAAAAGGGATTTGCAGTCAGGTCCCAGTTTAGCCACAGACCTTCCTCTCTGACATCAGTCAGGTTAATTCTCTTGACACCATGCATTTTCCTAATACTACTTTCAGGCTTTAAAAGCTATGGGGAAATTAGGTAAAAAATATTTGTTGAGCTGAGATCCCCAAGAGGGACTTAGCATAGAAACATTCTGAGTGTGGTTGTGATCCTGCTTAAGCCTGTCCTCTGTAGGGGCTGACTATGGATCATAAGAAGCCTTGGTAGATCACTGATTTTGGTTTTAACTTATTGAGAAAGTCTGTATTAGTAGAAAGGCCTCAACTCCTTCCCCATTTTGACTGGAAATCCTGCCAGTGGTGGAGGATATGGCTTGGTGGACATGGATTCAGCTGAAGATTGGACTTGATGATCTTGGAGATCTTTTCCAACCTTAATGATTCCAGGATTCTGTGAATGATCTCAGGAAGGGCTCTGCTCTAAGCACACAGTTAAGCCAACCCTGTAAACATGTGGCTATATTCTGATAACATAAGGAGTCTGAGTTACCATGGCCTATGGCTGCAGGCAAGTTCCTCTGCATGGAAGCACAAAAACCTCACCCATATGTGTGTGGGATCCCCAAAACCTCCTGTCTGCTCAGGCTTTGAGCCCTTTGTCTGCAGAGCTGGTCACAACTGGCTCTTGCAGCAGGGCTGCTTGTCCACAAGGATGGAACTGGGACCCTCAAATGGTCCCAGTTAGCTCTGGTCTGCTCAGCAGTGATGCCAAGGCAGCTGATGCTGTTTTCTTCCCAGGAAGAATCTGGAATCCCACAAAATGTTCTGTGTCTCCCTTCCTGTGCTCTCCTCCCTCAATGAACCCATCTCATCTTTCTTTCTGCATTTCTCTCATTGCCAGGGTGCAGTGCAGATGGGGAGCTCCAGCTCCAGGTGAGGAGGTCTGGTGGGATGTCAGCAGACATCTGCCCAAGGAGGGCACGGGATCAGGGAGCCCAGATACTGGGATGCTGCTTTGGTTTTGTTACAGCCTCCTCTGTGACCACCAACAGCTCTGCAAACTGCCCTCTATTTCCAGTTCATTGCTTCCTAAACCATCTGCTCTGCAAAAGCATTGCAGAGGTGGATTCACAGAAGTGCTCTGAGGCCTTGGCTGTGAAATCTGGTGACAAAAGAAGGCATTCCAGCTCTTTATTGCATCGCACACTTTAAATCATGGAAAATTGGACTAAAATACAGTAAATTTAGCATAAAAAGGACTGCTTTCCAGTTGCCTGTCAGGATCCCTTCAGCCTCATAATTGTTTTCGTGTGAAGCAATGAGTGTAATGCCTGTTGATAGTTGTTTGTTCCCTTGTTGTCTCGAAGTTGCTGGAAGCAATTTACAAGTTACTCTTGCCTAACGTCTAGGAAGAGAAGAGGATGGAAAATGTTTACTTGTTTCTTCTTGGTAAGGAGCTGATTCTTGAAACAACAGGCTGGGCTATGGATGATTTGAGCCTTGCTGCTGGCTTTGGGGGTGGAAGGATCTGGCCCTGAGCAGAAATATGGGTGTTCAAGTTCCCTTTGCTGTGCCTGCTGTTTCCATGCCATTTGTGCCACTCCCATCACAGAAAAGGTTGCTGTTGAAAGAAACATTACCTGAAGGACAGGTTCATTTTTTCTTTGATACCATGTGTGGGTACAGAGTGGTTTTTTTCCCCTCCAGTGTTTGGTGCAGTCCCACTCACTGGATCTGCTCTCCTGCTCATGGTGCCACTATCCCCTTACTGCCAATCCCACCGTTTTGCTCACCTTGTGCAAATTTCAAGATGATGTCCAAAGGCTTATAGATCAGCCAGGGCTGTTTTCACACCTTGTCTTCCTGCCTGCATGTTCTGGGGGTGCCATCCCTGCCCATGGCAGGAGGGGTGAGGCTGGGTCATCTCTGAAGTCCCTCCCTAACCAAACCTCCCTGTGATTCTGGGACTGAGGAATGGCATTTGGAACTGCAATGCAGTGAAAGAGTTTCTGAGGGTTTTCTAAACCACAGTGTCCCTTCACAACCTGTTCAGGGATGGCAGCTGATGCTGTGGGGAGGATGTGATCATCTCCTGGGACTGCACAGCTCCCACAGCTCTGAAAGCATCACAGTTTGTTCCCTTTGACTTCCGGCAGACGGTCTAATTATATGACAGAACATTGCTCTCCATTTGGTCAGAAGATGTATTCTGAGCTAAGTTCACCTAATGCTTTCCTGATTTGTGTGGTTTTTGCTCTTTTTTTTCTCTCTCCCTTGAGCTGGACAACAATGTGGTCTTAGTCCAGCAATCAGACATGAAAGAGAGCCCATATGTATGAAGTACCCTCCTCATGCTGGAACTCATCCAGAAGAGACAAATTGTCTTCATACAGGAGGTCTGGATTTGTCTCTCTTCCCATCAAAAAAAGAAAACTCTGGCATGAGAAGTGTCTGGGGATAGGGGCAATGCAGTGGCCATTGCCAGTGATGCAGAGCTGTGCTGCCAGACTTGAGAGCCCAGGGATGCAGTGAGACCTTTGCAAAGCCAAGGGCAAGCTCATGGTAGGAGTGGGGCTGTCACTTGTCCCCTGTGCCCCAGGTTTAGCAGCAAACATGTTGATTAGAGGAGCCTTTCAAGCCTTTTCTTTGAAGTCCACACCTGGCTTGACCTGAAAAACTGAGCCAGTGGGCAGGAAGGCTGGGAGTGCTGGTTCAAAAGGGGCCTGGCAGCTCTTGGCATTTTTGGGGGTGAAATGTCATGGTGGTGACTGAGCTACGGGGGGGTCACATTGCTGCTGTTGTTTCCCTTTTATGAACCTTTCAGGGCTGGGTTAGATGGGGCTCTGAGCAACCCAGTGCAGTGGTGGGTGGAACTAGGTGAGCTTTGAGCTCCCTCCCAACCCAAACTGGGGTTCTCTCTAGAGGGCTCTGGATTTGAAGATGTTGGAGAGCAGCTCTACATCTGCTGAAAGCTTTGTAAAGTCTTGAAGAAGGCAGTCTGTGGGAGAAATAGGTGGCTATTCTATTAAATTTGCTCCACCCTGTTCAAGCTCTGTTCAAAAGGTAGAATTGCCAGCCTGGAGGTGTCAGATGGAGCAGATGGTCCTGTGGGATTCCCTGGCCTTGCAGATCTCCTCTTCTAAAGCTGGAATTATCTGTCCTCAGTGGCTTAGACATCAGAACTGGGCTCTCTTCCCTGTGCTCCTTCAGCCCCTCTGTGGCTGCTGGGTGCTGCTCCCATCCCAGGGTGAGATTCAGATTGGCAGTGCTGGCTCCTGTACACAGCTGGATCAGAAAGCACACAGCTCTCAGGGCTGCCCACCTTCCTCCTCCCCAGAGTGCTGGGCAGCCAGACAGGCCAGGGCAGTGCTTTCCCTGTGGCTCACAGGCTGAGCTGCACAAACAGCCCTGCCTTTCCAGCCAGCCCACCCAACCCAGCACTGATGGATTGTGTTTGAGGTTGAGCCAGCTTCCTCCCCACCTCCAGCCTGTGCTGCTCCCGTGGCTTTGTGCCTCCTGGGAAGGAAGAGGAGGCCAGGTCCCCCCTTTCCTTGTGGGAAAAGAGCCCCCAGCCAGACCCCTATTGTGGTGCTGGGGCAGAACCCCAGGTGCCTGGTATGGGGCTGGGAGGAATTGGGATTGACCTCTGGAGCAGAAGCTGCACCAAATCACAGGAGCACTGAGGGCTGTGCCACTATGGGCAAGGGCAAAACACAGATATTTGTCAAGGTTAAGCAGTTACCCACTGCCATGGAGGCAGCTGGAAGCTGTGGTACAGCCACAGCCATGACCTCTCCCAGCACGTGTTATCCAGGGAAACAGCTCAGGAATTGCACCTCCCCTCACACCTGCCAGCTGTGCCTTGTAGTTTGGCTTTTCTGGGATTGTGTACCTAGTGGTGATTTAATATTTGGGGAATGGTTCTGTCAGTGGACAGCCAGGCAAGGGAAATCCTTAGCCTGCTTTGGACATAGACACTGTGTTTTCTCTGCTCAGCTCCTTTTCAGGATTTGCTTTGTTCCTTCTGACTTCCCCCTCTCTGAGACCACTCTCCTTCAGGATATCATTGCCCACACCCTGATTTACATTGGGATGACCCTTAATGAGGCCACACTTAACTCAATGCACTGTTCTTTCCTCCCCACACTGGCCAGAGGTTCTCCATTCCTGTTACTGCATCCTCTCAACCCAAAGAGACTCCTCCTGTTTCCACACTCTTTCTTGGTGTTTCCCAGGCAGGCTGGAAGATGAGGGATGTGTAGGAGAACTGATGGACTGAATTCAGGGTGTTCAGATGTGGTTACTGCTGCAGGGCAGTGGTGGCAGACCTTGATGCTTCTCCAAGTTGTCACTTGCTGTTTGTACTGGAACAGCTGGGACATTTGCACATGAGATGGAGCTGTGCTTCTGCCTCCTGGTGGGAGCTGGCTCCTGGGTGGAGCTGTCATGCCAGCTGGATCCCCTGCCCTTTTTGGGGTAACGGGAACTGCAGCAGGGCTGAACACTGCTCCAGATTTGCCCCCATGGTTTTTGGCAGTGGGACACAGGAATCCCTGTGTCTGCATGGTCCAGCTCATTTGCACTTCTGCCATTTCCTCACCCAGCTCAGGGAGCCCTACTCAGGCAGATGGGGCTTTTCCAAGGCCAGCTGTGTCCTAGTTCTGTGCTTCATGGCTGAGCAACACCCCCTCAAGAGCTGCCCCTGGCAACTGTGGAAAGGGGAATGGCAGCAGCTTGGGTTTGGGGACAAAGGAATGGGCTAAGCACAGCAAATGGGTTAAGCACAGCTGGCAGAGGCAGGAGCCAGCCTGGAATATGGTGCCTGGAGTGGAAACTGGTTCCCAAGCCTTCTCTGCTCCCCAAACTTTCTGACTCACATCCTGTATCCACCACCATGGTGTGCACATGCTGTCCCTTGCTTCAGGCACGTTTCAGAGTCTTACCAGAGTCCTCCTGAAATCCATAAGTGAAGCACTGTTCCACTTCAAGCAAAGCATTGGTCAGACCCATAATAAACAGCCAGCTCTGACATTTAACACATGTAACACTGTTTGCCCAGTTTTAAAAAGGAAATATTATCTAAGCTCTCCTCTGAAGACTAGAGCCACCCACACTTAGCTGTGTTAGGTTTGGCCAGTTTGACCTGTGCAATATTGCTATCACTTCCAGAATATAACATTCTGAACCCCCTTAAAAACTGTGCAATGTACTGAATGAAAAGTTTCTCTGTATGTTTAAACCCCCCCACCCACCCCCAGATCCTTCTTGAGATAGAGAATAAATAAGGAAAAACTTTATAACTCTGATAGAAAATTAGCAGAGTCATAAAAGGCATCTGTGGCTTCAGCAGCGCAGCTGAAAAGGAAAAATGAATAAACCTGCCACTCATAAAGTAGGAGGCAGAGCTGAAGAGTGAGTGCTGCCATTTTAGCCTCCTGGCCCTTCTCCCCCCTGGGCAAGTGCAAAAATAGCCCCATGCCTGTGCAGGAGGCAAGGAAGTGCTCTGCTGTGGGACTGTCCCTGCAGGCACTGCTTGGCAGCGAGCTGCTGTACAGCACATGACTAGAGGATATCCTAAATTAATTTACATAGGCATATAAATATGTGCATGTGTGTGTTTTCTGTATGAAATATGAAACCAGCCATTTCTTAGCCAACCCCTTAATTTGTCTGAAACAGCACAGGCATAATGGAAACTGCCCACACATTTTTCCATTAAAAGTTACAAAGGGAAAGAAGCAGGGAATTGGTGATAGAAAAACACATAGTCTCTCAGCTGGAATGCCACAGAGCCAGGTGGCAACAACTCACTCCAGCTTGCTCCATCTTTATTCTGGTGGTCTTCCTGCTGATGCTGTCCCTCCTCAGTGTGTTTGGAGGGGAGGGATGTGGCTGTGCTGGTGCCTGTGCAGGTGGATGCGGCGAACACGAAGAAATCCGAATTTGCCCGGACCTGTTCTGCAGGTTTCCTCCTCTGGGTGAGAGCCTTGCCATGCCCCTGCCCCTTGTGAGGTGCTGCATGGTGCTGTGGGTGACAGGGGAGCTGCAGAGCAGCTGTGCCTGGGTGGGCTCTGAGCAGGGACTTTCTCCAGGGATGGGCGAGCGTGTGACTCTGCTGCTGCAAGCCAAAGCCAAAGCGCTGTGAGGCACGTTGGTGTCCTGATGGAGAAGGAAGGAAGGGCACAAAGGGAAGGCCTGGGGGGCACTGGTGGCTGCTCAGAAGAGGCAGCTCCCTGGGCCATCACTCAGCTCTCCCTCACTGCCTTCCCACCTTCCAACCAGGGAGACACCACAAGTGAGACACTGCAACATTAAGGTCCCACCATTCAGGCAGGGCAGATTCTCCAATGGGAAAAGGTAAATTCCCCCTTTCCTGCCTTCAGCTGGCCTCAGATGCAATGTCAGGTGCCCCAGCAGCTCACTGCAGCCAGCCCTACAAGCTCACCTGGCTGATGGCTGTATCTGGAACAGCCCCACGAGCTCACCTGGCTGATGGCTGTATCTGGAACAGCCCCACAAGCTCAGCTGGCTGATGGCTGTATCTGGAACAGCCCCACGAGCTCACCTGGCTGATGGCTGTATCTGGAACAGCCCCACACGCTCACCTGGCTGATGGCTGTATCTGGAACAGCCCCACAAGCTCAGCTGGCTGATGGCTGTATCTGGAACAGCCCCATGAGCCCACCTGGCTGATGGCTGTATCTGGAACAGCCCTACAAGCTCACCTGGCTGATGGCTGTATCTGGAACAGCCCCATGAGCTCACCTGGCCGATGGCTGTATCTGGAACAGCCCCAGGAGCTCACCTGGCCGATGGCTGTATCTGGAACAGCCCCAGGAGCTCACCTGGCTGATGGCTGTATCTGGAACAGCCCCAGGAGCTCACCTGGCTGATGGCTGTATCTGGAACAGCCCCACAAGCTCAGCTGGCTGATGGCTGTATCTGGAACAGCCCCATGAGCCCACCTGGCTGATGGCTGTATCTGGAACAGCCCCATGAGCTCACCTGGCCGATGGCTGTATCTGGAACAGCCCCACGAGCTCAGCTGGCTGATGGCTGTATCTGGAACAGTCCCAGGAGCTCACCTGGCTGATGGCTGTATCTGGAACAGCCCCACAAGCTCAGCTGGCTGATGGCTGTATCTGGAACAGCCCCATGAGCCCACCTGGCTGATGGCTGTATCTGGAACAGCCCCACAAGCTCAGCTGGCTGATGGCTGTATCTGGAACAGCCCCAGGAGCTCACCTGGCTGATGGCTGTATCTGGAACAGCCCCATGAGCCCACCTGGCTGATGGCTGTATCTGGAACAGCCCCACAAGCTCAGCTGGCTGATGGCTGTATCTGGAACAGCCCCATGAGCCCACCTGGCTGATGGCTGTATCTGGAACAGCCCCACAAGCTCAGCTGGCTGATGGCTGTATCTGGAACAGCCCCACGAGCTCACCTGGCTGATGGCTGTATCTGGAACAGCCCCAGGAGCTCACCTGGCTGATGGCTGTATCTGGAACAGCCCCACAAGCTCAGCTGGCTGATGGCTGTATCTGGAACAGCCCCAGGAGCTCAGCTGGCTGATGGCTGTATCTGGAACAGCCCCACGAGCTCACCTGGCTGATGGCTGTATCTGGAACAGCCCCAGGAGCTCACCTGGCTGATGGCTGTATCTGGAACAGCCCCACGAGCTCAGCTGGCTGATGGCTGTATCTGGAACAGCCCCATGAGCCCACCTGGCTGATGGCTGTATCTGGAACAGCCCCACAAGCTCACCTGGCCGATGGCTGTATCTGGAACAGCCCCAGGAGCTCAGCTGGCTGATGGCTGTATCTGGAACAGCCCCACGAGCTCACCTGGCTGATGGCTGTATCTGGAACAGCCCCACAAGCTCACCTGGCTGATGGCTGTATCTGGAACAGCCCCAGGAGCTCACCAGCGTTTTCCAAAAAAATGCCTTGTGTTGACAGTGCTAACCAGCCTGCACAGCAGGAAGGGAGAAAAGCAGCTGGTAACTAATGCAGGGCTGTGGGGATTCGTGGATGTGTGCATGGTTCTGGTTTTTGCTATATTGTCCCATAACCCATATGCACCACTGTGGGTTGTGTTAGTGGAATTTTGCTGCTCAGCAGCTGTCTGGGCATTGTGAAGCCAGGCCCACTCATCCTTTTAACCATCAAAGGTACGATTCAATCCATTTATGGCTGCCTCAGGGCACTGCTCCACACATCTTTCACAGCAGCTGTGCCAGCTTAATGCATTCCCACCAGCTTGACTCAGAATCTGTATTTGTTGATTGACTGGGGGTTAAAAATAAGCTGGATGACTTGACTGGTTCCTTGTTTCAGTTTCCCTGTTCAGTTAGGCTTGTTTCAATCTTTGGTTGAGTGTTCCAATATGCCTGTTCTGTGGTAGCTTCTCCTAACCTCTGACCTGTGCCTGGGAATGGGAGCCACAAACCCTTCCCTGGGCCTTGTTCCAATATGAAGAGTTCCATACTTCAAAGATGGAGCCAAATTTGGCTGTGGTAAACTCCTGCACCTTGCTAAAGTCTACTACACAAAGTCATTTCATGTAGTTTTGGTCACTGGAAAGGAGATAAAGAAAACAGAAAATAAAATAAAATAAGCAGCCCAGCTCTGAATGGATCATAATTTATTATGAAACAGGACAGATTTTGATTTTAATAAGGACTGTTTCTTAGGAGAACAGACTATCTCAATCTGTGCTCCAGGACTCATCCCATGAAACACCTGGTAGGTCCTATCAGAAGTTATTTGGCTCCCTCAGAGTTTCCAGCTTGGCAAATTATGAGCGGTAAGACTTGAAACTTTGTGCGTCATTTCATTTATTAGAATAATTTTTCCTCCTCCCTGACACTTTATGTGCTATGTTCTGCATTAATAGTGTAGTAGCATTTCTCAATAGCACCATGATTTACTAACCCACAAAGGGCAGGGATGTGTTTTGTATTTCAAGAATTGTGACCAGCAGCCCTCTCATCTCTCTCCCAGAGAAACCTGAGAATGCTGCTCCCCCCCACATTGCTAAGTAAGAAGCAGGGCTTTCTCCCTGAAAATACCTGTCTTCCCTGTGAAGTGATCCTGGAGCTCCCCGTGCCTTTCATCCATCTGCTGTCAATTTAACTGGCTCCACGAGCTGGTGGCGCCTTCGGATGACCTTGCAGGAATTCACAAAATCTGGTTTCTATAAAAAATAAGGGGTGATCCCCATGTTTACCCTCTTGCTCAACTAACCATGTTTTGTTACTACCAGCTTGTGCTAGAACACATCCACGTCTTCCCCACCAGCTCAAGTCTGGGTCTGGGATGCTCTGGTGGCTTGGCCAAGTTTTCCAGCTGCCGAGGTGACCTCAGCAGAGCAATTGCTGGAGCAGATGTGCAGTGGCTTTTTTGGGGGGAGATGAAGCCTTGGGTTTTAGCTTTTATATTTTTCAGAATCTCTGCTGCTTAGTGTGTAACTCTGAAGCTCCATATTAGGTGCCAGTAAGTTCTCTTCACAGGGCAGTCAGACAGAACCATCCCTTCCCAGCTACAGAATCAAGGACAACTGGTACCCAAAAAGCAAAAACAACAGGGAAGGAAAGGGGGCAAGCCAGGGGGCTGAGACTTCATGGCCTGGGACTGGGGTTGGACAATTGACCCCAATATGTAGATGAACCAAAACTTACAAAAGTGTAAAACTCGTGACTGGGATCCATCTTGGATTTGATTTGGGTGTAGCTCCAGCCAGGCTCTTGCACTGCCCCAGGTGTATCCTTTCAATAAATACCTATTTTATTCCTTTTGCTCTGTCTAGTCTCTGTTCCAGGTCAGCCTTTCCAGGCACCAGTTCTGCCCAGATTGCTGTTTCTGGAGACCTGGAGCACAGTGCTGGGGCCCTGCAGAGACTGGGTGTGCACAGCCCAGGCTGCCTCTGAACCCCTGGTTTGCACCAGCTGGGCACACCAGCACAAGCCTGGCCCTGCCCAGGCCAGCAGGGCTGCTGTCCATGCATGTGTCTGTCCCTGAGCTCAGGATCAGCCAGACTCAAAATCCCGACAGAGACACAGAAAAGATTTACAGGATTCCACAGAAGGCACCTTAAATACCATCTGTGTGTGCCTGTATAGAGCAGAGGGAACTGCCCTTTGTGTCTGTGTTGAACCTTTGAGCTCAGACTGACTGATGCTGGCTGGCTTTACCACAGTGTGAGGTTCCACATGCGTGTGTCAGACCACATAACCCCAAAATATTCATTTCTCCAGTGACATTTAGCCTTCCAAATGAGCACACCGACTTGCAGCAAGGCACTCTTTCACAGGATGGAACTGTAAGTATTTATTTACCCAGGGTGTAACTCTTGTCTTTCATCAGAATGCAGATATGAGCTGCTTTATGACAGGATTATGCATGTAAACTTGCACTTTATAAAAATTTGGAAATAAAACCTTTGCCTAACAACAGTTGTGTTCTTGGAAATTGAGTTCCATCTACAGAAGCCTTTCATGTTAAAGATATATCCCACATGTGAATCATTGTTACAATTCAATAAATACTTTACAAAAATAATGCTAGCTTTTTTAAAAAATTAAGACATTTTAAGATACCAGCAGTTCCTCTCAGAAAGCTTCCCTTAAAGAACAGCTACTTCTGTAGGACACTGTGCACTCAGCATGAGAAAAATGGGGGAAAAGGGCTGGTTGCATCTTTTATTCCAGGGAACTTGTGGATTCCACTTTTCTAAAATAATGTTCTCTAAAATAGTAAGCTTCTTCCTTCTCTTAAAAGAAAGAAGCAAGCAGACCCAAACATTCTTAATGTTAAAAACTGGGAAGGAGCTACCTTTTTGGTCCTTTGACATGGATTCCTTCTCTGCCCTCACTCCTCCAAAGACCTGCAGCATGCTCAGCTCACAGGTAGCTGCTCTGGAGATGTAAGCCCCAACAGCTGCAGCTCTGTGTCAGAATCTCCAGGACGGGGCTGTTTGTAATTCTTGCAGAACCTCTGCACCAGGACATTTTCAGCTACATCTTCCTGCAAGCCTGGCCCAGCTGGACTGCAAAGACCTGAGCTAGAAGGTAAAAGGAAGAATTGCAAGAGAAAAATTGCAAGGGATTTTCTATATTCACTTTTGACTATCACCCTTGGAAAAAAAAAATCTTCCCTCCTTAGATATGACCAGTCATGAAACCAATTATAGAGAAAACTGATGCTGTAGGTGCATTAATCTTGTAAACCATTCCCATATGGAAGAGTACATTCTTCAATCCTATTGTTTATAACAACTTTTAAATATGTGCCTCCTCAGCTGGGGCCTTGGGGCCTGATGGTGATGGCAGCTACCCCCCACCCCCTTCATTATGTTACAGATGGGAAATAAAATGAAATGCACATTATTACATGAACGTTATTGCAGTACAAAATCCTATCAGGACGAGACTTATGCACGTCTGTATGCAAAAATAGGTGTGTGTGAGACAGAGAGATATGTGTTTATAAATTACACACACTGTGAAAAATACTTATGTGTTATCTTACAACTATGTACATTCATTAGAAAGGAACTGATCGACCCCTGTGGAGGAGCCAGCGCAGCAGCCACCAGCAGCTCTTTGGCATCCAGGAAACGAATGCTAGAGGAAAAAAAATCCTCTCAGTATTCCCTTGCTTCTTGAAACTGCTTGTAGTAGTCTTCATCTGAGGGGTTTTCTGTACACTTCTGCCCGTTGTTGGGGGGCCGGGCTTCGTTGTAGCGGCTCCAGTCCCCCTTGCAAATGATCCAGGGCAGGATGTCCACTTTGTAGTGCAGCTCTGCCGAGAACTCGATGCTGATCAGGTTGGGCGTGCCTGCCCCTTTGCCCCTGGTGATGAGCTGCATGCTGTCATCATAGCAGCAGTGCTGGGCTGCCAGGGTGGTGCTCTCCAGGGACAGCATGGAGCGGATGCAGTAGCGGGCCGTGGGCTTGTAGATCTCCAGCTTCTCCTTGGGGCCGCTGGCGTCCTTCCAGCGGAAGCTCTTCCTCTTGGGCCGGTCGTAGATCTCGGCCGTGCTGTAGGCAACTTCTCTGGGGTAGGAGCAGGGGCAGCTGGGCAGGTCGTTGACCACTTTGTGCATGTATTTCTTCAGGAACTCGCTCTTGCAGCTCATCCACCTCTCGCAGCTGTCAGTGTCTGTTGCAGGGCAGGAAACGGGAAATTAAGATACGTTCAGCAGCATCCCGGTTGGTGTGATCAGTGAGAAATCACTAACTTCAGTGCCTCAGGCAGTCAGAATGCAGAACCAGGCCACTGGGAACCTCTGACACTTTATCTACCTGGCAAATTCTAATTAGGCTACTGATAATCCCCATGCAGCACAAGAGACACTACCATGGGTTATGGAACAAGAGAAAAAGGGAAATCACAGCAATTTGGTGCCAGTCTCCAGTCAGTACACACTCACCAGGAAAAACAGCAGATATTGAAAGATTCAGTTTCAGAAGATGCTAGAGATTCCAAGATGGCAAGCAAGGCCTGGATTACTCTCTCTGAAGATCATTTTAGGTCCTAATTCAGTCTTTCTTTAAAAAACAAATACTTTTTTTTCTATTTGATACCCACTTTCCAAAGGGATACTTCAAGCATCTGTAGCTCAAACACGGAGACTGACATCTTAGCTGGCAAATGCAGCCAGAAGTGACCCAGGTTCTAAAAGGGCATATGTGACCATCAGAGTGGCTGTACATCAGCAGGAGTTTATGACACCAGAGCCATGATATATAGCTGGGATTATAGACATGTGTAGACCAGTAGCATATTTAATATCAGCACTTTATTATTTTGCAAGACTCTGGGGAGAATCCAGGTAAATATCTCCTACCTAAAACATCATTTAAGGTGTCTATATCATCCTATGGGCTGTCAAAACCCCCCTGCATATATTGCTCCATACTTACTGAAGAGAGAGCAGGAGAGTAACTAACTGGGATCTAAAACTCTTACAGCTCACATTCTTGCAAAATATTTACTTAGTGATCAGCGTCTTGTTTTTCTATCTCCTTAAAAAGTCTCATCCTGGCTGTCATTAACTACTGTGCTCTGCCACCATAAGAGGGAGGTGCTGGGTTACATTATTTATTCAATTAATCCAGCATCCAGTGTCTCTGAGTGGCCACACTATGGTTTCATTGAAGGGACAAAATCAGAACATTGTAGATGTTGAGTTTTAGATAGTTCAGAATCAAATCATGCCCTATAAAATTGCTTTGTGGCTACCTCCACTGCAGCACACAGAGTTATAAAAGCAATGCATGCTCATAAAAGTCATTGCCTTATTTTTTTTTTTTTTTTTAATGTGACAGCAGCATTTAAAATGCTATTACAGGGTCTTTCATTCAAGGCTATTTCAGCAAAATAATAAAGAGTGTTTGATTTTTTTCCCCCCCTCCATTAGTGTGGAGTCTTACTTACAGCTCTTTTCTGAATTAGGACAACAAATAGCCCTTTTATGATGAAACAAGCACAGGACTTGAAGGGAGAGAGATTCTATGACCAAAGCAAATGTTCAGGACACAAACATAAGCAAGATAATAAACGGCTGTAACTACTGACATTTTTCAATGCTAAACTCGATCCCACAGGACTGAGAAAATCCTAAGGAAGTCCCTTATCTGTTACTGAAGGATTGGCTGGGCTGCTTACCAACTTCAAACAGCTTGGTGGCGTTGAAGTCCTCACTCCCAGCCAGCAAACTCACTTCGGTGGCAGCTGTCCTGAAGGTGTCCTCGATCCCTACGCAAAAACAAAAGTTAGTGCTGTGCTGCTGGCACCTCCTTGCCACCCCTCATCCCCAGGCTCTGCAAGGTGCTTTGTTCTGGCAGGGAAGCATCCTGAAGTTACTGCTGCACCTTTAAAGCCATAATGACCAAGGATTCTGTGCTTCTGATAAGGTGAGCAAGTTCATCTCTCTATGTGGACAATCATTTCCCAAGGAAGAATGATGCTGTGACAACTTGTTGGTCTCTCCCAGTGCCAGGGAGTTAAAAGGTGTGAGTAGGCAAGAGATAACCAACCTCTGCAAGCAATTCCATCCCCATCACTCACAGCTTACCAGGATCTCACCATATCAGGATTTACCAGCAGCCTCCAGTTAATTGTTTGCTATCAGTTGAGAGACACAGAGATGGCCAGAAAAATGATCTTGCCAAAGTAAACATGCTTTTGTTGCTGCTTTAGCTCAGCCTATTGACCTGCCTAATGTTTCTCTGCCATGCAGATTTAACACAAATAGATTTTAGTGTTTTTTTTTTTTCTTTCCTCTTCACTGAATTAAAGACCAGAAAGATCTTTAATATGTGGTAACTATATGGTTAATAATGAAGTCTAGTCACCATCCATCTTCATGCCAATGAACTTTCTCCTGCTCTCCTGAACTGGGGCATAATAGTGGCTTGCAAAGCTTCAAAACAGCCTCAGGCCAATTTTCAATAAAATTATCATAGGGTTTTGCCTTAACTCCAGCACTAGATGTAGAATAATAGATACCCAAAAACCCATTACAAGGCAGTAATTCACTGCTGGAATTATAAACAGCAGAAGCTAAGCTTTGACCTTGTAATTTCAAAAATGTCAGCACAGCCTCAAAGAGTGAATATATTTTGCTTGCTGATCGTTGGAGGTCTGTTGTATGACATAATATATTCTTTCATGTTTGCCACTTTTTGGTGCTAGCTGGTCATAAATACTAGAGAACATAACTGGGGGTTACTCTCTTTCTTCTGGAATTAACTCCTTATTATTGAGGTTTTAGGATGTATGAGAGCATGCAGAAACATTTTTCCCCTGAACTGCCTTGCAGTTGTTGCTTTGCAATGGAGACATGAATATATCTGTGAGTGAGAACCTTCTCTCCAACCCTCTCACCAAGTCTTCTAAGTCTTCTCTTCAGCACTGCTGACATTTCACTTCCCATTAATAAATGCCTGACCTCCAGCTTAAGAATTTCTGCCTTTCTGAGTCATTAAATAAACTGAGAGTAATGCATGCCACCACAATTCGTGTTTTCACTTCTCTCTGACCTTGGGAAGTAATGAACTTGCACCTATCCCCTGCATTGTGGTAGCTACTGCATGACAAATTGTTCTAAATTCAAACACACAGCAACACTTAAAAAACAGTTTTCCACAGCAGCTTCAAATTTTCGTTATGTAGGCTCGAGTGCTCAGCCCTGATTTTGCCAAAGTGAAGACTGGGATGGTAAGGACACTTCAAATATCAAATCCTGTGAATGGGTAGGAGATAAGGCAAGGCTCCTTGGCCATATTTCCTGAATATATTCAAGCCAAAACCACACATTCCTTCTCCTCTGTTCACCATGCAGGCAATGCCATTCTAGAACAGGAGCTCACTGAGGTAACACTGAGCTGGTTTGAAATTCTAAACCAGCTCCAAATTTATTTCAAGGCACTAGATCACACCCTTTAGAACACAAAATGCCTGCGCAAAAAAATTACTGCCATGACCTAAAGAAAGCCTGTAGCTGTCTTTTAAATCCCAGGGGATGGTGGTTGCATCTAGCAGTGTTATCACTGCTATAAATTAATGGCATTGAAAATCAGTGTGTCTTTTCCCACTGGAACCCTTACCTTGCCACAGAACACCCAGGCTTTGCGTGCAGGAGGGCTCTCCCCACCCCTGCTGTAGTGGTTTTGGTTTGTTAATTTGAATTTTTTTTTTGTTGTGAGATAGGATTAGGAGGAAGGCAAAGCAGGTTTAACTTTAGATATAGGTATAAAGAAAAACTTGGTTATTAGAAACCATGAGAAAAAAAAAAGAGAAAAATAAGAACATTTCAGTTTAGAGACGGATTTTTCAAAAATTTCCACGAAACCTTTCCAAACCACTACAGCTGCCCACCCTCCCTGTCCCACAGGTCCCAGGAACAGAGCTCCACCTGGGCAGTGGGGCCGGTCGCAGGTGCGGGACTCGGTGGCCGTGCAGGCGTAGCCGCAGGACCGCGTGCGCTTCTGGGTGCCGCCGCCGCCGCAGGTGACGCTGCACAGGGACCAGGGGCTCCAGTCTCCCTCCCCGTCCACGTAATCTGCGAGAGCAAAAACGTCAGGAGGCGAAACTCCCGCTGCCCAAAACTACCGTGTGGTGGTTTTTATTAAGCAGGCAAAAGCAGAATGGAATCCAGATGTGTCTACCTGAAGGTCGGGCAGGACGCCAGGCGCGAGCCCGCCGCTTAAATGGTTTTCACACTTGGTGCTCCTCAGGGAAACGCGTGCAACATTATTTGAAAAAATATTTCCTTTCTCTTTTGACCTTTTGGCAGCTGAGAATCCTCAGCTGCAAAGCTGGGTCATGAACTAACAGTACACATCTATTCACGTCATTTCCCTGCATATAGGAATGTGTTTGTGGACCACAGACTAATCAGGCGAAGGATAAATTGCGTTTTCTTTTTCATCTTTTCGAAACACGCAACAATAGCAGAACAATACTCAGTTTCTGGGCAAGATGTGTGTTGTTGGGCTATGGGAAGCTAAGGGTCATGAGTGAAAATCACAATATTGTTTTTCAGTCCCTTGAACAGGGAACAGATATTTCAGGAATACTGCTATGAGAACAGGAAACTGCACTGCTTTTCTTGCACTGAGAACACCACGCAATCTTTAGTGTTTCACGTGAATTATTAAATAAAATCAAATCAAATCTGACTATTTACTAGAAAGAACCTTCTGAAAAAGAAACATGATTTTATTCTCTTCTGGTAGACAGCCAAAGGCACTGGATACCAGGTTTGCACCACAGAAGCTGATGCTGCTGTGAATACCTAAACTCTCCAGAACCAGCCTCCTTTGTGTGCTGTGTGAACTGCAGCACATCCCACCATGTGAAGGCCACCAAACCAAGCCCATGAACCCATCCCAGCTTTCTTGCCTTCCCAGTTGAGGGAACATTTGGCTTCATGGCTTTCCCTGCAACCTTACAGGAAAGAGCCCTACATCACTGATCCTGTGATGATGGTAACTTGCAGCTCCTCTGGGTTACACCACCACTGGGAGCAAAGCAAAACCTGCTTCAGTGGCTCTGAGGCTGCTCTGTAGCTGTAGGTAAGAGTACCCAAGCTAGAGCAAGACCCAGGGAGCATCCCTGCCTTCCCTGCCTCTGTGTTACACATGATTCCTGCTCCCCCAGGGCTGTGCTGTCTGTGGGCTTCCTGAGCTGGTTAGTAGAACACGTAACTTGATTTGTTCCATATGCAACGACTGACGACAACTCCGTGGGGTGCTATTAAACATTTATTGCCAGGACCATGGGGAGGTTATATATCTCACTCAGAGCAAGCTGCCTAGATGTGAGCTCCTCATGGCAAGGGCCTGATGTGTTTCTCCTCCTTTTCTGACATGGGGAAGCCACCACACTGGGGTCAGGAGTCCCCTGGGATGTGGGTGTGAACACGGCTGATGGTGGTTCTGGGATTCGCCAGCAGGCAGGCACCTCAACAGTCCAAAAAGGCTTCAGGTGTCTCAGAAAAATGGGATCTGCCCTCTGTGCCTGGCCCTGCTCTTCTTCCCAGCTCCTTTCCAACTCTGTTATCTCTGTGTCGTTGGTGAGGAGGAGGGCAGGTGAGCAGTGCCTGTCAAACAGCCCAGGAGCCCCAGGGAGGGCAGGGACAGGAGGAGAGAGAGACACAGGAAAGGTGTGAACATGTCAGTGGGTGCAGCACCTACACCCATCATGGGCAGGACCTGCTACTGCATTCTCCTGGACAAGGAGCATTGTAGGCTGGACAGAAGGCCAGGAGTTGTTTCCAGTTTGGTGGATGCTCTAGTGTGCAGCAGAAACCTCTAGGATAATTTTCAGACCTACTCACCTAGTGCTTACACTGCACTATGAAGCACACTATTGAACATACCATGTTAGATTTACAGCTGCAGCTCAACCTGTTCTTCCTATTTTCATATTTGTAATTCTTACTGTTTTTTCTATCATAACTGCTTGTGAAAGCTGTTTTATTTAACTTACATTAATAAATACCTAAGATGTGAATTCTTGGCAATAAACCCTGCCCACAAATAAATGTAGGTGCAAAAAGAAGGGATAGACTTTAATCTTCTGGCCACAAAATTCAATACATATGTATGTGTTTAAACACACCATTCCATAAAAACTCTCTCTTGATTTTTAAGACTCTAGTACTTCAAGATAGCCAAATCAAGGGAAAAATGTTTGTTTTACACAGGCAGTCTGCAGCATCTGGGGAGTAACAACAGAAATGCCAGGGTGAGAGTCCCGTGGCTTTGACACCTTGTTCTGACTAAAAGCTGTCTGTATTTACACACAGCTTAAATTCAAGGGGCTCTGACCTTCCTGTGAGCACAGTTTAGCTCACCTCCCTTGGGTCATTCCCATGTGGACAGCCACAGCCTGTCAGGGCAGTGAATAGCTGTAGCTCCTCTCTGTTTCTCGTTTCTGCAACTGTTTCATACAACAAGCTGAAAACAATTGTTTTCCCCGTGACACATCTGGAAGAGTATTACACACGCAAATACACAATGTTCCTGCTGCACATGCCACTCCCCACACATGCACCAACATAACTCATCCTATTTGTGCATCCACCAAATCCTACCACGTTTCAGACCTTGCTTATTTATCCAACAGTTGTATTCTGGTTCCCAAACCGCCGCACAATTCTAAATTTGTACTTACCCTAAAAATAAACACGAAACCTTGTTTCCTCTGCTTTTTAAAAAAAGCACACGTCGGACTAAAAAAAGGCTCTCTTCTGGGATAGCTGGTATGATTTTCAAGATTATAGACTTATGGTGGAATGCAGCTACCACAGGACGGCTTGTGCATCTGCACAGATCCGTGTTTGAAGAAAAGCCACGTGTTGAAAAGCCCCTGTTTTGCTTGGGCTGCTCCCAGCCATTCCCGGTTCCCGTTTCCACAATCCCGGGAATGCAAACCTACCGTACTCGGGCTGCTCCTTGGAGCCCAGTGTCCTGTGGCTGGGGACATGGCCATCCCAGCCAGGCAGGGGGTTCAGGAAGTTGCTGTCCTCGGTGGTGCTGCCGTACTTGTAGTCCTGGTCCCCGCTGCTCATGCGGGTCAGGGTGGAGGATCTCTGCCACCAGCTCCTCCAGTCGGGAGATGGGGCTGCCCAGCCGGGCTTGCTGCTCTCCTTCTCCTTGTCTGCCTCCGTGTCAGGGCCATCCACCACTTCAATGGTGACCTGTGGGGTTCAGAACGTGGAGGTACTGGTGGAAGTCAGGGAAAAAAGGCAGTTTGGGTTTTCCCAAGCTGCTCAAAGGAAAGCGGGAAAGAAAGAGTGAATAAGGAAGTGTAACACCTGGTGTTGTGGGCAGGAGGAGCATGGGAAGAACGTGATGTTTTGGTAAAAGCATGTTCACAAAAAGTGTCACCTTCCTTAGACCAATGAGCTTAATTCTGTCCTTGGTTCTGCGAGCCAGTCTATAAAGATGTGTCTCCTTCTGCAATAAATCGCTGCTTCTGCTTTCTGCATGAAGCCTGTGTTGCTGGATTTTTTCACTGCTTGCTAACCTTACAGCAACAAGAACACACCAGCCTCACTGTCAGTGCCCCCTCCCTGTCAGGGGGAGCTCTCCATGCAGCAAAGACAAGGTGCTGCCTGGCAAAGGGGCTGTGCAATGTTGTAAAGCCATCTGTGGACTCCTGAGCCCAGATTCATGAGTGATTCCTCCTGCTACCTCTGCTGAATCAGACCTTGGAACCAGGGCTAGGAAAAACCCTGCCCAAAACAGCAACCCATTCTGTGCCTAAAGCCTTTGCAGCAGACTTCTCTGCCTTGTGGGGAAAATGTGTTTAGAGCCTAACATATTTGAGCAGGAAAAAGAAAACCAAACCTGTACTCTATGCTGAGGCTGAATTTGAGGCAAGCATGAAGCACAGCCCTGTGCAGAGCCTGTTCCAAGGGCTTGGGCTGACTCAAGCAAGGCCAGGAGTGTGAAGGCCAAGATGCAGAGCCCAGGTATCTCTGGGGTTGCATCTGTCCTGCCCCTCTGGCAGCAGCCCAGCTGTTACTGCTGCAGGAAACCACACTTGGTGGCAGTGATGGAGCCAGCAGCTCCTCTGACCATTGCTGAGTAAGCCACTTGCTGCAAAGCCCTCTGAAGTAGGTCCTTTTCTCATGCTGGAAGAGTATAATGACCTGTTATGGTCAACCTGTTTATGGCTTCTAACAGAAGCCCAGAACCAAAATTCAAAGTTTGCTGCCCAATTCCCTCGCAGACATCACAAATGTCAATATCATTCTGCATAGGAGCAACCCTTGATTATTGCTTTCTGTGTTGAACAATGTGAAATTGTAAAACTCTTGGATAAATACTATGTGTATTATATAGGTGGCTATTTAGGTAGAAGCAGAGACTAGCCATCAGAAGCTTGGCTCTGTGAGTCATGCAAACATTGCCTGGCCACAGACAGATCATAAAATGCTCTGATGTTTCATGCTAATGTGGTTCAGTGATCACACTGGACTGGCTAAACAACCAGAAGTGACTGTCAGATGTGTCTATAATGTTTGATAGGTATGGAGGCATTCCCAGCCTTTCAAGATGGTACACAATGAAAATCAGGTTGTATAAAATAGAAATTGTCACATCCTGAGGTGTCTCCTTAGACCTGAGATCACCTCTGGTGGACATGCAGGTGGTTTGGAACCCAGCTCTTTCCAATGCCCGCCGATGAGAGACTGCAGGAGGCTGTTCTTAGAGGTTTTCATGGTTGTTTATTGTTTCTTATCTCAGGAATGCTTGGTCCAGCGAACAGCAGTCTGCTCGCCAGACGTCCAGGGCAGAATCTGCCTGGCAGAGGCAGGACTTATCTTTTATAGTCTAAACTACGTACTAGGTATTTACAAATGACCCCCAATACAATACAATCTTGTTACATGGTCCAGATCTGTTCTCATCCAATCTAAAAGTGCCAGCGTGTCACCCAGCATGGATGACACGGAGAAGAAGGAGGAAGAATATCCACACCCCCAATTCTCCATGTTGGCCACGTGTCCCTTATCACAAACATTTTAGAAATCTGCTAATTCTACATTCTAACAGTCTAATTTACACTCTATTTATTTTTGTGGCTTGCATTTCTTCTCTCAATGTTGGCAAACTGCTCCAAGGAGCCAAATCCAGCCCCCGAGACACCTGGGTCTCATTCAAGGGTCTTTGGGGACCCCGCCAGGGGGGTCTTAAACCTTCCAAGGAAGCCAGAGGAATACTCTGGACTCCCACAAGAAATAATATACTATTATGCTAAAAGTAATTTACACAGCTCTGTGGACGTGCATTGTGCATAAAAGATTAGTTTTATACAATTGAAAAAGAAAGAAAAGGTCACAGCTGCCTGTGATACAGAGTGTGACATAGTAAGCAAAGCAGAACTGTATCTTCAGAGCTGCAAACACAAACAATGCCCACACATCCTTTCTTTGGAGATAAGAGATTTTGAATCTATTTCATTCTTTGCATTTTAGCATAGACCAGGCCATTGAAATGAAAAAAACTTGCAGGCTACAACGAAGCTCCACTGGGAAAAAGAGCAAGAGCAAGGCAAAGTGCAGCTGTCAGCCTAACAGCATCTTTACACAAGGGGTACTTCACTCCCAGCCTAAATATGGAATTGGAACAATTACTTCATTAAACCTCTACAGACCAAGAATTAAAGTGGATTTCACAAGCTTGAAAACATCAGAGTCAGTTCAGGGATTCAAAACTGCTACCTCTATCCAAGCAAAACAGAGTTTTCACAATAAATGAGAGGAAACTGCCTTACTGAGCAGCAAACACTGCCAGTGGTGGGGCTTTAGCACTCCCCACCTGGAAATCAGTACAATTCTACTACTTCAGCAGCAAGTATTTTTAGGACCACCCTAACTCTCTGAGCAATGACTCAGCAAGTGAAAAATAACAAATATTCTGATTAAAAAAGACCCAAAACAGATAATTGCTCCATTTGCTTTGACAATCTGTAGCTGTGTGAAAGGCAATCAGCATGAACTGGCATTATTTCAGCCAGGGACAATCTGAAGAACCACCTGATTTTAAATAATGGTTGATGATGCCAAGTCAGCCTAAGGAAAAGAGGGTTTGCAAGGACAGGGAAACATCTGCTGAGCTTGGTGCTACACTGGTGAGGAAAGGTGTGCAATCAGCTCCTTCAGTCTGTTTTTAGCTCTGAGGAAGCTTATTATTATTAGCAAGGACTCTAAAATGAGTTTTCCAACACACAGCCAGTTTTAAAACCAAAACCAGCAGAAGCAGAACCCAGTGTGGTGGTCTGACACATACCCCTCTCCACTGCTTTGAGCTTTGATTACCAAGGTGTTTATTGTGGCATAAAAACCATACAGTGGAAGAAATTCTGTAAAGAATCCTGGGATTGTCTGAACTGCCACACTTGGAAATGAGGAGCCAGCTTCCATTGACTGGTGTTTTCAGATTTTGGCTTAATGGACCTTCCAGAGGCAGGGAGGAAATCAGTGCATAATCCTTGTAATCCCTCCTCCACTCTGTGACCCAGAAGTTAGGGCAGAAGTTTGAGAAGAGGCTGCTGTTTCAGGTGAGCAATTGCTCCCTTATCCCAGTCTAAAATTTTGAAAAATGAGCTTTCACTGAGTTCTTCCCAGTACTTACAGACTGACAGTGTTAGCCCATGACTGCACTTACACATATACTTGTACACATACATGGCACTACAACATGTAATTTGCTCAATCAGTTTCTGTAGTGGGGGCTGTTTATAAAAAGGAATAAAGAAATCAAGAACTAGGGAGTAAAGATCAAGAACTAGAGTAATAAAAACCAGGCATTTAGAGAAGCTCTGGAAAAGCTTTCATGCTGTATAAGTATTCCAACAAAAACATGTTCTCTTAAAAATTAAAAAATAAATCTGGTTTAGCAATTCTATCTTGGAGACCATTTTAGAGGCTGATTTCTTCTTCCAGTGATTATCAAAACTGTAAAGATTCTTTTTTTTCCCTCAAGCTTCCCAAAATGTCTGTGGTAACGCAGTTCTTGTATAAATCCACAATCATCCCCAGAAGTATTCAAACCTAAAATAAAGCCACTTCTTTTATGGATGTACAAGCTAGGAATAAGGACATTCCTCTGAAAACTGTTAAAAGCTATTGGCATAGGCACATTAAAACAGCAGATTTGCAGTCAATTTCTAATGAAACAAGTGTATCACGCACAGATGTCTTCAGACACCAACATCCAATTTTCTCCTGGCCAAAAATATACAGAAGATAAATATTATCCCAGCCTGCTGGAGTGCACAAAAAGTTCTGCGTCCTGTTTACTGAGACAATGTTTCTGAATTCACTTTACTGGTGTAAACATGGCCCTAAGTGACTGGAAGATTATGTTTCAGGAAGAACTATGTTTGTGATATTGTGCAAGCAGAGGATCCCACAACATTTCTATCCTGTTTCTTTCATGCAGTCGATGAAAATTTTCTATACTTGCCATTCTGGATATGTGCATGTTAGCAATGAGGTAAATGCAACAGGAGAAGAGAAACAAGCACTCTTGAGTCTTCTGTGACAATACCAAGAGGGTGTTGCTATCCAATGCAATGACCAGCAGCTTCGGGTGACAAATATAAATGACAACTAAAAAGTACATCTAATAAAATGTTGCATTTTGGCTACAGGAGCAGTGGAAAGGATAATGCAACATAGTTCTTCATGTAATGGAGGAACAAAAAGAGAGCTTTATTTAAAGAAACACTACACTTATATAGAGTAGTTAGTGCAAAACAAAATAGAAAAGACTCATTGGTCCAAGAAGGCAACACCTCTTTGAAAACATGCTTTCTGCAAAACATCACATCTCTCATGTGTATCCAGCAGGTGTTTAATCATTGTTATAATTTCTTGTCCTTGAGCAGTCTAAGGAACCCAAGGCTTCAAGGCTGCTTTTTCCCTGGTTCCCAGCAGTACTCGATGACAATAAAATGTGTGAAAAGTGACATTATGATGCAGGTGGAGGTGAGGGAAATGGCCATGGGTGAACCTGGAGAAGAGCTGAGGTCTGCAGCCCTTTTTTCAAAGCAGATCACACAGCCTTGTTTCCCTGAAGTTGTGTATGTTCCCAGAGTGGGTGGTTTTGTGTAGATGTGTTTCTAAGAGAAGGCAGTAACCCAGTAGGCACCAAAGAGAGAAAATAGGTAACAGGTAGATAACAAAGCTAACACAGCAGCTCTGGAGTGTGGGACTGGTGGATATGGACTTGTGGCAAAGAGCAAAGACCAAGCAGGCAAGAACTTCTGGTTTAAAACCACTCCTATCAATTGACATGGTTATCAACATGGTTTTAAACTGGAATCCCACCTGTTTCTGTGCAGCTTTCACCCAGAACATGTCATCTCATCAAAATGTTTAGCAGATACAACTGGAGCTCACCCAGCTCTATTGGACATGAAGCTTGATCTAAGGTCAAGATCTAAGTTCAGTGAAGAGCATTAATATCAACAAAATGCCCTTACTGCCCAAAGAGGTTGTGAACTCCCTGTCCCTGGAGGTGTGACAAGGCTGGACAGGGCTCTGAATAACCTGATCTAGAGGAAGGTGTCCCTGCCCATGGCAGGGGGACTTGAACTAGATGATCTTGAAGGTTCTTTCCAACAAAAATCTCTCTATGGTTCTATGAGTTTTCCCTTTTCTGCTCATTTGCCATGGTAGCAGCACACTCCCTGTCCCTGTTACAGTACACAAACCTGGGAAACCAGCAGTAAAAAGAAAAGGTGAGGGACAAGAGCAAGAGCTCAGCTGCAGGTTGAAACATCTGGCTCCAAACAGAGGGTTGGCTGCAAAGAGTAGAAAGGTTGTGGAAGGCTGCTTGGAATAGACAAGAAAAACGCATTAGAAATGGAAAACAGGCAGGTTCCTGTACACCTGCCATGTGACTTCATTCTGCTGCTCAGGGAAAGAACAATTCTGTCTTTGAATAACAACCCTGACCAATTATAGGGTCTGCACAGGCATCCCTTGGCTGGTCTGTCAAACAAGTGCAAACCTAGAGAGCAGGGATTTTCCACTTGTGAAATAAAAAAAAAAAAAAAAAAAAAAGGGTAATCAGCTTTTGTAATCACCTTCTCATCTAGAAGTCTTCCAGGCATTGACAGAATTGTTAAAATGATAAAAAAAAAAAAAATACCCCAAACCAAGCAGCCAGTCTGTGCTCAACAGCAGCAACTGTGGTTACTCTCAACAACCAGTGTGGAAGCACAGCTGAAGAAGAAAATGCCACTTTAAAAGATGGGAGATTTTACAAGGCTAGAACATCACAGGAAGGCCAGCAAGGGTTGTCCTGGTCTTGTATGCAAAGGGTCATATTAATTTGGATTACTGCAGCTCTGACTGTTGCTTCTGAGGGTTTTCTAGAGACAAAAGAGATGATTTCTAGAGAAGAGTATACATTATCATCTAATAATTACCATACATATAGTATTTATAAATATATACATATGTATTTATATATAAATACATATCATCTAATAAATATGGCGATACCCAGAGTAATCTGAATTTCTCTAATGTATTCTGACATTCACCAGTTCACCATAGCAGGGCATGATACAGCAAGAGCCATCTCACAGGAGCCAGAGAAGGCATGGCCCTAAAGAGAACTCACAGGAGTTCTTTTTCCACCTGCTTTTTTGGGAAGAATTTTATGCCCTCCTTCACAGATTTTAAATTCCTAGGTATCATTTCCATTAAAAAAATGTTATTCTTGGTCTATGCAGTAGAAGGAAAAAGAGGTTTTGAGTCTTTGAGAAGAAAATGTGGCCATTGTGCTATCTTGAAACAGAGGTTGTTTCCTCCTATCCAACCTCTCAGTCCTAGAAGGACTCTTTAAACCAACACTCCCAGGACTGTAACTTACAGATCTGGGAGCCATTGTGCAAAAAGAAAAATAAGCATCAATTCTGTTTTCACCTGTCAAATAGCTGATGAGAAATTTGCAAGTCAACAAGTGTCACTATTTCTGTTCAGGTCAGTATAATACTGTTTAACAAGGAAGAATTCACTATAATCCTGGTTTTTTTTTTCATAAAAGAGTAGGCCAACTTTTACAACTTTTAGGCAGAAAAAAAAACCTTTCCCTGATTCTGTAACGAATTAATGTGAGTTTTATCTCCATGAGGCTTGATCAGCTGTAAGACTGTGTCCTGGGTTACAATGTAAAGATATGCCCAAAGGGATGTATTCTATCACCATCTGCTGAAACCAGGTGGGGCAGTGATCCTTATCTCTGTGGGAGATATCCTCTGCTAATGGGCCATCTGTTAAAACCAGGTGGGGCAGTCATCTTTATCTTTTCCACAACACACCCTTCCTCCAGGAAGATATCAGCTGTTAATGGGCCATTCAGTCCCACTGCATGACTGATAAATTTACATCATCCCACTGGGAGATGCTCCAGCCAGGGGGAGGAGCCAAGCCTTTCCTACCTAGATAAAAACTGAGATTTGGAACACCAGAGCAGTCCTTACCCACTGGTTTACAGGGGATAAGAACTACCAGACCTTTCTACAGGATCACTACTTCAACAGGACCACTCCATCCAGACTGCTACCACCACCCTAACTAGTGGGGTGTCAGGTTGTATTCTGACTCTGTCACTGGATTTTCTTTTGTACTACTGCATGTATTTTATTTTTCCCTTTTTTTCCAATTAAATTGTACTTCTGACTTGGAGTGTCTCACTGGTTTTGATTTCAAAAGCCTTACAGACTGTCAACCAAGAATTTTGTATAATCCCTATTTATGCACCTAAGCAAGCAGAGTAAATTCAGAGTAAATAAAATGCAGAACTTAGGGAGCCTGTTTCTGAAAGGGCTCATCCTTGTGCACAAGAGCTCTGGGATCAGTGTTGCCCCTTTCCAGTTTACAGAACCAGTCTTCCCAGTTCTCAGTCCAGCCAAACTTCTGACATAGCTTCTGACAAATTTCCAAGATAAGGTGGTGGAAAAAGAGATCATAGCAGCAGCAGGGAACTGTTCCCATCTCCTTCATCCCTGTATCTAAACACTGTATGCTGTTACCACTCAGGGAAGGGTTTTTATTCCTCCAGGCACACCTTCCCCTATCCCAGGTTGCTCAGAGCCCCAACCAGCCTGGCCTTGAACACTTTCAGAGATGGGGCAACCTGTGCCAGAGCCTCAACACCCTGAGAGTAAAGAATTTCTTCTTAAACTACTTCCTAAAACAAGTGAACTTACCCTCTGCCAGTTTGAAGCCATTCTCTCTTGTCCTATCACTCCATGCCCTTGTTAAAAGCCCCTCTCCAGCTCTCTTGGAGCCCCTTTAGCACTGGAAGGTGCCCTAAGGTCTCCCCTGAGCCTTCTTTCCTCCAGGCTGAAGCCCCAGCCCTTTCAGCCTGTCTCCAGAGCAGAGGTGCTCCAGCCCTCTAGAGCATGCTGGCCTCTCACCAGCAGATCTATTTCATCTTTACATACATACTTCTTAGACACAGCAAAAGGATGGTAATTTTGTGGGCTGGGGAACTATAAAAAGCCAGGAATTAATTTAACCAGAAAACCAGATCTATTAGTGCATTGTTTTTATAAGCACATCTTAGGCAGAACAGCATTTGAATTTATTGTTTTGGTTAAAAAAGACTGCTTATTAATGCCAATTTTGCTTTAAGGCTCTGAATTAAAAACAAATCACTCATTTTTTCCTCTTTCCAATCCTTCAAGTTTGAAGATGCAAGTGGCTTGTAAGAGGCTGTTCCAAACCCAAGCACAGTTTGAGGAATTACGTATAACAAAGTTTCTTGCAGACAACTATTTTTTATACTACAAGCAGCTGCTGCAGAAATTAAACCTAAGTCTCACTTCCATACAGAAGAATGCATTTTGAGCTGAAAGACTTGCTCTCTGTCAGCCTTTGGGGATGGTTGCATTTTATAATAGCAGACAAAAAGCAAATCAGTTCAGAAACAAATTTTACAACAAGTAAAGTGAAGGCAGAAACTCAAACACCTGTTTATTTTCAATGAAGGTAATATGCTTCAAAATGGCAATCACAAAGATTTGGTTTAGTATCATGAACAGGACTACACTGATCTCCACACTTATGCAATCAACACTATCCAAGGAGAAATTCAGAAAATATTTGGAATATGTGCATTAACTTAACAGAGTATGTATTGTATATATTTTATATATAATTCTCTATTACATTATATTGTACTGTATACATTCTCTGTGGGTAGAGATGGATTGTTCTGGCTAAAAGTCGTTTTGGCTCAGTAAATTAACTTTGTGCAAACTATAAAAAAGTCAGATGTTAACATAAATTTGTACCTGAATGTTGGGATTCTGCCCATTGATATCTGCTTTTGACAGGTCAGGGAAGTTTGGGAGGTCCAGGAGGAAAGACCTGGGTCCATCTCTCTGCAGGGATGTGTGCCCGCTCTCCTGCCTGAACTGCTCCTTGGGGAATGGCCGGTGGGCAGCCTGCAGATCAGGGAATTCCCGCTGCTCCTCGGGGTTCAGGGTGAGGCTGTCTTCAGGAGAAAGCTCCTCTGCAGTCAGTGTGTTCTGGGGAAGAAAACAGAGCCCAGTAATGACAGCTGAGAGCGTGCAGTCCTGCCTGTGTCCCCCGTCCCCCTGATGGCTGCAGCCTTACAGCACCCAGAGCCACAGCTCACTACTGAAACTCAGATCTGTAACCAGCTGACACAAGATAAAACTGAGCCAGGCTGGGGGACTCAGCTCTTCCAGGCTCCTGAACCAGCCTAGCCTTGTGGGGAGTACCTACACATGAACAAAACCATCAGACTTAGACCTAGAAACATGAGGCTCTGAAGTAACTCCTGGGAAATCACATCAAACCACATTAAACATGTCCCTAAAAATGCTGAAGGGCACCCATCTTATAAATCATTTTAGTTTGCTTTGTTCCAAAGTGAAGCAAAAACACTGACTGCTAAGGCCATGTTGAAATTTATGGTATTAAAAGATTCTACCACTGAGCTGGCAACCTCCCCTCCTCTCCCCTCAGTCTGCAACAACTTCCCTCTCCTCTGTGTGTTCCTCACCCAACTTCTCTGGTCTTGAACATCTGAACCTTCCTTCCTCTGGGACCTCATTTTCATGTTTGCCTAATGGTGGGATTGGATTTCAGGGAGCTGTGGGTCAGTGGTTAATGCTTCTGTTATTGTTGAGCGTGCTTTTGGGTTCTGTAGTGCATTACAGCAGGCTGCCTCTGAACCAGTAGCACTGCTGCCACTGCCTTTGACCTCACCAAGGAGACACATTTAGCATCAAAACACAGTCCTCCCTGGGTTAGGGCTGGTCTGGGGACTTGGGGGAAAAACAGCAGAGAAGTACAATCTTCATATGGCTGCAAAAAATGAAAAAAAAAAAAAGAAGAAGAAGAAGAAGAAAAAAGCATGGGGCAGATTCAGCACAGGTTTGGGGTTTGACTCAGCTGAAAAAATTTCAGCTTGAGGTCTTAGTATGACTGCCTGGGGAGTTTTTATTTTCAGTTCATAAAGAGACAGCAAGCATGGAGAGGGTAAATGTTAAAGACCTATCTTTTAAAACAAGCACAATTAAAGTGGAATGGCCACATGTGGTTCTGGCTCTACTGAAGCATATTTTTGCCAGCATTTCTGGTTAAATGCAATCTCCATCCAGCTCCCCTGGTTCAAATTAAGCCACAGCATACCTTTAGCTAAGCTCTCAGATAGATAACAGCTCCAATGCCTTTTCTTTTATTTTGTGTTTATTTGCTTAGAAGGTTCTAAATTGACCTTTAAAGAGATGTTACAGTATAACCTGTGCACACTACAGAAAAATATTCAGTGAGTTAAACTAAGCTTGAAGAATTAATCTCAGACTAAGTGAAACTGTCTCAAGTAAAAATGAAGGTATCCTCCTCACTGCACTCTATTTGTAAAGAGCAATATCAATTTAGCAGTATTGTCATGCCCAGAATGAAAATGCCAAAAGGGTAATTTTATACATTTATCTACAGCACAGATACAAATTCTGAGTTTCTGTATGTGTGCAGTGCCAAAAATGTGTGTTCTCCTGACAGCCTGCTTTGCTTGAAGGCTAAACCAGGCTTTTCTCTTTGCTGGGGACCAGGAAGGACTCAGATGTCTTTGGTGGCCCACCCATTATTCAGTATAAACTGAGTATTCAGTATTCAGTATAAAGAAAGCAGATCACACAGCAGCAAGCTCTGGCAAATGAATTTAGCTAACTTTAGGTTTCTTTTTCCTATTCCAGTGCTTTCACTTAACACTCTTCAGATAGAATTTAACATGCTTGGTGCACAAGAGTAAAATGGCTTTTCAGTTATGCCTGACTAACAGGGTGTAATAGTGCTGTGATTAAATTACTTTAGTTAGGAACAAAAAAAAAAAAAAAAGATACTTAAGTATTTTTACCAGTGTATCACGCCCATAATCTTATCTTTATTAAAAATAAAGTAAGATTTTATTAAAAATTAATAAAACTCTCACATAAAATTCCATACTTTCCCTATCTGTCTGCCCCTTCAGGAGCATCCTGACCCTCCCCATGAACATACCAAGCAGGCAGAGCTGGCCAAGGCCTCTGGAGACCCACATTTAACTCTCTGACAAGGCTTTGTGTGTGATCCTGGCAGGTCAGGCTCTGCCCATGCCTTGCTGGGGACAAGAGCACTTCCCTTCCTCACTGTGATGTTTGTGGGGAGCTCAGCAACTACAATAACAAGGGCTATATAAAAAGTTTTTAATAGTGTGGAGCAGATGGAATATCACATGGAGTTAGTTAGGGAATTGTCATGGTGAAGTAATGACATCAGGCTGATGGAGCTGCTTGGGGCAGGGACTGTCATTAATTACAGAGCATTGGGAGGGGAAACAGAGGGAGGACAAGGTAAACCTCTCTGCTTGCCCAGGGTGGCCACAACCCAGCAGTGACACAGCAGGTACCACGAGTGACAGGACATTTGCTTCCAGTCAATAAAATGCAGAGAATGTCCATTTTTTTTAGGAAGATGCTTCTTGGTGGCACACCTAAGCTGACCTGTATTATTATTATTAAAAATGTGCATTTCTGGTAAAAATGTTAAGGAGGCTGTCACAAATAGAAGTGAGCTTGAACTGCATGTGAAGACTGTGCTCACCCTTTAGCTCTGCCAAAGCTCTTCCAAGACCCATCTAGCAGGAAAAAGTTTGTCCCTCTTGCAATGCCAGCATCCCTTCTCAAGAAAATAGGGTTTGTGTTCCAAAGCTAATAGATGAAATTTAAATGTTTTTGGGGGGGATAGTCTTCTTATTTTTACATTATTTCCCATGTTTATATTTCACACTTCTTTTAGGTGCACATAATTTTATTACTGATGCTTTTGGGAAAGCAGTGTTGCTTGCCTTCCTTTAAAAGCCATGTCACTTTATTCAGAACTACTGACTCAGTTTCTTTGAAGTTATGACATTTCTAATTCAGGCACACTGGTTTCTTACTCAAATGATGCATCTGCTCTAAATATTTTAAGATAAAACACTTTTTCCCCCTTCATTTAAAAGGATTATTCACAATGTTTAGACTTTCCATTAAGAGGATTTTAAGAGGTTACTCATACTGGCTGTAAGCTACAGATCTGCCAACCCCATGGCATCAGAAAATTACAGAAGTTTCTACTACAAAAACAGCTTAGGATTTTTGAGTTTTCCAAGTGTGGACAGTCTGTAAGGGCAGCAACATATAACCCATAGCTGTGTGACAAGGCAATAAAATAAACCCTTGAGAGAGAATCTGGCACACTGTTTGTATTACAGAATAACACACCTTGCAAAAAAGGGAGGGCAGTAGGTCAGTACACATCAATGTCTTTGTGTCCATCTATAAACCACAAAATAAGAGCAATTCAGAGGGATTTTGTGGGGATAATTTTCAGTGCTGGTGATCCAGGTGGGACCTGCACTATAGCAGGGTTTAAGGCCCCAAGAGAATCCTGCACTCAGGAAAAATGTTCTGCCTGATGTTGCAGGTTAACTCTCCAGTAATCAGAATTTTAACACCCTCCTTGGCTTTGCCAGGATGTTTCTCCCTCTGTCACGACAGACATGAGCTGCAGGGAAATGTTTCTCTTCCCCACAAAGAAGCTAAACAGAAATGGGAACTTGTAAAAATACCAAACTAGGGGAAAAGGGAATTTCTCTGAAATTTTGGCAAGCAAGGAGTCCATCTCCCTCCTCTCTTCCTTATTTTAATACCATTTCCACTTCTGGAAAAAAACAACCAAGGCACAGAATAAGTGAGGAATGACTGTAGCTACAGAAAACATTCTGAAGCAGTTGCTCTTTCTCTGCCCTTCATGTTTATTACTTTCCTTGACTCCCCACTTGCCACAGTAAGGGCACATTTGCAAGCACTGCTAATTATGGAGTGGAGAGGATTTTGGAAAACTGATACAACTTACATTCTAATAGCTCCCAGGCAGCAAGGGAATCTATTACTAATCCCTGCTGCAGCTACACTGCTTTCTTATTTCTTGTATACTCCTTTGAAATATCTTGTAAAGTGATCTTGACAAGAGGGCTTGAATTGAAAACTGAGGGTCTGTCACTGCACTTTCATGATGCACCTGTACAGCATCTTCAACCACTAGCAACAAGGACCTTTTATTTACTAGGAAACTTCACAGATGCTATAAAACATTATATTGCTATCAGAGACAAAATGAGGCCTGGGGCCTTCACAGAAAACCATTCCAGCATTAGGACTGGTTTCATTTCCCACCTGCCCAAACAGATTGTTTTCATTTTGAAGGCTGTCGTGGGTTTTCAGGTTAGTGCTAAATGATCACTTTAAAATTAACCAGTCTTGGGAGGCTAAATAGCACACCAGGGCACCACATGAGACTCCCACCTCCACAGATCCAAGAAGTAAGGAACTTGGGTGATCTAATTCCTGCAGTTTATTTATGTTTTTTCATCTATCATGAGTATGAGCAGCATGGGACCTATCAGGGTGAGGAAACAGGACAGTGTTAGAGAAACAGGCAGTGAGAACAGCTGAGAAACATTATCAGAGATACACAGAGCAAGATTTCTTTTGTGATTAATGCCACAGACATCCAGGCAGTCAGACAAAGTCAGACCAGAGGGGTGTCACATCAACCCTTCTGCTACTAAAATATTCTCATTTTTCCTTAAAATCAGCTTGTCCCTCACATACAGCAGTGAAGTGAAAAGCCTTACTCATCTTTAGAAAACTGCACAAACCAATAGTTCCAATAATAAAGAGTGCATCTCAGATAATCACTGCTAATAAACAATTTAAACCAGATGGCATTGGCTTGTAGGTACACAATTGTTTTCACCAAGCAGGTCCAAAATAGAGCATCTACTTTAAACATGGTGCAAATAAAAGATGATAACCCTGATAATAACTGATAATGATAATAATGATAATAATGATGATGATGATAATGATAATAATAATAATTTCTGTTAATCATGGTCCATATTTTAACAGTTTATTGACCTGCAGTCATCAAGCTTTGGTCCATCCTTCGTTCAGATCCTGCTTGGGAATTTTGCTCACCGAGCTCCTCGTCTCCCCCACACCCTGGCAAACTGTGGGTCCACATCTGAATGGTCCTGGCAGACAAGATTTTTAACTCTGAGCTCAAGGAGAAATCCAGCCATACTATACTCAGACCTGGCAACCTTTTGCAACATGTTGTGGACACACATTTCACATCACAGCTATTTGTTATGCTCTGTTGTTTGCTTGTATTTCATGTTTTCATTCAGCTGGAAAATACAAACAGTATGGTTCAGCTTGGAGGTGAAGAACTGCCAGTTTGTATAAACACTTTGATAATAGAAACTTGGTGGTGATTACAGCTCAATGTCTGCTGGAAAAAAAACACAGAGGGCCTTCAGCAAATTCTCTAACGTAGCACAACACTGGTGCTTTGTTCTTCAGCAGATACTCAGCCATCCAGGGGACGGCCAAGCACACAGAATTAAATTGTGTAGGACTCTGACAGATGCTCAGTGCCAAGTTTTGCCTGCAGTTAACAGATATTTTCAGTTGCCTAAGCTGCTGGTAAACATTTAGTTATTCTTCATGACTCTAAAGATCTTCCCTGTAATCACTGCCTGGCTGAGCTCTCCATACAGGACACAGTGATTTAGTGGCTGAGCAGCCAAAGGTACAGCTGAAGAGTAGCCCAAGTATTCTAAGCCAATAACCTGTGGTGCCAAAATGCAAACTCTTTGAAAGTTCTAATTCTTTTTAGGCCTCATTAAAGACTTGCATAAAATCAGTAGTAAAATAAAGCTTTAAAATAAATTGCTAAATTTAATTAAACTAGTTTAATCTCACCCATCATGGGAAATCTGCATCATGATTTATACCTTAGGTTCTAACAGAATGGGAAAAGCTGCCTTAAACTGCAATCAAAACTGCAAAGGAAATCCAGAATATTAATACTTTTGTACACAACCCTTTGGTCAGGCTTTGCAGGTCAGCACACACAACGTCAGTGTAAATGAAAGAGAACAAACATACATCTTAAGTTATTTTCCTGGGTTTTAAACGATGTCCTTTTGCAAGTTTATTCCACTAAATCACTACAGCTAGGATTTCACTAGGTGACCCAGCTTTAATAAGTGAAGTTTTCATCTCTCCCTAGCTAAAAGAGTAACCTTACTTGAAGCCTTTTCAATTTCCAAAGTTGCCTTCAGCTGTTAGCATCCAAGAAACAGCTATTCCCAGCCTGTGTGTCTCCCTCTCATATGCCACTGAATATCCACCCTGTGCTTACAAAAGTGTCTATGACTCTGGCTGTGTTAACTGGCAGATGTTTTTAGAGACTAGAAAGTGTTTAGTCCCTGTGGACTAAAAGTTACATGATGACTTCATCACACAAGCAAAAGCTAATAACGGGAAAGCAAGAAAGCAGACAAGTGTTATATTCCAAAAACATGATGTTTCCTGTGCTTCTGGCAAAGCTACTCCTGTGCCTGAAAAAAGGCAAATCACTTGAGTCTTGGTGCTCAAAACACACACACACACCATCGAATGGCTGTAGATAATTTATGTGCCTCTCTAGCTGCCTTCCCCACCAAACTCCCTTTCCTTTGGATGGAAGAGAGAGGGTGAAGGCAGAGGAAAGGCAGTGTTTGTTTACCTTCAATATCTGTGCACCAGCTCTGTGCCTCACAACACTCTCTGGAAGAGGGTTACTACACCCAGGAGTTTACAGCTAAACAGCAGCAGAAATCTGAGCAGCTGCCTTGGGACCATGCACCTCAGCTCCTGCAGGGAAATGCTCTTTCTTGAGGATTGAAAACTTTGGAGACTGCTCCAGGAGCAACTGGGAGTAATTAGAACAAATGGCATCTGCATCAGAGGCAATGCTTGCTGTGGTTTTGTGCCAAGCCATCAGCAGTGGACATCACGCCCTCGCCCTCCACCTCCCTGAGTGAAGGATCCAGAGGATGTGGATTCCAGGAGAAAGGCTTCCCCCCAGTGACACGATGGGGAAGAAGATCAAGTGAGTAGAGAGGCAGCCCAGCATGGAAGACTCTGTGAGGACCCTTCTCTGTCTCAGATGGGAGGAAGGATCTGCCCTGGAGAGAAGTGTGGGATTTCTGCATTACCAGTTCAATGGATGGATATAGACATTTTCCTAGAACAGTAAGGGAGGGGGCTATTTCCTAGAGCTGATTAAAGAAGCATGACTCGATTTTCAATTTCAAACGACTCGGGGGGCATTCCAATCGACTGCAGGCAGGAAATGAATCCCATACATGCACTGAGCTAGGCAGATGCTTTTCAATCTGACACTTACGTGAAATGAAAATATCTTCATTTCTGTCTCCCTTCCACCCCATGATCTCCAGTCAGTTCTGAGCTATTTTTAGGATAAACGGTTTTCTTTTTCAAACTTGTTATAGTCTTAGCATGTGCCTGAAGCCACCCAGATGCCACTGACAATAAAGTGTATGGGAGCAGGCAAAAAGCATCTTTAGATGAGTCCCAGCAGCCCAATACAGCAGCAAGGTAAGAGAGGAAAGATAAGAAGCTCAGTTTTGTGTCTCCTCATCTCCTCTGGTGGGGAACAGAGATGGGACCCTTGTGGATAAGCCAGATCCAGGCAGGGAGAACAGCTCTATACAAAGAGAATCCCAAAGCAGAAACAGCAGAGACACTGAAGGCTATGGCTCAGAACTCACTTCCAGCTACCTAACTGTAAGAGATACATATATAAAATAAATAAATATATCAAATAAATAAAGATATAAATTTTTTCCTCATGCAGCTCTCACAAGCAAACTTCAATAATTGCCATGGTTTTTTGTTACAGGTTTTATAACCCAATATTACAATGTAATTGTGGCTCCTTTTATCAATGGCAGTAGTGCATTTCAGGGAATTGGCATATGCAGCTCTTTTCCCCCACTTAGTCCATATGTGTGCAAACACATGATTTCAGCTGCATACTCCTCTTGTATTTTATTGTAGGAATAGGATAAAGGAAGAAAAAAAAAAAAACCCAGAGAGGTGGTATTAATCTGGCCCTTACTCTGATGTTATGCAAATAATGAGTTCATTTTATCTTGATGTTAAGACAGCCAAAGCTGTATTCCTAAGAAGATGAAAAAATGATCCTCTTAGGAGACAGAAGAAGAAAGAGGGATGGGTAGGTGAGAAAGGCAGCTTTGATTTGCATTATTCAAAATGCCATGAATGCCAGATCAAAGAAGAGCAGGAATCAAATTCACATCCACAGAAGGATTTCAGCAGCTTTTTCAGAGCTATAGATCTCCCAAGGGCAAACCCTTTTAAACACCAGGTGATGCCTCTAACTAGCCAGAACTCCCACCTTATGCTGGCTGAGCCTCATGTAGCTTGCTTTCAGCTTTCAGCAGCTGAGGAAAGCAGAAACAAGGCTGTGTCTGGTTGGATGAAGGACACCCAGAGCTGAGCACTGAAATGGAAGGTGTGCATTTTCTGCAGAAATGGCCATCATGGTAGATGTTAACTGAAATTCAGATTCCCCACTGACAAGCCATGTGTTTGGTGACCATGGAGTGCTTGGTCTGAGGACAGGGTGCTGTCACCCTGATGAGAGCTCTGGGCAGGGTTTGTTTGCTCAGTGCTGACTAAAAATACAAAATCACCTCATATTCTGTGCAGGATGAAGGTGCAATAAGACATCTAAGGAGCTACTGCAGCTCAGCTGGCATGCAGTGACTTGTTCATGAGTTTGGACTCACCGTCCAATCTGAACCTAGAAGGCACAGGATCCAACCCTAAATCAAGTGCTGAACTGTCAAATGCACCAGGGATTGGCATCCTCCCCCCACCCCTTCCCTTCCTTGGGACAGGTGCCTTTGGAGTCTGGCAGACAAGCTTCCAGGTGTTCTGCCTTGTCAGTGGACCTCAGGATCATGCCTTAAGCAAGAGCCACTGGAGTTGGGTGCAGTAAAGCAATTTACCCTGATGCAGCCCCAGCTGGTTTCCTAAAAGCTGCCTTTGGGCTTCTGGTGTGGATTCCCTTGCAGCAGGCTCACTGCTGCTGCCATCACCACACCCCTGGGAATACACATGGCTGCAACAGCACATCATGGATTATTTGTCCCTTTCCAAGCTCTGCTCACATTTTGAAGCCGATCTGCTCCCACCAGCACTCAGCACACCTTGGTACCTTGAACACTTTCAGGAAATGGATGGCCCTTTTCCTCCTGCTTGTTTGGGTTGAGAGCTAGTGCTGCCACCATTTCAATACACATTAGTATCTCCAGGACTCTGCCAGGCTAAACAGCTCCTTTGAAACCTCTGGCATTATTCTTTTGACACTGAAGTCACAGGCAGTGTGGCTGCCCTGGGTCCCATTTAAGATACACATTCACAAATGTTAGATACACACATATCAAGTTCCCTATTCTTTCCCAATAAAAGCCTGGAGTTTAAAGCAGAAGGTGAGGGATAGATACTCCATTGGCCAGCTGCAGTGAGCCTTTCACACACAACTATCAACCCACATAATGGAAAATGATGCTCCAGAAGCTCTGTCCTGACAAACATCTGTTTTCCTATTGCAGAAAGGAATAACAAGATAGGAGAGGTTAAATGCTGGATGCCTAAACAAACTGAATTAAGAGGAGATGGCTGGAGTAATGATGGATGAATTGTGAGCCACCTGCAAATGTTAAAGTTGCTGCACTCTTCTGCACAACATTAAGCCTATACTGCAAACCTCCAATAGACAGGGACTGTGCTCTATAAAAATCATGATGAATGCAGGCTTGTTTTTATATTATGGAGGTCCTAATCCTCCTCCTCCTCTGCCTTTGCTCTATTGTTACAACATCAAAGACCAACTGCTGGCCAAGATACAGTCAATATGAAAAGGGCAACCAGCAAATTTACTGCTTGACTTCATTCCCTTTAAATGGAATAGGCACCATGGCCCTTTTTCAAAGTCCAATCACAGACATAGATCTTTTTTATTGGACATCATGTACAATAAAGTGAAGCTGTAACTTGGAAAAAAAATAGAACACCTTAAAAAAATCCCATGAGGTGAACATTCCTTTATAAAAATATCACTGTGGTTACATGTTTTGAAAAACTCTGGGCACTTCACAGGGCAAAAGGCATGGACTGGCTAGGTTATAGTTTAGCTAAGATGCATATCCATGCCTAGTATTGAGCTGGTTTCAAAAAAATACCCCAACCAACTAACAAAAAGAGATATATGTAAGACAGAATGCCAGTGCCATTCAAATAAACTGAAATGGCAGCATTCATGTCAGGAGAACCATTAACTGCTTTGTTATAGCCTGTTCTGTGCAGTGAGCCTTCACAGGCTTCAGTCCAGAGAATTTTAAAATCAGGAGCACAAAATGCTGAGATTCAGACTGCATCCTAAACTCCAGTCTGATTACTGAGGTCACTTCCAGAGGCACTTTCAGATGAGAGCTGTATCAGCAGGCATTAAAGACAGCAGCAGTTTTATTGCTCTCATGTTGCTAAATAGAAGATAAATAACTTCTGGCTATGAAATTAAATGGCACATAAACAATTTACATGATGGAGGAGGCAAGTACAGCAGGGTGTTGCAGAATCTATGCTAGACAGCTATGGTTTTCATTTTCTGTTTTAAACCATCAATCCTTTTTGTTTCTTTGGGTAGCTTGTGCACACAGACATTAGTAGATATCTGGTTACTAATGCCCTATCGAGACTGATTTTAAAATCCTGCACTGACACATATGGCAGGTAAAACCAGGCAAATTTATGTTTTACCTTTATAAACTTTGGCAGCTGCTTCCAGTGGAGTAATGATGGTTTTTCAGGCAAGAACTGCTGCTGCTGAGTTACTTCTAAGGCAATAAAGATACCAAAGCTGTGTAACTAATTTTTGAAGCACTAGCTTAAAATAAAATAGTTGTCTTATCACAAGGCTCTCTTCTGTCAGTCACCTTCTTCCATCACAGCTCTTCCAGTGCAAGGACTTCACCTCCTGCCCAGCACTCCTGGGCATTCCTCTGTTAAATGAAGTGTTTCAGCTTCAGTACCTGAGCACCCAACTCAATGGGAATACAAAGACAAGGTGCAAGGACCATTTGGGAAGTTAAACCTGTCCCATGGATGACATGGATCCAGTGAGTGCCCCTTAGAAGAGGAGGAATCCACTTTTCCTAGAGTGGCCCTAGTGGCAGAAACAGATGGGGCTTTTATAGATGCTTCCACAGAACTCACTGGTTTTGTCACCAGAACTGACCTCAACAGCAAAGAGGAAATGTTCAATCTTCCCAAGGAAGAAGGACTACAGTGGAACAAACAGTGCTGGGCTCCCCAGCGCAGTGAAAGGTAACAGATGGAAATTAATTTGTGCAACATGAAGAAAGGCACATGCCAGGGCCCAGCTCATCCTTATGGATGGAGGTCCCCATGACATGTGCTATGTGCTTATCAGCTCTGTAAAAAACTGAGCTGTGAAAGATCTGTATTCAAGAGGATCTTGGCTCTGCAGCTGGCACAAATCATTGACTTGCCTTGCTGTGTGGAAGTCAGTGGAACAAGGTCAATTTACACACACTGAGAAAGCAGATCTAGCACATAAAAGCCCAGGGATGTGTGAACTCCTCCTGCCTTTCAACGTGCACTGACTCCACCAAGAGTGTGAGAGGAAGATTTCATCTCTGATTTCCCCCTCTCATCTTCAGGAGCACCTCCCTTTACATGAAAGGCATAGAGATGAACAACTCCAGGCCTGCTTTTGTCCAGCTAGACTGCCAGAAGAGAGGAATAAAAAAATATATGACCCATGGCTGTGAGTTCTCCAAGCACTTGCAAAACAAGGAAAAAAGGATGAAGGAACTCTTACCAGTACCACCCACATCAGCTCCTCTAACCAAGCCTGAAGTGACCACTGTGGCCAGCCATCCCTCATTACAATAATAAGTTACATTTCACTTTGTTTTCTTTCTTTTTCTGGTATTTCAAATCGAAAGTACATGGAAATACCAACACTGGAAACATTCTGCTCTTGCTGATGTACCAGTGAGCTCACGACGCTGTTTCTTGGAAATGTTATTCATCTCTATGCTTTGGACTATGAATTTAGCCTGGCATTTACTGTCTTTAAAACTTGTAAAATAGGCACAATGGTCTTAAAGTGCAACCACTGCATCACTGAGTGCTTCCTTCTGCCTTTTACTGAAGCACTTTGTATTTCTGGCTTTAAAGTTACACTTCATTATTCATTTCTGACAGTGCCTCCATTCAGGCTGGACACCCATTGCACTGCACATTGCTCACAAGCTACACCACAACACTGGACCTCAACCTCCACAAGCTTGGGCTGAGATTTGAAAAGTAAAATAAGAAAAAAAAAGACAAAAAAATGAAAAAATAATACTTTAAAAAAATGTAATCTTTCTGATAACTGAACATTATTCAGTCATCTCAAAGGGCTTTTATGCAGTGTAGTCTTAAAGCAGACAGCAAGATAAGAGTCCTAACAAAAGGACCAAATAAGCACTAACCAGCACTGTGAAGAGAACAAATGAGGCAGAACTGGGTACTGCCACACCTGATTGCAAGGAACACTGGCAAAACACACAGAAGAGCAAAAAGCAACCACCCCTGACAGTTAAACCTGCCAAAGCTGCTAAATCAGGATGTAAGCACAAAACAAAACTACATTGCTTCAATTTTTTCAGGTTTATGCTTGTGTACGGAAACATCTCAGCTGTCTGTCTATATATTTGAAATATTAGTGTATTTCAAGATTTTAAAGTGATGCAGAAGAATGTTAGCATAAGAGAAGTATGGCAAAATAATTTCCTAGCATTACTTGCACTCTGTGCACTTCTACATAATAAAGGAAAACAAAGGAGAAATTCTTAAGTATGAATGTTCACAAATCAGTGCATCTTAGAAAACAAGAGATCTGAAAACCGATTTTTTTTCTTCCCACGGGATCAATGACTGGGTTTTCAGAAGTCATTTCTATTACATATGATTTCAGAAAGCTTTTTGAACATACACATTATGTTGGCAGGCCAAGCCTGTGCTGTCTGCATCATTACCAGCACTACTGCCCTCTGCACTTCACTTTCTGTCAAGTTTCCAGATGCTGTGACATAACACAGCCAAAGTCTCTACACCTTACTGACAGTTCTTTCATTGTTCTCTTTGATGGTGTTTTCCACTATTTTGGAACAATTCAGCATTGATTGCTGATATGGAGATGCAGATATGAGCAGAGACAGAAGGACAATGCTGAATTCAAACCACAGCTCCCAGTTTACATCCAACATAACCTGTACTGGTTAAACAGGTGTCTCCTCAGCAAAGGAATTCTGCAGCAGAGCAAGGTGTCACACAGCTCAGGATGCTGAACCTCTAAGTTCTGGGGCTTTGTCACCTACCTGCCACTGTGCAGCCACTGTGTTTTGTGTTTGATTCCAGGACCATGGGAATGGACATGAGCACAGTGTGATGCCCATAATGAATTTAGAACAACACACACTCTGCTTTCTTCTTACAAATAGCCCAATACTATAAAGAGCTACAAAACAATCCTAAATCTTGCCCAAAACAGAAATAAATAACTCAAAGAGACTCTTCAGTATGAAGCACCAGGAAGAAAACTGCTCTGATCTATAGCTACACAGACAAAACAGAGAGGCACCTTGTGATTTAATGCCAGGTATTTATCAGTGATGATCCAAG
Organism: Oenanthe melanoleuca; assembly: GCF_029582105.1. Classification (NCBI taxonomy): domain Eukaryota; kingdom Metazoa; phylum Chordata; class Aves; order Passeriformes; family Muscicapidae; genus Oenanthe; species Oenanthe melanoleuca. The sequence goes on along the minus strand of NC_079336.1, from coordinate 103,406,411 downwards.
ATAAGCAGTGCTGTAACTGTTAACTGTTGAGCTGAAGAGATGTTTAGCAAAATATGCCTCATCCAAACATCTTGGTAAGATTTACCTCAGGAAGTTACATTCATACCTGCCTAATATTGCTCCTTGCAGCCATAACTTAGTAAACTATTCTTGGATATCTGTTCTGAATTATTGCAATAGTCTAAGATACTAAAAACCTTGCCACATCCTACCCTGAAGGTGTAGTAGCTCTTTTCCACCAAAGTTTAGTTTGCTAGGAAATTAATCAAAGAGTTAGGTATGAAGAGAAGTTTAATTAATGCCTTCTGGAGATTTCTGGGATCTGGGTTTGAAAGGTGAAAGGATCTCTCCTGGGAGCAATGGGTGCCAGAAACTGACCCTCTGCTCAGTGCAGCACTTTCAGTCCTTCACCCTTGTTTCCCATTTTATCCTTTGCTTCCATGCATCACACATAAAGCTAATCACCCTTCCTTCCCCCTGGATCCTGGAACAAGCCACAGCCCAACAGCAAAACCACTAAAGAGCACACATAATTCCCTCCCTTGGGAGATGAGAGAATGAAGTGCACATGGTCTAAGCCATTGCTAAATCTCAGTGCACAGCAGGAGGAGCACATGCCAAGGGGTGAGCCTTAGCTAAGAACCTACACAGAAAAGCTGAGAACAGGCAGGTTTCACTGTCACTGCCAAAAAGCACAAAACAGCAAAGAGGAACCACCCACCAAAAGAGACTTGGGGCTGCAGAGAATCAGCCTGCCCAATTCACAAGCCACCTGCTCTGAAAGCTACCCATGTAATGGATAAACCTCTCTCAAGGCAGAGAAGGATTTAGTGTTCATAGTAAATACATGATGTACATCCACTGACTGGCACCTTACACAGGCTAAAGGCAGCCTGGAAAACAAGAAGGCAGAATGTGGAATTGACAGGTTTTCAAAAATGACTTAGACCACAGAGCAAACTGAATGTAAAGCTCCAGAGCTCAAATTAGCTTCAAAAAACCCTTCAAAAAACGCTCCCAAAGTAAACATCTTGAGTCCTACTTAACTGAGGAAGCCAGAAAGCTGAAATATGCCACTGCATCCGACTGGAGATCGTTTTGCAAATTGCCTGGATGCAGTACAAGGGTCAGCAAGAACACACGAGCCTTGAAAGGACCGAAATGCACCCCAGCAAGGGTAGCAGACAGCACACCATTGCTAAACTACTCATGGCATTGAGCTGGGGGATCTGGGGAGAAAATGACGAGCTCAGCCCTGTAAAGGGCTCCTCATGCAGCCTGAAGAGTGACTCTTGTGCATCCACTTGTAAGCAGCAGAGTATCTTTTTACTGGGAGGGCTCAGAGAGCGTTTCCGACACGCTGCAATTGCTTGCACGCTTATTGAAGAGGGGGGCAAGGGCAGGAGCAGGGCCATTAAAAGAAAAAGATAATTAAAAAAAAAAATCTGTTTACATCATTGTGCTGCTTTTCAAATTATGTTTTCTTACAGGGCTCCAGTTTTAAGCACAACTACCAGGTTCCAGGCTAATGTAATTCTGCTGCAAGTATCGCAGTGGAGAATCTGACTTCATGTGCTATGGCATATATTGTTGGTGGCTCTGTTACTGCATTTTACAAGGTCATTTTTCTTGGTGTGGGAACACTGTTTTTCTTGGTGTGCAAGGCCTGCTATGGAAAAATTAGAAGTGATGGGGATAAACTTCACGATGAAATATTTTCTCTCAGAATGAAAGCATCGTAAAGTATTAAAAATGTCTTCCAAAATTTATGTTCGAGCCTTCCCTTGGTTTTAGAACTATGTAAAAAGATAAAAACATACCCAAGCTGCTTTTTTCCATCTCTTAATATAGCTTTGTTTGCTCTTCTTCAGAAAAGAAAGTTTGTACTTCTTTATTTCATAAATATGCTCCAGAACAGCTTCTGGATGATAATTAAATTAGATCTAGTAGAATTCTCAGCAGAAAAAAAATTCCCCCCTCCCCAGTTCTCCATATTTTTCCCCCCAATGGAAGAGATGGAAGGAGGGGAATAAAATCTGACTGAGAAACACGAGGCTGGTTCCCTCTCCAAAGTCAAGGCTGTGAGCTGTTCTGCAGCTCCAGTGTGGATTTCCCACTCTGTGCTCTCTCTCCCTGCCACAAGCCAGCTCTGACAGCAGCAGAAACCACAGCCCTCCCGAGGTCCAGCAGCCAGGGCTGCACACAGAGCCAAGGCAGCCTGAGCTCCCACCTCACCCATCCCAAAGGGGATGCACACCGGGGTTTTCTCCCCACTGCTGCTCCTCCACAGCCAGTCACACAGCCACAAGGCAATCCCAGACATCTGGAATCTCTGGAGGGAGACACACACGGCGTGGGGAAGGGCACCAAAGGGGGAAAAAACAAGAGGGAGGAAAAAAATAACTTGCCTAATTTTAGGATGGAAGGTTTTTGTTTTTTTTTTTTTCTATATTTCTTTCATCTCCCAGTCTAATTAATTGCAGGGGTTAACCCAACTGAAAGACCAAAAGAAATCAAAACCTATCCTACAAAATCCTTCCTTCATTTGAAGGACCAAGGGATGGGAGGAAGAGAAGCTCTTCATCCCTTGCTGAATCACACTTCAAATGCTTACAAGTATTTTAGACTACTGAAATCTCCAACAACATCTTAAGATTACTAAGGATTCTTCCTGAATATGTTTTATGTAAAAAGGACCCAATTCTGGCTACCTCATTTGAGCAAACAGACTGCCTAACACCAAATCCTCCATTTGATAATTGCCAGGGGCTTTTGAGACAAATCTGCCATGTCGACAGACATCTACAGAACATTTGTTGCAAAGATTACTCTTTCCTGGATTTTCCACACTCCTTCAAGTGAAATTTCATCAAATGTAACACTTCTCACAATTGCTCCTCTCCACAGATGCACCAAGACAGAAAAACCCAGAGAGATGTCTAAGTGCTTGTATCAACAAGTCTGAGTTTTGCAGTTTTGATTCCCACACTGACTGTCACTGTGAGTGCAGTGCAGTAGGATTTTGCATTTCACTTCTGCACGTGCCATGGTACAGACCAAAACCTGCCAAAATCAGAAGATCCCAGTGCAAACTTCCCATTGACATCTATATTGTGATGCTCTGAGTGGAAGCATCTGCCTGCTTAAATGCAACTTTCTAAAGCACTAAGATCCAGCTAGCAGTCGAATCCCTGGAAATTATAAAACCAGAAAATTGATAGACTTCCATCTGTTTAACCAATTACCTTAATCAATATCCTTTCCCCCCATAATGATTTGTACAGACACAGTCTCTCAAATACATAACTGCAGAATCAATTGAGTTGGGAAGTATATAAAAAAATTTCAATTCTACAAACGGCAAAACATTATGAAAATATGAACTGCTAAAGCTATCACAGTGCTTAAAGGCACAGAGTTTATTAAGGTAATCTGCAAAACATCACTGGACAGAAAAAATTCTTGGAAGTCAACCATGTACAGGTTTTCAGGAGACAACCAACTACAGTGATAATAATCCTGGATAATTATCTGAAGGTGCTTTTCCTCTTGTTTCACCCTAACCTTACAACAGTGCTCTAAAAGGAGCTCCTCAGGGAAATGGAATCACCCAGAGTTCCCACTTGCCCAGATGTTTCTCTCATTATGCTACAAGCCTGTCAAGTAAAGGCAAATTCAGGGTTATTCTAATGATAGCAAACACCTCATAAAAAACCTCTCCAAATTTACTTTTCCAAGGAACATCATTTTAAAAGGCATTCCCAGTGCCCATGAGGAAAGAAAGCATCATTTATAAAACAATATTACCAGAAATCTTGCAGATATTTAAAAAAACCCCAACCATCCTGGAATGTCAAGCTGGTGATAAAACTGCAGAGAGAGCAGTGCAGGGCTCAGCACTCCCAAGCAGGACTCCCAGCAAGTTCAGCAGGAGGGTTTCTGAGTTAGGAGGACCTGACTCCAGGCTGTGACCGGGATGTTGAGCCTTCCCTGCTGTGGCTAGTGGGTTCATTTTGTGGACCACCAGCTGCACGGTCCCCATGCATACAGTGACCAGCCTGCACTCTCCTTGCCTTTCCTTGGCTTTTATACCCTGCTGGTGCTATGATTCTTACCCAGATGATGGACAGTTTACATAAATTTACGGTGATAATAATTAGACATTTTTCTGTCACTTTATCACATGACTTTGATTTTACTTTACCATTTGGATACAGGGGAAGAGAGCTGGCCAGCACACAAGCAACTGACCAGAGATTTACAAGCTTTGTCTGGGGATGTTGGTGATGCTGCAGCTTTGATCACTGTCTCCGACCATTACAAATGAATGGAAGCAAGTGATACTGGGTAAAAAGCACGACCTGCAAGACTACCAAAACTGAACAATAATACTAAAACTGAACAAAAATACCAAAACCGAACTTTACCTCTGTCGGACACAACACACAGTTTGGTTTCATGAAGCCCTTTAAAAGCCTGGAACGGGCTAGCTGAGTCACAAGCGCTGTCCTTCACACCACAAGCACTTATCACCCTGTTTCAGGACCGAAAGCCAGCCCGCCTAGCGATGCTTCCCGAGGAAAGCCACACTCTTAGCTCCAGTATTTCCCGGCACCGCGCACACCTGTCCGTTCCCCCCTCTCTGCCGGGAATGCTGTGCCCGCACGAAGCCTGGGGACACGGCACCGTGCCCTCCCTCGCACGGAGCCGCGGGGCCGGGGCAGGTGCAGCGCTCGGGCGGCCCGGCAGGGCGGAGGGCGGGCGGGCGGCACTCACCTGCCGCTGGCTGTGGTTGCCCGCGGGGGCGGGGGGCTCGGCGCCGCCGCGCAGCACGGTGATGTGCAGGGTGAGCAGCAGCAGCCCCAGCAGCAGCAGCAGCTCGGCCGCCAGCCGCACCATCCTCTTGAGCCGGGCGGCTTTAGGGCCCCGCGGCGGCGGCCGCGGAGGAGGCGGAGGAGGAGGAGGAGCCGCCGCCGCCGCCGCCGCCGCACCCGGGGCCGCCGGCGGAGCGGCCCCGGCCCCGGCCCCGGGAGGCGCAGGACGGGCGGCGGGGAGCGCGGCGCTCTCGGCGTCGGCGGGGCGGGAGGGGCAGCGCCGGCAGCAGCAGCAGCAGCAGCAGCAGCAGCAGCGGGGGCCGCCGCACCACGGCGGAGCCACGTCGGGGCGGGATGCCGCGGCGGCGGCCAGAGTCCCGGCGCTGCCCCGAGGCGGGCCGCAGGTACCCGCGGCCGGCGGCGTCTCTGCGGGCAGCCCTGCGAGGCAGAGGCAGCGCGGGCCGTCGGAGGCAGGGAGCGGGCGGCCGCAGCCCCGCGGCTCGGTGGCGGAGAGCGGCGAGCACGGGGGGAGCCGGGAGCGGGTGTGCGGAGCGGAGGGAGGAGGGAGGCAGAGCCGGGCGGGGGGGACGAGTCTCACATGGCGGGGAAGCCGGGACGCTCCGAGGGGAGGAGAGAGCTCGGGGCTATCGCCTCCCTCCGCGCGCGGGGATGGGGGTGGCCCCTGGACCAGCTCCCCCCGCCGTGTCCTCGCCCGCCCCTCCCGACGCCCGTCGAGGCGGCACCCTGCCCTGCCCTGCCCTGCCCTGCCCTGCCCCAGCCCCGCCGGCTCCCGGCCCTCGACGGGGGAAAAAACGGGGGCAGGTTGCAGCTTCCCTCTCCCGACCCCCTTCCTCCTCCTCCTCCTCCTCCTCCTCCTCTCTACCCCCCGGCTCGGCCGTGGGGAATGGGAAACGAGGGGCTGCGAGAAGCCTCAGCTGCCCGCTGCCCTCCCGGGGAGCTGGATACCTGGCTCCATCTCTCCTCTCTTCCCCGCAGTGCCCTAGGGCTGGCAGGGGCAGCGCCGCACTCTCTCCTGCCACCGTGTGTGCGCGTTTGCGAGCGGTGCCGCTGCTCCTGCCCGCTCCTTCTGCCCGCTCCTCCTGCCCGCTGCTGCTGCTGCTGCCGCTGCCAGACCCACTTTCTCGCCCCCTCGCTCTGTGTCGGGAGAGGTACGTGTCGGATGCTTTTATACTGCCCTGCCTCCTTCCCCTGCTGTCCTCCCTCCCTGCTCCCCCCCTTTTCCTTCGCCCTCTCTGCAGCTCCAGCTCCAGCCCAGCGTGTCCCCCTCTGCCCTGCTCCTCTGCTCTCCTCTCCAAGCCCTGCTTTGCCAGGACACCCCGCTGCTGCGGCCGCACCCCATCCCACACACGGCTGCACCTTGCGTCCCCACTGCCGCCCCTGCCCTGGAGTGACACATCCCTTTCTGCTGGTCTGTGCATCCCTGGTGGGACTCCAGCGGGGTTTGGCACTCCTTTCTCTTCCTGTTGCTTGCTGACCTGTGTGAGTACTGTGGAAAAAGCTTTCTCAGATGGGAGCCCCTCAAATTTAAAAGTAATGTGAGAATGAGGGTTGATTATCACTTGCTATAAGTCAGTATCTCAGTGTCCAGTCTGAAGGAGCTGGACCTCTTTTTGAGTGCTCAAGGCGCAGCTCAGTGTAACAAGACCAAACACAGCTCAAATCAACTTGAAGCATAAATAAAGCCACCTAACAAAAAGCGGGAGTTTTGTAATCTTCATTGTTCTTGCACGACTGGGGACGTTATGTGTAAAAGTGAGGATACAAACAATCTGTAAGTATGTGACAGCTGGGAGGCTGAATTGGTTTAAAATGTCTAAATTGGGGAAAAGTATCCCCCAATCTGAAACATTTTCATTTGGAGACCAGTGTCCTCCATATGGTTTCCTGCAAGGTAGAGCTGAGATGTTCTTCCAGCTTGCAGTGCCAGCCCTGCACTGTGCCCGACCTGGAAAAGTGGCACTTTTGGGGCAGGGGGAGAATCAGAGTTCGTGGGAGGTTTCTTGCAGGTCTTGGAGCATCTGAAGGCTGTGGTTGGGAGTGAGTCAGAGTGACGTCTCGTACCCTCCCAGTGATAACCACTGTCAGAGATTGCGCAGGCACCAGGCAAGAATATGGTTAAAATAATTGCACTGGGGTATCATTCAAGATGTGACCAAAAGCCACAAGCCCCAAACCCTCAGATTTAAGGATTTTTAAATCCACAAACATGTTCCATGTTAGCACTGCAGTAGGAATGATCAGCTCAGATGATTGTGCAGGGCAGGGACTCCCGTGGGTCTGCCCTGAGTGCGTCAGAGGTGCAACTCCCATCGTGAAATCACTTGTCAAAAAATACCTGGCATGGCACTGATGCTCTGGGATCATACAGAGCTACTGGAGACTGCATAAAGCCATAACAGCCTGTGGGACTGTCACGTGGCTTTTAAAATATGTGGTGCCTTTTTTTTTTTTTTTTTTTTTTTTTTTTAACCCAAACATTCCTTGGGCTAATCAAAATATTGAGGAGATAAAAACACTGGTTGCACTTTGGCTGTCATTGCTTGGCCTTGGCTCTCCTCTTGCCACCATTGCTGTGACCCTGGTGGCAGCCAGCAGAAGCAGAGCAGATGCAGGAGGCACAAGTGTCCTCTGTCCAAAATCTGGCCATACCTAGTGGCTGTCATTGAAGAAAAGTGGAAACTTGGTGCTGGAGTTCTGTATTTCAGAGCTCCATAGTACAAATGGACAGCCAGAGCAAGACTGAGGGCTCGTAATGCAAAACAGTCTGAGTGACAGTCTGGGTTAAAACACACACATGGATCTGCTGCTGAGCTCTGGGTAATGCAAGTCCTGCCTTGCCTTATGAAACTGAACCAAAAGACATCTTTAATCCAGATGAGAAGGGCCCGTACTGGTGTGTGTCTCCTCGTGGCACATCCATGCCTTGAGCTGTTGTGCAAAGCCAGGGAGGGACAGAGCAGTGCTGCTCCCAGCTGTGGGCTGATGGCAGCGAGGAACCAAACCTCTTCCCACTGGAAAAGGTTGGTGTAACAGCAGCATTTGGGAATGGCACTGCTGCCTGTGTGGCTGTCTGGGGCAGCCAGGCACACACATGCTCTGGAGATGCCCCTCTAAATTCACAAACACTGTTCAGTCAGAGGTGACTTCGCCCATGAGCCCAGATGGCTGAATCAAGACCTGTAGGGGACATGGATTTAAAAGCAAAGGGGAAAGGTCTCTTTTCCCAGCTGGCTGGACACTTGCTCAGAAGCCTGGAAAATGAAGTCAGGGCTCACCAGGAGGAGGAGATCCATAGCCTGAGGTGATACTGCTCCTGAGATGTAGTTATGGGCACTCAGCAGGGAGGTGGATCAGCAGGTGGGTCTGGCAGTGGTGCTGGGCTCAGAGAGATGTGTTCCTGTGATAGCTCCTTCCTGTGACACTGTCAGATGAAGGGCACAGGGTCTCCCTTACACCAGCCTGACAACAAAAATGCCCCTGTACCACCTTCAGTGCTCCAGGCCAGCAAGCTCTGCCCAGGGCTGGATTGGTGCTGTCCTTGCTGACATGTCCTGATGGTGATGCTCCTGTCTCCTGCCATGGCCATCACAGCTTATCACCCCACGTCCTGTCCACCCCACTGCCCAGGGCCAGCCCCTCTCCATCACTCTGCAGGCACCTGCACCTGGTGTTGAGTCCTGAAAAGCAAAGTACAGCCTAACTGAGACACAGCACACTGCACCACACCAGGGCGGTCCTGGTGGCTGAAATGAACATTTCAGTTCTTTTCTTTGATTGTACCTGGTCAAGTGTGAAAAATCCTCACTTTGGATGAGTGCCACCAGGTGACAACCTTTGAGGCCAACGTGAAAGTTGCTGGATAAGAAGGGGAGAGAAAAATCAGTATGATATAAAATCAGTATGATGTATGATATGCTTTATCTCGGAGGTGAGAAGGACCACTGGGTTTTATGTCACAGTATCAAGACTCACTGGGCTCCTATACTGAAGCATCCCATCAGTTAAAAATCATTGGTGCTTACATGACTGTCCCCTTTACCCCTTTGCTGTCCATCCTGGTATTGCTCCAGGACTGTGAAGACATCCTGTCTGTAAGGTCTGACAGCTTTTCAGAGGAGCATTGCTGGTCCTCAGCCTGCACCCACTCCCAGGATGCTGTCGTTTCATCTTTAAGCCTGGGGGTTGCTTTAAATTTATCAGGGATGAAAACCTGGCTCCACTGAAGTCGTTGGCAAAGCTCCCATTGACTTCAGAGGAGCCAGGATTTCACCCTGAGACGCTTTGTAGATTACTGGTGAATGGGAAGCATACGTCTGCCTTCTCCAGGGTTATTATTGTTGGTGGTGACCTCTGCTCTGGCAAGCATTGAGCGAGGCTGGCTTGAGACAGATGGTTAAAGCTTTCCCTACCTCTTCCCCTGCTTCCTCACAGGGGCTTTGCTTTACTGCTCATCATCTTGGATGCTGCTTATCAAGGAATACCTTCCCTGGAATTTAATGCCTGTTTGCCCACATTCCCCTTCCCCCAAGCTGGCAGATCAGCAGATAGGAGACAGAATGGCTGATTAGCTTCTAGCTGCAACCTCTTAGCTATAAGCTGCAAATGCACACACAAGGGTCTTCTCTTCAAAAAACAGCTAAACCAAACCAAAACACAAACAAAAAAAAAAAAAAAGAAAGAAAAAAGAATAACATTCCCCTGCTGGCAACTTAAGACTTTCTGTGACTCATGGTTCCTTTATCTCAATAAATTACTCCTTGAATAGTAACCACCCTCTTTTTAAAAGAGCTGATTAGGTTAGAGTTCTCCATTTTCCTGCTTCTCCTAGACTGGTGCTTTTCTTCCTGTCTACGTGTTTTGCCACCAGCTGGGGTCAAGATTTCTGAATTCTGCAGTGCCTGTGTGACAGGCTGGAAATTCAGCAGCCACTTTATTAAAACTGGAAGCCAAACCGGAAATGTATAACAAGTCTGGATTATGGAATATGGAAATGGAGAAAACAAACAGTCCAGCCCAGTTTCCCAACTGCTAGGTTGGGTCTTTTTAATACCAAATTCTCTTTATTTTTACACTCTGCCACATTTTCACTTTTCAATATGCTGCACATTTTTGTACTGATGATGTGCAATTTGCTAAGCTGTGGCAGTATGGGGCTGTGGGAACCAGCATGCCAGGCAGAGCTTTTCACAAGTGCCCAAAAGGCTCCAAGTTCTGCTGACTTTCAGGAGAGCTTGCCACAAGGCAGTTTTTGCCTCTTTGGAGAAATGCAGAGAAACCAGCTCTCTGTGAAGTGAAGAGAGTTTTAGCCCTGCAGAAGTGCCTGGGTTGGTGTAGTGGAGCTGAGTGTTTCAGAGTCAAGGCTCTGACTCTGGTTCCTGGTGGTTTTCTGGCAGCAGAGCCAGCCATGTGGCAGAGCTGGATGGCCCAGAGCAGAGAGGCAGCCATTGGATTGGCTCATCCACTGACTTGACTCAGCCAAATTTATCACTAAATTCAAATTATTACACAAAATAGCAAAGAAGGCTCCAGCTCACCCTGTGAGCTGTGTGTACACAGGCAGTACCCAAACAAGTCTGGTTGGAGCTGAGTGCAGAGGAAGGAGGTGATCCTGGCATAGCTGATGGCTGAAAAAGCTGTAAATTACCCTAAGGTGTTGCTTGACTGAGGCTTGAATTTCTTGATGGCTTCTGACAGGTCTTGTCCTAGGTCCAGCAGTGTAGCAGCCAGCATTTTGGAGAATTAAAAAAAAATTAAAATAAAGATAAACAGAGCAATTCACACTTTCTGCATCTATGGTTTTCAACCCTTCTCTTCTGCAGGGAAAATATCACATTATTGGCTTGCAATTGGCTTTTTTTTGGGACTGCTTTTGTGACTCTGGAGATCAGAAACTTAGTAATAGTAATAGTAATAGTAATAGTAATAGTAATAGTAATACTACTAATACTAATGCTAATGCTAATGCTAATGCTAATACTAATACTAATACTAATACTAATAGAACCAGCAGGCCAGTTCAGGCTGAAGGACAATTCTGCAGCAGGAAAGGGAAAGGAGGATCTCACAGTGAATCCTGTGATGGTGGGTGAGATGAAGACCTGTCTCCTCAAAGAAGAGTTTACCTGTGTCCATTGCAGGAAAACATTAATTTCCAGAGGTAAAGAAAATAGGGCTCATTTCTGGGTGGTTTCAGGTTTTAAGTGTCACCTGGCTTCATTTGGGTGATTGAACACACCTGTAGCACAGCCTGTGCTACTTGAACTCCTGTTAGTGAGTTGCTGCACTGGCACAGGTAAGGGTCTGCCTGGTCCAGTTGTACCTCCTGGAAAGGGGATCAAGGGGCTTTATTTTATTGGTTTTGCTCAGTCAGTTCCTCTGCTTGGTAGCCAACACTTTGTGTTTCCTAATATCCTTGTGCAGCACTTTGTCAAGTCAAAATTATGCCACATCAGTGAAACATTTGGTTTTGAAACCTGCATGTTCTAATACTCCAGTAATTAAATACTGAAATGCTGAATTTACACTGACTTTTATGACTAAAAAGTTTCTCAGCCCAATTTTGAGCCAGTGCTGTAGGAAACAAATAGTACTAGTGATAAACATTCTCTTCTGTAAAGCAAAAGTTTCCAGATATATGCACTGCACACCCCAAGCTGACACAGGAGGGAAAATGCCACAATCCTGCCATTAGAGAAGGACTTTGTTCCACAAAGGTGGCAGAAACATGGAGAATGATGGCAGGTTATTTCCCTCCCATTTGCCTCTTTCTCTGAGAGACATTGGTACCCCAAATCTGATGACAAATATATTCCCTTCAGAAACATCTGAATGATCTGTGACCTGTCTTTTAAAACACACTTTTTTTTTTTTTTTTTTCCTGAAATGAAGGGAAAAAGCTCTTTGGCTGCAAAGGAATAGCAAGAATGGGCTCAGAGTTGCTGCAGCAGGTGAAGAAAACATTCAAACTAGCAAATGCTCAGCCCTGGGAAAGAGGGGGACACTGAGGGAGGGAGAATGGTCTGAATGTGCAGCACTTTGGTACCTGCAGCTGAGGAAATCACTGCAGATCAAATAGGGGTTTATTCAGGGCAGCTGGCCTGCCTGGAGAAGATTTTCACTCCTCTGGTAACAGCAAAAGTGAAACACAGCATGGAAAAAATGGGAAAAGCAATAACTGGAGCTCCACCTTGCTGACTGAGTCAGTTACTTGCTGCTAATGAACAACTAAGATTTTTATTCTCTGTTCATTATTAACATCCTTGTGGAGCTGGAATTGGCTTCAGGAGGTGATTCAGTGCTAGACAAATCCTCATGGGAGGGATTAGGAAGATTGGTACCAAAAAGGGGCACACATCACTGTAAGCAGCACAGCCCCCTCTGATCAAGCCTTGATAAAGTTGTTCATTTTATTAAATGATATCACATAACAGCTTATACATTTCCAGTGCATTTTCTCATACATAATGCCATTTTTTCAAAATGTGGCATGTGTGGGATTATTGTGGCTGTTGAAGCTGCTGGTGTTTTTTTCTGGATGGGCAGCCAGGGCAGTTGGGCCAGCTTCTTGCAGTTCTAGTTCCAGAGTCACCTTTTCACAAGATTAACAACTCTGAGGCAGTTTCTAGTCCTAGATCCACAAAGCAGGTTGTTGATAAGATTGTTGGCTCAAGAAAATAGGAAATTTGTGGCTGGGCCTGCTACAAAAGGAATTTTTTTTCCCATGATTTACAAATAAATGAGCTTCAGTGCAGGCAGGATCAGACCCTGTGTATGAAGAATCTTTTTTCTGTATATGGAGACATATACATTATGAAACATATAAGTAGAGAGATGTTTTTTAAACAAGAAACCACTTGCAGCAGAATGAGAAAGGGAGAGGAGGAGGCTGGGAAAGCAAATTAACCCTTTTTTGACTTCTGGTTCTTAAACTCAAGTGGCTTTTCAGCAGATCCCCGGGGGAGTTCTTCTGTAAAATGCTACAATTCACAAGTGGGTTTAACTGCAACATGTTGCTTTTCAGCCACAGCCAGACAGGAAAAGATCCAATTGACACCTGCTTCAGAGAACAAATGGGACACAAAAGAGGAAACTCATTTCAAAGGGTCTATTTGTTTGTCTCTTGTCATAGATTAAACCAGGGGGCTACTATTTCAGGATGGATTCTGCTCCCATTCCAGTCAATGGAAAAAAAAACAACCAAATTCACTATTTGAGTGCATAATGCAGAACCTTGGCAAAGAAAAGAGTTGGTCTTTGCTGGAGTTTTACTGACAATTCTGCAGGAAGGGGGGATGTAGTATTTCTGAAATGCTCGATTTTGAAGCCAGATGTTTGAAATTTGAATATTCACACTTGCAGAACTTTAAACAGACCGATGAAAGTTTACTGAAAAACAATTGGGAATACAAGAATTTTTTTTAAGAATGCAAAGTACCACAGTGCTTTTTAAAAATAGGTTTTCAATTATTTGATTCAAGTCTAACTCAATTTAGAAAATTCTTCCTGTCTAAAGCAATTTCTTCCTGTCTAAAGCAATTTGTCTGTGTGTGTAGGAACAGAGAAAAAATTGCTGAAATTATGCTTTTTAGAAATTCAAACCAAAGAAAAAATAAATGACTACCTCATTGCCAGTAGTTTCATTAAAGGACATAACGAGATGCCAAAGCAAAAACTCCAAATCCTGGATATGCTTAACAGTTTGTGTGCAGGGCTTGTGCTTACAGAGCTCCCCTAAACACGTGCCCACTTCTGCTCCTTCTGTTTTGGTCCCTGGGTGTGGGTGAGGTCCTGAGCTGCTCTGCCTGCCCAAAGCAAGAGGAAAAAAAAAAAAAAAATCCCTGACAAGAACATTTTGGCAGCTCTTTGTTTCAAAGGGAACAGAACCTTTTTTCCCCCATAAAACCTTCAAACTTCAAGCTCCCTAAGTCTCCTGAATTAGTGGGATCTTTTTCAAGCTGGCACGTTGGAAATAATAAATTCAAAGAGTTCCAAAGCAGAAGGTAAACACTGGTAGCTGCAGGTTTTAACTCCCAGCTCCTCAGCTCTGAGCTCTCCAGCTTCAACAGCAGAAATTCAGCCTGAAAGCTGCATTTGGGATGTCACCCCTGGTGGCATTTGCTGCTGCAGAGCACCCAGAGTCACCCCTGTCAGAGGAGGCTGCAGAAACTGGACTATATATCTGTATATCTATATCTATATATCTATATATCTATATATCTATATATCTATATAGATATATATATATCATCTATATATCAATATATCTATGTATCATCTATATATCTATATCTATATATCTATATCTATATATCTATATATCTATATATATAAAATATCTATATATCTATATATCTAATCTATATATCTTTATATCTATATATCTGTATATCTATATATATACACACACTACAGTCTAAATGTAGACTGTAGAGGAGCAGCCAAGCCCTAAAGGTGTCACAGAGCTCCAGCACACACAAGGTGGTGGTGCACAGGTGCTAACTCTGAATTTCCTGCCTTTTGTAGCCACTGCTGTGCCCCCTTCCAACCACATTAAAATGCCATTAAGAAATAATTTCATGGTAAATGCTGGGTTTTAGCATGCAGTTACTCACATGCTTGAAATCTGATTTCTGCCTTTTTAACTCCCAATTGCTCCTCGAGGCTAAATGACATTGGTTTAACTCTTCTAGTTAAAACTGGAATGACTGGGGTGTAGCTGCCCCCTCTATAGGTAGGGATGATGCAAATAAAGTGTTTTCCAATCTGTGGGAATTAATGTAAAGTTCAATTCTGTCTCTAGTAAACACATGGCAATCCTCTCAGAAGCTGTAGGACTACAAACAGTTCTGGTTTGAGTAGAGCAGTGGCTTTATCTGTAATGGCATCTATTAATTGTAGAAACCAGTATCAAGGCAAATAGTTGATACAATGCTTAAAGAAATAGAGGGCTTGCAAGAATAACAAAAAAAGAGATTTGATACCTCTCCAGTCCACTGGCATTCTTGGATTGTTTCAGCAAAATAGCAGAAAAGGATTACCTGGCCTTGCAGAGAGCCTCCTGCTAGAGCTGATGACATGAACAGAATCATCAGGGCTGAAAATGATTTAAACAGTAAATTTTAAAAGAAGTAGACTAATTAGAAAAATTCACATACACACACATATATATGTATATATAAATCTGAGATGTGATTGCTAAATTTAGCAGGTAACCCAAAACTGATAAAGCTAAACAAAGCTGAAGGAAAGAAGGAACTTTCCCCTGTGAGGAGGGACACAGACCAAAAAGAAGGAAGAGAGCAGACATACAAGTGGATTGGAAAAGGTCTAGTAAAACAACAACTGGTTTGCATAAATGGAAATTATCTCTTCCATCCTATTGGACAGAGAGAATGCAGCACCATTAATTGACATGAATCCTGGAAGAAAAAAGGACCATGCTTTTAAATAAATAATGCCTAATACTGTGGAAATGAGACAGAAAAGTGTTGAAAACAGAAAAACAAAAAAATTTCTCTGCAAATCTAAGCATTATTATAAATCTCTCCCCTGTATAGCATAATATTAGCAGAATCAGTGGTGTTCCATCTGTTTTTAATGTGGAATGCTGAATTTGTTTCACAGCTCCTGAGCTTACTGACATTATTTTTGCTTTCTTCAGCTGCCTGTTGCTGGCCCACAGATTCACAAAGTGCAGGCTGAAAATCTCCTTTCTCAAGGGTTTCAACCCTTGGAGCTCAGGACATGGTCATCTCAAGACCAATTAGAAAAAAAACAACTAGTGATGGGAATGGAAAGATTCTGCATTGGACTTAATTATCCAGGGCAAGGAGAAAACATCCCTTTCATCCAGGAATTGTGTAATTGTCTATTATGGGCTCCAGTCTCTGCTTTAAAATGACTGACAAAACTGAAATAAACAGAAGGAGGATTTGACCCATGAGGGTTCAGACATTTTGAAGCATCTGATTTGCTGATCACTGACAAAAAAAAAAAAAAAAAAAGGGAAAAACAATTCAGTACTTAGACAATATGCATGCAATGACTGATAAGCTTCTTTTGCCCCCAAAAAAGCCAAACCAAGCAAGAAGCCTGTATTTATGGATAAGTCTGGTTGTTGCCCAAGTGGAAGTCCAGGCCATACAGAGAAAATAAATTTTGTATATAATTTGGGGGTTTCCTCGAGCTCAGGAATGTGCTTATTTATATATTATTAAATAGAGGAACAGTATAGGAAATCCAGAAATAATCAGCACTCAAAAGACTGGTCAAGGCTACCATTACAAATAAAGAATCCAGGCTAAAAGACCAATGTGTTAGGCTGGCAAACTGGATTTTAAATTAAGTTTTAGCTGGAATGAGTTTCTAAAGCTATTTTTAGCCTCAGCCATGTGAGAAGCACATGGCTCCATAAATACATTCCCCTCAAGAATAAGTTAATGGGGGTGGGGTGTGTGGAAGGAAACAACCTAAACAATTCATTTAAAGTTAATAACTGAGTCAAGAACTTTATAGCTTTGTTTTTGAAGCATTTGTCATTGGAGTGTGATTCACTTTTGCAATTACATCCACTCCCAGACCAGCAGTGCAGGGGACAGTGGAGGGTTCCAGTGGGCTCCAGCAAGAGGGGAATTGCTCAGCATTTTGGGGCATTTTGTGCTCTGCTCTTACAGAGGCTTTGGGAGAATCAAGGCTGCATGGAACCCTCCAGGCATCCTTCTGGAAAACTGCACACAAGCAGAGCAGTAAAGAACAGTCACAGAATAACCCCAGACATTTTCACCAAATATACAGGGAGGGACCCACTGAATGCCCTGAGCACATTTGGTCTTCCAGCAGAAGAGAGCACTTCCAAGAGAAAGGATTTGTGCCACAGAGTCTGTTTTCCCAGCTCCATCAGCAGACCTCACATAAAGGCCAGAGCTCCTCTACAAACTTCCTCTCCTCTGGCTAGAGATAAAGATGACAAAGGACTTGTGCAATTCAAGAGTATCATTATGTCCTCAGTCCTCAAGCTTTTCAGTCAGGAGATGCTCCTGTCTTTAGAAAACAAAATAAAGAGGCAAAAAATAGAGATAAATGGGACTCTGGGGCTTGTTTATTCTGGTTCATCCCCTGACCCAAGAGGTCACAGTTGCTTTGGTGCTGGGTCTGAAGGTTGATGAGCAAATCCAGTCCTGCTTCAAGAGCAGAGGGAGGACTTGGCTGCCTCAAGAAAGAGGCATTTTGGATGTTTTAAGTCACCACAGACATCAAATTGCTGTTGTCACAGTGAATTTGGCTCCCAGTCTGGAGGTGACCCTCTGAGGGGGCTCCAAAACCATCTGTGGCCAACAGGGTGGTGGAACAAGAGCAGCTGGAGCTCTGTGCTGAGGAAGGCTCTGGAGGAGTTAGCTGTATTATTTATTATTATTATTATTCATTTTTCTCATGTTGGATGGGAGAGGTAGAGGTTTCTCCCTCATTTTTCACGACTGCTTTGTTTTGTGGGATTTCCTCGGGTACATGATCCACATAAAGGTTAAAGAAAATGCAGAAATCCAGAAAACAGACTCCATTGGCTGAGATGGCAATGAATTGTAGTTTTTGGCACCCTGAAGCCTGGGTTTCACCTCACTGCTCTATAGGTTCTTGTGTATCTCTGACTATGGACTTCATTTTCTTAAAATGCACAGAGAAGTTTATCTTTGGTTACTTCTACTGTGGACTACTGGCTTTGCCTCTTTTCAACCTGCAGATCAAAGGCATCATGTAAAAACAGAGCAATTATGACTAAAATAAACACTTTAAACTCTGTTACCGTGATTCCATCCAGATTTTTTTCCCCCCCCTAGGTTTGTATTAACACTCCTGTGACTCAATCAGCATTGGTAGCAATAAAATACACATGATAATCCCCTGCTGATCCATCATTTGTACCCAGAAGACTTAACTGGTGCAACTTGTGTTTTATTTCCTTTTTGCAGCCTCTGTCAAAAGAAGTACATGCCCTTACGAAATGTACATGTGATACTCAGAAATCAAAAGAACAGCTAATTGATTGCATCCCACCTCCTCATATGGAAAATGGATCTAAACTAGCATCTCAAACACAATGTGTTTGCTTTAAATAGCCAAAAGCTGAGGGACCAGAGAGATCTGTGGGGAATTTTTGGCACCATATGAAGATTCTTTCAGCCCTCCAATCCCCCACCCTTGAATTCTGTGGTGGGTTAGTAGGGAAAGGATATAAAAATGTGGATTTTTTTTTTTTAAAGGCTTTTCTCTTTGTTTTCTATTCTCCTTGGCTGCGCTCTTATATTTTAATACCGTATAATAGTAAGGAACAAGGAGGGTCATTCAAAAATATTTTTTAATCTTTATTAGAAACAGAACTGCCTTTTGATGCTGCTGGACCACATTTACCTACAAAGCCCTAAAATGACTGGAAGAACTGCAGCCATAGCTTCTACTTAGGGGTTTTGAGGGGTGCCCACACAATCTGAATGGCTGCTGGCAGTGGGGAATGCCAGGCTCTCTCTCAGTTTGTACGTGGTGCTGACCACTCCAGGATCCAGGCATTTCCCTGGGGTCCAAAATTAGATACCAGGGCTGCTCTTTTGCTTCAGAAACAAAAAAAAAAAAGAAGCTTTGCTTAGGCCTGACTTTTTCCACTTAACCCCCCCTGTCATTAAGGCATATTTGACTTTAATTTACCATGATGGGACAGTGTGATGGATTTAAGGGTTTTGGTGAATGAGGAGAGGATTGCTCATGCATTAATAGCTATGAAGTGGAACAACAGCAAGAAATGGGGTGAACTTTGGTCTCAGCTGTGATGGGAGTTAGTTCTCTTCCTTCCAAGAGCACATGTACATTTGGGCTTCTTTATGGCTCTATGTCTTGCCCTTTCATTCTACTGTCTGCACCAGACTGCACTGGAATTCATGGATTTCTACCACCTTCATTTCTATTTCTTACCCAGTCTGTAAAGCATAATCCAATCCCCCAGTTTCCATGCCATGGACAAGAGCTCACATTTCCATAGAAAAGAAGTCAAACTTGCTGCTGATGCTTGTTCAGACTTATGAGATGATCCCAGTGCCTCACTTAGGCACAGCTCCTGGGAATGGAACTGCTGGCATCACCTCATACCCCATATGGAATGCCACATGAAACTATTAGGAAAATTAATATAAGCTAGCAGTCATACTTAAAAACAAGTAAACAAGAATTAAATAAAACCATAAAAACTAGAGATGTGCAATTTTAAAAGGAGGGGAATGTGAATGCTGACATTAAAAAAAAAAAGAGCCGTATGAAGAGAATGGCAATTTGCCTTGTATAATACATGAAAATGTCTAGGCTTCTCTGTTCTTTCTTTGGTCTTGAAAAAACATTCTCAGATGATTAGAGAAAAAAATCACTAATATAATATGGAGTAAAAACACCATTTTAAAATCCCATGAAACATTCTCATTAAACCATGTGCATGCTACCTCTTGCTCTTTGATGAAGTTACAATAGAATTTTTTTTCTCCTAAAGAATGGGGAAAGTGCAACTCCAATAAATACTATGTTCCTACCAAAATACATGGATCAGCAGCATGTCACCCTGAATTATCTTGAGAAAAATATCCAGCAGAAGTTACAGCAACATCACAGATAGACAGACCAAGTATCTTAAACCAGTCAAAGTTTCTATTATTGCTTGTTTTTATCTTTCTCTAAAGGGAAGCTATGTTTGACCTCTAAGGGAGGTCAACAACTTAATTATTGTACTGGAGACAAAGCTACTCTGTGCACAGGAAATGAAAGCTAAAGAGAAGCACTTTGAGAAGAAAGACGTTTTACTCTCTTAAATAAATGAGACCTGAAAAATTCAATATTGTTTTCATCCTGACCAAGCCTTCTGGCTGGATGCTAAGTGATGTTCATTGGGTAAAGACAGGAAATCCAGGAGCCTTCCTGCCTTTGCAAGACAAGAGTCATAGCAGGGCAAATCTGCTTGGAAAACGGTGAAAGAAAGAAGTCCATGCAGGGAGAGCTCTCACAATCATTTGGTTAAGAAGCCAAATCCACTTGCTTGAGAAATGAACACATTGAGCCATTTTGATTAAGAGAAACCATTCACTTCCAATTCTTGGACAATGCTTAGAAGAGGATGGCTTGGCTCTCCTAGAAGGTTGGAAGTGGAGGGAGATGGAACAGGCAGGAGCAGCCAGGCTCTGTGACATGCCCCCTCCTGACAGAATGGATCAGCATGAATCCAAACACACCAGAACGGAGAGAAAAAGCAACCAGCCAGGCAAAAAGGGAGGTGTCACCATCACACATGATAAGCTCTGGTGCTGAGCTATCTAAACAGAGCTGCTCTGCCAGCTTGTGCCTCTGTCCTTGCTTTTGCTGCCACACACAGGAGCTAGGAGAGGTTTGGTTGAACTTGGAGGTCCCATCAGTAAAAATGTTGTGCTTTTATTCCCTTATGTGCTGATCAGGCCAGAAGGAAGGATAGGCTGTAGCTCACAGAAAGCAAGGAAAGGTGCAGCAGGAATGTGCAGCATTAGGATACAGAGGGAACTCTCAGAAAAGGGATGCTATTCACCAGAGCTGGAAAGGCATCAATCCTTTAACAAGGATGGGTTGGCAAAGGCTGTAAATTACCAGCCACAAGCCTTTTGCAGAGAGGAAAATATGGCACTTCCAGTGATTGATGCAAAGCCTTCAGCCCT
The DNA here is from genome assembly GCF_029582105.1 of Oenanthe melanoleuca. NCBI lineage: Eukaryota > Metazoa > Chordata > Aves > Passeriformes > Muscicapidae > Oenanthe > Oenanthe melanoleuca. The sequence continues at coordinate 103,385,866 of NC_079336.1, read as the reverse complement.
GCTCTGGGTACAGGGTGAGTGCTTTATTGTCAGTCACAAAAACTTTTCTACTTGCTAACTTTACTATTCAAATAAAAACAATCCTGGAGCATTCCCAGTGAGAGGAACATGGGCAAGTGTGTAAGTGTGCACTGCCTCTTTCTAGAGCTGGACAACACATCTCTGTACCACCAAGCAAGAACCTGCCTAGAAATGGCTGGATGTGCAGAGCTGCAGCTCCTCCTGTGGTTCATGTGCTGCTGGAGAAGCCCAGGAGGGTAAGGAAATCCCTCTGACTCCCTGCCTGTGATATATCCCCCCCTGTGGGGCTGGCTGGTGTCCATTCTGGCAGTTTGCCTGCTCAGTGATGACCCAGTGGGATGTTTCCCAGGAGCACCCCAGTGATTTTCAGATTGTGTTTCATTTTCACATGTCACACAGAACTTGGGAGCCTGTATTAATTAGTAATGCAAATGGCAAATCATTAAGGTAGGGGACCTGTGGAAAAATTAAGAGCAGTCATGTGATGAGAAGCTATCCTAATCCCCCTTCACAAGGAAAATGACTTTAGTTTGCACAGATAACTTAATCCTGGCATTTTTTACCATTTGAATACCTGAGAAATACTTTCTTACCTAAAAGGAAGAACAATATGAACTGCTTAGTCTTGAAGAGTTAATGAGCTTCAAGAATGCAAGAGTGACCCTTTCCAATCAAACATCACCATTTTATCCATCAGATCTTTAGTGATGTTTTGATTTCCACAGGGCCTTGTTTCCTCTCCTAAAATTGGCAGAGCTGCCCTAAAACTTGGTCTCCTGTCAGGTAATTGGTGTGATAACTGGCAACCTTCAGGATATTCACTACAGATGATAAGGCATTTCAGAGGGAGAAGAAACAACTAAGTTTCAAGTTCAAAATCAGATATTTCTGCCCTTTTTCCAGCTTGTAGGAAAATGGGGAAAAAAATTGTCCTAAGCAGGCAGATTTTCACTGAAGTCTACACAGTGGCTTTATTTACTACTGTGGCATATCTGCAACTTTTCCAGCAGCTGAGTTATTTATTTATTTTCTTCCAAATTCTTGATAACAATAATGAATAGCCTTGGGAGCAAGAACAGATCCTTGCAGGGCCTTGATAAAAATTACCCTCCTGATACCTTTCTGTTATAACAATTTACTCACTTAATATGTGCTGCATCTTGGGTAGTGACAGGTAAAAATTATTTTGTGTTACCACTTTTATGATCAAAACTATACTGGCAGGTGTCATTTATGTCACCATCTCTTTAACTTAATGTTAGCTCCTTTGTGCACCTGATTTTCTTGCAGTTGTCAGAACTGACATCAGGTTCACAGGCCTGTATTTCCTTGGGGAGAAAGGGGTCACTCCTTCATCCTTCTAAAACAGTGAAGCATTTGCTCAGTTCCACTTCTGTGGAATTTCCCTACTACCTGATGAGGTAAGAGGGTTCCCAAGAGATGTTGGTATAAAGTAGAGATAAACAGCAATTCTTGTTGATATAAACAAGAGAAAAAAACCTCATCCTTGAGGCTTGGACACAATGTTGTAACACTTGGCTTGGACCAGATCAGGATGGAAATGGATGTTATTTATTTCTGTGGATTAGTAATCTGTCCTGGTTTTGAATCTGATGTATTCAACTTCCTTAAAGGTACACTAGATTTCTGCAATATCAGCCCATCTAAAATCTCCAATCTGCTGTTTATTGTAAATTTATTGCAAATTACCAATTACCCAAAAATCTGCAAACTACTGAGTGGTGCTGACTTCAGCAGCTGGATTGCCAAGCACTGCCTGGTCTCCACCTGTTACAGCAAATTTCCTGCATTTCCACTAAACTGTGCCCCAGCTTGAGAACAGCAGCACAAGTGACCTGAATTGCAGGATTTTATGAGCCCTCCTAAAGCAGGCAGTTTTACCTGGTTTTGAATTTAATTAGGAAAGCTTTGCTCCAGCTTCAACTGTTTTTAAGGGTACCAGGGCATTGCCTGTTAAAGCTGGGGGACAATGATTCATCTTTTAGGAGAGCACCACTGCATGGATCATCACTTTGACAGCAGACATGTTTTTCTAACTTTCTGTCAACCTAATTTTAAGGGCTAACCCTTAAACTTATTTTACCTAATTTTTCCACAGAAGAGGAATTGTCTCCTGCTTTGCACTTGTGCATTTTAAGGCTGTACATGCATGGAACCATTTTAGTGGGACAGCAGAGTGGCACTGGAGTCACAGAGTGCCCCTGACAGATAAACAGATGGCAAAAAAGTGAGTTCCTAGGCAGTGGGGAGCAGCAGGCATTAGATAAGGGAACAGCATGAAGCACACCCTGCAGCACATGCAGCTATGTCCAGTTGACATTTCTCCCATAAACACCAGGGAGAAATTTATGCTACTGAAAATTGAGCCTGTCTTTGACATTAAAATCATCTGGAATCAAATCCTAAACTCTGAAGGAAAAAGGGTACTTAAACATTGATATCAAATTAGGATAAATCCAGCAAGAGAAAGCTTTTTGGCTAATGATCCATCTTTAAGAGACTCCCTGTAGACTTTCAGAAAACACATAGATTCAGTTGCTTTAGCTCATTCTTGTGGTGGGGGGAAAGAAGTGAAAAATACTTTGCTAAGAGTTAGAAATCCCTCTTGTCTTTTTGTTGTTGTTGTTGCTTTATTTTCTTTTTGTTAGAGTACCTCCTATCTGTTTGCTCAGGATATTATTTTCCTTTCATCAAGAAGCATGGTTTTCACAGATACACTGTTGACATGGGCACAGGGTCAATCTCTGTGCATTTTCTTCCACCACTACTCACAACAGAAAGAAAAGGAAATTGCATAATCACAGAAGAGCTTTCACCACTACTTTTTAGGGCTGATCCAATATCAGCAATCCTCTTTCAAGAATAACTCCCACTCTCAAAACCACTGATGTAGAACTGGTCTTGATTCCTCATTAAACATCCAGAGGGCCAGACACCCTGCAGGAGCTGTGTTAGGGGAGAGGAATCTGAGCTCAGAGAGAAGGAGCTCCTTTTGATCCAGTGCTCCTTGCAGTTCTTGTGGACTCTGAAGGTTGGTTGCCCCAGATGAAACCTCAAATGCCCCTAAGATGGAGAGGCAAAAACAGCTCCACGTGCTTAATTTTCACACCTGTTTTTTTAAAGATTTCTTCAGGAGGTCAAGGTCTTTGACTGATGCCTTCCTGTAAATAAGGGGCACTCCTGTTCAGTGATTATCCATTGCAGTACCAAATTGACCAAAAGGTTTGGTGAACAAGAGTTTGTGAGGCATCCCAGTGGTTTAGAGAGGGATGGGGAGCTCCAGCTGTTAAGGTTTGCTATAAGTAAATTTATGCTTTAAAAAGTTTCTTCTAAGCCTTACATGGCATTTCAGGACACATCCATTAAACTTTTTCATTGATGTTCCCCAGAACTGGACTGGAAAGTGATGCAGTAATTCAGCCAGACCACTCCTATTCTTGGCATTTCACACAACACAAACGTGGGAGCACCAGGTGTGACACACAGCAAGTGCAATCCAGCAGTGGCCAGCAGGGATAGCCAGCCTCTCTCTCTCCAAAATGACAGCAGTGCCATCCCAACTTTCCCTCAGGTATGGTTTAGATCAGGAGTGGGAAGCACCTGTAAAACTGCCTGGTTCAGCTAATTTTGCTGTAATCACACCCCACATCTCTGACCTAACTGGGTGCAAGCTGTCAGCAAAAATATGCTGGCTCTCCCCCACAGTATTAATTCTGGAAGCCATACAGATATTATTTCAAAAAGATGGAAACCAGTTAAAAAGAACATGTCTTTTGTCTCCATTAATAACAAAGGGTGGAATTTAATGTTATCTTGATGCATTTGCTGCCAGAAGAGTTCCTTCTAAAGTACAAAAAGCCACTGAAAATCAATGTGTTTCACTGACACAGGCCAGAGAGCTTTAAGAGGCTTTGCCATGTCCATAGGGACATGGGCAAATGCATCAATTTCTGTCCTTAGCCCATGTCTTGGGCTGCAGCAAACAAGCACTGCAATTTATACCAGACATTGGAGAATATGAATATTTTCTTTACTACTCAGCTCCGGGAAAGGATAATTATTATAAGCAAAACCAGATGAAAATCTGAGAATATTTTATGATCCACTTTCATTAAAAAAAAAAAAAAAAAAAAAAATCCCAAAAAATAAAAATCTCTATTAGCCTTAGAACAATGGGGCCAAATTCACACTTGGGGTAACATGACTGACATCAGTGGAGCAGTACAATTAATTTGGCCCATGGGATCTACTTGAAAATATAACATACTTTCACAAGGATGACAGCCAGATTCTGTGGAGAAAATCTTTCTATACAGACTAATTTGGCTTTAAAAAGACAGCACAGCTGTACGAGCAGCAATCCAGTGGGCTGGAGCTTCAAGTGCAGCTCTGCTCACATCTGTACAATAAAGTTCAGTTATAACCACCTGAGAATTTGGCCAAGTGCCTTTTCCAGACCAAATGGGAGATCAGAGTAGATGTATTATTAGGCACCAAAATGATACTTGTGTGACATTCATAAAAACAAAGAGAAAGATACTGGGAGGTAGAATTCAAGAACGACCAGGTAGCCAAAGATCTAAGTGAAATGCTGATATCCCTTGCTAATCCTTTCTTATCCTGTCTCCTCTCTCTTCCACCAAGTAGTCTCCTGAAGCATGTTAAGCTGCTGGGGGGATCAGAAAAAAAAAAGCAGAAGGCTCCTTTGCTGTTTCTGTCGTCATTTATTTATTTTTAAACAGAAAATTCTTGTCCCTCGCAGTGATGACGTTTTAATGAACCCATCAATCACTGCAAACTCCAAACTAGAATCCCACATGAAAGGGACCTATTTGTAATACGTGACCTAAGCCCATACCTGGAGAAATGAGTTCTCAGGGGGACAATGCAAGTCTTTCATTGCTGTCTCCATGGAACAGTAGATGATTAAGCTGGACAGGGCCCTGTGGGTCCCCAAATCCAGCCCTGCACACCTACATCACTTTATCCCTGCCTTGCTCCCCTGAGTGGGTTATCTAATCCCTTGCTGACTGATGGGGACCCACCCTACAACTCCTCTTCCAGGGGCAAATTTCCATTGTGTGTTGCCTAAGCAAGCTCTTGGTTGCTGCTTTACATTCCTCTGTATCAACAAGTTTTAGGGTGTTTGGATCCAGGCTGTCTCTCCTCCCCTCAATTATTTGAAGTCTTTCCAAAATATTCTTTTATTTTTCCTGGTTTCTCACCCATTTGCTGTGTACATCTTGGTGCTGCAGGTTCTGTTCCACCACACCTCTGCCACCAGGTTTGTTCATAGTCAAATCTTTGACTTTATTTTGTTGCTGCCATAGGCAGTAAACTTCACTGAATCATGACTCATTTTGCTTCTCTTTTTATGGCTCACAGACCATTATAATTTGCTTTCATTTCATTTGCACCAGGTTGATGTTTCAGAGCTCTCACTTGGTGCTTTCTTACCACAGCATTGCTTTTCCTTGCCACTTGTCCTGTGCCTACAAGATCTGAGCTTACTTCTTATTGTAGACTGAGGGGACTACATGAGTTGTGAGGTCAAGGAGATTCTCCCTGCCCACTCTTCTTCCCCAGGACTCCCTCCAGTGACATCACTGAGATACAAATCCATAAGATAAAAATAAAATTTAACTTAGAGAAGACCCTGACTCCACTTTCAAAGCTTCTGAGCTCTTCACTCTTCAGTGATTGCTGTTTTGGTTGCTGGTGATTTAATCTTGGGTAGATGAGAAACACACTCAGCTTGCTGCATCCATGGGCAACTCCATGGACAAACATTCCTGCTGGCTTCTGAAGCATCAAAGAAAGCAGTTGCTGCTCCCTCGTGGTCATCAGCATCATCCCTGTTTTGCAAGTTGCCACCACCTAAACTTTGCAGGAATTTATGATCTTCTATCTCCTGTCTGTCTACTGAGGTGCTTTTCTCTACAGCTTGGTTAAAGCAAACCAAGGTGATGGAGACTCAGTATTGAAATGGCTGAAGCCAAGCCATGTCTGCAGCCTCATGGGATGACCCAACAAGACTCAGACCAGATTGTTACAAACAGCAGTTTCTAAAGCAACTGGGCAATCCTGAACTCAGTGATTCTTTTACCACTTGGTAAAGTGTTTTCACTAACTACATCTCCTGTCTGGCATGTCTGTGCAGCCATTTCAAACCTTAGGTGGCCTCTTAATTTTTAAAGAACAGATAGAGACCATAACACTTATATTGTATACAAAGCTTAGATGTTATCACATAGCTGAACTCCTTCTGTGCTCACCATGGATGGCATCACACAGCAAATCTAAAGTGAATGGCATTTCCAAAAACTTTAGAAAAAAAAAAATCTTCACGTATTGGGACCAGCACAGAGTGAGTATTTTGTTGCCAGTATTCCTTTATTCTTTTGGGGTCCATTGTCCCTTGGTATATTCACCACCAGGCTATTCCCTTCCCCATCTGTTAAAACCCAGCATGAAAATCAGACAGGGCTCTTGTGCCTGCTTCTCACTGTTTTACACTTGAAAGTTGGCTTTCCTCACTGCAATTTTCAGTCCTGGAAGGCAAGGACCACAAGTGGCCAAATGGAGCCTGCCCTCAGAGGAATCTGGTTTTGCTGCTTGCCTCTCAGCAGCTTCCTTCACAGGGCTAATTCTGAGGAAATAGAATTTTTTTATTAGCTTATCATTTTCCATTGGGACTGGAAGAGTTTTGTGGGAAAAAACCTCAGAGCATCCCTAACATTGTCCTCTCTCTGCTGGGGTTGTTCTTCACCTGTTTCCACAGTTTCACTCGTCCTGAGTAGAAGGCAATCCTTAATTCCACCAGTTTTCCTTATTTTCTTTGCCCTTGGTTCACACCTAACATTCCTACTCGTGGCAGAACAAGGCATCTCTCTGCTTTTTGGCTCCACATGGTTCCTCCTGTGTCCCAAACCACCAAGGAACCTGTCTGCTGCCATGGACACCCCTGTGCAGGGACACCACTGCTGTGGTGGGATCTCCTCTCCCTCTTGGGTGAAAACCAGTCTTTTATTTCTCCCTCCATTCTCTCCTGTGGAGTCTCAATCCTGGCTGTCTCCACTGTCCTGTCATTTGGTCTTTGGGGGGTAGTTTCCCTTCCTTTCTTCTTTGCCTCTGAATTGTCTTCCTTCTCCAGCTGAATAAATTTGTTGCTCAGCTTCATCTCTTCCTCAGTAGCTAATTTCATCCTCTCTCCTGCCCTTGGCTGGAGTTGTCCCATGGATATCCCTTTCCATCTTTTTGTTCTCAAGGCCACCTTCTTATTGAGGAGTTGTGGGCTAGTGTTGCTTCTGCTCACTCCTCAGAGTATTCCTCAATTACATCCATGAGATGGTCAAATTATGTTCCATGTTTATGTACCTTCTGTCTTGTGCCACAGCACCCTGATGTGAAACTGGGAGGTTCTGCAATCACCCTGTGAACCCTTTCCTCTTTTGTTCCTTTCAAATTGTTCTTCAGAAGAGCCTAACTGAATTAGGTACCAGAATTCCATGGATCCTTGCATTGGTTTGTAGTACATGTTAGAGAATCAGGAGACTATCACAAGCTGTTAGGCAATAAAAATCCCTGCAACATAATCTGTTGTGGTTGGACATTTTATTGAAATCCTGGATAGTCATTTGCAAAAAAAAAAAGCTGACATGCAGGGTTTGGATTTAATCTTCACATTTCCACTCAAACTGTGGCATTGTTTGAACACAACAGCTTTGGGATCCTGGCAAAAGAGGAAAACTGTCCGAGCTGTTCCACTCTGGTTTGAATTATCTCTCTTTTTATTTATTTATTTCTAGCTTTGAAGTCTGTGTACTTTAAAAATCAATGAACATTATATTAACGAGCAGACACTAATTACATTTTAACAAACTGGAAAGGCTTGGCTACAAATCTTTGAAAAGATAGATTCACATTTTAAAAGGCTTTCTAATCCAACTGGCATCATTGTCGTAGGACACTGACAAAGCCTGCACAGAATGGAAATGTTAAAGGAATCTGTTTACCAGAATTTTTTTTCTATGATTTATAATTAGTCCTCATCATTGTACTGTTTCATACACTAGGTCTGGTAAACAGAGTACTTGTGACTTTTTAGGATTAATGGAGACATTCTGAGATGTAAAAATTAAAAGATCACTCAGATAATAGCAACATTTCACTCTTGTAGCCTTTCTTATTGTTTTACAAACAAATTAAGATTGCTATCAGAGTTCTGCAGAGGGATAGAAATGAGGCAAGGAACACTGATGTGTCTCATCTGCAATTGCTTAGCAGAACCAAGGCAGATCAGAACTGGGTCTCTTGCACCCAGTTTAGAGCTCTAATTCTTAGGTTACAGCGGTTCACTGAGCAGTTTTTAAAATATGGGTATTGGAGTGTGCAGTGGGAGTCACAGAGTTTGTACCAGGATGTTCAGCACATCAGGAAATGCCAGAAGTGTAAATAGATGGTCCTGGAACTATAAAAAGTGTCCTGCCTCTTCTGGCCACTCTATCTGAGTAGCTGTGTCCTTGGTGTGAGGGTTGCTGGAAAAGCAGCTCCCACATGAAAGCAGGAACCCCAGCAATGCAAGGAACAGCTTCTGTCAGAGCAGGCAGCCAAGACATCACAAGGTTTGTGTGGCAACCACCAGGACACAAGAGGACACAATCCTTGTCAGGCTCCAGGAAACAGGAGAGGCTATGCTTTTGAAATGTCCCCACTGATTTCATCAGCTCCCTGCATTCCAGCTGCTTGAGAGGTGAACAGACAAGGAACCCACTTCAGAGGGAGCTATCTGGGCACACCAAAGGCAGCCTGAGCCAAGGAACACTCACTCACTGCTGTGTCACAGACCATGAGGGGCCAGGGCACAGCCCAGCTGGCCCCTCCAAGCTGTGCTCTGAACTGCTGAGACAGACACAACAAAGGTCAGGGCAACAAACCTGATGGCACATGGTGGCAAGAGAGGTCAGCTCTGCTCTACAGGAACTGGAAGATGCAAATACTCTGGTCCACCCACAGGGCAGCAGAGTCAGCTCATGCCAATGGCAAATGCCTTGGGACAATTTCAATGGAAGTAACAGCAAGGCACCATTGCTCCATCACACACACCAGCATTTCTCCTTTACTACAAGTACTTGATTTGAGACAACTGATTTTCTGATTTTCCTACAGAGTCCTGGCTACATCTTCTGGTTGAGCTGAATTGCCAGAAAGAAGCTCATCTGCTGGAGTGACCTACATCCCAAGTGCAAAGATGTGGACAGACAGTCATGCTTGTCCTGGAGCCACATCAGGAATGCCTGGAGAGCACCACAGGCAGCTGTCACCTCAGCACAGGCAGTCCCTGCAGTGATGCCCAATAAGGGCACCATCAGTGATTCTGTGCACTCTTGTCACTAAAACAATCTCTGAGTAATTTCCAGCATCAGCACAGCTTGCTAAAGCTGGTGGCTCAAGCAACCCTGCAGCACAAGCTCTGGAATTTGGGTATATGGATAACAATTTATAGTTTTGGGCTTTAGCACAGCATCTGGCAGAAGTGACTCTCTGAAAAAGTTCCATGAATATCTATCAGGGTCACCTGCTATGGCACCCTACACACCCTTCCTTCTCTTCATTAACAAACTGGAGCAACACAGGCAGTGGGATGTCTGTTTGCCTCCTTCAAAGTCACTATTTTGATATTAAAGAAATAGTTTTCCACTATTCCACCTGGCTGGTCAAAAAGTTTTAACAGCTTTAATGCTTGCACAAAAAGTCTCTGTACACAACTGGATTTAGTCCAAGTCTCCAGGTCTACCACATCTCTCCTGTGCCACTACACTGAACACTTTTCATTTGGTGATATAAATGGATTTATCTTTGCTTCCTTATGCCACTTGTCAGTGACATGCTGCATATGTGAAAACACACTCCCCTCTTCAGTAAGTGCTGAGCAACCAGCCTGACTCAGACCCTGGACTCCTGTTCCAATGGTGCTGAACTATTATTTAGTGTGATCAGGTGGTTTTGACAAGTCTGAAGCTCTGCCTCCCCAACAGATAAAGTGAGTTCTCATTATCTTGTGACTGATCTTCAGGGAGCACAAACCACCCTGGATGTGTGAGTAAATGAGGGAAAATCCTAGATGTTGCTTTTGAAAGCATCTGGAGGCTTGAATGTTCAGCTGCCAATAATGGCCTGACATCTGCCATTTCTCAGCTGGTGGTGTGGTTGCTTTAAAATTTGGTCCTGATCTGTGTTTTAAATTGAAGAACAATTAAACTTCATGCACAAATAAAAAGCAGATAATGTATTAGAGAATCTCTTGGATTTCAAAGCAGGCTAGCAAGTACATAAACACCTTTAGTACAGACTGCTTTTCCTACATCACTACTTTATTCCCTGTCTCAGCAGGACAGGGAAATATGCAACACACCTTCAACCAAACACATTTTGGAAAAAAAAAAAGAAAATAAAACTCAGCTTAAATCCTACCTTAAAGAGATCCACTCCATATCTTGGTCCCCTGTGAAGAGCAGCAGCTGTGAAATAGTCCAGAGACACCAGTGTTTAAACCCCTCTGCAACAAATGCAGGCAGCTCACCTCACACTGACAAGTTCCTCTCTCAATTGTAGTAGCTTTAAACCAACAGCATTGATTTCAAAGCAAGACTTAGTCTGATCTAAACTTGCATAAATGGCAGAACAAGCCCATTCTTGGTTCAACAGTTCAGATTTGGTTCGGCATAGAAATTTAGCACCATCCACAGTAAACTTTTTACTTGGAAAGGAAATATTAAAGTCTGCAGGAGCTGATGAGAATACCAGGAAAAGCAGGCAGGGAGGCAATGCCCAGAAAGCCAACTGTTGCACTCAGGTCCTCTGCAGCTGCCTGTGTGCTTTCCTCCAACAGAGAACAGAGAGAACAATAGAAAAAGGCAGAAGTGGAGAGGGGGAACCACTTTGAAAAGTTTGATAAGCTCAGGAGATGAAGACTTTCTAAAAGATGAGGAAGGATAAAGGTGCAGTAAAGGGCAAACAATTCAGTTTCTCTGTCAAACAGAAACTCTAGAGTTTTCCTGTATCATAAAGTCAATCAAGATTTTACGTAAGATAACAGGATGCAGCTTGCCCACAGAAAGTTAGTGCAGTTATAATTACATTTCCACTGGATTAAAATATGACAACTTGAGCATTTTTTTAATTTATGGAAGGCAGCTCTTGAAAACCTTCTAAAGCAATTACAGAGAACTATGTTTTCCAAGAACTTGCATGCCTGAAGAAGGAGCACATTCTAGGAAATCCGTGATCCCGTGCTAGAGGTGCAAATTCCCTAAGGGGTATTCTACCAGGCTTTTTCAGACATGACCTAAAATAGAGTCTTCAAATGCTGACCAACTCTAAGTCAAACCAGGAAAAACTCCACACTGTTAGAAAAGCAAGTGCCAGACTATAAACCTCCTGGGGAAAATCTGAAAGACTGAAGTTCCTGGGAGTTTTATTATTGCACGAGTGCAGCAGAGATTTCTCCCTAACTGTTCCCCAAGCCCAGGGGCAGTCAGTCTGTACTTTCTCTAGTGTGTCAGGGATGGAAGAAATCAGAAGAGAGCACATAATAAATCAACTGACAGTCTCTAAAAAATAGCTGTCCTGTCCCCTTAATATGAGTGAGAGTAATGTTCTGAGGGCAGGAAGAATTCGGCTTTAGACTGAAACCATTCCCCTACTGGGGTACAGAAAGTGATCACTCTGTAGTTTAATCAATCTCAGGCCTCTCTTTGAGGGAAAGAACATGCTGCCTGCAACAGGACGTGTAGTGATGTTTGCTGAAATATAAACTATGACTGTATACCCCAAGATGGAAGGTCAGAAGTCAACTGAGGATCTGGCCACAGATGTTCAGCAATAGAGATCAAAAAGCAATATATCAAATCCAGTGCTTTTCCTCAAGGAGCAGGTTGCAGGAATTTCTCAGCCCATCTCCTTTCACATTAAGTTGTGCACCACAATCTGCCAGGTTGCTCAAAGACGGAATCCGTGTTTCCTGATTTTTCCTTGTGCTTGAATATTTGAATATTTATACAGTGAGTTTGCTGTTATCCACAAACACAGCTCCCCTGAACCTCTGCAGTGCTTTTCAGGTCCATCTACCACAGTGAAGAATCACTTAGTCCTCCCCCAGCCCTTGATGAACATTTCCTAAAGCCGACATCTGATATTACGGAATGTGTTGTAATCCATTCTTCAAGTTATAGCACCACTGGATTTTTATTAACTTGCACAACAACAACAACAAAAATCCAACAAAAGTGGGCCCTCATAATCAGCCAGCCTTGTTATATCCTGAAAGCTGCTTTAACAAGCAGGGAGTAATATAGTGTAATTGGTACTCCACAATTTAATTGTTCTGTTCTTAAATCGAATATTGCAGCTGTGGGTTAAGTTTACACCACAGCTTTCAAGAGAACATGAAAGTGTGGTACATCTGTGCAACAGAAAGCTAAACATCTCTCATCTGATGTGTTTACAATGACATCTGATAGCGTGGAATTGTTTGGAGTTCATTCTTAAAGCTGCAGAACTGCTTTTTAACAGTGGGGAAAAAAAAAAAAAAAAGGAAAAAGCCTCCAATCTTCTTCCAGCAACTCAGCTCACACAACCCTGATGCTTGTGGCTGCTGGCAGTGCAGGGAAGCTGCTGGCTGGAACAACTCCTTCAGGTAACTTTGAGCATTTGTCACTCAGGCAGTGGACAAGGGGACAAGGGCATCTTCCTCATCAGGAGACACAATAATTATTTGAAAAACAAACAACTAATAAAAAATCCTGGACAGAACAACCCCTGACATGCATAAAACAGACAAAAATATTTCAAGAAATGTTGTTTCATTGATGACTGTAGCATTTATAGAAATGGTGGAGTTTTCTATTTAACAGGTGGCAGAACTGCTTATGGTATCTTGAACTTCACATTCTGCATAACAGCTTCAGCATTATGTACTTGTTAGTGAATTTATGGGGCCCATAAGTAGTCCAAGAAACTCAGGAATGGGCCCATAAATGTCATTTGCAGTTTGCAAACTGCAAGTATCTGACTGTTTTGATCAAGGTTTTTACGGGAAAGTAAAATGTTTATTAAAATTATTTACTACTGCTCCACAAAAAGGGAGCAAGCCTGCTGAAGAATTTAGGTTGTGATAGGCTGTAGGTCAAATGATTTGGCAGAAAAGCATTTCTGTTTATGTCTAAGCCCAAGTTTTTTGTACAATTCAAAGTTGAGAGTGCATTTAAGTGACCGAGAAAAGGTCTGTGGAGAGGAAGAATTTTCCCTTTCCCATAACCTGCTGTCAGAAACACATGAACTCATCAGGCTGCTTTTCTTGCTCTCAGCATTAGCCTTTTTCTAACACTTTGTGTCCTTGGAGAAATGCATGATAGTGCAACTTGGTTAAAGAGGTCACTTTCTGCTCATTCCTTTGCAGCAGTCCACACCAGTGTCTCCATTTATGCTCTTCAACAGATCAAAGCCAGTCTCACTGATGAAGCTCAGCTATATTACACTGGAATCTATTAACTTTTTAAACTTTATTAGTTCAGTCACAATTAAGACTATCTGAAGCCTCTTCATAAAAAAGGGCTGTATCAAAAGCTGTACCTTAGCAACTGGATCAATGGATGCATTCATTCTGCACCAAAAATACCTTAAGAAGGACAGATCTCCTGGGGAGGCAAATCTGTATCAATATTTCAGTCTCTTGCATACAGAAATCTGATACAACGTGATGCAACACCCGAGCTTCCCCTCCTTTCAATTAACTGAGAAATAAAAATTGTCCTTAGAAGGGAAGAAATGCATTTGTACTGTTTGGTTTTCAGGTTTTCCGCCCTTTCATAGCATCATAATGTTCTCTTCATGGGTGGAAAACTTAATCTTCAAGTTCAAGCCTAGATTCTTCATACAGTTCAGGGTGAGATGACTTGGAATACCGGGAATATTTCAGATGTAGAAAATCACCCAATTCATCCAGAGCGTTCAAAACCTGCAAGACCATGATACTTTGTCAATTCTATTGGAAAAGAAATGAGGTTCTGGTAACTTCTACTTTATTTTAGAACAATAAGATTCTATTTAAAAAAATTAATAAAGGACAAATGGGCAAATTTTGCATTCATTCTGCAACAGTGAACATTAGTGCAGTTGAAGATGTACAGCAGCATCTATGAGAGAGGAATTTACTCCTTCAGTAGGTTGTGGTTTATTAGTAAGTATATTAATTGAGCACGGATGAAAAAAAAATCCCGAAAGCACAGAGAGGTAACAACCAAGACAAAAAGTTTTTTTTGCTTGTGCAGAAGAAATGTGTGAGGCTATACTTCAGTATTCCTCTACAGCTCCCAAAGACCAGAATTACCAATGCATTTTTCTTAGGTAATACTCAGCTCACAGTGCTGAGCAGAGTCAGCATAAATAGTCTGAATAGTTTAAGATAATTTTAGTGAATGCCATTATTTTATGTATCATATGGAAAAATAATTTTGTTCATTAATACTGTAATGCAATTTGGTGAGCTGTGTCCCCAGCTCTCAGTGGATTAAAAAAATAGACAAGGAACTCTGTACCACAGGAGAGCATCTCAGTGGTTTTTGACCCCCGTTCAAGAGCAGCCAACTTTTTGGCACCAAAGAAGGAAACAGCAATTTTGATTTTGAGCCTGTTTCTGTTAAGCCACTAAAACAAGCTCATGCACAAAAAGAAGTAATTTAGAACAAAAAGAAGCAATTTAGTAATGGTTTATGCAGAAAGATATCTTCCAGGTCATTAAGGAAGTTATTCTTGGGAGCTTGCCCTTTCATAGATCTTTCCTCTTTAGTTCCAGGCTGAGACACAAAACAAATTTTGCCAAAGGGAAACATTTTCATTGTGCTTGTTACCTGTTGTTACCCAGGGTTTAGTCACAAAATGTTTTGTCCTAAAAGCTTTCTTTCTGCAAATAATTAAACTCAGGGCATTTCCTTTCCCCCATGCTGTAAAGCCACGAGTGCTGTGGCAAAAGCTCAGCACGTTCAGTGATGTCTGGGGATGTCAGAACTTCCCTGCAGGCAGCAAGGTGCAGGGAGTGAATGCACAATGACAGCCCAAAAATGAGGTGGGACTGACATTTGGGGAAAAGGAAGAGAATCAAAGCAGCAGCCTTGAGAGATGAACCTTCAGATCAGCTTCATTGCGTGTTACATCAGCCAAAATCCTCACAGCCAAACAGCAAAAGCTGGTAAGGGCCAACACACGAATGCAGCTATGATCTGTTTGACTAAATACCTTTATGGGATTGGACCTTATTGACAACTACTGCACCTTTAAGCAGCAGGAATTTTACTCTGCAGACATGCAGGGCAGGGTTTTGAAGTTGTTTTGAAGCTGTCTATGCTGATGTGGGAGCTGGCCAGCAGGGCAGGGCTCCAGCCTCCACAACCACATCCATCTCAGGATGCAAACAGAGAACCAGGAGCTCTCTGCAGCCCAAGTGCTTGTCTGCATGAACCAGTGGCTTTCAAGGATTTTTTGTTTTGACCATCAGCACTCGTGCAAAGAGAGGAAAAGCAAAACCTGAAATGGATGGTTAAGCCTCTTTGTTTTGTGTCTCTAAGCTGGCTTGTTCTGAGAATGAAAGAACATATCTCAAGCCAGGCCAAAAACACCTTCGGCAAAAAAAGGAAATGGAAAATTTCAAAGAGTTTATTTTAAACACATTTCTGTGTTGGAACAGAGGTTTATGATGGAAGTCCCAACATACTCTTAATGGTATTTCTGATATCAGAGAAAGATACAGAACTGAGACTGGCCAGACAGCACCAATTAAACTTGATTAGGTTCAAACAGTTCCAAATACTGTTTGCAATTTCTACCTGTACCCCCAAGGCTGTCCCATATACTTCTCTAATTCAAGAAACACATGGAAATATGGAATGGAAATATAGAATGGAAATATGGGCACGGAAAACTTGATTTTCAATTATTTCCATATTGTGTCAGGTTTCCTACTCTGATAGTTTTGATGGAGCATTTAACTTTTGTCTTGTTGTCCTCTTCATGTAGGTTAGTATTAGTGATGACAGATTTGGTCACTATTAGAAATAGAAGAACATAAGAAGTTAAAAGTCCCATAACTTATTTTAGAAAATAAAATGTATAAGGCTCAAAGGCCTTTAAAGATCAAGTGACAAGGCCAGAAAAACAAATGTAAAAATGAACTATTGAGATGCAAAGTCACAGGGGCACAGCTTCTCCCAGCCTCCTTAGCACCTGAAGTCAATTTGGGCAGGACATCTGCTGTGCTTACCGTGTCTAACATCTCCCGTGTATGTGCAGCTGACACACAAAACCGAGCCCTGGATTCTGTGATAGGAGTAGCTGGGAACCCAACCACCACCACCCCGATGTTCTTTTCCAACATGCGTCTTGCAAAAGCCCTAAAGAGAAAAAGTAGAGGGAGAAAAATAAAAAATACATTATCCCAAACAAACTGAACACAGACAGAAAAGAGTAGCATACGATGCAACAAAAGGTAAAATCCTGTTTTCAATTGATGGAATGTTCCCACTGATTTCCATAAAAGAGTTTTACCAGCAGGACTGAGATTCCTTGCTGCTTAGCAGCTCATGAAGCCAAGTGGGTGTCAAATACTAGAAATGTGACAGCAGAGAGGGCTCTGCAGGGTAGACATGATTCACTTATGTCAATGAAAGTCTTTGAGTACCAATCAAACCATGTGGGCATTCACAGTCCCTAAGGATGGAAGAGGCTGGGCTCATGGAATGCTTGGTTCCTGAACATCAATAGGAATAAACCAATCTCTGTGTGATGGATTATTTGCTCTCACAATTGCTCTGTCAGTTAGGAAGGCTTGTGTGGCATGTACCTAGAGCCCACAGCCACCTGCAAATACTCCCTACAGCTCAACACTTCCATTATTTTACTACTGACTTCTGGTCTGTGAGTCCAAGTCCAAGTGCTGCTTGAGAGGAACTGAATGGTAAAACATGTAAAGACCATTCAAACATCAGATGGGGGAAAAAAAGGAGCCATCTAAACCAGTTCATACATCAAAGGCAATGTGTCTCCTTTAATGATTTCAAATTCAAAACCAAAGAAATAAAATTCAAAATGTTATGAAGAGTATTATTCCAGACCATGTTGAAAAAGGAAAGGGGAAAAATTTAAAAATTCTGACACCTGGAACAACTCAAAATTAAACCTAGGGCCAAATTTAAAAGAAAATAGAACTAAATGATGAATTCAACTAGCAGTGCATGTTTCTCCTGGGAAGCACCTACGACAGAGAACATCATCTTCTGCAGTGTGTGCCAAACAACCCACAAACTTGAACAATGCTTGTTTTGTTTTTTTCAGTACTTACCCTATCTTACCAGGCATATAAAGGAGCAAGGGAACAACAGGAGAATCATCATTGCCATAAATGATGAAGCCCATTTCATGCAGTTTTCGCCTGAAGTACCGTGTGTTTTTCTCCAGCTGACGCACTCTTTGGAGCCCTGAAATGAGCCAGCCAGGAGAACAGTCAGTGCAAAGATCACAACTGGAGTCTAGTCACGGGCAAGAATCAGGGCTGGGGGCAACAGTTTGGCTGAAATGTAAATGCTGCTGTTTGGTTGAGAAGAAAAACAAGGAATGAGCTAAATGCAACTCCACTGATTATTATGGCGTTGTAGGATGGATGGCTGATACTTGTGAGGTGCCTTCCCATGGGCAGAAACAGTCCCTGTCTGGGGACTGACATGTGGACAGTTCCCAGGACTCTGTTGTGCTAAATAAAGCCTCCTGGATGACACACACCTACAGAGAAATAGTGCAGACAGGACATGGAAATTGAGTATGCTCTTTCTCAATTGTATTGTCCCTGGCCTCACTTAGTCATGGATCCACAGATGGCACCCCCAGCAAAACTGACAGGAGAGTTGGAAACAATTCTTTTTAATGAAGGAAAAAAGAGCAGAGGAAAAATGTGCTTGAAAAGACATTTCAGCCATTTCTTTTGCAGTGCCACAAAGGAGGTGGTTTCTGACAAGTGCAATTGCTTCCAAAAAGAGGCAAGAGACACCCTCTCCATTACTGCAGTAGGAGATATGTCCTTTCACCACTCCACCTGCATTGTATCTCATCAGTGAGCTGATCTGTGAGCTGTGAGGTGCTGACAGGGATGGTGCCACCTCCTCCATCCCCACATGCCTGCCCAGTGCCAGCCCAAGTTCACATGGCCCAATCAAGCCAGGTCTGCCTGACCTTGCCAAAAACAGAACTGCCAAGCCACTGTTAAGCAGATCAAGACTCTAAACCTAATAGCTGTTCAGCAGAGGTGGTGAGAATGTGTGGTAAGACTGGGATTTAGCAGGACACAGTTACACTCTTAACTTTCATTTTCCTGCTGTTCATCAGCCCATACTTTCAATATCACTTACATTATGTCACCAGACATGAGCATTGAAACCTCCAGTGCAACTCATTTCCTCTTTTCCCTTTGCTTTTCCCTTTGCCTCTGCACAGATGTGTTATGTTTTCACTCTCCATTTACGTTTTCATTTTACTTTACATGTCATTCACTTCATTCCTCATTTACCACTTTCTGCTGTCACCATCCTCTGACTGGAGAGAATTTTCATAATTCCCCATCTTGCTCTGTGTAACCACAGTGGCCAGTAAGGCATTTGTTGCAGCTCCATGCCACCTATGGCAGATTTGTCCACAGATCACATTCTGCCCCCACCATCTGGCTTTTCTTCCTTTTCCCTCTTGGCTGAAGTGGGGATCACCACACCTACATGAACCTCTTTTAATATTTTAATATTTCTGCACAAGATCTACTACTTCATTTGGTCTGTATCCTCCTGAGTCAAGGTTCTGTCAGTGTTCTGGCTGGGAAATTTATAGGGAAGCTGGGACTTAATTCACAGTGATCGGTGTTTTGCTTGAACAAATTAAAAGATCTCATAAAAACAGTGCATTTGTAACTTTACACACAAAACTGCCCACGCAGACAACCTGTTACAGTCTCGGTCATTCAGTTTAAAGCACTCAGTGGAAGAGATCTGCTGGGTTAGAAAAGGCCACAAATAGTTTAACCATCTCTCTAATGCTGCTAAAGCAAAAACAGCTGTGCCAGAGCAAGGAAAACAAATGAAACACAAAAGCATCCTACTACAAAGCTTTCCAGTCACTAATAAAAACAATAGTCTGTGGTATTTCCAAAAATATTTTTGGTGTAGTAGATCTCAAAGAAACAGGAGGAAGCATTGAGGAGGAGGAGGAGGGAAGGAGAGATGGTGGTAAGGACAGGGAGTTAGACAACTACAGAATAATGTGGTTGAAGTCTAAAGAGAGATTTTTCCCCTCGTTAGAAATTGTGAAGATGTTATTAGCACCTCCTCAATGTCCAAGTCACGAGGGTGAGGGAGGAACCTGAACTGGGGGGGGCTCAAAGCCACTGCTGTTTTTTGCTATCTTAGCAGCCCCTGAGCTAGTTTCCAAACTCTCAGTTGGAAAGCATTTGAAACTACTAGATTTTCAATTAGGGAAAGTTTTTCGTAAGTGCAGATGTTCTGGGCGAGTGCAGCTTGAGACTTGCTGCCTTCTCCTTTCTATTCATGTGTTTACCACAGAGCTGGAAGCACAGTGTGAGCCACGCAGGATTCCAGGCTCTGCTCTTTGCTGTTTATCAAACCATATGCCCAGAGTCCAGCAGTTTTGTCTCTACTTATTTTTGGTGCTGGAAATTTAGGCTCCAGCTAAGGAAATTCTAGGGCTGAAAGAGGAGGTTCAGGCAACCCCCCCAAAAAGTCAAACACCTCTTCCTTTTCTGATCTTCCTCTCCTGATTCTACATCCTCAACCAGTCTGTGATGTGAGATCCCCCCTTTCAAGACTCCCTATGGAGCTCACTTCAAGCCAGCCAGTGCTGATGCAAAAGAGCCACTTGAATGTTTTAGCAACATCCCAGAATACTAATTTCATTTGCAGAGATGCACTGAAGAGCCAAATAAAAGATCAGAGCACTCACATATATCTGGAGGGGGAAAAAGCACATTAGGAGACGATTGCTACACACACTGCATTTGTGGGTGGGTGGCTGGGAGGAACCTATTTCTTTACCAAATGTCAACACTTTCCTTTCTCATGTCAAGTTTTGTGGTCAAAGACCACAGACACACATCATATAGGCAGACTTCTTATATGCTGTCCCAATAAGAGCAATAAAACCAATAAAATTTGTAGCTGTATTTCAACACTCTTTTTCATTCTTTTATGGGACCTTCCAATGTCAGATAAGGAGGCAGATCTGAGCAAAATGTTTATTTTAGTCTCATTGGCCCACACTACAGATTAAGAGTGATGAATTCAGGTCTTAGTCCAAATTCACTTGTGGGATATTTAACTAAAAGTACCAGATTTAGAAAGCCTTTTCTTTGATTCCTGGGGCTGGGATCTCGCATCCTTTATAATTTATTGAGAGAAAATCTGCTGAGAAGACCCTTGAGCTAAAAGAATATGGCTGCATCTTGTAAGTGTAAGAATTTACCTGTATGGGACTAATTAGAGGTTAGGGTCCCCAGACAGTAAATTTATGTGTTACAAAATTCATACTTTGCAAAATCCTTGAGGATTTATAGTCTATGCAGAGAGCTTATAGCACAGCATGCAGCATATCCAGAGAGTTATATTCCATGAAATATGTGAACCACAACAGAGCATATGTTTGGAAAAAACAGCTTGGACATAGAAAACCAACCCTCCTCTATTTAAAACTAAGCACACTAATGCTCCAGAGTATTCAGCTAAGGCTGAGAATGACTTTATTAAGTGCTCTACATCTTCTTATTGGCTGAATTGAGAGGGGACAGAAAGGGAGAAAAATGAACAATAAACAATTCCCAAATTTCACAAATTATCTTCACGCTGCTGGGAACACACACAGCTGGTTTATGGGGACTTTTCTGAAATAAAGGATTAATTGCCTGGATGGCACAAGAAAAGCAGATTTACTGCATCAGCAATCCACCTTCTGCTGGCAAATGTAGAGTTTTCATTTGGTTGCACCACTTTAAAAATATTTGGTTTACTGCAAAGTTCTAAGGTGTCTGCAATTCTGGGAAAAATGCTGATTATATTTTTATGTGACACACATCATTGCCTACTGCTGGCTTTGGGTCATTAATTTATGCAGGCTTTTAGCAAGCTTTACAGCTCAAAATTAATATGGTTTAGTTGAAAGAAAAATACAAAAAGAAGGCAAGAGAGAGAGAAAAATAATAAAATATAGTAGCTTGGTCATAATTTCCTTGAAGCAACAAGCTTTTTAAGAGAGCCACTTGGAGTGACAGACTTGGCAGAAGCTTTGTCAGGGCACCTGACCCCAGGAAGGCATCCTGACTCCATGTGCAAGGGCCTGGCTTTACCTGGCACAGCTCTTCAATAAACTTCAATAAACTTTGCTGTTCATGGCAGCTGAGGACCTTCTCCTGGCAGCAAAAGAGGCACTAAAACTATCAGCTCTCTAAAACAAAACTTGGTTTTCCTCTTCCAGAGATGTCTGTATTTTGCCTCCTGCAAATTGCTCGTAAGCAGAGGAGCTGCCTGGGCTCAATTCCTGCATGAACATTCCACCTTTGAACTCCTCCTGTAGGCTCCTACCCTTGGAAGTGTGACTCAGTCTATTGGAAAGAGGAATAAGCAACCTGCAGCCTTTGATATCAAGATCTCAGGTGTAGGAGGTGAAGGAGAGCTGTTTTTCCTGAACCCATGCCAGGAAAGATAACCCCACACTGTACTGGCTTTTGGCATCTGGTGGATCCTTCAAGACACAAATCCACCTGTTTTAATCTTCTCCAGCTGTTGTTTCATGGGGTCTTCCTAGATAATTAGTTACACAATTGAGCTTTTACATACCAGTGCCAGTGTTCCTTGGCTGGAGCATTCAACTCCCTGCCTTCCTCTACCAACATCTAGATAGGAAAAAGCAATCTTCCATAGGCTGCAAAAACCCTGGAAAACAATAGTTCTTTCCCACTAAACTATTGCAGATGGACAGATTTTCGTTTTTCCCCCTCTGGTTCCATTATGAGAGTAACACACATGTACCTCCATGTGCATTAAATCACAAATAGAATGCTATAAAGCCAGGGTGCCTAAAAGGAAATATGTTCTCAGATAAAACAATCTTCATAAAACATAACTTTGCTATGAACTGGGGAGAAGCGAAGACATTTACTTCTACAATCTAATGCTAACTAGAAATCTGGTAATTTCAACTTAATTCAGCTGCTGAATAGTCCCTTAAGGACTTGTTTTAACTGTGAATTGCCACAAAATGCTTTTCAAAGATTAAGGAAAGCCCTTCCCTGCTTTGTGCTGGGCAGGCTGAGAACAGAGCAAGGATGCCTCAGGCACCACACAGCATCTGCAGCACAGGAGGGATCCTCACTCCCCTCCCAGCAGGAAAGACACCCTGGAAAGGGGGCTGTGACATGGAGCTGCCTGCTGCTGTCCCTGGGGAAAGCAGAGCTTGGTCACATCCAAGTGACACATCCCTCCTCTGCCTGCAGCTGATGCCTGTGTCAGGGTACAGGGAACACCTATCCATGGGCAGGGTCTGCCAGAGGACTACACCACTGATTTAACTTGGAATCTAAGAGAAGTGACTGCAAATGAGGTAGGATTTGATTGATCCTCAGAGATCTTGTAAATCACAAACATTATTAGCCCCAAGCCCCTGCTTGTTCAGATAAATTGACTCTCCATGGATACATTTGGTGTCCTGTGGCAGGTGGATCACTTGGCAGGTGTCTCCACTAGAGCAGCATGTCTCACTCATTTTTAGCAAAGATATCAGAATTTAGCTCTGTTTCATCATCCACTGCTGGGAGAACATCTGTGATGTTCAGCTTGGACAAATAATAATTGTGGCAGCATATTATCATTACTAATATCTTCCCTGTTGTCGTGACTGGGAGCCCTAGTCATGGAGCCAATGGTGTGCAAACAGGGAATAAATGTGCTTAAGGGCTTGAAATGTAACCACATACTTACTGGGAATATCAACTTCAAATTAAGCCAAGGTTCAAGCATTCTGCTTGCTAAGGACCTCAGAGAAGCAATCCCCTCAGAATGAAGCAGCAAAATGAGAATTTGAAAAAGATAGGCTGTAGCATGACTGATTCTGCAAACTGTTTTGGGCAGGTCCAAGGGGTCCATCACAAAGTCACTTGCAGATTTAAAGTTTACAGCAATAGTTTAATGATCAGTCCAATGGTTTGCTCCTCTCAGCTCCAGCTGCTCAAGCCCTGGCACTGGGATCCACGTGGCAGAGTGGCTCTGGGAACCAGTCTGGGTGTAGGCTGACCATTCGTGGGAGGGTTGGTAATTTTTCAGCTCCATGAGTGCTCTGATTCAGTTCATTGCATGGCTGCACAAACACTTACACTGGTGTAGGAGAGGGGATAGGCAGGGGGAGGAGAAACTTCCTTGCACCAGTGTTGGTTTATGTCAGGTCATAGTGATGTGGAATTAAGGTTTCTGAATTTACAGAGGATCCTGACAAGCAAAACTAACATTTTCTGTTGAGGACAGATAGCACAGGAAAATGCTGCAAACTGATTTTAAGAAGCTGGTCCTCCAGTTATACAAAATATTGGAGGCCAGTGGAAATATCTTAAAAAGGAACTTTTTAAAAACAATTTCTTTAAGGCCAAAACAAAACAGAAAGCAGCATTCTGCCACTTCTCACAATCTGAATGAGCTCAAATGCAAGAATTCAAGAGTTTGCTAAAAGCACAAATGAAAACTGGTAGCTGCAAAAAGATAAACCAATCAGCACAAATGGCAAAGTAAACGAACATTTTAAAGAAACACAAGCTAAAAACTTCAGGAATTATCTTTTAACAAAACATATTTTACAAGTAGAATCCAGAGGGCAAGCTTTTAAATGTTTCAATATTCCATAAAAACATGAAAAATGCCCACTGCTGTTGGTGAATTATTGTTTGTCATGCATTAAACAGAAAAAAATGCTTCCTTTCCAAATGCTGCAATTTGCTTTTTACACCAGTACAATCTATTATTAGTCATCAAAAAAATTGCTTTGGACTTCCCAGCAGTCTTGACTCCGTCTGCATAGTGGTTCTATTTTGTACCTAGCAAATTTAAGTGTAAAAATATGCTTTTGGTATTCTCATGCAGAAAGTGGGGAGGAAGGAAAGGTCTGAGGTCACAGCTGGAGGGGCTGTGTTGCATGCAAGTGAGTGTACTTGCAAATTTGTGCTGGGTCCAAACACACTGAGTCAACTCCAGCCTCATCATGGGATAAAACCACTAAGGCAGCTGCTGAGTTTCCTGAGGTATCTCCAGTGGTGTAATGAGAAGCCACAAGGAGAACACATAAAGAATATCTATATTATGAATTATAAAGAGCAAATGCCATGGGGACTTCTGCTTCCCATATTTCCTAATAAATGAGCAGAGACACATTTGAGATGAAAAGGCCACAAAGGCTTAAGAGGGATAAAATGATTTATTTTTTTCTTTAAATAGACTACATGAGCTGAACTGTGGGACTTGCTGCCTTATGACATTACTAGAGGAAACACAGCTGCCAGAAGTTCATACACTTCTGAACAACTCTATTATAGGAACTATGAAAGTATCTATGATGTTATGGTATGAGGAACAAATGTGTTTTGTTCTACAAGACATCCATTTTCAGAGTTCTGTAAAACACAGCACTGAGAAAAACAGAACTCTTGCTACACTAAAAATTTGATTTCACATTTGCATCTTTTGTAGTCAGTTTCCAATTCTTTGGATACTGTTGCTCAAGAAATATTGGTAATATTGACCTCAACCTGTTCTTCTTTCCCAGGAGGAACAATACTATATCAGTTTTGAGGGAGCTACTTCCTTCTCCTAATTTAGCATTTCTTGCCCTTCATTTTCTTGAGTCAGCACAGAAAACATGGCAAAATAAATGAAACTGTAATAGCTGGCTGTGGGCTCTGCAGTATCTCCCAGCCACATTATAATGACATTAATGTCTCACAACTATCACAAATACTCATGTGGGACATACCCACATGGTTATGCCTTTCAGCATGGAATAGATCTGGATGTGGGTAATTTCCAGCTGAACAGTTTAGATTTCACAGAATTACTCTGAAAGTGCTGACCTGCTCCTTCCTTGTGATGAAGCAGTACCCCCTGAGCCCATAAACATCTATTAATATCCTGCAGTCATGCATCCCCTATCCTGATCCTATCCTGGAAATGCAGATCCTGATTCCTCTTCCAAACAACCATATTCTTACTAGTTGAAAATAAAGGAAGAAAGTATGGAAGATCAATCAACTGGATACACATCAGGATACACAAACAGTATCTGCACTTCTGGGCTCTGGCATTACCTACTATATAATTGCATCTGTGCCAGTATTCTCTAAATCAGCTGCTTAGTGAATTAGTGGAGAACAACTTGCAAGAAATTCAAGGGACTGTAATAGTCTTATATCTGGGAAAATAAAGAAGACTAAAAAAATATGAATTTTTCTGAGTGGCAACTTAAATGACCAAATCAGTCTTCCTTCTCTTTAGTCATCTATTAATCTGCCAAGGAGTCACAAAGTTCAGACATAAGAACATGCTGGGTTAGCACATTTGTTTTCCCCTTATTTCATCCTGTTTCCACCAAGCACCCTCTAATTCACATGGAACGTTTTAGCAAACTCTAATTTCATTGTTGCCTAAAACATTCCCAGTGATTTGTGCAAGGCTCACTCTCCCAGAGAAATGACCTCTGGAGGACAAGCCATTGGTGGACATCTCCTTATGAAGGATTCCCCAAATTGTCCAGTGGGAAGAGAACGCCATTTCAAAGTAATTGCAAAATTAACTCCTTCTATGGAAGTTTATTTTTATTATCCGTTATTTATGGATCCTTCTATGGATCTGAGAGGTTTTCAGACAACACATGGTCGATACTACCCTGTGGCAACTTTAGTTTACTTGAAACTTCTCTGCTCCACAGCTCATTCTCTCACTAGAATGACTCATGTGCAGGATTCACCACCTTTTATGACAGTAGACCAGAAGAACTCTGCCAAGGTCATTGTCCTTGGAACCAAAAATATCTAAGGAGAGACAGTGCTTTCTCCCTTCTGTTCCTTTCTCCTTTCTAAGCCACCACCTTCCTCTCTCTGATGCCAAAGCAACACATTGTAGTGTGGTCCAGCACAGCATTTTTTTCCTGTACTCTGGGTTGTGGGGTTTTTTTTGTAGTCCACAAGACAGCCTAATGAAGGGAGGCCCACATGAAAGAAAACCCAAAAGACTAAATTAATGAGTCTGGCTCGGAAGGACAAGAAACATTTTTACACATCACAGCCAGCTTGCTAGCCTTTGTGCAATGGTCTAAGTTGAGATATATGATTTATTCATTTGTTTTTCTACTCATTTGCATTTCATATTACAAGCCAATTTTGAAAAAACTGACAGAACACTAATTTATTTCATAACGGATTTGCAGAAGACTTAACAAGCTCTCATTTTGTGCAGGAATCCAAACGCTGTGTCATTAAACAACATTGCTCGTTGAAGAGAAAAGGCTTCAAACTCCCAGCCCTGAGTCAGACACGCACATCTTAAAAGACTCCATCTTGAACCCAGCTCTCCCCTTACCCTGCAGTGAGCAGAATCACGCTAGTGCAGAGCATTTCTGCCAGGCTCTGGAGGGCTGGGAATGCTCTGCATGCGCCGTGTTTGACACGCGGCATCCGCGAGCGCCGGGCAGGCTCAGTGTCAGACCGCCCTCTCACGGCAGGCGCCCTGAGAAAGGTCTCAGAGATGGTCTCTGATACCAAGCATGGGTAGGCATCAGCACATGCAACCAGGACCTTCCAAATTTCAAGCTGGGAGCAGATTTTAATGCTCCAGCTTCTCCACCAAAATGACAAAAGCATCGCTTCCTCACCGCGCAGGAGTTTCGCTGCATTTTGTCCTTGCACTCAGCAGAATTTGGTGCTGGGACTGGGCTCTCCATCTCCATCTTCATCCCATTCCTATCCATCTCCTTCCCTTCTGGACTCTGGGTCTTGTAAAATCCAGCCTCATCGAAGCACTGTGATGAATGCCTTAACAGCCTTGTATCCATCATGGTTTGGAACAGCCCTCCAGGGCACTGCAACGGAGTAGTGCAGAGCAGTATCTCACCTGCTCTCATCCACCCTTTATCTCTTCCATTCCCACCTTACCCCAGTCATATCTATCAGGGAGGACTAATACAGAGTTAATTCTGTTAGTCTCACACAAAGGAAGAGGAAATAGCACTGTTGGACCAGTATAAAAGAGATTGCTATTCAGAGTAGAATCTGTATCTTCAGCTGCATGTCAAAGAGTATCATCACTCACAGACATTCCTGAAAAAAA
The DNA here is from genome assembly GCF_029582105.1 of Oenanthe melanoleuca. Lineage (NCBI taxonomy): Eukaryota > Metazoa > Chordata > Aves > Passeriformes > Muscicapidae > Oenanthe > Oenanthe melanoleuca. Next base: position 103,358,369 of record NC_079336.1, on the reverse strand, counting down.
CCTACACAAATTCAATCACTCTTTCTCCATTTAAGTCCTAGAACACCAAACACATATCAGCATTGCTTTGAAACAGTAACAGATAGGAATGTCACAGTTGTCTTGTTGTGTAGAAAAGGTGTAACACAGAGGACAAAACATCACATAGAGGATAAAGCATGTCACACAGAGGATTAGACATCTGCAACTACAAGAGATGAACAGAAATACACCTAATTTTTCATAAGGACACAAAGTAGTCAATTCTCTTGGGACAAAATGTAGTACTAGGCTCAGGACACCATAACTGATGCCTGAGTGAGGTAGGAATTACTATTATTTAACATACAATACCTTTTCTGAAATGCTGCACCATGCTTGAGTTGCTTGCCATTTTGAAGGTTCACACTTATAAAGAAGCTGAAGTGACAGCACCTAGCCCATAAATGGAGGCATCCTTATGAACCCTACTACAAAGTCAGACAATGTACTCCAAGGGAAATCCATGTATTTCTATGTGCTGCTGCAAAGCAGGATGGGCAGGCAACTCAAAAATATTTCCATCCCTGCTGCATGTGGGTGAGCAGGGAAAAAACCCCAGGGTCAACAGCACCTGGAAGTATGGTGGTTCAGGTATTAATTTTACAATAAGAAGGATTTCTTTTGTGCTGCCATTGCAATAATTCTTTGCTGCTGGATGAGGTTTTACTCGTGCAAACAACACCCATACCCAGAGAGATGCTCTGGTAGCAGCTGAAATAAGTGAAGGATGGGAGAGAAGGAAGGAGGCTTACCTTGTGTTGTCCCATCCAGTCCCATGAGACATTTCATGGCCCTGATGATTTGCTCTGCTACGGCGGGACACATAGACGTGGCGTACACAGCACTGTGAGAATGAGTTCGTAAAAAGTCCACAAGGCCCTTACACAAGCAAAACAAAGCATGAATGAGCTCTGAGCTGGCCAAACAGCAGATCTCCCTCTTAACTACAGCAGGAGTGGGAATGTGCAAAAGGAAAAGGACGTTTCACCATCTACTGGATTGCATTCTTGGCTGCCACTGTTAATACACGGCCTGAAGAAAACATCAGGCAGGTGCAAATGCTTTAGCATATAAGTGGGGCAATTACAGCTGAAACAAAAGTCTGGAATAGAATAATGTTTACTTCTGTGCAAAGACTTGTTATAAAGGAGCCAAAATAATTTCAAGACCAATGAACAGCTGCACTGAAAATAATGCTGCTCAGTTCCCCTCTGGTAATGAAACAAAGGCTATATGACATCAGTATAGGTCCTCTGCCACATGACCTAGCCCAGGAAAAGCAACCTTACTGGGATTTATCTTTGTCTATAAACACAAAAATTTTCAATCAAACTTCCAATCAGTGTGGCACGGACAGTCATGTCAGAGTTGATATAAAGGCTTTAATATTTCCTAAGAACACAATAACCATGAATACAATCTGTCCTCTTAGAAAAAACATTGACATATTGTGGGCATGTCTAAAACAGAAGTAACTCTCCTGAATGCAGGCATGCAGTAGGAATTCAGATCCTACCAAGATCATCATTGTTATAACACCTTATATCTCTTAGGGCAAAATATCAGAGTAACAGTTACCACACTAAAAGTTGAGTGCATGTTAGTGAGAAAGGGATAAGGCCTACTTGAAAATTGACTTTGATCAAAAAATGATTATCAGAAAAAAAAATCCAGTGAGAGTAACACAAATCACTACCAAAATACTGCATGAGTGTACTGGCAGTAATGTCAGTGCTGAGGATAAAGATTTACCTAACCTTACACAGATTGTGCTTGGCCATGTTGCCATTGTATTCCTAAGGGTTTGGTTAAAAGCTAAGAAAGCTTCTGGGCTCCAGCTGATGCAGAATAAACAGTGCCACTGTGAGTTTTTGGCTGCAGAAAGGAATGTAAGTGGGTGAATGGGTGAGCAGCCTTTCAAGGCTGAGAAGCCTGAGGCAAAATTTAGTGATACACACAGGCGTGGAAAGTGACCTGTTTTCAGTTTAAAAACTTCCAAGAATTGGAGAATAAATTACATGGGACTACTTTTCACAGGTCTAATCTTTTTATACCTTCTATCTACATTACCCACACTGTCTTTGGTAAGAAACCTACAGATACAAATTCAGGAAGCCAAGGAAACAAAGAAGATTGATTCTTGATATATTATGACACTTGGTTTTAAGATCTCCAGGGGCAAACCCCAAAAAAGTCAGTAAGAAATACATGGTTTATACTTTCTTATAGCCCTTTTATTCTACTGTAGGGCTACCCTTATTAGTGTTATCCTGACAACAACCATATGGGCTGTCTAAACAGGCTTCCCACTCATTCAGCACACTGCTTAAAAAATACATTCAGCTGGGTATGAAAAGAGAAAATAATCAGCAACCATTTGATCTCTCTGTCAAGCAAAAAAACCAATGACATTTCACAATGGTGCTGATTATGCTTTCTCTTCTACACCCCCAGTTAAAGCAAGCTCAGCTCTGCTTTTTGTTGACATGTGTTGTTGGCAAGAGATTGTTTTATTAATGTACGAGGAGCAACTGAGGACACAGAATTTACTATTGCAAAAAGCTCCCAGTAAACTCTTTCTCCGTTCTCCTAAAAAATGCAACTGTCAATCCACAACTCTTTAGGAATTTTATTATCAGTGGATGAAACTGTGGTTTTAATCTCTCAATATTGCTCCATACACTGTTTACAAATGTGAAACAAAGTAATGAGCAATCCACATGCAAATTAATGTAGGGAAGTGTATTAGCCAACCACAACATGCCCAAACATTTCCAAGGCAAACAACAATCATCAGGGTGGCACAGAATAACCCAACTCAAGCAAATTACATAATATGAACATGAGACAAAAATTAGAAAGTCTGACTGTTTGATGTGCATTTGGGATCCAGGCAAAAATGATGCTAACTTTAGAACAGCGCTCGTGTTCAGCAGTCTGCTCAAAAAGATACTGAAATGTATCACCCATCACACAAAAGCAGGTCCCACACCCTTGCTGTGAAATAGCCCACGATCCTCTCTTACCTTTTTGCCAGCTATGTATCCTCCAGCTGCGCCAAAGCTCTTTGTGAAGGTTCCCATCAGCACGTCCACGTCGTCGGGACTCATCCCGAAGTATTCCACAACCCCTCGGCCCGTTGCCCCCACGGCACCAATGCTGTGGGCTTCGTCCAAGTAGAGGTAGGCTTTGTATTTGTTCTTCAAGGAGACTATCTCTGGCAGGCGCACGATGGACCCTTCCATGCTGCACGTGGAGAGAACCAGGGTGAACAGCAAACCCTCCACTCCTTCCCACACTGGCAGAAAACACAGTCATTCATTGCCTCGTTCCACCAAAGTGCTCCTGGAATCTGAATTTTTACTCACGAGCCAAGGAAAACTTGCGACCCGTTCCCATTTGCGGGTGAGTGCAAAACGGTTCAACGGGTTTGGAACTCAAACATTCAGAACCAGTCAAAGAGTCTCTGAATGTTTGTGAATTGTCAACACATCAGAGGAGAGAATGAAAGGTGTAAAGCAAGGTGGAGATACTTACCCTAAGCAGCACGTTACAGTTCATCTCTACAAAACAAATATTATAAAGAACTGCTGTAATTCAGTCTGGTCCTTGCTTACTTCATCGTCAGCTACTGTGGCAATACTTGGGCATAACATCTCTAGAGCAAATTCATCTGCTGCAGAGGAGTTGGGTCCAACATACACTGGAGATGGGCCATGTGAAACCCACAGCTGGTGCCATAAACTCTAAGTATTCCCAGTCTTCACAGAGTCAGGGATTAAAACAGGCAGCTGAAATCCAGTCTTGCCAATTTTTGCTTCGATATGTACTTTTTAGGAAATGTAGCCTGCTACCTAGTAATCAAAAGGAAAAAAGTTTCCATTCCTTTTCTTTTTGCTTTCTTACAGCCATGCAGAAAAACAAAATATTTGGAACTGGCACGGGTTGCCCAGAGAAGCTGTGGGTGCCCCATATCTGGCAGTGTTCTAGGCCAGGTTGGATGGAGCTCTGAGCAACCTGGTTTAGTGGAAGATGTCCCTGTCTGCGGCAGGAGGGTTTGGAACAGGATGAGCTTTCAGGTCCCTTCCAACCCAAACCATTCCATGATTCTGTGATTAATGGTGTACTGAGATTTATAGAAATGAGATGATAAATCTTTCACACTGTTGGCAGTCATGTCAGTAAATGAGAAGGCACAGAGGAGGTATCCAGCAAAATGAAAGCACGGGGAGATAAATAAAAAATGCTGTCTAATCCCATAAAGATGATATATGCAGAGTATTGCTGTGAAGACTTGAGTCTTGAAAACCTTTGTGAGACGACTACCACTATGCTTGGATAAGCTCAGATGCACTCAGTATTCATTTCATAATGAGTTAATCATCTTTTCCACCAGCTCTAATAAGCAGGTCTTTAAAAGCCAAAAACTTCCTATCAAGCACCAAGTCAGTGTGCTGTGTGCCAGGAAAACCAGGGCTCTGTGGCTAAGGCCCACAGCTAAGGTGTATCCACTTGCACATGCAATAAGTTTCAGATGATTAGAAACAAGGACTTTGGTCCCAAACAGCAAGTACAAAAGAGAAGTGCAATAAATAGCGTCTTGGACATTTTTGGATCCTGGACCAATGGCTTTTACAAGCTGCTTTTTTTTTGCCACTTTGCTTATACTGTGCAGCTGGAAGTTTGGCATCATAAAAAGAGCATGATGTGCTTTTAGCACTTGAGAAATTTCTGACAATTTTAGTCCTTCTTCATCCTTTAGTCTCCTGAGTAAGCTTGGAAACTGGTCTCCAGTTCTGAAGGAGACCTGCCCAAAGGCAAGTCTCCATTAGTGTAACAGCATGGGGGAGCAGCCATGGACAAGGCTTGCCTGTGCTGTTCACACTGGGAGGTTCAGAGAGGCTGGCTGTGTGTGCCTGGAGGCATATTTTTGGCTGTTGGTGACTGCTGGCAAATCTTGTCCTTCTGTCTTGCCCAGCCATAAAAGAGGCAGCTGTGAGACTGTGTGTTGGCAACGTGGTCCCTTGCATCTAAGAAGGGTGGGCTTGAACTGCAAGCTGTGAGGACTGGGCTTTCTCACTTTTCCCAAATGCCACTTGGCAGCTGGGGGAGAAGCAACTTAAACCACCACAGCTATTTTCCTAGTGAATGCAAGGGCAGAGCCCAGAGTCCTCACACAGCCAGAGTCAGAGCATTAGTCAGCTAAAATGACACTGAGGCACTGGGTGTGCTTGGACGTGCTGGGCTTGGCAGTGCTCATCTGTGTCTGCTTGGTCTGCAGGGAGAGCCAAGGAGAACCTCTGCAAACTGCAATCCCACCCTCCAGCAATGCCTGGGCACACCAGCCAGGCAGAGGAGGATAAGAACACTTTTTTCCACATTTATATGGTCATCATCAAGCTTAGTGGCTCATGGAGATTCAGGCAGGAGAGACAGCATTTAACTTCAAAAAGAGTAAAAAGTGGTAAATTACAAATACTGCATATTTGCCTAATAGAAGGAAAGTTGTTCTGAATCCCAGAATACATGGAGCTGGTACATGGCTGATGCAAGACTTAGCCATTTAGAAGATTTAATGAAAACTTTTCTTTCTTATATGAATAGGAGATTTCTCATGGAACTCTAATCTGCTTAGCAAAACAAGGCACTTGTATTCAGTTTCAGTTTTGATCTACTGCTCTTGAAAGATGCTGGCTTTAGATAAATGCAACAGTTGACAGAGGTCCTAATGTGGCCTTGAAGTGTCCATGGAACAGAAGAAGTGCTGCTGGAGTCGTGTCTGTGTTCTGTGCTGCCATTCCAACAGGTCTCAGCCCTCCTGATGGCAGAGGTGAGAACTGTTTTGAACTCTTTTGACCCTGGGAGATGGTTAGTGATATGCACACCACTCTGTCTAGAATTGCCTCAAGATAAAGCTCACTTCACATAAACCCTTGGGTAGCCCAAATGGAAAGTTCACTGAATCCTTCAGTAAATGTTTATGTCAAGTGAGCTTAAACCAAAGAGCCAGAAGTGGTTCTGTCTCACCCTGCCTGGGCTTTGTGTACAAATGTATAGATCTGTTTCCAAATCTGCTCAAGCATATAGGGCATATAAAAAGCCCCAAGATGTAGATGAACTAAAGCTGTCTCTGCCCAGACCAGGTGTTCTCATTACATGGTATGACACCCTGTCCTGTAGCACAAACTCCTAGCTTGGTGGCAGGGATGGAAAGCTGCTAGATTGCAGCTGACCCTCATCTCCCTTGTGTGCTGGGCAGGCACAAAACCTTGGGCTAGTACACACTCAGTTTGAACATACTTCCAGATCCAAGGAGATAATCCCCAATTTTTAGAACACTCTGGTTTGAAACTTGATTCAATCCCCATCCAACCACTGATGTTCTTCCTGATGCAGCTGATGAACTGTGGACCCAGGAGCTCTGAGAGATGGGAGGTGTGTGCTTGTGATGGTCACTTCACCTGGAACACAGGCTCTCCCTTGACACAATACTGATGGTTTTTGCCCAGTTACTCTTGGAACTTCTTGGGAAAAGAGGATTCTACATTCTACTATGGTAGCACAGTTTCCTTTTTTATTTTTTTTATTTTTCCCTGTCAGGAAGACTAATTTACAAATATTCCACCTCTTATCTACTTCATCTCTAAAAATGCCCTAGAGTACCACTATCTTTTCAACATTTGAAGAGTTTATCTGTTCCCCTTTCAGGCTAGTTTGTAATTGGGAAAAATCCCTCCTTTCATGGCCTGCTACCCACAAGACATATACATTCCACTTTAACAGTTACTTTAGGTACTGTTTTCTTGCATACATTCATACAACAATCTCTGTTTTGTAGTTTAGAGCAATAATTTTAAGGAAATCTTTCAACTCTGCCCTTAAATACAGCTCTGTTTCAACACTGAAATTATAGAAATGTTAACCTTTAATGCTGGTCCTTGGCCAAAGACATTAAATGTTACCTCATTCTTTTCTGGAAGTCCAGTCACTTAATCTAAGGAAATAAAAAATAACCCTGCTAAATTTCCTACACTTTTGGCATTGAATCCCAAGGAACTTCTAATTCACATGAAAAGGCATTGGACAATATCTAACTGATCAGAGCTAATTTCTTAGCTAGAAGGGAAAATGCACAAATTAAGCTAAAAGTAAGGAAAAAACAAATGAAAACCAATCTGTTTTGATCAATTTCTGATGCCCCATAACTTCTGCCCTGGGCCTTGGCCTACCTGACTGCTAAGTAAATATGCATGGAAGAGAGCAGAAGCCTACCATGAGCCATGTAAGAACACAGTAACTGATTAATCCTGAACTGGAAATGGTAGAAGCCAAGGAAAACATAAGCTGGAATTCAAATAATAAAAAAATGAATTAGCAAGTCAGTTTAACTTGTGCCCTGGTCACTGCCAAAACTTGTTCATGCTTTTTGGAGTCAAGATTGATGTCTAGATGGTCTCCCTCAGTTTGGAACAAAAATGGAATATATCTGCTCCTAGGCTGGTTCAAGTTCAGAACCAGCTTTCACTAGGAGTTACATTTACTTTTGAAGATTTTTTTTTTTTTTTTTAAGATAATAGAGACATTATAAAGCAAACAAACATGTACTTAATGCTATTTATTTGACATGCAGCTTGAGTGCTTCCCAAGTCGAGGGGCCAATTCTGCCTTCAGTTGTAACCAAGCAAAATCTGTGGTTTATGGTTTCAAGCACAAGTCTGATTTCCAGAAATGCTCATGTTGGCTAACAATGACCCTTTTCAAATTTTGCCAGCTGGTAAGTCTAGGCTTCTGCACAGGGTAAACACTTTAAGGTACTCCTAATGGAAGCAGAAGGCAGATTTCTTTCCATACCATGAACTTCACCATACTAAGACTATGGTGTCCCATACAACAATATTTTTTTAAAGAAGGAAACCTTAGTGTTTTCTTTTATATCTCTGGAAAAAGCATTTCTGTAAAAATTTGCCAAGCCAAACTTGCAAATCAAGATATTTTAACTTGGAGAATGGCTCTGACCAAGTTATTTAAATTCAATATTTGCTGTCCTTGAAGCATAACTTAGAGTAAAAAATAAAAAGCAATATTAACTATTGTAAGAAGAATACATTAACTGCACTCTAACTCCTCTTAAACCCTCTTGATGAATGTTAATTTGGCATTTGGCAAAGCCTCAAGAAAACCATCATTAGCCAATATAGGGCTGGAAAATTTTAGTCTTTCAGAAACCCTGGGCCAAGAAAGGAAAGAACATACACATGAGAAGAGCAAGAGTATTGAAGTAACCAACCAACCTACCTACTGCTGGGGATAGCTTCCAACAAGAGAATATTAGAAGAGCTGAGCTTTATTTTTATTTTACTTTATGCCTTTTAGAAGCATAGACACTCAGGGCATGAGTGGTCTTAACATTATTTAGCCTTTATTGAGCTGAAGGAACTTTATGGTTCCTTTTAGTAGGTACTCTGAGGTTTAATGTGCTTTTATTTTGCATTCCAACAGAAGGTTCTTTGAACTATGGGAAATTAAATCTTGTTTCAGAATGAACTGCAAAACTACAGCAAAAGAAAACTCTACATCCAACATAAATCTGGAAATATAAGTTAGTATAGTTAAATAGCTGACAGTGGGTTTGTCCCACTGCTTGGATTGATCCATCCCTCAGTGCTACCAGTCCACCTTCTTGTTCCCTAGTGGTCAATATTCAGGATAAAGGATTTAAAAGTGAACAAAGCTCAGCAGCTGGAGCCTTGCCAGCCATGTGACCAATGGGAACATTTGTCAGTAAAATGTTGGTGGTCCACTTAATTTCTGCATGATCAAAGTCCTTAAATCCCAGCTTTCTTTTAGTAGTGACAAGGGATGTTTATTTGTAGTTTTGCTCTGTTTATTCTGGTTGAAAGGACACGTTCAGCCTGCCTTGGATCAGCTGATCTGCTGCTGACCTGTTTCACCTCTGAGTGACAGGTGTTTAGATAAGGACTGACTTGGTCTCTTTGCACATGGAAAATGTTAGGCAAAAAGAAAGCACTGACAGCTGTGAAGCTGTGATGACATGAGATCATAAAAGATTTCTTCCCCAAAAAAAAGCTAATTGGTGAAGCTGTGCCAGCATTTTGCAGTAAAATGGCATGAGTGACTGCCCATCCAGACTGGCTGCATTTCAGCCACACATGCTACAATCCCTACATATAGAATTTTAATGCCACTTTCATAAGCCCTGCCGTGTCCTGTGAATGAGTGGTTCTGGTTTCCTTCTCTCTGGGGCAGGTGTTGCTACTCCCCAAACCACCCCTGTCCCGCTCCCCCATCCCCTGTCCCCACCACAGCAGCCTTGCCTAGACCTCTGCCAACCCTCTTACTGTCCAAACCCCTGCTTCTCCCTCCATGATCCCCCTGGCTGCCTTCCCCATGACCCTCTCCAGACTGGAGAGGTGCCAGGGTGGAGCCCAGGATGGTGAGCATGGCTGGTGCCACTGCCCTGCTGCTCAACTCCAGTCTCTGTTTGCCTTTCTGGTGGGTGTAAGCTGCACCACACCGTAGCTATCTGACTCAGGTGCTCTATAATTACATTGTAATATCAATGCTGCTGTTATCAGATGGATTCTCAAAGGCACTCCTCTCATTTGAATTCCTCCAGAGACTAGGATGGTGTTAAATACCACTATATAATTCTTTGAAAGCCAGTCTTTCAATTTTCCTGTTGAAGTGTGAGTCTATTAGATCCAGCACAAATTACTAAAAAGGTGCTGATATCACTTAACCCAAGTTTAGGTTGAGATTTAAGATTTCAACAGCTGGGCAAGAACTGAGCATGCAGAGCTTGATTCTGCATTCTGTCTTTTGATCTGCCCACGTGTAACAAACAACTCTAGAAAGTTAGTTCCCAGATTACTCACTCAGTAGAATTCCTCCCCAACCATAGCTCCACTGAGGCCTTAGTTTTAGATTTCATATTTTCCAGATTCTGTACTGCATTAGTATGTAACTCTGAACTTCATGTAAAGTGTTAGCAAGTTCTCTTCACAGCTTAGTCAGACAAAACAATCATTTTCCAGCCCCAGAACCAAGGACACCATTGCAGCTTCAGGCCCAAAAAGTATAAACAACAGGGAACTGAGGAGAGCAATCTGAGAGATGGGACTGCAGAACCTGGAGCTGGAATTGGACAATTAACCCCAATATGTAAATGGACCAAAACTTATAAAAGTGTGAAAACTCACGACTGGCTGTCCATCTTGTGTCCACCTTGGGTGCAGCCACAGCCAGGCTCTGGTGAATCCTTTGAAGCCCTTTTAATAAACACCTACTCTATCCCTTTAACACTAACCTCTGCTCTAGGTAGCCTCTTTAGGCATCACCATCTGTCACAACATACATGACCTGACCTGTCCTGCTCTCAGTGCATCTTCCACTCAACTGTGATTTGCTAAATCAACACTCAGAACAATGCACAGGATCTAAATGGAGCTACAGGATGCAAGCTGTCATAATGGAAATCAACATATTTATGAGATCACAGAATGTTACTGTAAATTCCACTCTCATTAAGATTTTACCTGGAGTCAGACTTTGTCCTACTCAGTTCATCATTCTGTCCTCAGAAATGACAGAATACTCATCTTTCCACAACACAAACATACCTGTAGATGCCCTCCACGAGGATGATAATTTTTCTCCATGCTCTGTGGGTGCGAGGCTGTCCATACACTATTGCATCTCTCAGCAACTTCTCGAGGCTCTGCATATCTTTATTTAACAATAAGAAAAAGGAGGAAGGAAAAACATTAACAAATATTTTTCACAAGAACTTTCAGTTTTCTAACGATTGCTATTTTTCCTATACAGAAAGAGACAATATTAAAAAAAAAAAAGTGTCCTAAATATAAATTTCCTTTATTAGTAGGCAAGACCAAACAATTCCTTCCATTAGTGTGAATGCAATTTAGTGACAAGAAGTGATAAAAAGCTTCCAGTTATTCACCTGATCTGGGAAACTTCTAGAAATACTCAGCATACATTTGTATTTAAAGGCAGAAGGGAATCACTTTGCTTCAGTACTGATTATGATACTCATAATTTATCAAGGCTTCAATAGTGAGTTTTGGCTGCTTTCCAATCACAAGCTCAAAACCAACAAGCATTTCTTCAGCAAAGATTTTGACAAGGCTACATGAAGCACATCAGGATGGCAGCAAGAGAAGTTTTGTCCTTCTCAAGAAGGAAAGCAAGTGGAAGGTTGCTGATGAGAGAGGAAGAAACAGGTGGACACAAGCACATGCATGGATACACTAATTTGGTGTCTAAATGCTTGGCACTGGTGAGACTTAATATAAGGAGGCCTGGAATAAAGTTAAGAGCTTCCTTGAGGGCTGACTATGGGTCATCTAAAAAAATTCTTGAAGGAAAGCCATTGAAATTTTGAAAAAGATGGAAGAAGCAAGAAAAAATACCACAGAAATCAGGGCAGGCCAAATGCACCAGCATTCTGGTATCTCCCATGAATGGACACTTCAAAATGAATAGTTCTGGTATTTTGCAGGAATCTGGATTGGCATTTCAAAATGTTTTCCAAGAACATCCTACAGAGTCCCATAATACCCAAGAAACACTACAGATCAGCTCAAACTGTGGGCTGAGAAAACCAGTGGCATTTTTTCACAATATAACCCCATCTGCTTCAGCAACACAACACAGTTGATACAACCTTCTACAGCAGCACAAAGCTAATGTGTAAAATGAATTATTCTGAGGGGGGAAAAAAAATACACCTTAGAAATTTTAATATTGACCCAAAGTTTGGTTTCTACCTGAGGGGAATGGGGACATTTGCACTATAATTGTGCACTGTGAATAACCTGTGCCTTGAGAGATGGCCAGGTTATGGCCTGGACCCTTCCACATCCTGGTGCCTCTCCTATTCCTGGCAACGTTTAGTGATGTACTCTGCACCTGACTTAGCAGGTCCCTGTGTGCTCTACAAAACAGGCATGGACAATAAAAAAAAAACTTGTTCCAGTGGTGCAATGGCCTGCACAGCTCAGTGAGCTCTGAGATGGACATGCTGCTAGGAATGGTGCAGTGCAGACAGCACACTTCCCACTAGATGGCAATCAAGGAAAAAAACAGTTCTTTGGTGCTTTATAAGGGAAGGTTATAACCAACCTGAGCATTTGCAGCTGCTCACATTCTCTTTTGCTTCAAGTAGATAATATTTAGAACTCCTCTTAAAGGGCTCCCTCAGGATGACAGAGAGCTCAAATTTGGACACCCCCTTTTGTCCACCAAATTATTCTCTACTGATGTCACTGTCATCTGAATCTTTTTGAGACCTTTGAAACCCTCTTCTGAATCACACAGAGTTTTTCAATTCAGTGTTCTATGTGTCAGTCCAGATTGGCTCTTGACTTCAGAAAAGTCATTCTGCCTCTGAGCTAAAAGCATGGCTTGAAAATTTAGTTGTTTTAGCATATTCACAGGAAAAGAAAAAAAAAAAAAAAAGGAGAGAGGAGATTAAGTGAAATGCATAGAATTCTGTTTTAAAAAACACAAGGCTGTGAATAGGTCCTCTGTCTATGGTGGAACATGAGACCACAGACTGGGGAGAACCTCACCAAGGGTTGAGCTTCCCTGACTTTACACATAATATAATCCTGCTGGAGTACAGGCTAAGAACATGTCTGTTTGCAGGATCAGGGCTATCTCACTTTCTTTTTGATGTCTCATTCTGAAAAACATGTATGTGTGACCCTTTCTGAAGCCTGTAATAGTCAACACATAATCTGTTCAGGTGCAAATGAATTTCACTTACCTATTAACTCTGTGCCTCGTTTGGAAAGGGGAAATAGGAAGAAAGCAAAAATCTTTTCCCACAAAAGTATTCCCCACAAAAGGCTGCTTCTGTTCTTTGAGGAGTAAACAAAGTGCTCTGTGTGCTTGTGCTTAAGCTTTCCAGAAAGTGGGATATACTGAATAGCAGGAAAACCAACAGCACAACCCCAAGGTGACTTTCAGAATCAAATTATTTACCCATTACATATAGTTAGATTGAGAGGAATTAGGACATTAAGATGATGAGCTGCACTGATGAGTCCATCCTGAATAACCAGTTATAGGGAAAATAACAGTCCTTCCTTGTTTGATCATCACCAGCCCAGGGTTTTCAGTAGCAATGGCCAACGACTGCTCACCAGCCCAGAAGTGGTGTTAAGAATTTGACTTGATTAATCAGTCAAAGCACAGCCAAATCTATCCATGTTTCACTTTTCCCCCTTCTCCTTATAGCATATTGCCCAGATATGGAGGATCAAGTTTTCTAAGAGGGTACAGTGGATGTATCAGTGGGTTGGTGGACTTGCATAATCCTTGTTTGGCATCTCTCATAGTTGCTTCAAGAGCAATACCAAGAACACAAACTGCCAGGGGGCTGGAGCGAGTCTGGACCTGGGCAGGCAGCGTGTCATGCTGCCTCCAGTGCAGGTGGGACAGCCAGCAGGCTCCTGGAGGGAGGACATGCTCAGGGAGACAGCATCTCCACCCCTCATCCTCACGCTGTAAAGCTGGGGATGTCATCACCATTCCTCTGCGTGGGCTGCAAACCTGTGTGATGTCAGCTGAAGCCTGTTTATTTAAGACAAACAGGCTGCTACTACTCTTGTCACATTCTTCTTTTTACCTCGTGCCTGTAACTCTGATTTTCAGTTTCTCCCTCTCCGGCACTTCATGCAGGTTGGCACAGACGGATATCTTTGTTTGGAGCACGGGAGTGGTGATCACTGCAGCCACATAACAGCCTGACACTGCCCCTCAATAAATACCAATCTCTCTGAAAGTAAAGGGCACTGGCTCAGGAGAGCTCCCTGTCCCCACCTGGCAAATCAGGCGTGGCTTTCTGGGAAAGGAGAGAGGGAGCAGGATGGACCAGTCTCCTTGCCACGGCGTCTGTGTGTGTCACAGGCAATTACACACCCACCTGGCCAGCAACCCTGCCCCTCATCGTGGCCAGAGGCTTCAAGCAGCACAAAACTTTAGTGGGTGATGTGCCTTTCATCCTGCTCTGTAAGAGCTGTAACACTGCTCTCCCTTCTGAAGTTCAAGTTCACATAGAAAAAAATTAAAAATTAAGGAATCGTGCTGTTCTAAGCCACTACAAACTCTTTGGGTTTTGCAACCAAAGAGATCTCTTTCTAATTTTTACCTATTTATTTCTTTCATTTCCCCCTATTTTATTTGCTTGCTTAATTAATTGTGCTTAGTTTTCCACTTTTTGCACTCTCTTTAAGGTGTCCTCATGGCACTTGTATCTGAAATCCAAAGCAGTAATTTGACTGAGTACACTGAGAGTTGGATTAATATAAATTCAAAATTGCTGTCCAAGCTGAAAACTGTATTTTATATGGAAACCTGGACAGCTCACACCTGCATCACACACTTGTCAACCACTTGATCTGTGAGAAACTAAAAAATCCCTTACTACTATCACAACATAGAAAAAGGACATAAGGAGGAATTAGGAATTCCCATTTCAGATGTGGATTCAAGCACCAGATTACAGGCTGGATTTTCATCTAACCAATGTGCTTGGCCATGCCTTGCAACTCCCTGCCTTCCTTACAGGGTCACTTGTTATTACTGCTCAGTGAAATGCTCTTGCAAGGAAGAGAACTGGAAATATTTTTCCCCAAATTTCCTGAGTTCTTGTCACAACATTCCCACAGACTGCTCATGTAGTAGAATTAGAAATAAACAAATCCAAAGCCTTGGATGGTGCCTTCTTTTACAGGCTGGCAAGAGCAGAACTCACTTGGATATAGTTCATAACACCCTCACCTGTCCACTGAAGGAACACCTGATACCAGCATAAGACCCAGAACTGCTGTGAGAGAGACCCCTTGATAAAATCACAGGCTGATTAATGGTTAAATATTTGGTTTTGCTTTTCAGGTTTTATTGGAAGGGTCAAGGATTTTGGCTAATACTTAACCAGGTCAGGGGTCCTGAAAAAGGGCTTTTAAATGCCTGATGTTCTTAAAATATTGCCAAACATAAAATTGAAAAAAAAAAATTAAAATCCCATAGATTTTAATCTAGAGCAGGGGCTCCAGGTAGCTGAACTTTGCTGCTTGTGCCCACAAAACCTCACAAATTCCACAAACACAGAAAAATTCCCTTAAAGGCCAAAAGCCAATACTGCTGTGCCCTTAGCAGGGTGAAGACTAGAGACAGTGCTAATGAGAGCTCACAGGAGAGGAAGTTTTTAGTTATGGGGCTAAAATGGAATATCCTCTTACAGTTCTCTCACACACATGATCTGTAGGTGTGTGTGTCTGTGCATTTCTCTCAGCCCAGGCCTGTAAATTCCTGTCTGTTTACAAGGAAGAGATTGTTCAATGGCAAGCAGGATGCAGGGCACATTCTTATGTCCAAATAAAAACAGACTTATAGGTCCATAGCATATTTTTGTTCTATTATTTACTTTAAGGCTGGAAAACCATCTCATACACCCATGTAATGTTGTTGTCAAAAAGGAAAGACATCTGGTTGCCTTTTATTTCACCAGGAAAAGCATAGAGGTTGAAGGATTTTGTCTGTTCTTGAAAAACTATTCAGATTTTTTATGGAAAGTGTATTGTCTAAGAGAGCTACCCACTTCTTGACATAGAACTTCATTATCTAATGAATAAGAACTACATTATACATAATTAAGGTAATAGGTAGAGATTTTTTCTTGCCTTGCAAATGAAATAATTCTCTATTAATAACGAAATAATAATTTATTTTTGAAAGATGACAAATCAATCCTCTATTACAGATTTCATGCTTTGAAATAAAGTAACAGTTTTGCAGAATTAGCTATAGTACAGCCTTTGAAAGGTGAAGGTACTTCATAGCAAGTTTAAAATGATAGATTTTACTCTCTTTTCCATGAAATATTTTTATCACAGAACAAAGTTTTGTGTAATTTTTCTTTTGACAAAGAGTTTTTTTTTTGTAACAGAGCAAGGAAAGGAAAGAGGAGAAAGATTTATGTGCTTATTAGAACCTGATGGTGAAATCAATGCTAATTAAAGATCTAAAAGCAATAACTTCAAGTGCAAAGTTTTCTATTCATGCACAGGGCCAACACAGCACAAGGAACCTTGCATTTACACACTGTGACAGGAAACATGCTCAATTCCCCTATTCCTGAGCATGACAACAACAGCATGAGCACACTCTGACAATTTGGGCATGCCTGTATATGTCACATACCCACACAGTAGCAAGAATGAATCTGGGAGCATAAGCAACACAGCTCTGCTCTGACAAAACAAACATCTGTCTAACTGAAAAGAACCCTCCCAACCCAAGCTGGAATTTTTGGTTACTTAACACAGTTTTGGTCCTTAATTTTTTTTTGCTGAACTGACTTGTGTTACACTGCTCCCTGACAGAGTCAGAGGGCACCAGGCTGTCTGCTCCATTTTGGATAAAAGCATGCATCCTACAAAGGCAGTCCTGCTGGGCTGTGCTTTCCACTGCTCTCTCCCCCAAAACACACCCTATTTCCCCCAAAGCAAAAGGCACAGCTCTGCAGGTGTGATTTTAGTTGTTAGTGATGTGTAACTCATGGTTATGATTAAGGAAATATTAAAATACACAACTTTCTAACCATAGAACTAACAAGCTGAGAGACCCAGAGTGGGCTGAGAGAAAGCATGAGCACATGAAGCATCTTCACATATTTGTGTTCAGATGGTCTTTAATCCTTGAATGATCTTCAGAAATTGCTTCTTGCCCAAATTAGGAACTGATATTAATTATAACAACATTTTATATTATAATTATACTGTGCTTTTCATTCCAGCTCATCCTTAGGCCTTTTACAGCATATGCATAATTCATTTTTGCTCCCCTTGGGGCCGAACACAACACTTAATAAAGAGAAGGGATTGTATTAGCCATAAAGAAAGGCAATCAGATCACTCTTCTGATTTCTCACCACTTCACTAGCTTCTAAACTTTACTTGAAATCACTGCCTGGTGGCAGGAGTGAGGATGGAAAAGGGAATTGCAATGGGGAATAAGGGCAAAGAACAAGCTCTTGTCATCAAAGGCAGCCCCAATGTCACTGACAGTAATGAGAACAGTATTAACTAAATGAAAGTTAGAGAACATGAACATTTTAGAAGATAACTATATAATTGCAAAGTTGATGTGTGATTTCTATACTAAAATTCTATTTCAAAGAATATTTGGGATGATGCTGTTGATACAACCATCTGCATCTCTGCTATTAGACTCCTGGGAACTCAGAGTAGCCACTTCAAAGGAATGCCAAGTTTAGGTAATTCTGGTTTCACTGAACCTGCTGGAAACAGAGGAATGTTTTTGTAAGTGTGTTTCTACTGTTTGGGCTACAATGACAATAACAATAAAACTTTTGTGGCAGCACACAGTCATTCAGCAAGTCAAAAAGACACAATAGCAATTATAGCAATGCACGTTAACTTTTCCCATCACTCATAGTATTAAACAGTTGATCCCACTGACTGGACAAAAGCATAATCTGGGAACTGACAGCAAAGTAA
Organism: Oenanthe melanoleuca; assembly: GCF_029582105.1. Lineage (NCBI taxonomy): Eukaryota > Metazoa > Chordata > Aves > Passeriformes > Muscicapidae > Oenanthe > Oenanthe melanoleuca. The sequence goes on along the minus strand of NC_079336.1, from coordinate 103,340,781 downwards.
GCACTGAAAGAAATCATTCTTGCCTTTGAGGTGTGAATAACTCTGTCTCTAAATGTTTCCAACTTCAATACTCACTATTGTGCTTGAAGATTCTAATAGTGGCGCCCGAAAGCCTCGCACCGAGAACGAGAGAAGTGTGGTTCAACTCATCACTCAAAATGAGGCAGCCCTGTGGAGAAGGAGTACAATCAGCACCTGCAGGAGCTGGGAGGCTGCTGTGCAAGTGTGTGCCAGCATACACACATGTCTGTGACAGAGCACTGCACCAATTAGGCTGTAAGGATTAAGCATGAAATGAATTTTCTGCCACTTTCCTGATGGGTGCAGTGCAAGGGCAGCCTGAAATAGTGGGATCAGATTATCAGGCATTCCCAGGTGGTGCACAGGGGTCCAAGATTTCCTGTAACTGGAAAGCAGCAAATAACCCTCTTAAAGACTGGCTGCTTTATAGTAAAATCAGGGGATGTTGCTTCCTCTATCATTTTGGGTTGCAAGGAAAGTGCAGCCACCACCCCACATATAAAGACTGTATGTAGTGTAAGGAGGAGCAACACTGATATCAGCACTTTGGACTGCAGAAATGAGATCAGAAGACACTGATGCCTTGCAAGTCCCACCTCCATTAAGATGTGAGTGAAATTTAGGAACCAGAGTCTTTCTCTGGCAAATGCATATAGAGTTGATCTGTAGTATACCTTTTATTAATTAACTCAGTTTAAAATTAATTTTGTTTTTAGAAACAAAAATAGCAATGTAGGAGAACTAAATTTGTCTATTATATTAACAATGGGCAGAACTCACAGTTGAAATTCAAGCTTGAACCCTTGTTTAGCTCTGCTTTCTAGTAAACATGTTTTTCTGTGTTTCATTATGTTTTGCCAAAGGGCAACACACAATTAAGTAAAAATTTATTCTGGAATCATAGATTTGGCCTAGGTTGAGAGATACTCACACAGTCTCCCTAGAGACCTCTTTGCAGAACTATCAGTAAATGTAGTAAATGTAGCTGCTAGGCTTCATTATAGAGGAAAACATAGGAATAAATCTCTCAAACATAGCGTAGTTGAATAATATTGTAATATATACATAATATTTGCAATAGATATAATATATAATGTATAATGAGATATATAAATTTTCAAATATATATATACCTATATTAAAAACACATACAGTAATATCTTTATTTCTGCTACTTATATCTAAATATCCCACCTCTGATAGAGGCTTGAATCTCTACATGAAGCCAGGTAAGGGAGGGAAAATTATTATACAGTTAAGTATATCCCACACTGCACATTTGCAGTTTCATAAATTTACCTTCATTAATTCTCTGTATCTGTTCCCTTTGAAACTCTGGACAAGTTCTCCAGCCACTGCTGTAGACTGAAGTTCTTGTTCTGGACAACTGAAGCAACTCTCCCTGCCCAACACTTGTGTGCATGTATTTTGGAGATGCTGCAAAAGCTGCAGTCATCTTCAACAGTGAGTGAAGAAGTGGCTTCACCCTCTGCTGGTGTTTCAGAAGTCACAAACTGCATTCACTCCACCCCCACCAAGAGGGAGCTCATGTTTTGTACTTTGGCACTGCTCCACATCTGGATGAGCTGAGGAGGAGTTACCCACTCTCCAGCTGGCAGCACAGTGCACCTGTTTGTGATGTCCACAGTGACAGGATGATGGATATTTATGCCTTTGAGTATCCCAGCTGGAGAGGAGGTCCCCTCAGCACCAAGTGAAAACCTGACTTCTGTAATATGATCACAGCTTTAGACTTGCATTTGCTGCCAGCTTTCTCTGCAGGGCTGGCTGGAGCTCTGCTAAGCACTGTGCTTTTCCTTTTCTCAAAGTGTGTTAGAAATCATCCTAATCATCCTCTTTCATCACAGGCAGCTGGGCAAAATCTCAGCAAGTAGCCTGACTATTTCATCCCACAACACCCATTCAACATCTGGTTACTTTTTAGGGAGAAGCACCTTCATTAAGAGGAGCTAGAGAGTTGTATCACTGATCCTTAAGCAAATGTTAGGTACGTGTGATGGCAACACTCAGTGCTAGCAGAGACGATAAAGGAGCAAGTTTAAAGCCACAAGGTCATCAGCTTTATGACTCACACATTCCTGATAGCAGGCTTTGTTCCTCGATCAAGCCTTTCCACTCTCTGAAAGCCCAGAGTACTGCAACAGCAGTTAAAACAATTAATAAGTGATTGTTCTACATGTTCCTGAAGGAATTACTCACCTTTCCAACCAGGGCTGGAATATTCATCGAGTTAGTTGCAAAGCCCATGCCAAACACCATAGCATCTTCCACACCAAGGAACGTGGCCACAAGTTTCTCTAGTTCCACATGTTTGTCTAGGGTGCCTGCAAAAATAAGCACAGGGAATATTAAATCTCGTTAAACTGTGAAAGTTAACACAAAACATACAAAAGAACAGGCTAGAAGTGTGTCATTAAGCTCTGTGACATTCAGTTCTAGTGAGGGTTTTCCATTTGCATCCTGTGCATGTGGGCTAATGCAAGAGGTGCAAACTGGCTGTGACTAATGCTAACAATGCTGCTGTTAGGGCAGCAAAGCAGCTGCCATGGGAAAAAGCTTCCTTTTCCCACAATAACTTTTGACATACTTTATTCTGAAGGCTAATTTTTTGTCTTTTTCTCTCCCTGCAATGAGGACAAAAATGCCTCCTTTTTGCAGGAAATGTGGGACAAAGATTTTAGGCATTCTTGAGTTCTCTCCAGGTGTGAAAACAAAAATGTGTGACAACAAAATTCTTCCATTTTTATTGCCTGACTATATAGGTGCACAAAATTCTTAATCAGGATTTTATATGGATAGACAAACAAAAACATTCTCTCTATTTTTCTGCTTTGGAAAGTAAAAGCTATTCCACTCCCACAACTGATTATAACTCTGCTCCTTCTTTCCTCTCAACAGCAAACATAAAGATAACACAACACCAGAGACCTTTCTTTATTGCATGTAAATTATCTAATATTTGTGCTTGAAGTCTCCAAACAAGGTGCTCCAACTATCCAGCAAAAGCTTCCTGCCCAACTCACAGTGGAGGATGACAGAATACAAAAGGCAAACAAACAAAAGAGTGGTGGTAAGAGACTGAGATAACAGATAGCTTTGAACAGTAAGAAATCATCTCAACTTGCCAGCTCTCTAGTCTTTGGTTGCCTGGCTGTGCATTGCAGAAGGAACTCTTACAGGATGATCTGTGGGGAAGAAAAGAGAGTGGCCTGTGGATTCTGACAGAGCATTTCCCCTATGAATAAGGCTGTAATGAGAGAACAGAAGAAAAAAATTAGGCAAGTGAATATGTTACCTCACTTGCACTGCACAAGCTGATGGCACAATGATATAAAGTGAATTACAATGGATGGAACAAGAAAGCTGTGCTCACTGTGATGGACAAAGGGCAGATGAATGGAGGAATGCAGAAACTTGGCTAGAGTGTCTCAACAAGAATGATGAGTCAGGAAGATGATCTTACCTTCATCATGGAGCAGAGCTCATTAAAAAAATCAAATATCCACGGCAGGAGAACAGTTTTAGCAACAGCACTAAGTCAGCTGGTTACAGTGAAGTAGTGTTTTCATTATTTTTTCTCATTAAATATCTAAAGTAAGAATGACATCCATTTGGAAATAGAATGTGACAAATCAAGCAGGCAGGGAGATAAGGGGCAAGGATCATGTGGCTTCTTGAAAAACCTGGGAATACATGGACAGTAAAGAATAGCAGTGCTGCTGAGATTTTGCCAGAGCTTTCCTGGGCTGGGCTAGACCTGAGCCTACTCCAGCAGAGCTCCAAGGGTGTCTGCACTCCTTGTATCACACAGCAGGTACCTGGAGCTGGGCTGTCTCTGAGCTCTGAGAATTAGGTAATGTGACACAGAACATGTCACCCAGAAACTCCAGATGTCACTGCAGTGACACTGACTCCAGAGTGTCACTGCAATGTGAGCTGAGCCTGTGTGAAGCTCTTTGGATGGCTATTTTTTGAATCTGTACGTGCCAAGGCACACGAGGACAGGAGGTGGCTCAGCACACTGCCACTGTTCAGCACCCAGGCTCTGTGAAATACAGGACAGTGTTTCAGAGCTGAGCTGCTCACTGGAGCTGTGGGGGACAGTCTCTTACGGTGTAAGCACAGCAGGACTCAGCATGTGTTTCTGTGGTTAGTTCTGTATTTTTTGCAAATTTGGCCCAGCTAGTTTCAACTTGGTTAGAGCACTCATGGACAATCAAGAGTTCCAGCAGACCTTAGTGTTGCTGCAGATGTCTTTTGTCACTTGAGGGCTACCAGCACACAAGAAGATGAAGTCTAAAATGGAAGCTGGAAGCCAAGCACACCATGGTCACAGCTTGACTAGGAAGGTTTGTGAAAGCATGAGAAACAAGTGTGCTCTGCAAGGCAGGCACTTTAAGGCATGACACAATTGTCTCTGACTCTTCCAGGAGTAAGTCTGACACTAGTGGGGTGGAGTTAAATTGCTTTTTGGGGTTGCATCACATGTTTTCTGTTTTTACAAACAGGAAAAGCCTGACTCAACACAGACTGTTCTGCTAAAAGCTCCTATTAGATGACCCACAAAGGAATAGCACATTTTGCACCTATTTTTATTGATTTTGTCATGTTGAAGAATGACTCATTCTGAAAGTGACTGATTCATACTTATTATTCACTAATCCTGAGAGCAAATGCAGATGATTTTGTACACCACTACTGCCTACAAATCCCAGAATACAAATGGAAATTGGTTAGCAAAACAAAATCCTGAATGACAAGGATTTGCAAACTGAGCCCTGGTTTTGAATCATGTTAATTATCGTGGCAGTGCTGTTGGTGGTAGGTAAGCTGTATACACTAAACAGAACTGGAAAAGCATATAATTATGCAATTATTTAATCATATCAGGAGATATCTCTACAAAGGATGTCCTTGGACACTGCATAAATGGCATCAATTCTATCAGCTTTCTCCAGTGGAAGAAACAAGGGGTCAGACACGAGCTGCTGGGATGAGGTTTGTCCACTAGCACTCCCAGCTGGTCACAGCCACCACCACGACAGGCATAAACCACCAGACAGATGCAAATTCGATCCAAAGGAACTGGCACAAGCTGAAACAGCTCAGCATCTCAAGCTACATAAGAAAGGCAGTAATTACACAGGTCTTCATTAAATACAACCTTAGCAATGTCAAGTAAGGTAATCCTGGCCCTTGAAGTGTTTTGTATTGTGCTAGATTCAAGACTACTATCATGATCTGATGAATAAGAAGTGATATACTAGATATATCTATTATATATCTATTTAATACACTGTATACACAGATACTTTCTACACTTGCCCTATAAACAGACATTAGAATTTCCCCACTGACTGACTACAGTTTGGCTTGACCCAACAAATGAGGATACAACTAAACAATGTACACCAAATCACCAGGAAAGGTTTAGGAAAAAAAAAAAGGTACCTGCATCTTTAAGAGACAAAATTAAATCCTTTTGAAAGTTATTCTTCCCTGCTGAACAGCTGTATGTAATAAAATACAGCAGGAGTTACTGTGATCCAAGACTATATAGGTATTAAGATCAAAGATCATATCAAAAGTGGACTTTCACAATGGGAACCACCTCCACAGATTCCCACACTTCTCAAAGCAAATCCCCTCCTTTTCAAAATCTGATGACCCAGTTCCCTCCATTAACTTGCCACTGCTCTCTGGTGACAGGGAACATGAAGTACACTGAGTTTTGACAGGCTTTTTCATAGACAAAGTCACTGCCAGGCTACTAGACAGATAAAGCTGGAAAATGGACTTCCCATGATCCACAGAGTCATGATTTAGTTTGACATTTTCAGCTTGGACAAGGTGGTTTATGCCACTGGTTAGTCTGCCCAACACAGTCTTTCAGGTTCTTATACACAAATGACACAGACTGGTTGAACTGCCAACACTGGCAGCAGTCTCCTGTAATAGAATTTTATGTTTGGAATTCCAGGACCCAAAGAAGACAGGGAAATACCTCCTTGCCTCAAGTTAAACAAAAGCTGGAAGAGTAAACTGATCCAAGCAATGAGCCCTTGAAAGAAATAAAGAAAAAAAAAAAGAGCAGCTGGGAACCCTCTGCATCCCTGACATGACTCAGAACCATTACACACTATGAAAATGAGGGTTTGTCAGCAGCATCCTCAGCAGGGTGGGGAGCAGAACAAAACACCTGAACTTCCTTGTCACTTTTGAAACTTAAGGTCACAAACTCCCTCTGGTAAGATGCTTGTCAGAGATGAAAAAAGTCTGCATTATTGAAAGACATGCACACTTTTACAAAAGCAAGATTGGATGAGTTATGATGAAGATGAAGGATCAGGAGCTGTGGAAACTATATTATTTCTTTACACCTTGTTACCAGATGGAGATGGTATCACTGTCCTACAGAGCCACCAGCAGAGGAAAGCCTCAACTTGCAGAATGTTGGAAAGGGGGAGAGAAGCACACAGTAACATTGTGCAGCTGCCTCATTTGCCACTGTGTTTTTAGAAAAGAGTCCCAAAATAAGGGGTTTTGATAAATCATTTGATAGAAAGGAAATGCTCAAGTTTTCTTAATATTGCTACCAAATGACAGGGCTTTCATACCACAAAGATGCTGTGGGTGTCACAGATCTAATAATGTACCTGTGTAATTTAGTGATTCTTAGAAAAAAAAGTGGATTAATTTTAACAAAATTTCCAGTTGAACTTTGATCTTCTGGTTTTGTTTCTTTTTTTTTTTTTTTTGCCTTTAGAAAAATACAAGGTTAAAATGTCCAGTTTAAATCCACCCTCTTCATGCCAAAACCTGTATGGCAGCATCTTAAGTATTGAAATATTTGCATGCAGATAACATCATATATCAGAGATATTTTGGGTATTAACAAGTCACACAACCCTTAATTCTTACAGATGCCTTCAATTCCACCTGCTAGAAGATGGACTATCCAGATTATTAATCTTGCATTGCAAAGCATATTTTTGCAATGGTGAAATACAAGGAACAAACCTGATCCAATGATTATAAAGTGATTGTAAGCTTGATTAGTTATTTATGAGAAGGTAGGCACAAAAAGGAAAAGGATGTTAGTGAACATGACAAGAGAGAATTCTTTGCATGAACTGTTTTTTAATATATACCATACCCAATCAGAAAATAGCTAAGATTATGAAATAGGTGTATACATGCACATATATATATATGTGAACATGAATTCACATTTTGGTGGTTTTATTTCTCCTTAAGATCCCTCTTGGAAACTGTAAATTGTGGGAAATTCAGTTCTTTATCTATTTCTCCAAACTGAAAAATGGAACATTTATTCATGTTTGTACAGTTATTATGTTCAAAATGAGCCCTGGCCCTAATTAAAGCTTTGAAGTAGTGTAAAAGAAAGAATGGCCAAATAACTATTTTTATCTTGAAATGCTGCTAGAAATTCACATTAGGCCTTAAAATCCAGTGGATGGAGGTGAATGGGACTGAGCTACTTTTAAATATTGGCACAGATTTTCAGATCTGCTCTTTAGAAACGAGCTCACAACCAAGTGTAAAAAAATCCTCCAAGACAAAGTCCTAAAACAGAGTGCAAGTTGGTTTGAAAGGGCAATCTCCTAACATGCCCTCCAGAGTGAATCACCCTGCAAGTGTTTCTGTGCAGGCTCCATGTTGTCTTTTGGTCCAAGGCATAATGACAGGAGGAGGATTTCCAAAGGCAGGAATCCTGCCTGGCTGCTTATCCAGCCCTAATGACACGTTTGCTCCGGTTCCTCACGTATGTCATCTCCATCAGGAGCATGAGTTAGATAAACACAGCACTGCAAGTGCTGGCTGCTGTGGGACAGTCCTGGCCCCAGGAGAGCTCAGATAATCTGCCTTATCTTAAAAAAAGTGTACCTTTGCTGATTTTTTTATCACCTGCAAGCAGCAAGCAGGAGGTTAATTTGCATGTTTCTCAGTAATTCTCAGTCACATTGCTTAGACAGGGCTGACTACAAACACTAAACAACAGGATGGGCTCAGACAAAAGGCTGTTGAATCTGCCTTTAACAGTAGCCAGCTCCCACTCCAGCCATTAAAATAAATTGATTTGCATGGGGAAAAGGACTTTATTCAAGTTATCATTCTTTCATATTTTTCACTATATGGAGGGAACACTTGCTATTTCATACTTATTTAGGTTCATATTTGCTGGCAGTTTTATGAAGCTAAAAAATAACACTTTTGAGAGAAAAAAATACATAAAACAGTAGAGATAATTTTGGGGGGCAGTTTGCATGGAATGCCCCAACATTCCCAACACTCCAGTTGAACAGTTGGTGTCCAGTTACTTATGGAATCACAGAATGAATCACAGAAGAGTTTCTGCTGGAAGGAACCATAAAGATCATCTCATTCCACTGCCCCCACCTTGGACAGGGACATGGACACCTTTCACTGGATCAGGTTGCTCCAAGCCCCAGCCATCCTTGAACACTTCTAGTAATGGGCATTCACTGCTTCTCTAGACAACCTGTTCCAGTGCCTCCCCACCCTCTCAGGGAACAATCTCTTGCTGATATCTGATCTGACCCTGCCCTCTCTCAGTTTGAAGTCATGCCCTCTTATCCTGTCACTCCACACCCTTGTAAAAAATCCCTCTCAAACTCTCTCTTGTAGCCACTTTGAGGTACTGGATGGCTACTTAAATCCTTCAACATTCAAGAATTATTTTCTGAGACCCAACATCTATTTCTAAAAACCAAATCTTCCTACTTCTTTTTATATCCCAGTTGGTTTCTTGGTGTATAATGAACAAGGCAGAGAAATAAAAAAATTGACCTTTTCCTGCTGCTGACAGAAGCTGTTTTACTTTAAATAACACTCATGGTCAATTCTGTCAGATATGGTAGGTGCAGATCTCTGTATCCTCTCCTGGCATTCAGAGTTAATAAGGGCACTCTGAATCAGGTACAGTTTGGGTATTTCTAGTAACTATCAGTGAGCATCTATCAGCATTTATTTAGGTGAAAACCTTCTACCAGCCTTGTACATCTGGTGGTGGGAAAGGCAATGGACAGTGAACGCTGACCACTCTTCCACATCACACATTATGTTGAAAATTTCTATAATTTTTCCCCTGAGGCTCTTTTTAAAGACAGATGACAGGCATTTGTGACAGCTGAAGACAGCAAGGTCAGTAGCTCTTCACCCAGAAGCTGCTGAGGCCTTTGATGATCCCTGTGGCTGTTCTCTTACACTTCCCACTTTTGCTGAATATTTTTGATCAGACCTGCAGAGAGTACTCAAGACAACAACAAACAGCAGCTTTATGCAGTAGCACACTGAGGCTCTATGGCTGGCTTTCTGTGGACTTTCTAGTAATTTCTAGTGTTTGATTTGCTTTCTGGTCATGGAACAGCAAGTTAATTCTTCCATGGATGTACTATTTATAACTTCAAGATCTTGCTCCTAAGGGATAACAATTAGTGGTCTTAAAAAAAGCAAAACATTTTTATTCCACATTGAAAGTCCCACAAACTCCTCAAAAAGGTGTCTTAAATGACACTGTTATAATAAGAAAGTAATTTATTATTATAATTAAAAAGAGCATGGAATTAAAAATGGAGTGAAAAGCCTTAAATCTTTTCATGGGGCATAAGTCTAAGAAGGTCAGCCACTGTTTTTATCAGCTTTAACCCTGTTCTAAGAGGAAACTACCTGCAGCAGCATTGTATACCCTCTCCACAACCTCCACAGCTTCAAGAGGACTGTAGGCAGAAGACCATAAAGGACAGTTTTACCATCATGTGCTCTTTCAAACATCACTCACATTACTTTTACTTGTGTCTTCTTTGTTTCACCCTCTCTCTGAAATCCTCTGAAAGCAGTGGAATGATCCTTCTCAAAAAGAGATCTTGGTAAAACTCAAACATGCCAGACACTCAAATGCACACAAGCAGAACAGTACTTTCAAAGTCAATTAGCTTGAAAATATAAATATGTTTAAGTGCTCTCTTGGATTAGAACCCTACAGGCAATTTACAGCCTTGGCTCTTGCAGCTCATTGCACTTTTACTTCAAAACACTTTAGCTCCACAATAACAACAGAAGTTTTGAAATGTGATCTGACCAGAAACAAACTCATCCTGTTCTTTTTATCTAAGATGAAGATGAGAAATGATAATTTATAAAGTTAAGGTGTTTCATTCATTCCCTTTCTCTCTCTCTGATATATTTAGCCCAGAATTTTTCTGTTTGACTGTGATGAGAATGGAGCCCAAGAACATAAGGGAGCAGGGAAAGAGGGGATCCATATGAATAAGAGGTTGTTTGTACAGATCTTGGTGACAAAGAGCCAGCACCAACAAAGGAGCCACTGCCCAGCCCTGCTCTGTGCAGCCACCTCTCCCCATGGAGCACAGACACAAATCCTGCCCAGGATAAACTGCTGTCACTGCTCATTTACACCAGCTAAGCCAGGCCTAAACACCCTGCTTCCCTCTCTTAGGAGCTCCATGTCCAAGCTGCTCTCCAAAATCCACTTTCAAAAAACAGAGACTCACAAGGTTTCTAGGATGTTCTTCATCTGCAGCCCATTCTTGCACTGGGAATTATCTTGATGCAGTTCATGGGACTGTTTGTTGTGAAGGGAATTAGAATGGATCTACAACCTTGCTCAATCAGCCAAGACATCTTTGAATACAGCACAGGAGTTCAGATGAAGAGAAATCCTAGAAATCTCTAAGCATTGGTTCTCAAATAGACTAAATGAATTTACTGAGTAAGATTTTTAATATTTGAACACAGAACAAATCTTTTAATAAGCTGGGTTATTTTGTTTTGTTTTTTCCTTTCTTTTTTTTTTTTTTTCTTTTTCTTTTTGAATAAATCTTCCATTTAAAAAATTCAGCAAAAGCTGCAGAATAAGGAACACCAGGCATAATCTTAGATGTCCTGAAAACAACTTGAAATGTTCTTAGACAAAAGAGAATTGGGGAGAAAAAGAGAGAAAACTTCCTTCAATACCTTAAAGGACTAGCAGTGGTGACCACTTTCAAGCATGCAATTTAGGTTAAATAATATATTGCAGTCACCAGATGGGTCACCCACAAAAGGAAAAGTAAAACCCTCTCTGAGTGGTGTCACTGACATAATTATTATTGGCAAATCAAACCACAAGATAAGATAAGAAGCAGGTGACAAGATTTTAGTCTGAGATGGAGACTTTAAATAAAAAACTAAATTAAATACATTAGTTTTTCTGTAAGATTTATGGAAGAGTAGAGCTTACACTGAAGATAAAAAATGGTCTTTTTTTTTTTTTTTTTCTAATAACTCCCAAGAAAGATAAAGCCTGAAGAAACACCTCTCCTTGCATTTCTCTGGCTTGAAACTATTTTTTTCTGAAATGTAAGATGATTGTACCATAAGGAATGCAAGGCTTTGTGTAAAAACAGAAAGCTGAAGGTAGAACTCATGCAGCCTACAAACTTACAAAGCAGACAAATCATAAAGGATATATAAACAAAAAATGTCAGATTTCCTGACTTTATTTGCTAAAGGCAAAGTAGAAATTTCTGGCTTTTGCCAGTATTATCTCATAAAACATTCCAATACTTCCTCAGAACATGGGATTAAAAACATTATGTGAAAGATAATTTTACTAATCTGAAACCTCTGTGTGTGGTAACTGATATAAATCTGCAATGCAGTTGAATTTGCCCCAGAACAATTGCTGAAATCTCAAAGTGTTTTTTACTTCTCTTAAAAAATAAGCCTGTTACTTCCATCATTGAAAATCCCAGTTGAGTATACAACACACTTGGGTTTGCTTCTCCAAAAATCAGTATTAATTTCCCTTCTGAAAAAAACCCTCATGTGAAAACAAATAAAGCACAACATTCCTTTTAATTGTGAAACAAGTAATTGCTGATGTGATTGAAGTTCTCCAAGTAGCCAATTCTGTCAGGATATCTGTGAGAAAAAGAGTACAGTTACAGAACCTTTGGTGGCCATCTCACTGTTTACTCACCCATTTCTTGCCTGGTACTGCAGACTCCTGTCCCATATTTTTCTAGCTCTATGGTCACAGTTTTCAAAGCATTAACATCTGTTTCTGCAAAGCCGAGGTAGTTATAAGAACCCATATTGATCACATTCTTGATAGTCCTTCCTGTAAACCTAGAATTAAAGCAAATTTTCAACAACAGTGCAATTTTCCCTCCAATTCCAAATGAAAACAAAATATCCCAAAATTTTCCCACCAGATTTTGTTCTAGCATCAAGTTCCTACTTGGGAATTTACAATCCTCATACTCTAACAGCCCAAAAGTTTTTCTAGCTTTTCTCTTTCCCTAACTAAGCACTGGTAAAGGGTGAATGGCTGCTTTTATGGATTTAAATATACAAACAAATCCATGATTTTATTTAAGGAACAACTTACAGATGTTAATTTTTCAAGCAAATTATCAACTGCTTCCATTAAGTCATCAGTGTCCTCTCACACACACAGAACTTAAACTTGATGAAAATATGGGAAGCAGTATGATGCATTCTCAATAAGCTCAGATATAGCCAACCCACACACTGCCTATGCTGTGAATTCCCACAGCTGTGTAATTCAGCTGCAACACACCAAAACCTTCAAGCTGTAATCTGCTTAAAACCCCACTGCAAAAGAAGGCAAGGAGCCACATTCATGCAATGCAAGAAATTACAATTTAAAACCTAACCAAGGGATAAAACAAATGTTGTTGTAATAATCTGAGTCAAGGTCTGTTGTGAGCAGCCTTGTGCTGACACAGCTAAACCCATTTGCAGTGGAGCTGGAAATCTATATTGCATTTCTAAAAAATCCTCAGAAGAAAAGGGGTCAGATTGTCAGCATGGTACTGGCTGCAGGAAGAAACGTGCTGATGGATATTTGACAAGGATCTTGACCCAAGTTTCTGTGCTTTGCAGAGGTTTCAGGAGCATGCTCAGGAAGCTGAGAGCAGCAGAGTGTGGGATGACTCACCTAAATGTCCAGTTGTAATCATCTGTCACACGCTCCATGAGGTCAAACTGTGGCCCAGGGACACTGCAAATTGGACGGTTCCAGTTATCCCGTATCCTCAAATAGAGGTTTCTGGTGTAAAAGTTCTCAAAATCTTGGTAAAGTGGCACAAAATCCTGGTTTGAAAACATGCACAGGGTTATGTTGCTGGGAAAATATCTGCTTGTGTATCCAAGTTATTGCTATTAACAAGGACAAACTGATTCATCAGTAAACAGAGAGCCACAGCAGCCACGTGTTCCTGTGTCTCTTACAACTCCAAACAGCAAATGTCTTATTATGATTCCTTTAACACACAATATTATATTTCTTAGAGGGTGGAGTATTTTTGGTTTGGTTTTTTTAAAATTTTTTTTATCCTGAAAGTTGGATAAAAAAAAAAAAAATCTAGATTCTTTCACTTGAAGAAACCAATTTCTTCAAATTGAGCATTTTTCTATGTGTGGAGCAGATTGCGGAGAAGTAGGATGAACAACTCACTACATTTCATGAAATGCTGGATACATTAGACAAAAGCTAGTCCTATATATGTGATTTGGGCATCACTGGCCTAACATGAAGATGCAAACATCCAATTAAAACTTTTTTTTTTTGGTTGAGAATTAATGTCTTTCCATGGAAATTAAATTTAAACAAAGCTTTATATGAAACAGCAATATATCCATGTTGGGCACTGCATACAATAAACTGATAAAATAACATGGCATGCAGTTAATTTATGTGGGAGAATTAAATAAACATGTAATCCATAGTGAAGGATCAAAAAATTTAACAGGCACAACTGGAATCAACAAATGGCCAAATGATGAAGTGAATTGAAAGTGATACTCATTAAGTTATGCATGCATCTTTGAAAATCTAAAACAGGACACAATTTCAGGAATTTATTTGCAAGAAAAACAGTAAAACTGTTCATGTTTTTCCTTCATGATGCCAGGTGTTACCATAAATGTTATTCAAACTGCACAGAGGAGGAGCAACCAAAAATTCTAAACAAAGCTGGAAGGCAATTGATCTTGCTAAGGTGCAAGTTTCACCTGGAACTATGTGGGATGAAAAAATTTTGGGAGCTACAGGAATTCAATTATAACAAAATTAGAAATGCCTTGCTGTGAAAGACAGCTTAAGACAGCCAGATGGGACAAAGGAAAATCAGGGTGGAAGAGATTTGGAAAGAGGATATATTTAACAGTAAGGCATTTGGGAGCTTTCTTTTTTTGTGGATTGACCTAATATACTGAGATCCTGCTTTGCTGAGGGTATTACAGCACTCTTGGAACGAGGTGAACATGTCCCTGGGTAAAAATGATGATTTTACATAAATGTAGGCACATAACCATGCACATGCACACAACTCCACTGCAGGGTGTGTCACTCCTCCACCCCTGTGTAAAATGAAAGTTGTCTGCCTCCTTATTTCCACAGGTTGCTGAGAATCACTTGCAAGCAGGGGAAACCCCAGCTGTGGACACATGATGGCTTTTTTCATACATACTTTTTGTTGTTCTCTCTCCGCAGCAATGTTCCGTTTTTCTAGTCCCCAGGCTCTCATAAAATCTCGCAGGTAGCCAAATATTGTTCCCACTGCAAACCCCACGAAGGTAAAAACTGCAACATACATTGGTGCCTGTTCAAAGTGCTCAATAAATGTTTTTTTGTAGAGAGTTCCGTTGGACACCCCATTCTTCTGAAAGAAACAGAACAGAAACTTATGATTAATATATTGGATATATTAATATTGGATATATTAGACCCTTTGACCTCGGGGCAAATCTTTTTCTCTAATTAGAGGAGACATTTAGACCTCACTGTACTGACGAAGAAGTTGCTACTGACCACCCCAAGGATCTCCCATTTTCTCTCCTCTCATGTCCTCATGATGTCTCCAACACCACTCCCTCGTCTATTTTGAAACATGTGAAACTTATGAAAGATTGGCAAGGTATCATTGTGCAATTGGACAATTATTTCAAAGGTGATTAAATGGAAACCACAATGCTCTGTCTCGCAAGACAGAGCTATAAAAAGGGAAGGGCAGCATTAAAAGCTCACCTACACTGTGCCTGACTGCTTCTGGAAGACTTGTGCAACCCATTGCAGCAACTAACCTATATAAAACAAATTCTGCCTAAAACAGGGCAGCTTTGCCATGATGCTCTCCAGACCTGAGGAAGCAGCCAAAGCAGTTATGATCCCTGCCTTCCACTTCTGTTCTGATTTCACAAATGCTTTTAATCCTATTTGCAGTGGCATCTCCCCTAATTCTAAGGTTTCTAAAAAACAAAATAGAGATGAGCAAAAGTAAAGGAAAAAAAAAAAAAAAAAGGAAGAAGACACACAGCCTTGCTTGTTGTGATCCCGTAAAGGAAAAAAAAAAAAAAAAAGGAAGAAGACACACAGCCTTGCTTGTTGTGATCCCATCGTGAGCAAATTCTAGAAATCTACAACACTGTGTGGACAAAATATTTTGTCATTAAAATATATTCAGATTTCCATTTTCAAATTAAAGAAGCTAAGTCTTTCAGTTGCCATATTCAATAGGCTAATCAGACTATTCTTTGGAAGAGTGGTAACTCCATTACTTCTGCAAAACTTCTTTACAGTTACTGTCTAATACCAGCCAATCTGCAAATTCAAAATTAACAAACTGCAATCCAGAAAATAATAGTGCCCTGTTAAAGAAAACTCAAACCAACCAAACAAATACCCAAGACATGTATTTTAACATATTATAAAGCAAAACTGCCAGCATATGAAGAAATACTACTAACACATTTCTGCCTGTGGGAAGGATGAACTAAAAATGTAGATTACCTAGTTATGTAATGTAGCAAGATGAAATAGAATATTCATATCAAGAACAATTGCCAATTCACTATACTTGTAAGGACAGAGTATTATTGATCTTCATATTGCATTAAAATGTCTTTATCCTTAAAGGATTTAGATTTCTGTTGTAACTTGCTGGTCTAATCCTGGATTCCTCCATGGTTTTTTGGGAGAAAAAGAAATTAAAAATAAAAAGAAAGAAAAGAAAAGCATTGTTGGGCAAAAGAGAACATAGGCTGTTAAGAAAACCCAAAAGAGAAAAAAAAAAAGTGCTGATTGGGCTGAACAGAAACACATTTAGACTTTGGAAACACTGCAAGGGAGGAGGGATGCAGGGCTGGCTCTCACCATGTGAGGGAACACCTTTGAAGAAATGCTACACATGCACTCCTACCCCAAGCTAATTGCTCTTTTAGGGCAACCTATTTACCATGAAAAACATTTTATGAGGATGAGTTAAATACATGGTCAAGTCAAATTTCACATGAGTCACAACAGCTGTGTGCACATAGTGATGAGATAAAGCAAATATTTCAGAAAGGATTAAGCTCAGTCCTATTACCTTACATTTGCCATGGGCTAAGAGCCTGTTTATGGTCATGTATGGAAATTCAAGTGGCATTGTAGCTTGATGCTCTTGAATCAATTGACATCAAGCTGTGATGATGTGATAATGCACCTGAGCCCAGAGGAGAGAGTTATGATGCTTCTGTTCATTGATTTTATTAAGAAACACTTTATTGCCATAAACCTTATTGGTGAAGGAACAGGAAAGCTCCTATCAGACTTCTGCACTGTAATCCTTCTTAATAAAACTCTGCTGCTGTTGAACTCTCATTTCAGCAGGTGCCATTTGATGCAGTCAGTATGATGTGTATTTAACCAGGTAACCACTGTCACTGTCCTTAATACAAACAGCAGGGAGGAGTGAGCAGAGATAGCAGTGAAGTACAAAAAATGTGGAGCCAGATGTGACCCACATTCTCCAGGCTCTGAAGGAAAGAACCCAAGAGTCTTTGAACAGCTAGTACAAAGCTGTCAGAACAAATTAAAAAAACCACAGTGACATCTCATCTAAAAAGTGACAAAAACAAAGAGAATTTAATCCATCCCTGGAGTCTCACAAAAAAAAGTAAAGAGAGACTCTCAAGAAAGAATAACCAAAACAATTTGCTGCTTCTGGAGAGTGGTAGCAGGAGTGTTTCTGTGCAGCATTTCTGACCCAAGTATGGGGTATATGAGTGAGTGACTGAACATCACAAGGATGTTCAATTGCAGCCAGTCTAAATTGGCTGAATTGGTCAGTGAAGCAATGGCTGTCATTTTGCACTGCATTACTATTGACTATTTTTATGTTATCATACCATATATCTCATTTAATCTCAGAAGAAGGAGGTGGATTTGGAGGCTGTGCATTTAGAACAGCAGTTTACAGTGAAGAGAGATGCAATTCAACTGCTGCTGGCACTGAAATCAAATACAGCAGATTTCCTACAAATGCCTGAAACCATTCAGAGATCATTAGTTACACCATTACACAGTGGGTGCTCTGCTGAATTGTCTCTCATTACCTGTAATAACACCTGCAGTAGGCAGTGCATTTTCTACTCCATACCTTCAACTGTAGCAATTGGCAAAGATTCTCAAAAATATACCTATTCTTCCAACTTTAGCAATTGGTGGCTTTGACATTTTATGACTTTAAGACTGTCTTAGAGTCATCAGGGGATAACTATGAATGTATTCATTATTCCTGAACCTAAAAATGTTGGGGAAATAAATTGTGATTTTTGACAATTCTTTTCATCTGTAAAGAGGCATTTCCTTTTAAATAATGAAATTACCTGACAGTGCCATGACAGTTTACTTTGACTGTTCTTGTCTGCTGTGCTTTCCTACTCAGCCAATTACACCACTCCCAATTTTCTATACTTAAAAAAATTCTGCCTCTCTATTTGTCTCTTCCCAACCTAGAAGAATCTTAATCTATATAATTCTAGACCAGTCTCCTTGTCCTTAGATGGATTTAAACCCCCAAAAATGAATTAAAAAATTATATATTTTCATGTTCAACTTTCTCTTCACTCTGCAAAAATCAATAAAACCCTTTTGAGATGCAGAGGATGCAAATTAAAATTACATACCCCACTCGAGGGCACAGTAGGGATTTATACATTTGCAAATTATACTCTGTCTTCTTTTCTGTTACTTTTTAAAGACTGTTAAAATTCTATTTGCCTTCTTGCCATAGTTCACAGTCTCACTTCTTATGATTACATGTATCCTTCCTCAGCTGCAAAAATACTGAATTTAGAGCATGCTGCTGTTTGTGCATTCTTGGGACCATTTTCCTTTCCAATTAATTCCTTGGTTTTAATTTAGTGACCTGCATTTCTTTTTCTGATCTTTTGTCAACATTATACACACTACCAACAAGAAACTTCTGCAGTGTTTCTTGCTCAGACCTAATTTTTCAGCCACCTGGAGATCTGTATTGTCAACACATGCTGCCACTTATTTCTCCTCAGCCCTTTTTCCACCCCACTGATGAAAACATGAGAGCACACATCCAAAAAGTGATCCCTGGGGGACTCCATTCCCTGCATGTCCCTTGCTACCTTTTCAATTTGTAACTCTAATTTCTCTGACATAAAGGCCAACATAAGCAGCAGCCCAGAGTTACCCAGCAACTTGATATTTGGCTTCCTTTAAAAATCTTAAGTAAATACCCCTTGTGACATGTTAATCCACAATTAACTAGCTTTAAAAAATTTATGCTGGCATCTCAAATCAAAATAGTTTCTCAGTGGCCTGCCACACAGTAAGTTTTCCTTCCAGGCACAAATCTACTGGTGCAACATAGAGACGTGTGGCACAGAAAGGCTATAGGTGAAATTCAGAGAGAATGGATGTTTTACCAAAGAGTTTTACTCATCTAGGATTTCATCAGCTTCTTGGAAACCAAAAGTACAATCAGGACATGCAACTTTTGGGTGTTGATCCTCTGCTTAGCTGGTTTCAAGTAAGATACTGCAGCAAGAGAATTCCTTGCAGCAAGAATTTGATGGCAAGGAAGTCAACAGGAGTGATGGCAATGCAGCAAAGTCCGCTTTGAGTACAATACCTCTTAGATTTCCATTTTTTATAATTATCCATAATATTTCAAAACTCTTCCCTAATGAGGAACTCTTCCAAAATGCCTCTAGTTTTTCAAATGGAGAAACCAACTCTGACAACAAATCTCAGAGTGCTATTAGAGTGGACATCAGTATAAAATACTGAATATAAGGGACACAATTTAAATTGAAATAGCTTCCTGTAATAATAATACAAACTCATCTTGAAGTCTATTAAATACACTTTTGGCAACACCTTTACAACAATAGTTACAAAATATACTTGAATCAGCAAAGAAAAAATAAATGCAGCATGAATAATACTTAAATATTTGTTCACACTACTGTTAAAATTAGAGATAATTTTTCATTGTATTGAGGTCCTGCAGCCCTTGGAACTGTGCTAATTGGCATGAGCCAGATTTGCACCAAGGGAGGGTGAAGAATTGAACAGCACAGAGTGCCACAGTACCAAACCTGTGTGCTGGCCCTGAATAACTCACCAGCAAAGGGGTAACCACATGTGTGAGGTGAGTGGAGCTGTATCAAGGAAACTGAGCCCCAAGAATCCATGTTTTCATGCAAGTCTGTTCCACAGAGATCACAAGCTCTAATTAAATATTCTCCTGCAACTATGGCCACTTCCAATACAGCTGCAGTAGGTGCAGACAGGTATATCCTGGAAATAAAACTACTGGGACAACAATAACATCTTCATCTTTAAATATAAGTTCCCTGCCAGGAATAAAATCTGATCCAGAGGTGGATGAAACTTTATGTATGTTTCTGGATCAGATTTTATCAAGTTGTTTTATACAACCTATTAAAAAAAACAAGGCAAGCTGACTGATCTCCACAGTGCTTCCCATACAGATATGTATATGAAGAGAGAGGTGTTGACAACTGAGAACCAAGTGACAGCCATGTTTGCTCAATATCTGACAGACCTACAAGATGACAGTGAAACCTTAAGCAAATTAGGACAACACGCTCCTACAGCAAAAAACTGATGGGAGAACAGACAAAATTGCTAATGCAACATCAGATTGCTTGCAGACAGTTTGGTTCTAAATAGATGTTTGCTCCCCAGCTTTGAAGAGCATCTGGGACAGGACCCTAAATGTAGATGATTTTAGATGTCCTAGGATGTGTGAGACAGCCAGATAAGGAAGAATATAAATATCTACATAAATAATGACATGAATGAGTGCCAGGATCTAGAGAGGCTGTAGCCTGGAGCAGAAGCTGAAGGTGGGTAGTACAGGATTCCATTTCAGCCAAGGGAAGGGTATGGTCCAGCTGAATCCCACTCAGCACTTGCCACTGGGTAGTCACAACCTGAAGTGCCTGGTGTGCAGTTCTGTCCCCTATAGATCATTGTCACCAGAGGGCTGGGTCCCAAATAGTAAAACTGTCAGGTTCCATGCAAACCCACCAGGCTGCCACAATTACCACACTGTCCCAAAATCACTCAGGAATCCATTAGACACTGGAGGAATCTGGGTGATTGTTCCCAGGAGAAAATAAATTAAATTGTAATTATGAAAGCAGAAGTTCCCTATAATGGATATACTATTGACACAAATTTAGATTACTTCATAAATCTGCCCACTTACTTGCAATTATATCCTTCAATTTAAATGAATGATTTCTTCTCTGTAACAACACATTTCAGATCTTATAAGCTCAAGTTTCTAAACCAGAAGCCAAAAATAGCTACATGGGGAATTCATAGATTACTGGGCTATAAAGACAAGACTTAAATTAAAAATAGCTGTGAAACTTATAGGTTCTAGAAGGTGCTAAAAGGAAGGTCACTGCCTCTTGCAAAGTGACAAAGCCACAAGAAAGTGGCTCCAACACAAACTGCAAGCAGCAACCCAGCCAAAAAAGCTTTGGTTCTTATTAGTGTGCCTGCAGAATCCTTGTTTGGACTATTGATTTCTACTGAAGTTTCAAGAAAAAATACACACCTGGTAGTAACACAATCAATAAGGACTAGGAGTAAAATTTCCAGGACTGTCCAGAAGGTTTAGGAAATATAGGACACCCTTAAAATAACTTAGGAAACCATGTACTCTTGAACATGTAGAGATTTAGGATTTAACAATTCAGAAACTCTAAAAAGTTCACTCCCTGTAAACAGTATTAAATGCTGCTTGTTCTGCTGCTTGTGGTTTGTTTGAAGGTTGGGTCTTCACCCCAGTTTTCACAAGCACCAGGAAATAGCTTTCCATTT
Organism: Oenanthe melanoleuca; assembly: GCF_029582105.1. Taxonomy (NCBI): domain Eukaryota; kingdom Metazoa; phylum Chordata; class Aves; order Passeriformes; family Muscicapidae; genus Oenanthe; species Oenanthe melanoleuca. The sequence continues at coordinate 103,319,507 of NC_079336.1, read as the reverse complement.
GTTAATGAACTGTCATCTAATTGCTGACTGAAAACTTGCAGCCTTTCTACAGGCACAAAGGTCAGAAAAGTCAGGATCTTCACCTTCCAGACTTTTCAGCTGAACACAAACTCCAACATATTCATCTTGCAGCAATTCTTTCAGCATCAAATAAACAACTCCTGCAATGCTGACTATGACATTAATAGTGGGAAAATACAGATGTAAATGACAAACACATTAGAAATATATAGAAATGTTGTTATGTAATGAGGAAAACAATACCCATACTGTATAATTTCTAGACTAACACTTTATTCTGATGCTAAAATGATGCTTTTGATTGCAATATAGGAAGTTGGGAGGATATAGAAGAGTTATTCATAAACAGCACTCAGGAAGAACATTCAACAGTGGCAAGAAGAAATATGAACTCAGAAAGTACACATTTAATCTCAGTTTTGTGTTTATTCAGATATTCATATTAATTTAATAAGTGTCTTATCTGATATATCAGAAATTCTAGCCCTGCACACCTTACAAGCAACATGCAGTCCAGCAGCAATGACTGTTTAATTTCAACTATTAAGAAACTGCCTGCTGTGTGCAATTTTTGCAAAACCTACAGAAAACATCAGCATGTGTTTTCATCTTGCATGCATTTAGTCCAGCAGGTAGAAATGCACATTGCAGAATGGTCACACCACAGTGTTTTTAAAAGAAAAGCCACATGTAACTCTTTGTAGCACAGATGCTTAGACTAATGTACATAGACTCAGGACAAAACCCAGTAGCAAACCATGAAAATGCAATCTGATGAAAGGGAGAAAAAGAGTAAAAAACACAATTCTGAGCTTCAAGGTTCATAAATAGCAATGTGAACCATAACAGCTACTACCCAATACCAAATAACCAAGGCACTTACATCAAACAGTATGTGAGGGATAAAAAAAATGCACAGCAAACTCTTTTCTCAATGGCTTTACATTTGTACATTTCAAATAGTAAGAAACACTAGGAAGAAAAAGCAACATGATTGTCTCATACAGCTGTTATTCTGCTATTACTCCCAGAAACTTCAAAGTGACTCAACCTAAGTAGGAAGGCATGAGGGCAAAGATGGATCTTAATAATTTTAAATTATTAAAGACAAAACAATGTTATTCACTACCCAGATTGATACTGACAAACACCAAAAGGTTATTTCCTAACCTTACAGCAATTACAGAGCAGAAAGCCAGGCATGTGGGATCAGAGAGAAGTGGATGAAACTCCTGGGTTACAGCAATCCCCACGTAGTTTGTGGTGCCAAGTTGCAGCAAATGTTTGCTACCAATTCCAAAGCTTAGGGTAAGTTACAGGATTCACACTGCTTGGCCACATCAGAATATCTCCTGATCATCCAAATCCTATGGCTTTGGCTTTAAAAATAAACAAACAAACAAGATGGTGATGAGGTGGTATCACTTCAAAGGCTGCCAGTTTCTGCACCATCATCACTGGTGATGATCTGAAATATGGGAAGCTACTTCCAGGAGTGAGCTGGAATTTAGAAATTAATCCTCTGGATATCACACACAGTTTTGATATAAAACTGTTTATTGGGATGAAGACTGTGACAGTGTAAAGATTCTCAAGATGTGCTAAGTAGATTGCTAGTGATTTTGACCAGTGTGGATTCAGAGTTAATATCCACATGATGCAATCCACCAACTCCTACATATTTCCTACACAGTGACTTTGCACCAGAAAATGTTTTAATTAGCTATCAGATTCCTCTTCATGCAAAATTCCCTTGTGAAGAAAATGCTTTATCTTCTGTACTAACTAGCACAATGAATCCTCATTGGATCCCAGACCTTTCCCCATTATATGGCACAACAGCTTCAAACAGGGCCAGGATTTTGCACAGATTTAATAATGACTTTAATAATGAGACACACATTCCCTGTCAGAATGGACAGTGGCCATGGATGCTGGATCATGCCAAATACATTGCAAGCTTAAATCCCATTCAGCAGCAGTCTCAGGCCATCCTTCATTCCTAAGATTACAGCACCAGTTTGGAAAAAGGCTTCTGGAAGTTACAGCACATCCCTTGTTAAGGAAGGACAAATGTATTCACACTTACTACCTGAAAGCTGCATATCATTAGGATAATTTGCACATTATTTTCCTGATTCTGAGAGTTATGCACAAGTTAATCTGAAACTGTGTGCCTTCCAAGACATTCCTATGATTGCAAGGAGTAACTTATCATATTTCAAAAACCTGATGAAAGAGAAAGTCATTGCCAGTTTTGTAAATGCAATCAGTTTAGCTGGATTTATGCTACCTCCTCCAAGGTAATTAACTACTTGAAAATTGTGTTTAAATACAAATATCTTGACATACCACAGAAGGAGAGGAGAGAGAGATAAGAAATTCCATAACAAAAAAAACCCAATGGGGAAAGCAGAATTGCTCATGAACAGATGAGAAAGAGGCAATCAAATTTATGCTGCTAGCTTGACAGATAGGGGCATTAAAGACTAGGAAGATGACCATCTGGGTAGGATAAGAATTCTTATCTGCTGGTAAGAATCCAGCATCAAAAGAGAGCCCTAGGGTGAAAAAAGAATCAGAATAAATTCAGTTAAGGCATAGCACACAGGTTTGTAGGACAGAAGATTTTGAGGAAGGTGAAGACAATACCCATCCTATGAACACATCAAGGAAATGAACAGCTTGACACCTTCAAACACAACAAAAGATGTTTTAGGCAAGAAGACAAAAACTCATTTAACCAATCATTAGGTAACTTGGTAGCAGTGACCATGGCTAATTAAAGTCAGGTGTCCTACACCAAAGGCAGCATCACAACTGGTACATGTGATCAAATCACTGCAACATTCAATTTAACAACATGACAAGGACTGCCAACCCACCTATCATCAAAGTGTCCTCAGAGAACCCCAGTCTGGAGTAACCCAGATTCACCAAGTTGAGCCCTAATGCAGAAAAGCTACACTGTTTAACCAGTGACAACCAATTACTTTTTTATTTTTCACCTAAAAATCTACAGAAGCAGTAACATCCTGCTCTAGCTATTTTTTTTTTTTTTTTTTTTGTTGGAAAACTATCAGGAAAAGGCAGTTTCAATCTGTTATGGTTGTGCCCACTCCTACACCTATGAGAAACTCACAACTGGATGCCTCCAGGTACAACAGTTCTGCAAGAGGCTCTCTCCTCTTCCCACCAATTTCAATTTCTGCCTACTGGAAAAGATGATCTTGGCCTATATAGACTTCTTAATGGCTATTTAATTGTTATGATGTTAATTAACTATTATTAAATTGACTAATTAAATCAGAGCTAAAAAAATTTCACTTCAATTGCTTGAAGATCAATAAAAATAATCTAGAAATTAATTGATGCTTTTTTTAAAAAGTGCATTATACATTGAAATGCTCTTCATAAGTTGTCCCAGTAATTATCCAAGTCACAGCACTGAACATCTGAACCTTCTGTAACTATCCAGGTTTGCAAAAACAGCCTTAAATAAATTCTCTTCTCAGATTTTACAGCAGTCTAGATGGATACAGACAAAAAGGGAAGTCCTCACCCCACCAGGTACTGATTTTCACCAGTGGGTCAATGTCTACCTTGAGGTAAACACCTAGAGCCTGTGGTTCCTGGCTGAAAAGACAAGGGCTAGGAAAAAGAAACACCTGAGAAATTCAAGAGGCAAAAATCCAGTGCAAGAATACTGAGGTAAAGGGAGACTGAAGTATTTTGTTGTTTCAGCAAAGGAAGACACCTTTTCACATGCAAAGCAAAAAGTGAGTTGAGTTAGCCTTTGCATTTGAACAGTCTTAACCTTTTTCTTTTTTTTTTCTAAGAAAGCAATGTTCTACTCCCTCATGTCACCCCTCTGTCTGCAAGAACCATCTACCAAAGCTTTTGAGCTCACAGAAAAATTCCAATCAGATCTGATGAGGCCCTTCCTGATATCAACTCTTCTAAAAGCTTCAGGAAAATGTGACCTTGGTAGCACAAAGGGATCCAAATCCCTGAACTGAAGGGCAGACATCAATAACTTGGCTCTTCAGCCATTCTTGGAGTGAATTACACAAGCACAGTTGTAATAACCCATGAACCAGCACCTGCTTAGGTCTGAACAAGGTTCAGCACATTCTGCTTCTTGCTATTCTGCAAAGCAAGGATGGGATAGGCAAGCTGGGATGCTCCAGGGTGGTGGAAGATGCTGGATATGTAACAACATGAAATCACTGCTTATGGAAAAAAATGCTTACAGGCATTTCACAAGTCTTTCCCTTACCTCCTTTGTTATTTCTTCCCAAATTGCTGTGGGGCAAATTGGAAGACAATACTCAAAACATTGCTGTGCTTTGGAAGTAATTTCAGGAGACACTATTGTGTATTAACTCAAAGTTTTTATTTATACTGATCATAAAAATCAAGGGACTGAGGAAAAGCAGGAAATGGAACAGCAGAATCACACATTTCAGGAGAGCAGGACTGTGCCCAGAAGTAGCAGATATTGCTACTTTAATAAGCAATATTAAAAGTAAAAGGAGTTGGAGAAAAAAACCATCCATCTCTTAAGAAACTCATGTTAAAGATAAAAGGACAAACTATTCTAGAGCTACTAAGCAGTGATAATGCAGGTCTCAGCTGAAGGGTACATCCAGCTTCAGACACTGCTTTTTGAGAAAGAAGAGGTGAACCAGAAGAACAGAATGGGAAAAGAAGCATAAAGTCTGGTCAAGCATGTAATGAGGAAAAAATGAAAAAATTTGAATTGTCCAGTTTAAAGAGAAAACCCTAATGACTGGCAGCCTAAGAGTCTTCAAATGTGTAAAAGATAACTGCAAAAGAAAGACAGTAATCTGTGCTCAGTATATCAGCATGTAATCAATATGCTTAAATTACAGCCAAAGCAATCTAAATCAGATATTAGAGATAGTATCTGTACTGATAAAAACAGCTGAATGTGAATCTAGAGAAATGGAGGTGTTTAAGATGGACATAAACCTCTGGCAGGGACATTTTATGTGAAGTCAAAGCTAATATTGTCTAGCAGAAGACAGCAGAAAGCAGTGCTGTCAGTCTTAACCAAGCCCCAAAACACATCCTGTGAGCTAAAATAGCCTTCAAGAATATTCCAGCAAAAAACCAGCCTTGGCTAGAACTGATTTGCAGAAATGGACTAAATAACATCTCCAAATACTTTAAAGCCTCTTGTCCTATTTTCCTACTTACCTGCTGTTCATAAAGCTCACTGTGACATGAAATGTGGAACAGAAATGACTGAGAACTGCAAAAACAGCTGGTACAAATTTTCAGAGGGTGAAATGTAAGCAGATAGATCATAGATGCTGGAAGAAGGAAATTCTGCTTACAATTAAAATAAAATTAAAATTACTCTGGCTCTAGGCAACTATTGATGTTTGAGGAACTTAAATCTGTTCAGCCCACTTCACAAATCTGTGCAACAAAAAGTCCCCATAAACATTTTCCCCTCTTTTGTGGACAAAAAACCCCCAAATCCTTTTATCTTTACCTCATTAATTCTTTACTTATCCCCATTCTAGTAGATCAATCCTCTGACAGATATGATAATTTTTTTTTACTTTTCCTTAGGATAACACTTTGGTACACACATCTCTGCTCTAAATTTGGGAAGTACAGAGGTAGAGCAACAGTAGCTGGCAAAGCAAAGACTGGCAGGGTCAAATAGAAGGATGTAGAAACTCTGATGAAGAACACACTCTCCTGAGCCACCTGATATGTTTCAAGAGCAACAGAAGATGCCTAGACACCAATCTGATTTCTTGTCAGCACAATCCAAAAGGAATGTAGTTTCAAAGCCCATTAAAATGTAAAGATTTTAAAATACTGGTAGTCTCCTACTTTTGAAAGAAAGAAGTTGCTGCTTAAACTTATACATGATAGGCAAATAACAGTAAAACCTCACACAGATGATAAAGAAACCTTTTTCAGAAGACCTCGTGTTTCATCTCTCCCCTTCCACATCTGCAAAAAATAAAACCCCAGAAATACAAACCTGAGCATAAGAGAAATGTTGTGCCCTTCTAGAATGACTGCTACAAATGTATTTCTGCAAAGAGGCAAATAATGAGCAATGACAAAAGCTCCCAGTTGTTTCTCTCCACTGCAGTGGAGAGAGGTCTCAAATTTGTTCTGACAACTTTAGTTTGTCCAGGGACTCCCCTGAGAGGATGAACTACATACTCACAGCCTACCATCCAGCAGAGAAAAATATAATTTACTTGTGAAAAATGTCCACATATACAAAATGGTCCCAGTAGCATGTTTCATGGTAGAAATCAGTTCAACTACAATAGAGAAAAAACACCCAGCAAACTACCTGAGGTCCCATGGCAAAAACTCCTAGCAAAATGTGCCCAAGGAGACACTCCTGTAGGTAAATATTTAGAGATTTCAGACATAATGCTTTACAGTGAACTCTGAAACAATATTAGTATACTCTGATAAATTCTGATGTTATGTTCTCTCCTGGTCCACAGGGAAAGCTGGAAACTCCCCTCATACTCAATATGAAATTAATCATAATTAAGAAATTTTATGTGCCCATCCTGGCAGTTCCCTTATGGACTAAAGGAATAACATCAGCCTGTGTAAAAAAGTAAAAGTTGATACAAAATCAAGAATGGCAAGCAGGGCATGCAGAACAACCATCATAATTCAAAAATATTCCCCTCTGAGGATGAAATTCATACTCCACCCCTCTTTTTCCTTTATTTTCATGGATCAAATCTCTTAAAGCTGCTAGAAGATAGTAAGTATAATAAAATACTATTTGTACTTTCTATGCCATAATTTTTTGTCTGCATTCTGCTTAGGAGGAAGACAATGGAAGCCCTTAGAGAAGACTCAGGTAGAGCTGATCCCCAGCAGGGACTGACAAGGCAAATCCAAGATTTCCAAGTGGGGAATGCACTGTGAGCTCCAAAGAAAACAAGACTCGGTCCTTGGAATGCACAGCTGTGGGCACCAGCACAAGGAACTAGAGGAACTCTGAGAAATGATGAACCTTGCTTCCAGAAAAACATTTCTAGAGCTCTATGAGCTCTTGCTGTAGGAGAGAAGTGAATGAAAGGTTTCTCCTTTTGGATGAAGGCAGTTCAGACTACATCAGGCTCCTACATCAAGAGAACTACAAATGCAACAGATGGGGCAGGGAAGATATACAGGACGGAAAAATAATTATGCTTAAGGTTCAGATTATCATATAGTCTTGACTGGAATGGAATGTAAAATCTTTAAACTATCTTCACTCAGGTGCATCACACCATATAGGTTATTTACATTGAAACAGAACATAACCTCTGGGGGAATAAATCCATGCCAGGAATGAAAAATATTTGACACAGGCATTCCTGCACTGTCAGGAGAAAAGATGACAGACCACAGAATTTTGAAATATTTTTATTTTCTGTGGGAGCCATTCCAAAAATCTGACCACTTAGTTTGCAAAGCGGAGTGGAATTATTTTGAAATTCCATATATGTCCCTTTGTCTCTGTAGAGAACTTGAGTTAAGTGCTAACAACTTTTTCCCATTACAAATCTCAGTGGAATAACGTGGAAGTCTTGCATTCCTACACAAACCCCTACAATTCTACCCTCATTTCCTAAGATCCATCACAGCCCTCAAACCTGTTGGTACCACATTTTCTTGAAAACGGAGCTAGAAAGAAAAATTTTTAAAAGGTAAATACACCTTTGAAGAATGTATGGCAAAATGGATGAAAGCACTATTACAGACTCAGACAAACTGAAGAAAAGTATTGCAAGCAGTCACAGAGGAGCTTGTGCTAGGATTTTCCTAATGGGAGTACAGAATAGGGCAGGCAGTAGCTGTTCTACTGTTCTTCTGTTTTAACTAAACATTCGGTCAGCACTAAAGTATTTAATTTCTGAGTACTGCACGCTAGTCAGGACACGTGCTAGCTGTGAAATTATTTGTGGTTCTGCAGCTATTCACTTCCCAGTCCTATTTCTTTGCTATTTATGAAAAGAAGAGAAGGAGAAGAGAGAGAAGGAGAAGGAGAAAGAGAAGGAGAAGAGAGAGAAGGAGAAGAGAAAGAAGGAGAAGAGAAAGAAGGAGAAGAGAGAGAAGGAGAAGAGAAAGAAGGAGAAGAGAAAGAAGGAGAAGAGAAAGAAGGAGAAGAGAAAGAAGGAGAAGAGAAAGAAGGAGAAGAGAAAGAAGGAGAAGAGAAAGAAGGAGAAGAGAAAGAAGGAGAAGAGAAAGAAGGAGAAGAGAAAGAAGGAGAAGAGAAAGAAGGAGAAGAGAAGACTCCCTTAAGACCGCAATTGCTTACAGGTTGTCCATCTTCCCCTCCTTGAACCGCTCCTCCCTGCGCATCCTCGCCGTCATCCTGGCTGAGACTCAACCCATGCACCTTTCACCTCCTCCCGGCTTTCCCTCGGTAGCCCGGGGCTACCCCGGCACCCCCGGCGCGCCCTGACCCAGTTCTCAGAGCGCATTCTGGCGCCGCGGGCATCTCCTCCTCCCGAGCGCAGCAGGCACAGGGCGCTGGGGCACAGCCGGCTCAGCCCGGAGAGCCGGACGCGCCGGTCCGGCCGCTGCTCCCTCCTTCCAGCCCTCGGCACCCCGGGAGATCTTTGTCCTGCCAGCACAGGCTGCGCTGAGCTGGGCTCCAGAGCGAGCAGGAGGTACAGCAGTGCCTTGTCCCCGCTACTGCCACCTGAGTATTCCAAATGATGGTAAAAACATCTTTTGTTTGAGGTGGATTTACCCTTTGTTCTGAGTCATAAAAACCCCTTTCACCTTACTTGCTCTTTGCCTTCTTAGTTATTCAGTAAGACTGGCTCAGCAATTCTTTTCTTCTATATCAAAACTTGCTATCATTTCTATTCCTTCTCCAGATTTTACATTCAAAGATCTTTCTGTTCTACATACATATCTGTGAGACCTTCCTGTCAAATCCTTATCCTTTCCACACATTTCCAAGTGTGTCTTTCTCAGGTGTGGAAGTGGGACCTACACCAAAGTTTATAGTTGTTTATAGTTGGAACCTGCTTATGACATAAGCAGCTTTGTATCCAGCTGATGGTCGCCCTTAATATGAAACCAACCAGCATCAGGTAAATTAGGTACCAGGTAGCTTGAGAATTAATTTTCCTAATGCAAAAGTGACCAGTATCCATACATAAAAAGCTGCTATTTCTGGCAGCTTTTGTGATGTCCTTCCCTTTCAGAGCCTTGCATGTGTATGCATTTTTTTATTCCTCCCATCTCCCCTACCCAACTGAATTCTCTTTTCAAAACTCAGAATGTTTCAATGCACTGCTAATGTTCTTCCTACTCAACTGTTAAAACACTGTTGTTCAAGAGCTCTGCTAAACCTTACCTGTTGAACAATATGGACTGAAAAAACCCTCCAAAAACCACAAACACCTATTCAGTTTTGCAACTATCTGTTAGAAAATGTGAACAGATAAAGCACAGGTGTATCAGCTTGTTTTAACCATGGATAAATGAGGCTAATAAAGAAACAAGACTACAGCATCTGCTTCAAAAAATATTCCTTTATCCAATAGCATAGAAAGTAACATAGGTTCATTTGCCTCTACCACAAGTTTCAAGAAATTTTGTCAAAAGATTTTTCAGACTTGGCAAATCTTTTTATCATCATAATCTCATAGATAAAGCGGTTTCTATTCCAAGGAAGTGCAATTGGCAAATATGATTTGTTGCAGATGATTGGTGCCCATCTCTGCTACCTCTGCTGAAAATACAGTATTGCAAACCTTGCATGAATCCTGTGGAAAATGTCTTTTTGTTTTTGTTTTTTTTTTTTTTAGCCACACATCTAAGTGAGAATGTAGCACAGCCAAGAATGCCACACACTGTGCAGTAGTGAGTAAAGGAAGCCTTGAAATGCAGCCATAAACCAGGAAGATGTACAGGGCTGGAAAAAAGAAATATGGGAATAAGCAGCAAACAGTGAGTCTACTAACAAATTATTGTCAGTCAACCATGGTGGTTACTTATTGAGAAGTGTCAGAGTGCAGAGATGTTTTGATAAGCTTCTCCAGCAAAAAAAATTACTCAATAAAAAAAGGAAACTAAAGAACTCTCAAAGTATCTTCTGCCAGTCTTTATTTTAAAGGCACAAGCCTTCCTGGATATCTGGTTAAAAGCTGTTCAAAGTTTTTCCACACTATTCAAGTAATTCTGCGTGTAGCCCTGTAAAATAAAATATTCTCATCATGTTCATGTTAATTTCAAGGCAGAAGTACTCCAAGCCCTCTAAAATGCCTGCCCATCAGCCTCCAGCCTGAGCTGACACAAATTACCTGTCACAGAGTGAGAGGTTTGCATTTCTGTCTTTGAGCTGCTGTCCTGAAATACAGCTCCAACGAGAATGCTGTTGCTGAGCAGGTGAGATACCTGAGCACAGGAGGTGAACTGGAATCACACAGCCCTTGAGAACCAGAGAAACACCAGCCAGACAACAACAAAGATTTTGGAACTGCTTCCTTTTGGATCAGGCTGCTCTGAAGATGAAGAACTGATGCCTGACTGGGTTAGAAGGGAATTATGGAAAAACAATAACGTTTAACATGAACTCAAGTTTCATCTGTAGATGGACTGGTGGAACAGACATGTCCCATGAGAAATGACACCAAAACACACTTCATGCTGACTTAGTAGCATCAACTAGAACATGAGACAGGACAACTGCTTTATACAACACTGATGACAAATCACTGGTATTTGAAAGTGTCAGACTTGGATAAAAATCCCTGTGAATAAAGGTACCCTTAATAGACACTGATCCCATGTGTACCAAGTATTTTACAAGTAGAGAACAAAATAAAATGTCTTTATCTCAGAAAGTTTGCAGACTAAACAAATTCCAGAGAAATGCAATGATAAGATACACACCGTGCAGAAATGGGTTGGAGCAGAAGTAAACAGAGCAGTGTGAGCTCTGGGAATAATAAATACTGGGGGGTTTTTATGTGTCTCATGTTGGCTTTCATGTAAAATAAAGGAACACTTTGACAGAAGCTTCTTTCTTATTTGGAACATTGGTCAAATCTCCTTCCTGCTGCAGACTGCCCAGGTAACTGGAATAATGAGCTCACACTGCTGCTTCTATTATTTCAGCAGAGAAGATGCCAGGCCCTTCCCCTGTGTCCAAAAGCCTGCCTAAAGCAAAGAGTGGACGATATGGAAATGGTCCACAAGTTCACAAAGTGTTAAGGAGTTGACAGACAGATAGCAAAACTAAATAAGTTCTGTTTCTTTAGGAAACCAGCCAAGATTTTATAATGCTACCATGCTAAAAGCTCAAACTATGTAGGTGGGGTTTTTCTCCCTCATATAACACTCTTCTCTCCAGTCACATACAATTCTGACACCTATAAATTGTTCAGTGGGGAATAAAAACAATACCTAGTGGAGGTTTTAAGAATCTGCACAACCTGCCATTGATTGAAATTTTGTTTCCTGTAGATGTTAACATCTTTATAACAAAATCACAAGCTTACAAGCTCCTCAGCAGGTGTGCATTGAAACAAGTCAAAAAAGTCCAAGTCTCTGATAATGATCCCAAAAAACCAGACTGAAATCATGCTTCAATTTACTTAAAGAAACCCATGTGATTCTCAGCCCACATGCAAGAATTCTAAAGGTCTTTGGTTATACTGCATCACAAATATAAAAATCTACTAATATTACCTTATCTCTGCAAATTTTAAGATATTTCTACCTATTGATAGGTAAAGCTAATTTTTAGCTTCTGACTTGCTTGATTCAATTACACTGTGGTGGAAGCATAAAGAAGTTAATACAAGATTTTCAAAAGTGTAAATGAATGGGTACTTTGGGTTGGGGATGAGGTGGACAAACAACAGTCTCCCTGAAGCCCTCCTTGATCCTGAGTATCTTTGGCTCAAGACAGTCATAGTGTGCACAGTTTTATTTCTTTACCTTTCACTAGTGAGTAAGAGATGCAAGGAGGTCAATTAATTCCTCTTCAGGGAGGTAATAAATTTCACCTCTTCTTGGACAATAGGTTCAACCCAAGGGGAAACCAGATTTTATTAAAGCTGCTCCTCCATTCCCAAAGCACAAGTCTCCTGTCCCAGGGCACAACCTCATAATTATTTTGCTAACTTGCTCATAGCACATCCAACATTTCACACTGTGCACATCAACAAACCAGTTCCATTAAGAAAAATCTGAAAATATGTGGAATTGAAACATTTTCTAACCCTTGAAAACAGATTTTGAGAAAAAGCAATTTTACTTGGCATAATTAGCAGCATATTTGACTCAGAATGAAAAACAAAAATACTAACTTTTTTCCTTAAGAATTGTGGATTTTGACAAACACACATTTTTGTTTTGGAATCTGTACTTTCTTCTTGGTTATGGGTAAGAAACAGATTTAGGAAGCAAAGGTTCTTAGTTCAACCTGAAAAGACACTGCTAAAATATGTATTGAGAGCCAAAAAGTAACAATAGACAAATTTTGCCCACATGGGATTCTTCCCAGATCATTTGATAAAGTAATTTCTTGTTTGAAATAAAACTGAGTTTTACAGAGAGAGAAATGAGAATCTGCTTTGTAACACCCATTACTAGTTATTTACCCACACATGCACCAATCCAGTACTTAAATGCTTATTTTCCCACAAGTTTTTTTGTAACCTAAAGCAAGTGGAAATAAACCAAGGATAAGGCCCAGGGGCTGGATGATTGTGATTAGAAGATAGGAAAAAGGATGGAGATTGCATCAAAACAGTTTGAACAGAGTTTTGTTTCATTTCTGGTCAGAATAGAGCAATCAAAAGCCAAGAAGATTTCCCCTTCAAGATTAACACACCCTTTTATCTGCTAGAACCTCCCAGACATTTTACCACCCACATATGCAAACAAACAAGCTTATATAACTTTATATAAGTGTTGTGAAGAAAATATTGCACAGGGGAGCAATTTATAAAGACCCTTTTCTAAAGAAGAGATGACTTCAAGAGACTTGCAGACACATATTTTGTGCCAAAGTAAAACATTCCCTCTGAGCATGACTGATGTCAAGAGACTGTTGGTAGTTCAAAAGCTGAAACTCAGAAACCTGCATGAATGTGATCTCAAAAAGCAGAGAAAACATGATTTTTCAAATGCTTTCAAAAATGCTGTTCACTTTGAATGTTTTTTTTTTTTTTTTTTTTTTTTGTTTGGTGTTGGGATCTGAAGTTTGGAGGCTGAGCAGCAGGAAATGCATTCAGTCAGATCACAGGGCTGGGATTCTTTTAGGGAATGGCTGACAGTGAGTACAGTGTGACAGCCAGAGGTGGTCTTAAATTGATTTCTCAGGTTGTATTTCCTGACCTCCAAGGTCTCATGTAAATCCCTCCAGTCACATGGCTGCTAGGACTGGGTGAAAACGTGTGTCCTGCCCTCTCCAGGCTGCAGGGTGGCTGATCTTTACAGATCTCCCCCACAACGAGAACCTGGAGCAGCTCACCTTGACCTGCAGGAAGCGACACAGGGGAAGAAATGTTCCTCTCAGAAGACAATCAAAGCTTTGTGGAAAACACAAGGAATGGGCAGGAAATGGAGATTCCAAGCTAGATTGAGGCATTCTCCTGCAGAACAGCCCTGGGAAGCTCAAGAAGATACAAATTGCTGTGATTCCAGCTTTGGGCTGTGAGATCAGGCAGGCTGAAGTCTCAGAGAGCTGCATGTGAGTCACAGGGGGAGATGCACAGCAGCTCTTCAGGCCATGAGAACCAGCAGCAGCAACAGGGAAGCAGAAACTCAAATGGAAATTCCTGGAGGAAGCAGAGTGCAGCGTTGTATCAGCTGAAATGGTGACAAGTCTCAGCTCTGCATCTCAGTTTTGTCTTTCCATATTTCTTTTTTAGGTGAATAAATCCTCATGTCTTGGTAGGCTGATGGAGAAGACCAGATTTTTGGAAGAGGGGGAAATGACAGAGCACATGCCTTTGCTTAATCAAATGAATGAAGGCAAGGATACAGATGAATGACTTCCAAAAAAAAAATCCTGAGGTGATCAGTAGAACAGATAAGGCATTGCTGTGTTCCATCTACACTGGATGTTCTAGAAATTCTAAATACTTCAGGTGGGAGAAAGACACCTGGCCAGAACAGGTTAAATGTTACTTTTTTCTGAAGACATGGGTGTACATAGGTGGCATCCACCCTGGAAATTCAGCTCTTCACCTCAAAGTTTTACACTAAAGGTATCTCACAGAATGTTCTGGTCATCTGTCTGAATTCATGTATCTTTAAGTGCAAAACACTTCAGTTCCTCTTCAGTCTGGCACAAAACACTGCTGCTCCTGCTGCCTGCTCTTCTTCTTAAGTGGCATTTTTCTTCCCAATTCCATATCCATCCCCCAATGACAGCTCTCTCAGACAATAGCCTCCCAAAATTCCTGGCTGGGTTGCTTTCTCAAAGTATTTTCTGTGGAAAAATTAGCTGCCAGGAATGGCAGGAATTCTCTGGCTGAGCCACTGGTCATTGTAGGGAAATGTAATTTCCTGCTTTGCTGGATAATGCCACAGTCGTAGCCACAAGAAAAGTTACTTTTCTTTAAAAAAGAGAGTAAAAACCAAAAATCCACGAGGGAGTTCATATGTCTATTGGCAGAAGAAACAGAGCTGCACATCATGATGAATGAGGATCTTTATGGTTGTCTTGTACCCTATAAATCAGGATTTGAAACACCAGTGCACACATGCAAAGAGCAAGCTATGAGAGAGGCAGTATGATGCTAAACATTTTTCTAGTGGCAAGTCAGATTTTATAGAAACTGTGGGAACATAACAGAAGATTGTTGAGGATAATTATAAAAGTGTTGAAGTGACCTGCAGCTGAGGTGTAGAAAAACACATATACCAGCTGTTGCTTAGCTTTGTGTGCTGGGTAAGTTCAATGTCTGTGTTTCAATAACAGACAATAGACAATAATAGACTTACAGGCACTCAACTGAACATGCTGGAGATTCCTTCCCTGTTGTGGGAAAGATTAAAGCAGGGAGGTAATCTACATCTGTGACAGCCCCTGAAATGCAGGTGAAAACAGCAGGTTCAGAGATCCTCTAGAAGGACCAAGCAAGAACTGAGTTCTCTGGTGTCCCTGCCCACGTGGCTGTGCCCAGGTGCTGCTTGGGGATCCCTAGTTTGACAAGGTAATGAAAATAAATTTTCTCTTTTAATTTCATTCAATGTTCTGTGGTCATCCCTGGATCCTGTATAAGCCAGCTGCACAGAGACCCAAACAGGCCCTAAGCAGCCATTATTTATCATTCTGCTCATTATTATTCATGAACTTCCTTCTGCAGTGGAGCACATCCAGCCACATCCCTCACTGACATCACGGGCAGAAGATGCATTTCACCTTTCTCGTTTCTGAAAGCCAGACTGCCACTTAAAGCTTGCAGAGGTAATTAATTCTCATGCTGAAGGGACTTAAATGGGCAGGCAATGGCACTAGCCATGCCATGGCTTTCTATTACTAATTACCTCTATTGAGCATGAATAAGCTGCTGGCCAGACAAATATTCATAGAAGCCCGACTGAGGTTCGGCATCAATTCCATCCATTTTTGGATCACTACTGCTGACTCACCACAGAAATGCTGCCTCCTTCCACTGAAAGGTCACAGACTCACTTTGACTGGATGCTCTCTGTTTCATCTTCGTGTTTAAAGGCAGGTGAACACCAACATCCCAGCAGGGCACTCAGAGTTTGGCCCAGCTGAGCCCTGAAAGGCTCCATATGTCCCACTGCTGTTACCATATCTTGATTCCCACTGCCCCTCCACACATATGAAACCCTCCCAGCCTGCAGGGCTGAACCATTAAAGTGTGAACCATTAACCACCACCCCTTGAGCTGATGATCCAGCCAGTTATTACCCATATAGTAGTCTGCCCATCAAGACCGTAACATCCCAAGCAGCACATGAGGGTGGTGTGGCCAGTGTCAAGGTGGGTGACATCCATCACTTCTCATACACAAATCTAGTCACTTCAGCATGGAACAGTCAGTCAAACATTATTTATCTCTGGTACATCTATGTTTGCTGTTCCCAATCACCTTCCTCTCTATGCTCCCAGGAGCAACCTCTGCTAGAAATGATCTGCTGTTCAAAGACAGGTGGGGTGCTTGTCTTCAGTTATCAGGGATCTTTGAGAGCTGGGAGCTTCCAAAGCTGACAGTGTGTGATATCACTGGGATATCACCTACCACACGTGAGTGCTTCCCTCCTGATCCCACGCCCTTGCATGGGCTGCCATTTCTCAAGAGATCCGTGACTCAACCTTCTTTCACTGCTGGTAGCTTGACAACACAGAGGCTGGGATGGCTTCAGTGGTGAAAGTTGAGGCACAGAAAGCACAGGGTACACCTTACCTGCAGCTGTGGTCACTAACTCATCCACCCCATTTGTTGATGGGAACATTTTCCTTGTTTTTTTCCATCTACCACTAATGTAGCAGTAAAAGCTGTTCTTGCTTTCCTTGATATTCCTTGAGAATGTTGACTCCAGGAGATCTTTGACTTCCCTAATGCCACTGCTACATTCACCCAGAACATTTCAAAATTCCTCTTTCAAAGGCCATTCCTGTTCCTATCTCTTGTATTCTACTTATTTTTGCACTGGAGCCATGGGTTATGTGTGTGTAGCTAAGCCAGTCTCCCAATACACTTACTTACATCCATGAGTAGAAGGATGAGCTGTTACTGTGCTAAGAGGAGGCTGACCTTAAAGACCTGACATGCTGAATCTTTCAAGCCAAAGTAAATTACTATCTGCTATTTCTGTCAGGGCTTTACCTTCCAAAATTTAATTACCTGAATTTAGAGATCTCCAGGTGTTAAGAGGGTAATGACTTTAGACCAACCTTATATACTGAGCTATGTGAAAAATCTCAGCCTTGCATGTAAAGTCTCATGCAAGGTGCTGGAAGCATTGCTACAAGAGTCAGAGACTGTTACATGTGCCCACAAAGTGGTGACACCTGGGCTGCAGAAAGATGTCCTCAGTGTTTCCTGCTTCCAATGCATTGAGCTCATCACATAGCAGGGCAGATGACAGAAACAAGGGCGTGGATCTGAGACCTGTCATTATTATCTGAGAGGGCAGGTGCAGAGCAACGCATTTCTCAGGCTTGAAACCAAGGAGAAAAGAAGGCAGCAGCTGAGGATGAGGATCTGTGCTGAAGCTGAAGCAACAGGTACAGTAATTGGCAGAGAATTTGACTGAAAACCAAATCTCAATTTTTTTCCTGTTGTCACTATAGCTCCGAAATCTGGAGGACAAATTGCAATTTCATTTTTCATGAACACATGCACAATGGAAAATGTCCAAAATCCTGAGCTGCTGCAAGTGAAACAGACTGGACTCAATGATGTTCCCTTTCAATTTGTTTTTACTCAAACCAATATCAAAATGTGAAGATATTTCAGAAAAAAAAGCCCTATTATGTTGGTAGATCATTACTGCTGCACAACTGGTGCTGCAAACAGCTTGATCAGCCTTAACCCTCTCTCCTCACTCTCCCCTTATTGCTTGACTCTGATTCTAGGAATTAGTTTATTTTTTTCCTACCAGACTCTAACATTTATATTGAGTATGCATCTAAAATGCCCTGCTTACACCAGGTTTGCAAAAACACTTGAAGTGTTGTCTGCATTTGTGGACAGAGAGAAAAGAAATTACAGGAGGCCTTTACAGCATACAAGAAAGTTACTGCCCTGAGAACAGTTGCATGACATATTCCTTTCATGACTCTCTAAACAATCAATGCTTTCTTTAAGATCTTCATTAGGCAATAAATGACATTATAGAGCAGAAAAGAGAGAAAAAAAAACAGGGTGCCAAGAGCATGGAAGGGACTGAGACAGGATGCTGGAATATGGAACCAAATAGCTAAGTAGAACAGCTAGGAGGAGGTTCAGATGTCACAGGACAGAGGTTAAACATAAACAGCTTCTGAATTTTAGATTCCCCAAATTTTGGAGACTATCACATTTTTGGGCCATCAGATAAGTGCAGCAGATGTTACTGGGTTGGATCTCATCCCAAGCTCTTTCTTGCTTTCAGACAGGAGCTTGAAAACCCTGGAAAAGCCTTTGTTGACTTCATGTTTCTACCAAGCCCTGCCATTCCCAGTGCAGAACATAAAAATAATGAGTTGGCAAATAGCTTTATAAAGTCTTGGAGGCTAAGGCATCCAAGGAAACAATCTACTGAAGAAATTGAACTGTTGCATGTGTTTTTTAGGGAAAAAAAATTTCCATTAGACAAACACATTTATTGTTTTAAAAATCCAGTGTCCCCTATTATTGGTACCCAATCAACAGCAATAAAAGAGCAAAGAAAGTATCACTAGGAAAATACCTTCTCCTGGCCATTACAGTTACATAAATAAATAGGTTAGCTACTGAATTGTGCTTTGGGTAAAGGCAAGTCCAAGCTATGGATTCTGGAAAAACATGAAGCATCTGCCTCTGTTAAAAGCATTAACAATGAGGATACATGGTCCATGACCCACCTCCCAAAGTTTAGGTCTTACTAAGGCCCAGCTTCCAAAGAATGCCAGGATGCAGCATGGCTGTGGGGACATGGTTAAGCCTGATGTCCATCAGTACATGGAGAGTCTGTGCTATCAGCTAGAATTGAGTGAATCAGAGTTAAAATAAACACAGAAGCGATCCAAACAAGCAGTCACACCCCAAAGCACTCCAGCACTTCCCCAAAAGCAGCAGCTTCTCTTCTGGTAGGATGCTCCACTGCTTCTTTATCACTCAGCTATGTCCTTTCTGCCCTTGGTATGCTACAGATTGCTAGAAGCAAAGAGAGCCTCCCTGCTCCCCCACATCTGATCATCCCTAATTACCTTTCCCACCCCATTAAACAAAACCCTTTCTTTAGAAACCTGGGGGGGTTTTGTGGTATCAGAATTGTTTCTCTACTTCTGTCAAGCACGCACAGACACACAAAATGTTCTTACATCATTAAGATGCAAAACACATTGTTCTTGAGCAAGTGTTTTCAAAAGCAATGTTTCCAAAGTCAGCATTTCCTGAAGCCAGTGCTTCCTAGGGGCTCCTTTGGATAAAAAAAAAAAAAGGTTTACATAGCTGATTTCTGCAAAGCCTGATGTTCCAGTCAGCCAATTGTGCAAAACTCTTGCTATAGGCTTAGGAGCCTCCACTGTGCCATTCTCTTGCTGCAGTCTCTGCACTAGCTGCCTCTCTCAAACCACAGCATCTCTCCCTCCTCCCCTCCTTGCAAAGCAGCACAGCTGTAACCTAGCCCAAAAGTTTTGGAACTATCACAAGTCTAGAACCATCATCACCAGTTACATCCCTTAAATACACCAGCACTATATTTCTGCTACATAAGGTGTTTAATGGTCAATTAATTTACTGCATGGGCAGTAAAAGTACAGAAATGAGTGTGCCAGAGTGTCAGGGGAAATAGGAGCAAGGTGGCAAAAGAGGAAGAAGGAAGAATGACTGGAATTAAGAGCAACCTGGAAGCCTTGCACAGGCTGCCATATTCCCAGCTGGTCAGATCCCAGCTGGCAAAGTGGGGAGCACGTCCCAGGAGGAGTGGCAAGCACAAGCACAGGGAGGGCCGTGGAGTCGCAGTATCTGCTGCTGTGAAACAGCATCAAGCACTGAGCAGGGTGAGGCAGCTGGGGCGGGGAAACAGACCAGACAGGAATGGGGAGATTCCTACCAGGAATGAGATTCCTGGTTCATTCAGGACTCTTGTCTGTTATTGTTTCCTTCTTTCCCAATCTGTGCTGGGAGCAGGAAGAAAGGGGAAATGGTATGTCATTCAGAGCACAGTGCTCGACCCGGACTTACCAAATCTGCCTTTGATAAGCACCCTGAACTTTCTAAGTCTCCATTTCCTCACCACTTCCTTCACCCCGGGATGGTATTTACAAGTGGCTCAGTGCTACTCTCAGGTGTCACACAGCAGGGTAAAACACCTCCTCCTCCAACCATGTGGTGCTTGTAAGACTTCACTAATCTTGAAAGTGCATTCACTAATATTTCTTCATTACTCTGCTAATATTTCTTTTTTTTTTTTTTTTTTTTTTTTTTTTGGCTCATCCTCAGTAATATTATTCATTACTTCTCTAGCTGTTTACTTTACTTCTCTTTTTTTATTAAGGAGGAAATCCTACTTAATGCCCTCCTGGGATTTCAAAATCACTCATTTGCAGCAGGTTAATAGTAACTGAATGGCAAATCTGTCACAAGCAGAAAGCAAAGGTCTGGAACACAGCTGAGGCAAATAGCTAATGTACAAAACGACAAGGAGGTGGATGTGATATGTAAGAGGACACTGAATTAGGTTTCTGGAAGCCAATCCAAGGAAGGTCTTTTTCAATCATTGCGCAAGATTTTTTGCTTTCCTCATCCAACAGAAGGCAGAGGTTGGGAAACACTCATCCCAGGGAGACACCTGAAGCCAGACAAGCATTGAGCCTGACACTGGGCGTGCCCTCGTTGGGGCGCTGAGGCGTGTGAGCGCCCCATTTAGAGAGAGATAGAAGATAGCAGCTTGTTCCTGAGCCAGCGGGTTCCTCAGCTCAGTCCTTGTCCGAAGCTGCCAGCAGGGATGGCCAGGTGAGCAGCCAGGCTCCAAAGGAACCTGCTCCATCCCCCCTGTCCCCACCGTGCTGCACACAGCCTTCCTACAGTCCCCTTTCTCCTAATGATCACATCAAGATCCAGAGTTGGGACATGGCAAGACAGACTGAGCTCCCAGTCAGGACAGGTACCACAGAGAGACAGCCTTTAAGATTTGGGCTCTTTTGCTAAAAGTATACTTTTAGATTTGTCATTTATACTTCAGGATGTTACGTGCCAACAGTTCGACAAAATATTCACGTATGTGAGAAGTGCTGCTTCAAAGAGAGCAGCCTTTGAAAATAAAATAAAATAAAATAAAATAAAATAAAATAAACTGGACTTTAAGCAGCACAAGGAGAGCAGGCATCAGTAAAGTTGGGGATCAGCTAAGCCACCCCTGTAGAAATGTAAACATCAGGAGAAGACAGCTTTCCTGCCTACGTATTTTTGTTGTTACACTTGTAAAGCAACAAATCACACTTTAAAAATTACTCCACGCACACACTTGAAGCTGACAAAACAGCTTTCCACTAGTGATTAACACATGGCAAAGCCAACTCCACCACGGGTTAAGCTCTAGAAGGAAGTTACTACATGTGTTTGTTGTTGTGTTTGACATGAACCAGAGGCTAAATCAATCCATGGGACCAACAGCACTTGCATGAGCGTTCCCAACTCTCTGTTAAAGCAGCATCAGGTCCCACCATTACCAAACTTAACACACAAGCTGTTCAATGGACACACCAAGACAACCATAAAAACAGCTTAATAAATAATGTTGCAACTACCTATTTGTCTTCAATATTGAGGCAATTAAGGTAAACAATTAAACCTTACCTTCATTCCTTTAGTGATTCCATTTTTCTTAGATATTCCACTTTTTAAGAGGTTATTCTGTTTCTGATGGTGATGATGGTGTAGGTGTCCATTGCAGACAGCACTGGGATTAGCCATCTGTTTAAATTAGTCAGATTCTCAGTTCTTAAGGGTGTCTCAGGTCTTTCTACTGTAAAAAAGGCAGTGGGATGAGAAGATAAAGTTCTTGGTTAAGGCCTGAAAGGTATCCAACTGGTCTGTCAGGATTTTCCAGGATGAGAGGAGGAACTATCTTTTGCAATATCTTCAAAACGTAAAACTTTCTTTCATACAGCTTCAGCCCCAGCAAGCTAGAATGCGAAACACATAGCAGGAGGTGTGCTCTTAAAATCTCTGAAAAATCCTGCTCATTGCTGGCTCTGGCATGAGCACGGCTCCTGTGAGTCAACAAGGCTGCTGCAGCTATCAAGAAGTGGGTGGATTCAGAGGCGGGGACACTTAAAGATATATTACCTCTTAAATACCTCCCAGGGAGAAACCTTGTTGCTTTTCTCCGAATTACTCTCAGTCTGGAGTGATGACACTCCTTATAAAACTGCCCAAACGTTTGGAACAGAGTAATCTGTAAAATTACATGGTTTGTTTTGCTAAGAGTGCATTAGCTGAAAACTACTATTACCCTGAGTAAAGCAGAAACCCTGTAAAAAATTTATTTTCGTCTCTTCTTATATGAGTAGCGTGACAGACACAACATTTAAGTAATTTAATAATTTAAGTAATAAATTGAAAATTTTATTTCTGCAGACCTACAGATCTCACAGACACATGCACAAATATTCACTAGAGTGATCTGTCCCTTTAAGCTTGGTTTGGTAGTAGTAGGATAAATAGCATGCTATTACAGTGAATGAGAAAGGGAATTTTACACAGCTGATTCATTTAGTTTTAAAACAAGTCAGGCTTTAATCACATGTGAAACTACTAAGGATGACTAACATGCATCATTTCTTTTAAGAAAAAAAAGCTTTGAATTGTGAAAATGCATTTATGGTCTTTGCTAAATCAAATTCTCGTCCTTCAGATTTTAGTGACAAAAAGTAAAAGTAGAAGCATCTCTGGCAGCATTTAATAGAATCCCTTCCTCCCAAAATAATTAAAATTAGTGTGGAGACAGATTAAAGAAAAGCTGTAACATAAAATCAGTTCTGAAAAACAGTTAGGATGAAAGGCTGGGAGAATAAAAATACTTGAAGTTGTTTAACTAGAAAAAATTGCTATGCCATCCTGGCAATGAAATGTAAGATATATACAGAAAGAGCAGCCTAGAACTTGAGTATGTGGAATGCAGGACATGAAATTTTAAACAAACCACTGTGAAAATACACAGGGGAACACACTGTGTTGGTTTTGAAAACTTATCTTAGACACATATTAAATTGCTAAAATATATTTTCTTCTTTGAAGTAATATGCAAAGTGAGATATCTTCAATGTAATAGACAATTTTTGGGTCCTGCTTAAGAGTAATCTAAATTTAAATTGATAAGAGTAGTATTTTGAGTGAAAAAAATAACCCCTTAACTGACTAAAATGACACAGAAGCAATAAAACATCAAAATGTTTTTCTTCACAGTTTACAAGATTCACCATCAGAAATTAGACTTTTTATCTTTTTGGTGTTTTTCCTAGGCAAGAATACCTCATTCTGTATGAATCAGTCTTGTTTAGGTTTCATTAAGGCATCTGTAAGTACAGCTCAATGAGAAATGAATTGTGAGCACCTCTGCCAGGTGCTCTTCCCAACCTTTCAAGGCACAAAGCAATAAAACTAATGTTATTGTAATTTTAGTTTTCCAATGTCTATAATATTTAAGATAACAAACAAATAGAACTAAAAAATATCACATTTAAATATGAATTTAAATTGAGCAATTAAAAAAACCAACTCAGAGAAGAGCTGCCCATTTGGATGTCTGTTAACCATGACCTAAAAGCCAATGCTCACAAAACAAACACCACTAAAAGCTAACTAAAATTCCTGTCCTGGTCCTGTTCAGAGCAAAAGATTTATAGAAAGGATGAGTCTGGCCAAATACACAAAAATTATCTGTAAACAGAATGTGGTATTTCTCCTGCAGTAAAAAACCAAAAAAACCCAACAACAAAAACCCTCCCAAACCTAAACAAACAAGAAAAACCCCAAAAAACCAAAACCAATCAACCAACCAAAAAAAGAAAAAAGAAAAAAATTGCCAAAAGAGTAACCAAACAAAAAACCCAAATCAAGCCAGAAAAAAACCCCCAAAATAATTGTGCCTTTCACAACTCTATCTTACTCAAACCTATTACTCAGGCTTCTCTATACTTATCTATCATGTTACCTGCACCTAAATCTATTACTCAAAGATATGAGGGTGCCTGGACACTGGAGGAAGGACTCAGTAATTGTCTGCTTTGCAACACCAAAACCACCACTAGCAAGACCCCATTTTTATCATTCTGGGAAGTGGGAGGAAATCATTTGCTGTGCTGACTGTACAAGAACTGCCTGTATTTAACTTCAGGGGACACCAACCCTACAAAGATTGTATGTGCACTTCTCTTTAGTGGTTTGGGTACTGGTCACTCTTCATATTTTGGCAAGAAGATGGTGAATTTCTAAGATTACCAGCAGACCACACACCATGTTCTACAAAAATGCTAGTAAAGTTTGCAAACATGACTGCAATTACTATAAATCTGTAGGAAAACCATCAATGAATCCCCAGGTTCTAGGTTATGAATCTCCAGCTTCTAGGTTTTATTCCTTGCTTTGTCATCATTCTGTTTGCTAATTCACATTGAAATCAAGATAAAAATGTTTAAGTCCTGTTTAAGTGTTCTGAGAAAAATTGTTGAGGAGTATGGTGCAAAATTGAAGAAAAATATAAACAGTTAATTAGCCAAGGTTTAAGAACAGAGCAGAGAGAACAGAGAAGGGCAGGGCTCTGTCTATGTAGTCTCCCAGTTTTTGAAGAAAATCACTTTTCTGGCAAACAATTCCACTGTTACACAGGACAGGTTAATAGGCTGAACTCTGCTGATGCACTCAAGAAATGAGGAAAAAACATTCTAACCTTCCATTAGACTTTTGGCCCAGTCAGACATGTAGTGTCATCATAATGGTCACAATGACCCCATTTAAAATAACAATACTGGATTCACAGTGCCCTCATTTATAATAGCAGTACTGGATTACCTACCAATAAAAAAAAAATGTTGCAAGAAAGCATGAGAGCTCATCCCAGAAAACTGTCATGTCATAATCCAGCAGGATTTCGTAGGATTCCTGCTCATCCCAGACTACTGTTACTTACAGCAGAGTTGTGAAATGGCCTTGCAATCTAATTGCAAGACCTTGGTAATTTCAGTTCATGACAGATTCACATTTAAATACTTGAAACACTTAAATATTGAAACAATAAGGGTCTAACCAAATATACCAGGTAGCTTTATGCTTGTTTTGAGTGGACAAACTCTGATGTCAAACAAGAGCTGAAAAAACTGGGAACTCAAGACTATTTCTCTGTTAAAATCCAAGATTCTAACAGTGTTTACATTGGCAGCTGGTAATGGAGCACACATTTTTGTTCTCACAATTATTTCCCTCCCAACAGAAATCCATCTCATAACCTCTGTGTACCACTGATGACTTATATTTATATTTGATGTATGTGGATGCATGGATGTTGGAGGCAGTTCCTGCCTTGGATATGTAGATGACTTCATGGATAAATAGGGAGACACCATAACAAGACAGCAAGAGCAAGTACCAGCCATCAGCTGGTCAGTCACCCTCAGGGTGTCCTTTGAGGAATTCACATTTTACCAGCACCAGCTGCAGAATAAATTTCCTAAATTCTTACACAGAAGAGCCCCATAGCTGTGTTTGCTTCTGAGCAGGGACATGCCACTACAGCTGGGGATAGAAGTGCACAGCAGTACTGAAAGGTACTTGCACAAGCTGAAGGATGCTCAGAGTGGTGTGACACTGGCCAGGGAATGATGGAGCACCCAGAGGCAGGGCAGAGGCGGCTGCACACGGGCAGTGTTGCAAGAAGGCAGGGCATGGCACAACAGGCAGGGCTCCTCCGTGTCTGGCAGGTCCTCACAGCCCTGCAGAGCCTGGGCTGGCACAGCTCCTGACACCTCTGCACTCCTCCTTCCTCAGCAACATGACAAGACAGTGCCTGAATGCCTCAAGCATTTAAAGGGGCTGCCAGCCTGCTTTCTTAGGCAATATTATCAGAACCAGTTTTCTGACTGCAGTGGATAAGCTTTGAGTACTCATAGCAGCAGGAAATTGTTAAGATTTCCTGTCTAATACAAATATCTGATTGATAAATGATACACAAATCCAGTTAGGAATCTGTATCTAACCTGAGGACATTTGTAGCACCTGTGACTTTCATCTCCTTGCAAGGATTAAGGCTTCATAAATTGCACAACTGATACAGTTCTGTCCTTATCTTCTGATACAAAAATAAAATAAATCTGTCTAGAATGTTATAATCTGACAAAACCAACATTAATTCAAAAAAATCACACCAAGACAAAAAGAATAACCATAAGCAACTAAGAGCCTGCTGCAAAAATCCAGCAGCAAGCACAAGAGAGCCCAGAGCCTTCTCCTCTATCTTCCTGCAGTTACAAGGCTGATGCCATTACTACACTCTTATCTGGAAATATCTCATAAAGTTGAACCTGCAATTACTCCTTAAATGAAAAACTTAGATAACTAGACCTAGTGATGCCAATAGAACTATCAGCCAAGCCAAAGGCTAAAAAAACCACTTTACAAGAACTAGGTGAAGGCAAAATCTCATTCCTGGGACATTTCTCTACTGACCTCTTTCAGCAGAGATGTGTTCCACAGCCATGCAACCTCCAAAGCTGTGCAAGGCAGATTTCAGTTCACTTCTCCAAGACCTCTGCCAGTCAGGCTGATTTGTTTGCAGGGCTCTGTAGTTTGCCAGGAACCAGTGTGGCACTGTCATTGTTTCCTCTGGACATGATGAATGGACAGGGGCAGGGGCAGCTCTGTGTCATCACCACATCGATTCAGACAAGTCATTCTTCACCAGAAACATCTGGAACATCAAGGCAACTGATACTTAACCAGGTAGACAAATCTCATTATTATTATTATTATTACTAATAAAACTGAACAAAACAGACATAGCTTTAACCTATGTTTAATGATGATGTAAATGTCAGCCTCTGAACAGGAAATTATGAAGTGATTTCACACACAAAAGTTAACAATTATTGTTTACTGTTCTTGTAATGTAATTTTTCAGTGCTTCCAGAAGCATGAGATTTATGCAGGCCCAGATGAGAACTTGTAATGCTACTCAGTCTGGGAGGGGGAAAAAAAAAAAGTAGCATTGCAAAATACTCCATTTTTTAATCTAACAAGTGGCTCTGTTTTGCAATTCTTACTCATTCAATGAAGCACTTCATTGAATTAGACCCAGTGAGCTCAATAGCCTTACTCATGCAAGTAGTAGTTATGCTTCAAAACCCTTTTATTAGAATTACTAAACTTAGTGACATGATACAGTAAATTATTTGCCTTCCCCATTGCAAGTGAACAAACCATTTCAAGACATGCCACAGAATCAGATTTCTGTGTTAAATGTGACTCCATACACA
Source organism: Oenanthe melanoleuca (assembly GCF_029582105.1). Lineage (NCBI taxonomy): Eukaryota > Metazoa > Chordata > Aves > Passeriformes > Muscicapidae > Oenanthe > Oenanthe melanoleuca. Next base: position 103,292,305 of record NC_079336.1, on the reverse strand, counting down.
GGCTCTCTGGATATTCATTTCTTCTTGTCATTGCCTACAGTTTTGTTACTCACCATTTCAGTTTTGTTCATCCTATCTCTTAGGAAAATACAGGTTGAGAGAGAAAAAAAACCAAGCAAAACTCCCAAACCTGTGTTTGCCATTTATGGTAAGAGGTGGTAGTTGGGTTGCCTTATAAAAACTTAATATTTTTCATTCAGTTGCCTCATGATACTTTACTATGGTTGACATTAGTTATTTTTACCCTACACTGTCAAACAGATGGAAGAAACCAAAATATTGTTCACTTTACCTACTTAACTGTAAACATTCAAACTCTCAAAAGCTTTGTCAGATCAAGTTTTTTTTCTATTTTCACTTGTGGAGAATTTCTTTTGACTATTGAGAGTTTTGCTCTCCCTATGGCTTGGCACAAATAGATGCAATTCTGTTTTAAGCAGACTTAACTGCAATTCTTTTTCAATTTCATGCCTCACTGAAGTCAATGGAGCTCTGAAGAAGCACCAAGTGTCAGATGGGAGACTGAAAAGAGGAATGAGAATTGAGAAATCCATTCTAGAAATTGCTGCCAAATGCAGAAAGGGCAACTATACAAAATTATCTCAAGAGTTTTTGTAAATCCATGAGTTTTGAGACAGGTGTTTTCTTAAGCTGGTTCAAGGCTTATATTTATATTTATCATTTTGACAACAAGATAAAATATTATTCCTTACTTGAAGTTATTGTATTAAAGGTTCAGTGCAAAAGTTTGAAACACCCTGAATTTGTTTCTGAAGCTTTAGGAACAGAGTCTGGTATTCCAAAAACAGTGCCATGTTTCAGGAGCCACAACTCCAAGAGTTCAGTTCAAAGCTGGTACATACACCAGAAAATAAAAAAAAATCCACAGAAGGTTTCCCAGAGCAGCAGGTCCTATTCAACACAATTTTCAGTCACAAAAGATTTTCACTAAACCCCCTCAAATTTATTAGAGTCTTTTAACTCTTCTTTCCTGTGATATGTTTGTTTTTATATTCCATGTAATCTCTAACTTCAATCTTATGCACAATAAACTTGTCAGACTTCAGTAAAGAGCTGGAATCAAATGTTACCATTTTCCAGTCTCTACAGTTCTCTTTTGAAACAAATCCCTATTTGAACAAAGCATATTTCATATCACTGGAGAAGAGTTGGGCAAGTTGGGCCTTAGAGTACTTTCAGACAGGTGAAATTCCACTATCCATCCATTCATGCCTTAGGTGGGGAGGCAGCTATTGCAACTATTGCAGCTGCATTTAGCAGCCTATTGCCTGCAGTGGATTTCAAAGCAACCAATCCTGTGCTGCTTTTTCAACACTGCTAAAATTTCATCAAGTTGTACAGATCAAGAACAGCTTGGTCAAGACTACAACCAGCCATCAAGATGAGCTACAACTTGCTCTGAGAGCATGTCCTTCAGCTGCAGCACTCTCCCTGTAGCTGGCAGACATCTGAAACACTCTCTTACCTGGAGTGGCTGCTCTCCTCACCTGCTGTGCACCATGCTGGAAACAGCAGCTGATGTCATAGAGTTACTGCATCATTACAGTTCCTTTGCATAAGCTTTCCTTCTCTCCTTTTTATCTGCTAAAAATGGAGCAGAGGTGACTCATGACTCAGGACTGAGATAAGCAAAAATGAAATACTCAGCAGTAAAGGCTCAGCTAGGGTTTCCACTGCCTGAGCTGGTTCCCTGCTTATGCTCATCCATGGGATAGACAAATTCCTGGTATCATCTCAGCCCCTTGGAGCATGCCACAGCTCTGGGGGGCCTGGCTGGATCCCCACCCCAGCCTCTCCACAGTGCCATGCTTTATCTATGCAGTGCTGCTGCAAGGTCTGGCTGATGCTCCAGAGCTCCAGCTCATCCCCTTTACCAGAGGCTGGTAAATGGAGAAATCCCCATAAACTAAACAGGACATCTCCTCTTCCAAGTAAATGAGTAAAAAAACTATTTTAAAAATAGTAAACTAACTAAGTTGTTTTCTGTACATTATCAGTGTGAATGAAAAAGGTGTGTGGGAGGAGAAAAAGTAGTCTTAGGTTTTATTCTAAGTTTTCTTCCTTATAGTTTCTAGTAATAAACTTTCTCTTTGTACCATTTAAAGTGAAGCCTGTTTTGCCTTCCTCCTAATCCTATCTCACAACAACAAAAAAAATTCAAATTAGTAAACCAAAAACCATTACAGTTTAATAGACTGTTTTCATTGAAAACAGGTGTATAGAGGAAAACTTTGCCAGTCCTAGAGGCCAGTTTAGCTCCCAGGATTTCTGGTCCTGGTAATGCAGACAGCAGAGCAGTGGCCCTTTCACTGCTCTTTTCTCTCTGACATGCAAGGCAGTGGTGGAGCACATCTGGCAGAAGCACCTGTGCACAGGGACCATTTTCCACAGCCCTGGGAGACAGCTGACATCAACAGTACAGGATGTGCTACTCCTTGTCATGGAAGAATTCAGAATTATCATACTGCTTTTAGCCTTTTAAAAGAGAGACAATTACATCTTTATTACTGGATTTCTGAGGCCAGGAGACATTATAAGTCATTAGATTCATGATTAGAATAATTAAATTCAAGATTAGTCCAGTTTTACTCAGACAGTGTAGCCCTCTCCTTGACCTAAGCCTGGTGCCCTGTTAGTGATCTGAGTTTGAATGAAGGATCCCTCAGGAAAACTCTCTGATGTAACTAGAATTGCTCCACAGAGGAAAATGTAATACCTCAACATGTTCAGAATTACTCAGGACCAGATTTTGATGTTTAAGAAAAAGGAAAAAAAAACACACACAGAGACACAGACATACATACACATTCATCAGTTCTGTATAAAACCAAAATCTAGAGAGGAAGCTAAAAAATCCTGTGATCACTCTTGCAGTGAGTCATGGCCCTCTCCTCAGGGCTTTGCTGACTTCAGCTCTCTGTCCAGATTAAATTTTATACCTGGCTCTACCTAGGCCTAGTTTATATGTGCTTATATTCCTACTACTTAATTCACTATCTTACTGAACTTGATGAGAAACTTAGATATCAACCCTGACACCAAACACAAGAAGTCTCAGACCAAACCCACCTTCCACATGATGCTTAGAGAAATACTTTAATTAACCTCAGGAAGCAATTCAAGATAAATCCCAGATTTCATATACTACAGAAAAGCAAGAAAGTCATCCACACATTTGATTCTTCCACATTAATTAGAATTAATGCTTAATTAGAGCAGTCAGTGGGTTTCCCAGGAATTCAAACCACTGCTCACTATCATGACCTTCTGATAACACAGAACACCTTTAACTAAAGTATTTTTTAACAAACTGGCCACTCTCAGAACACCAAAGCTTTTCCTGCAGACATCCCTGCCTTCCTAGAGTTCCATGCATGCTTTTGACACTTCCAATCAAATCAATACAACTGTTCAGAATGTAAATTAAGACTGAAAAAATAATTGTTTAAAAAATGCACCAAAATTCTTGACCCTTTTTATATCATTCTTTAGATCATGATTATGAAATGTGGTTACAGTTTGGATTCTAAGGCATTTTGTTTCCAGGGTTGCCATGGCTTTCCTAAGACCTCATGTTGTACCTCTGTTGCTCAGCATCACTGTCAGTAAAATACAAGTTATTTTGGAACTTCCTAAAGGTATGAGACAGGTAATTATTACTGAGTGAACACCAGTAAAAAGCAAAGACTTCTGGGTTAACTGCAGCAACAAAAGTCAGGATCCTGCCTTGTTAAGTCTCTCTTCAGACCACACAGCATATATGATAATGTTTGATGTGTATTTTATTAGATACTGGTATATTCCAAATAATTCATCAGGGCTGTGATGGTTTTCTAAACAGGTCAAAGCTGATTCTCTTAACATGTATTAACTGGACACATCTTTGAGGTAGATACTGGGAGAAAATTCTCTTCCCATGCTCAGCATTCCAGCTGGCTCAGTTTTATCAATAGTCTAACAGGATCAGAGGATCTAATGTTTTTTCTTTAGATCCAGCTCCTGGAGCAATAGGACTTTGTTGTGAGATTAGTTTTTCTTTTTTAATTTTTTTTTTTTCCTTTATTTGTTTCCCTTTTAAAATGACAGCAGAGGAACACTTCAGTTCAATGTTTTTATATTTTCATATGGCCCTCAACAGGCACAAAGACAAAATCAAAATGAAAGCTGAGATGATAAATAGCTGTATGAACTGAGCTTCAAAATAAATAGCCAATATAGTGAGACCCATGTTGAATCTGAAACCTTGGTAATTCTGGCTGTGCAGAGTCTCAGTGTTCCAATAAAACCAAGTTAATAAACTGCATTTTTAATTTTCAACTGACCTTCTACACTTGAGTTTTATTTTCAGACCTTAATTACAGATAAGAAGCAGTTCACATTATTATTTCTGCTGCCCAGGGAATGAATAATCATATTTCATAAATTGTTTCCTATGTTTCAATATTTCTTTTGAGTCAAACCCAAAACTATTTAGCAAGTTTTTCCTAAACACTTAAAACTATTCTAATTGCCCTTTAATTTTTTTTTTTACCTTTTCAATTTGTCTCTAAATGGCAAAGATCCCATAATTGATAGACCATTTTCATAGTGAGAGACAGAAGTTCAAATTAATTCTCTGCCAGATTCATAACAGAGATTCTCAGCCCCTTTCTACACCAGGGATTTAAACCACAAAATTCCCTGCTTGCTTTCACTCTCCTCCCCTATAGCCAAATAAAATTTTATCCACGTTCCTTTAGGGCAAATTTCTCAGTGAAACAGATGCAGAAGGGTACAGAAATAAGTACTAGTTTGGGAAAATAAATTCAGAACTTCCTGGATCTTTTTTTACCTCAGATCTTTCCAATTTTTAGTAGTTCAGCAGTTTAAAATAAATATCTTTTAAAATCACTTATAAATCCACAAAATGTGACCTTCAAACCTTCATGTTCTTTATCTGGAGATTATTTAGATATTTTTTTACAGTGCACTTCACTGTGACCCATCAGTACCAGACTCCAATGAGCCACTGAAATGATGCATTGCAAGGTGTAGGCTCTTTGCTGTAGCAGTCCTGGGGCCACTCTCAGCACCTTAAACTTCATAACCAGCAGGAGTGATGTCAAACAGAGAGAAACAAGCATCAACCAAAACCTGGAAGAGCACTGGCTGTATCTGTTCCACCCATTCCAGTCCTTTGTCAGCTGCTGAGTTAAACTTCCAAAACCAGAACAAACATTAAGTGCTGCTTCTCCTGGGACACTGCATGAAGCCAAGACCAATATTTGCCTAAGCAGATATTTTGTGTTCATTATCTTCTCACTGCTCCCAAGATCCTTCCTGCCTGGTAAGATGCTAGAGATGTGAAGGGTCATTTTCATGATTAGCAAAAACCTGCTATGCAAAACTGGAGGAATAAAGGAGCTTAAAGCTGCTTGGATGAATGAACTTGTGCTGACCTCCAATGGCTGGGAATGTGTATGAAGCATGATCCTGCAATTATTTGTGCTTCCTTAGGAGCTCCAGTGCTCTAATTAAAAGAAGGAAGCATTTTTGAGGTGGAAATCAAATGATATATAACAGTCTTGGGATTATTTTTGCTTGGCAGCACCATTCTCTTTTGAAAGCATGATGAATATGTATTACCAAGTGTGTGAAAAAAAAGAAGTTATTTTCAAGAGTGAGACTAAAGTATCTAAAATAACCCCTATAACTTCTTTAAGAGTATAGTCAGGAAATTCTGGGTGGAGTGGGAATGGAGAAAATAATTTTTTTTCCACATTGATATACAGACTTTTTTCCTTTGTACAGTGAAATGAAGAAGCTGAGTAGCACAGGAATAGGGTTAAAATCCTCACCTATTAATTCAGAGAAGAGAAGCAATTAAACAAGAATCATGGGAAATGGAGTTTGTCTATTTAAGTGCAGGAAACCAGCAAATCTCAGGCTGCCACTCTGAGGTGGAAGGATAAATTGTGCAGAGATACCAAATGCTGGTTCTAAGTTAATCACACCTGCTTTAGTGGAGGGCAGGTGACAGTGATGTAGGAAGCTCACAGCTGGACAAGCACTTTAAAAGTGACTAAATCTGAGCAGGTACATCTGGGAAGAACAGCAGAATGCCAGATGAGTGAATGAAACTGAAATATGCAAGTGAGAAACAGCAGGAAATGAAGGAACACTGCTTGCCTATGGGAGAGATTGATTACTTCCAAGAGAGAAATTCTACTATCAGCATTGGGACCTCCATATCAGAATATTAGAATTAGGAATTCTGCAGCTAAAACAATGCACTCATTGCTTAAGATGCTGTGTTTAGCTGGGGTAATGAGCACACACAAGGCTGTAGGTTTGGGTTTTTTTAAACAGAACAAACAAACAAAAGCAGCAATGCCAGAATACTTCAGTGACACTGTGAGATATGCCAGCTTTAGGCAGATGCATAGCACTGATCTTATAAACTGAAGTGTCTTGCTTTCACTATGCTTTACCACAGGATAACAAAGGTGTATTAGTTACCCTGAGGTAAAAGAAAGGAAGAAAGAAAGAAAAATAAAAAAGCTGCTTCAGCCCTAGCGACAAGGAGTCAGTTTAATTTATTGTAAGATAAGCAGGAAGCTGTGCCTAGGGAGGAATCCAGCACTGGCCTCACCTACAGAGCCAGAGGCAAGCACCTGAAGTGTCACCTTCCCCTTCTGTATTTGTAGTGACACAATCCACACTTGTTAGCTTGCTCTAACAAGCTCATCTGTCTTGAGCAACAAAGGTAAAACCTTCTTCTTATCTTGGTTTTGGGGTCAAAGGCAAAGCCTGGAGAAGGTTATTAACAGAATCAAACATATTCAGAATTCCTGGGTATTCCATTCTTTGGTTTGATTTTGGTCCAAAATTTCAAAGGTTTTTCTTTAGCTTTCAGTAAACATAAAGCCCCATCACCATGCCTGTCAAAGCTCTCTTACCTTTCCCTTGCCATCAACACAAACCAATATATCAATTCCCACATCCCACTCCAGGCTGCTCTGAGAATGAAGTTATTTATGCAGGATGAAAGTTGTACCTTCCTCTAGCATTAAGGATCAGTCCTTCTTCCCCAGAAGCTTCTGGAAGTGAACACCCCCAGAGAGCTGCAGTCAGCAATTTCAAAACCAGGTCATTTAAATTAAAGGGAAAAATCCAGACTTTATAGATTAAAATGGAGGCAAAGTCATGAAATTCATATTAAATGGAATGAAATCAGAACCAGTCTGGGCCTTTTTTGTCACAATTTGCTGATGAAGCAAGAGTAAAACCTTACCTAGCAGAAAGGCCAGCTTCTCAAATCCAGCACACAATCTGTCAGGCATCTCCCCTGACACTGTACAACTTTTTCTTCCATTCTTTCAGGGCCCTTGTGCTCAGGTAAGAAGACTCTATTTGCAAGTGGCATGTGAGGAATATTGCTATTCTAATAGTTGCATACACATAGACTGGCATGCCTTTCCAATGGAATTCTCCATTAAGTTTGGACTCAGACCACAACATTTACCTCCTGTACATCTTGAGAACATTTCTGTGCATTATGGGTATATTGTCACATCTAAGAACAGTTTTAAACCTCAGCTAGGGACTGGAGAATTCATAATTCATAATAACAAATGTTCCTTATTCAACTTTAAAAAAGGTTGTATTCCCTTCTTGTGATTTCACTGATCTACAAAAGGATATGTGAGGAACTCAGAGTAAAAAACCCAGAATTAATTTACACCCATTTAAAATTACATTAGAATTAACAAGTGATCATTTATTGCACTCTCATTTTGATTGAAATCCAATCTACCTGTGCTCAGAAATGTATAGGGTGTGATTTTCAACAGTGGCTCAATATTTTTTCCTAGCTTTAACTGTAATTAGTGGCCTCAACAGGGACAAAACCAAACAAAACAAAATAAAAAAACCCCAAAGCCAATTTCCATTGAAATTGCTGTGTTTTGGAGCTTAATCCTGAGCATGCAGCTGTATTGGCTAGTGACAGCAGCAATATGTGAGAGGCTCACAGAATCCCTGCCCAAACACACAGCACCACAGCCCCATATCAAGAGCTCTCCTTTATGTTATTGCCACTTGGAAAAGTGAAAACCTGCTCACTCATTACACTGGTAAGAGGGAGAGGCAGTATATCCACTATTTTGTCTCTATCTAATAAAGAAATCTGGAGTCAGACAGCAGAGTGAAGCTATCTCCTTTTTATTGGGAATTGAACCTACCTAAATGGTCCCAGATCCTGGAATAGTTCAAAATAGAAGCCTGGGAGAGTATCTCAAATGGGAAAGAAGATGTGCTGGTCAGCCCCTCAGCACAAATGGCAATGATATGTGACTAGTCTTGTTTAGCAGATCTGTGTCAGGAGATCTGGGACAATCACAGACCCAGTTATTGACTGTTTCATTTAGTGATCTGTACCATGGAAAAGGTTTTTAATAAAAGCCAACAGCCTACAAAACACAAAGATCCAAGACCCCTAATTCAAAGTTTACCCCAATCCCAAGTACTTAAACATGAATTAATATCTTCACTTGTATGTTCTTTACAGTGTAGAGCTGAAGGTGTTACACAGGTCCAGGGATGACATTTGGAGATCAGCTGTGCCCTTGCAGCAGTGCACAGTTCTGAATCCATCACCTTTGACAGCACCTGGCTGCACAATCCCACGGAATTGCTCCTTGGGAAGAGATGCAGAAGATGCAGATAGAGCCCTGCCTGTGTCCCAGATATCTGCAGCTCTCCCAGGAGCCATTTTCACATTTCCCTCTGGGTGGATGGTGCTCAGGCTGAGTTTAACCTGTGCACAAACACCATCTGCCCTCGCAGCGAGCGCTGCACTCCTTCCTGCCTGGGGCTGGCAGCCACACAGGTCTCTGCACCAGCCAACAGATGGCTGTCTTGCATTTCTTTCCATTAACAACCATGTTTGCTGCAGAGAAACAACTGTCACTGCTCTCTGGAATCCATCTCCCACCAGGATTCTACACGATTTTGCAAAAAGAAGGAATAAGAGTGTCTCGAAACCATTCAACCTTGTATATGGAGAAAATTTTAATTATGACTTGAGTGCTGCACCATTTAAATATGTGACTTCTTTTTTTATTAAGCCTCATCAATTACTATTTTATTTAAAACTTTTCAGTCTATCTATATTCAGCAGAATTAAAACAAAAAATGCACAAGGATATAATCATCATCCAGCACAACTAGGGAAAAATACCTGATCAATATTACCTAGGAAATCAGAAAAATGATCCAGTAGTTCTGCCTGGCCTTCAGAATCTCTAAGTCAGCAGTTATTTATAAAGCCTAGGCAGACTTGGCTGAATACCACAAGAAATAGTGAATAATTTTGTCATAAGCACTGTCAGCTCTTTCAGTTATTATTTGTGGCTTATTATTAACAACTGCATATGTGTATCTGCATGACAAATGTTTTTTTGCCCTGAAGATGTTTATGAATCCTAAATACTTCACAAATAGTCAGTGAATAATTATTCATGCTGAAAAGTAATATTGCAAGTCATTATGGGTTAGATATTTTTGGTGATTTTCTCATTTTAAGACTAAATTATCTAATCATAGTGTAGAAACAGAGGACTTGAGTAAGCAGACAAAACAAATGCCTGAAAAAAACTACCAGATTCTTAAAGAACTAGCAGCAGAGGATTCATAAAAAGCCTTTGTAACAATCCCTTTTTTTCTTAAGTGGAAAAAATTATAATTTTTTGAGCAATTAACACATTCATAGAAAACCTGATCAGCTCAGGAACAGAAGAAAATTTTAAAAAATTTGTTAAGTAGTTCATCAAGAATAACTTTGAACACTTCTAGTCTATAAATGGACTTAAAGATTTAAAATAAATCACCATTTTCAGAATGAAATTCCCAATCTACGTAGAAAAATAGTTTAAAATTCATTATTCCAGGATAAAATCTAGAATCCTAATAAAAATGTTAATGGCTCTGCCATTAAGAGAACAGAAATGCTGTCATACAACTAACACATCAAATAAATTATTAACTTCTCTGAACAGATGTTGAAAGGAATTTATAGCTCAAAGTTGCCCAGGTAATCATTCTAAACAAATATGCTTGGCAAAACATCACTGCTAATGTCAAAAGAGAAAGGAAAAGTTAAACTAATCAAATGCATTTTCTGCTATTCCTTACTTCCCTTAACACTTAATTTCCCAGTATGCAGTTGCTAGGCTTATAAAACTGGGTTTCCAGAGGAAAGAGAGCAATGATGGTTTAGCAAAAGGTTTATTTTCTGTCTTAATAGAAAAAATAAATCTACAGTAAGTTCCTCTGGGGAGAGTTCACATGGCATCAAATCCTCCTCACCTTGCCCTTCCACTCAGTCTTGGGAAGTCTCTTTTTTTGAAATGGTAGAGGTCAGACATGAGCACGAGCTCAGAATCAGAGGAAGAGACAGATGATGATTTTGTGGAATGTCTTTGTGTGGAGTCTCACCAGAGCCCAACCTCCCAAAGCTGCCAAAGGCTGTGAGGATGATGATGAGTACTTTCACAGCTGGTGAACAAGAACAGGCAGAACACCAGGGATGTGACACTTATTACAGTCAGGACACTCCTGGGCTCTTTTGGGTCCCATCCACCCTGACACATCACCCCACAACACTTGGACACAGGAAGTGAATGAGAAATCACATCTCTTCTGCAAATGAACACAGTCTTGTCTTTACTGTGGTGTAATTTTTGAAAGCACAGCAGGTTTGTAACCTGCAGTAATCAAAGGGCAAGTATTTTTGTGTAGCATTAAAAGGAATACAGTGACCAGGTGTTTTTTTTTTTCTGGAAAAAATATGTAGCCCACATTTATATGACAGCAGAATGTATGAAAAAGCAGTATATCTGTGAAGTGAACAACCACAGGTGAATTGTTCCTGGCCTAGTACTTGACACAGCTCGCAGTCTAAGGCAAATTTTGTGGTTTACACAGTGGGGACTCACCAAGCAGTCACCACCATCTCTGCTGAGAACCAAGTTCTTTTCAGACTCTCAGCAACCCTTAAAATCCATGGTCTCATTATCTTGCATACAGCAGATAGATTATCTTGCATACAATAAAACCTGCTCTTGTAGGATGTTATTTATTTAAACTGAAGAGAGTTTTCCATAGCCAGTGTGCTGGGAATTGCCCAGCTTGCTGGGTTCTGCTGAAGCTGCAGAAATTCTTCACAGACACTCCTCTCCACATGTGGCTGATAGAGAGATTGACAGTGTCTCCTCAGAAGCTGAGTTATCACCCACAGAGGAACAAGCCAGATCTCCTTAACATACTCCAAGGTTACCTTGGCATCTGGCTGAAACTTAAAAACCTCAGCAGCCAAAAATAACTGGTGGCATTGGCAGTAAAGTGACATCCTGCAAGTCTTGCCTGTAAGTCTATTGGAAAGGGCACTGTGGAATATTATCAAAACCCCTATCAATATTAGTACCTGCTCATTCCAGTCTTGATGGGCTTTAGCCACAGCTTCTGCTAAGGAGGCTGCATTTCATATTTACAGCTGATGCATTCTTAATGGAGCTATCAAACATTTCTTGTTACTTTAATTTGCTTTCACTTGAACTAGAACTTGTGATTCTTCCCCGGGGTATCCATCCCTTTTACTCCACAAATTCCCCACTGCTTCAGAATATTGTAACTTTTGTGTTTCTGTGTTGAAGCTAGTGAGACCTGCTGTGACAGACCAGCACTGCATTTCTGGATATGGACAGAACATCCCATCCTATGGCAAAGTCTTTAATACACCCAGAGCTCTTGAGTTTCTGCACTCACTCACAGCCCTGCCCAGAAAAAGGATTTCCTATTAGGAAATTTTTCACAGTTTCTGATGTAGGAGATGCACAGACTGTGTTCCTTGACCTCCTCATCATGATTTAGCTGCATCAACAGCCCAATGTCACTGAAGCTGACTTAAAAGGCACCAAAGGGGCAACTATGCTTTGACTTCATGTCTGCACCCTTATCCCTATGCTCATTTTAGGAGTGTTGATAAGATTAGGTTGCCATGAATAGATTTTTCTCTACATGTACTTATGCTTGGCTATTTCAGATGAACTGGCAAACCACAGGAATCTCATTCCTAGATAAAAAATGGACTTGGAAGATTCTCATGGTGCCCACAATTCAGTAGGTTTTCAGCAATAGCTAAATGGGTGAAGATTGCATAGGTTTTTACAGAAAGTGTGTAGCAGAGGGCCTGTGTGAAAGAGATAGTAACAGTTGTCACAGGAAAGAGGTAATTTAGAGATGCAGGAAGATCACACAGATCTTAACCTAACCCAGCTAGGTTAATCTCATAAAACATATATCCTTCCTTAAACAGGGAAACCATTCTGGATCTCTGCTTTCATACTCTTCAGTAGAGGAAAATATTTATTGTGGAGGGACCACTTACACAAGTAACAACACAGCTGGAGAAAATATCCTGTTTTTCTAAATGGAGTATGTTCATAAAAATATCTTTAAGCAAGTCATACTCTGTGGAATGATACTAAAAAACTCAAAACCTTTCATACACTTAAAAGAAAAAGAGAAAAATGTATGAAAGGAAAAAATAAATCACACACATGACAGAAAAAAATGCCAGTATTGTCTTGAGGTTGGAGATAATAATAATTTCCTTCTTCTTTTTCATTAATATTTGTCTTCTTTTGCTATAATGTGCTTATTAATGGCATGTCTTTAAAAATGATTATGAATACCTGTCTCCATCCAGGCACTTGCTGGAAAAGTTTCATTCTCAGTTTCCTGACTGAGACAGCAAACTGACAAGGAAAAATACTTACATCTAACAGGTGCTGGTGCATATTTAAAAATGTTTCCAGAAGATAGAAGTTCCATGGTCCCCACCACAACCAGCACTCTTTAATCTCTTTTAGAAGAGATCTGACTATCCCCAGCTAGGAACTGAGACACTGCTGCATTCCCTCAATCAATATAAAGCCAGCAGTTTCTTGTCTTGTTGTAGTTGACTGTGTACTCTGCTAGTTCTAAAGTCAGGGGTAAAGTACATATTGACTACAATAGAGCAGAGCTGACCAGGCATTGGCACTGCCCTTTAGGAAATACCACTCATTTGTAGAAAATAACAAAGAATTAGGACAAAGAAGGTCTAGATTAATCTCACAGCCCTTTCTTAAAATTCCTGTGTGAGTGAAAAAAACCCAAAAGGCATGCCTCTGTATCAGAGTTGTCAGATCAAAACCAGGGCAAAGAAAATTTCTATTCCTTCACTTCTTGTCTTAGTCTAAAAGGAGTAAAGAAGATTCATCTACACCTCTTACTATCCTGAACACTACATTTGTAGAAACATAGAATCATAGAATGGTTTAGGTTAAAAGGGATATTAAAGGTCATCTAGTTCCAGTCCTTTGCCATAAGCAGGGACAGAGCTCCATCCAGCCCAGCCTTCGAGACTGAAAACCTGTTCCAGTGTCTGAACATCTTGCAGGTAAGGAATTTCTTCTGTATATCCAACCTAAATCTCCCCTTTCAGTCTGAAACCATTACTCCTTTGTTCCTAGAAAGGCTGACTTGGAACAGAGACTAGACAGAGCAAAAGGAATAAAATAGGTATTTATTGAAAGGATACACCTGGGGCAGTGCAAGAGCCTGGCTGGAGCTACACCCAAATCAAATCCAAGATGGATCCCAGTCACGAGTTTTACACTTTTGTAAGTTTTGGTTCATCTACATCTTGGGGTCAATTGTCCAACCCCAGTCCCAGGCCATGAAGTCTCAGCCCCCTGGCTTGCTCCCTTTCCTTCCCTGTTGTTTTTGCTTTTTGGGTACCAGTTGTCCGTGATTCTGTAGCTGGGAAGGGATCGTTTTGTCTGACTACCCTGTGAAGAGAACTTACTGGCACCTAATATGGAGTTTCAGAGTTACACACTAAGCAGCAGAGATTCTGAAAAATATAAAAGCTAAAACCCAAGGCATCACCTTGTCCCATCACTGTGGAACAAGGTGGAGTCCCTCTCTGGCTGTGGAGTCCCTCTCTGGCTGATTTGTAGATCCCCTTCAGATAGTCAAAGGCTGCTCTGAGGTCTCCACACAACTATCTCAGCCTGTCCATAGCAATGAAGTGCTCTGTTTGCAGTGAACAAGCCTAAAACTGCTGAGACTGATGGCAAGCAGAGGGTGTTTGAGCTCCTGGGAGCAGGGCAGCTGCTGGACACTTTGCTCTGGGAGTCACCTCGTCCTGTCCATCTGCACAGACACCCCAATTTAAACACCTCTGAAGCAGAAGCAGCTGAGCTGTGACAGCAGAGAGCTTTGAACAGGCTGCTGTAGTTTTTCTAAGAAACCAGCTCTGCTATCTCTGCTCTGTGCTGATGTCTCCTTTGTCACAGGCAGGACATGGCTCATCTCTCTCTCTCACCAAGTACAAATGTCTCACAAGTCAATTCAGTGGTTAATGCAGGCTGACAAAAGGAGGTTTATGTACTGCACAACAAAACCACTGCCACTCACTGAACAGGAGATACTTCAAGGGCAGCCTGCTCCTGTGTGACACAGCCACTGCTTTGCCAAACAGAACAGATGACTTGCAGTGGCAACGCTGTTTTTTTGCTTCCAGTCCCTCAGCTACACTGTTAACTTCTCTCTTGTGGCAGATGTGCAGATTAATCTCTATCTCAGCCTGCAGTGGTCCAGCTAATTTAAACACAGATGCACTGTGGAGACTACAGAGCCTGGAGGAAGAGGGAGGGGAAAACTGGTGCACTTTGAAGGAAGCACAGCCTGCTAATATCTACAAAAACTGAACGAGAAATAGATAAAACTAAATTAGCGATCTATTAAAAATAAATTAATGACATCTGCAAATGAAACTAAATCCAAAATAAGCACTCTAATAGCAGGGTCTCTGGTGAGCATTAGTGCTTAATTTTTTCTTGTATTTGATGAAGGCATCTATTAATTAAAAATATTTATACAAGGTAGAGGCTTGACAGGAATACTCTGTGCAGCTGTTCTTAAGGGAGCCTCTTCTGTTAATCAGCTATTTTAGAAGAAAATGCCTCTAGTCTATGCAATGAAGGCAATATTGTACTTCAATAAATCATATTTAAGGCCTGTGCTTTCTAAATATTCTCTGCAGCTAGAATTGCATGAACTAGGCTGCTTTCTACAGATGATATAAAACACTTTCTATTGTTTAGTTAGCTTGAACTGAAAAGAAATCTTCATCTTATCCTCCTCGTTTTTTACTCCTCTTTTATTGCTAACATCTTATTGAATTGTTGAACATCCAAGAACAAAAGAAGGTGATCTGATATGTAGGAGTGCATTGTAGAAATGAGGAGGACAGAGCTAAACACACATTCAATAGCAGGGATGAAAATATTATCAGACATTGAGGCAGGGACAAACCAGGACTGTGTGTCATTAATGAGGTTATTCAAAGTAATTTTGATGAAGTTATGATTCTATTGTCATCCAGGACTGAAAAGGAATCACTTACCATTTGAGAAATGAATTGTTAATCATTATGCAGCTCTCTGGGGCACTCTTTCAGGGTTTTCTTCTTTGTCTCCCGTCCCTCCCTTTTTTCCTATTCTTCTTTTCCCCTCTCATCTTTTCACTGCTATAAAAACAGAGAGGATTAGAAGTTGTCCCTGACAACGTTTCACTGTAAGGTTGTCAGTTTTGTCTTTCAGCATTTATTAGTTTGAACTCTGTATGAGGCACCTGTTGGCTGATGAGAATAAATCACCAGGAAGGTCACACATGGGTTGGTATTGTACCCTTGCCTTTTTAAGCCTGTTGGGAACTCACTGCTTTGATATACAGGGATAAATGCTGCAAGGAGGGCAAACCAGGCTGTTCAGCATTATTTCATTATGTGAATTATGTGTGAATTGTGCAGGCTCCTTGAGGGAAAGTTAGGGTTAGAGTCCTGTTGCTAATGTCATCACAATGAACTCAGGCTGGTGAGGGCATGACACAGCTCAGCTCACCTACCACAGCTCTTGAGATGCTGCATGGAGAGAAAGGAGCTGCAGAGGGGCACTGGAGAAATAAACATGGAAGGTGATGCATGGATGCAGCTCTCTGAAAGCTCTGTTAAAAAAGCCTGGCTGTGCAGTCCATCATGCTTGCTAAGTCAAGGATGGGTGGCACTAAAGCAAGTGATGAATGTGTTAAATTGCTAAAAATGGATCAGGAGACAGCATAGGACTTGGACTTAATGATTTCTTTTGCTTATGCCACTGCTATGATAAAACACTGTGGGAACAACAGAGTCCCCTCAAGCTCCCTCACTCCTTTAATCCAGGGGACAGAGCTGAAGTGAACTCTGGAGCAAAGAACATTTCTTTTACAGAAGAGAAATAAAACAAAATACATTTTATTTTAGGATGCAACTTGTTATGCATCAAAGCTTATGAGAATGTCCAGTTCCTCTTGCCCTTTACCAACTACAGCTGGAATTTACAAGCAGATGCTTCTCAGCAACACTGGCTATTTTTTTAACACTGCAGTATATCTATAAGACCACCTCCTGAGCAATGGAACACTAAATCAATTCCCACTTTGGGATGGGGAGGGAAAGGGATGCAACCCTCCCAAATCTCTGCCCCATCCCAAGAAGGTGTATGAAAGGAGAATTCAGGACTCAGGCCATAAAGAGGGAGCAATAGCTGTTGTGCTCCAGTCCCTGTCCTAAGTCTTGCTTATGTATTTTGATTAAACATAGCTAGGTATCTTGGACTTTTCTCATTTTCTCAAATGCCCAGAAAAAATATTCCTCTTTCCTCTCTTCTATATGACCCCCAGAATCTTGATATTTTTTTAAATTATATTTTTTCTATTATTAAAGATACATGCTATTGATAGATTCTGAATATTTTGCATCTGTAGCCAGTTACATCTCCTTTTCCTTTCATTAGTAAAATATACATTTAGACATTTATCTCTGGGTGTTTGATGAAATATTTCTTTTTCTTATACTATTTTTTTCACTCATCCCTGCCACTTGGAACTCCAGCCAATGCCAAAGTCAAACACAGCCAGAACATCTTTTCATGTGCTAAGTGAAACCATTAAGAGTTGGAAGTCAAATTCATTCTTTTCAAAGCTCATGACAAAGCTTCTACTGGTTTCAGTGAATATAACAGTTGCCAGGTTATTTCAACACATGAATAGACAAATGTTACAGTGCAGCCTACTGTAATTTTATCTAACTTAAAGGAACATTCAAATTACAGGTAGTTATAAAAGGCAAAACCCCTTCCATTTCTAACCCAGAAGGACATTTTCAAATGTTGGTAAATCAGATTACTTTTTCCATAAACTCACCAATATTCCAATCCAGTTTTACAGATGCCATATGTACTAGCATGGTAGAAATACATATTTTTCAGCTTCAAGAGATTAGTCCAGTAATAATTAATTAAGAACTCCCAAACTTTTAGCATTAGCCCATCCTTAAGATGCAGCATAAATTAGCCTATTCCTCAGACACTTCATTCAACAATAAAACCTGATGGTACCAGCACATTATGCAGCAAAGAAAAATAGATAATAGGAAAAATATGAATCATCATTCTAAGTGTTAGTGAACTGGCACTAATAATGTTTTTTTCAGTTCCATTGATGCTTGCCATGCTGCATAGAACATGCATTGCCAGCTCAGCAGCACATGCAATTTGTCATTTTTCTGACCAAGTT
Organism: Oenanthe melanoleuca; assembly: GCF_029582105.1. Taxonomy (NCBI): domain Eukaryota; kingdom Metazoa; phylum Chordata; class Aves; order Passeriformes; family Muscicapidae; genus Oenanthe; species Oenanthe melanoleuca. Next base: position 103,274,581 of record NC_079336.1, on the reverse strand, counting down.
AATGGATCTGTGTGTGTTTTCTCCCCAGGTGAGAATGTGACCCAACATTCAGACATGACATTGCTTTGATAAACTTGCAGTGTAAAGAGGATGGTGGCATGACAGGAAAAAGCCACACTGGGAAGGCAGAAACAAAGACAACTGTAGTCTGTCAGCACAGGTGAAAGAAGAGGGGCTGAGGAACAGAATAATAGTGATAAGTAGCAGAATTTTATTTCACTACCCAGAGAAGATGTGAGGGGTATTGCTGGCCATTTTACAATTCTTTCACTTGACTTGTTTACTGATGGAAACGTTTGCCAAGGAACTTTGGAAAAATAGTGACATATGAACAATCTGTTGCGGCATATTGTAGTGGTGGTGTTTGTGCTGCTATAGTTACTAAGATTTTAGCATTTTTGTAATTTGTCTTGAAAAAAACTGGAATTTGGCATGAAGTTTTTGGGTACCTCCCTGTTCAAGTCAGATGGTTTTCATATTTTTTGTTACATTTCTTATGTGAAGAAAAGCCTGAAGATCTGCTGTGTCAAGGAAAAGGAAAAAGCATGCTCAGATGAGGAAAGAAGCAGAAGGTGGGAATAGAACTGAATGCACTGCAAGATGAGGAGGAACAGGTGCAATCTTCTTTTCAAGGTGAGAAGAGTATTTACAGGATACTCACAGGTCTTATGCAACTGCAAAATTGATCAGGTGGTGCCAGAAATGCCTTGTGATTTTTTACTTTCCTTTGATTTCTGATCTGATGCTAACACTGTAAGGTTGGTTTTCACTGCATGATAAGCTTAGAGCAGAACCTCATGTTCAAGTGCTTGAAGTTCCACATGGCTCTGCTGTGGTGGGGCACAGAACCACCCACCCAAAACGTGGCAGTACAAGCAAACATCTGTTAGAAAGAAGTCTAGAGAGGAACTGAAGAACAGGGAAAGAACAAAAAGGGAACAAAACCCAAGAAAAATGTTGATGACTAATCAAGAATAAGAGGAGAAAATACAATATAAAAGTTAGTCATGAGGAAAGCTGAGGAGTATAAGTGTGGTCAAAATACTGTTTTACACTGTTTCCATTTGTCCACAGCTCACACAGAAGATCCTACACTCCTGCCAGGCCTCATCCTAAACACACAGAAAATCTTACCTGACACATGTTAGATTAATAAGGCATTTAGCCAGTGTTATGGAAGTCCTCACTGCTTGAATGTCATGTCTTATCTCAGTTCTGCAACAATTTTCTTGACACTTTGAACTTTCCAGAGGTCTTTCTGAGGGAGAAGGAGGCTGAAAGAAGAGTATTACAGTGCTGCTAATGAACCTATTAGCAATCATGCTTGTTCTGTACATTACAGGGAAGACAACATATAGATAATTCTGTTTGCTTTTAGCATTTTGCCTTTCAAAGTAGTTTAGCAGGTGGATGCATAGAAAAGTTGACTATAGCAGCACCAAAAAAAATTATACAGTGTATGTTTAACCAGCAGAATTGATTAAAGATAATATAGCAAGATGTTTGGTGTGATTAGGTGGGATTAGACATGCACATGTATGGAAAGAATAATATCCTGTATTAAATTACCTGAAATACATATTCACACCCATATATAGATTATACAAGATATCAATGCATGTATTAGAAACAATTATAAGCCAAAAGAGCAGTGGCTAGCCCAGAGCTCACTGAAGGATTTTGGAAAGAAGATTCCCCTCTGGGAAGTTTATTCCACAATATATCTTCTAATCTACTCTTTAGGAGCTCACAAAAGCTATAGTTGTATACTGATATCTACTTCTGGCCCTCCAGTACTATCCTGGAACATTACTCCTACATTCTGATGTTCTTCCCATCAGTCCCTGTCCTGCTGTCTCATACCATGAAACACAAATTACCCATAAAAATGATAATTCTCTTATTAGTTTTAAAGGTCAAATCAAATGATGTGGAAAATATGTGGTGGTGTGACATATAATTTGCATAACTGCCACAAAAAAACTGCATTTAAGCTGTGTGGAAAAATAATAAATAAAATAAATCAAGCTCCACTCAAAGGAAAAGAGAATCAGCCAGATTTGTGTTGAGAGTAAATGGGGGCTGCACCACCAACATACAAATACCCTCAACCCAAAAATCCCCACCACATTCAGGTCTGAATTTACTCACTTGTCCTTACCCCTTTCCCCCAAACAGACATAAACACACTCTGGAAAAGGGAAAATTAGATCTTTCCCAGCAGTCCTGGATTTTAAAGTGATTTGTGCCTAGTGTGGGATGTCATTTCCAAAGTCTTTATGTGGCACACTACAGTTGGGTGAGGGGGAGCACAAAGATGCCATTGCCAGTCCTACCTGAGGTCCCAGATGGGGCTGCACACGGGATCAGAGTCAGTGCTGGGGCCCTTTGCAGAATTTGCTTTTCCCTTGCCCAGGCTCTCAAATCAAGCAGGTAAAGGACTTCCTTTGGCTGTTGGATGAAGCTGCTGTCAGCACTGCCCTTCTCTTGCCATAGTTTGTGGATCCTGCTTCTCCCCATGGGGAGAATTCACATGGGAATAATACATGGGATGCAAGACTCAGAGCCCAGTGCATCTCCCAAAAGCCAAAGCAGCAGCCAATGTGCCTGCATAGGGAGGAATGGAGCTCAGCTTAATTAATGGCTTCCTAGAAGTGCTCACTCACAGGAAACAGACCCTGGATCAATATAGTCTGAATCCATCAAAGATAAAACCATACTGCAAATACCACACTTCAAACACAACCTGAGCTGTTTAAAAGCAAGCTTTGGATTTCTTCTTATCTAATTCTTCTGATGCTGTTTGACTACTTGAACTGGTTAACATGGTGGCTGGGCTTGGCTTATGATTTTAGAGTACACAGGAATTAAACAACCCAAAAAACAGGCAATAAGCTTGACATCTGCCCATTTTTCTGAAATTTTAGGGTGCATCCTTCTCCTTTTTCTCTCCAGAATACCAGTCATTAAACCAGCTTTCTGCTTGGTGCATCTGGCAGCCTACAAAATGATATTTATTTCTGAGATGAAGACAGCAAGTTATCCCTCTTTGAATCCATGAAGCAAAAAGCCCAACTACACACTTGGGTACTCTGACTCAGTTTATTAGTATATTGTGTTCTTATATCTGAATTTACATGTAGTGGGTTAATTATAGATACATCTATTCCCCTTCTTTTTAAAAATTAACTATTACAAAGCCAGTCTTACTCTCCTTTGATTAATTGAGGTTGATCTTACCTTACAATAATTAAGCTGACAATAGGTGTCCACACATTAGAAAAATGGAGTGTGATGTTGAAAAAAAGGTGGGTTTATTACATTATGTCAACATTTTGGATTTATAACTCAGTTCATTTCATATCATATATATTTATCATCTATGTTCTTAATGGAACTTTTTAATCAGCAGAAGTAAGAGACATCACTTATTCATTTGACATATTACAAATTAATAAAAATGCAATGAATGAGCACCAGAAACTTTGCTGCTTCTGAAGTGCAAAGCTGTTATGAAATAGAAGAGCTAAAATTCTTTTAGCTATCAACGGGCATTCATCTAATTCACTGCATATATTAAAGGAATCCCCACAAGGTATCTATTCAAGGTCAAGTTATTTTACATTTCCATAATATTAAAAAGAGCAAAAAAAGTAATACAATGACACACTGAAAGAGGGCATTGGGTAATTAGATATGGAACATTTGTGATCCGGGTATTCAGAAAGCTTTAAATTAATTTTAGAAGTGAGCAATACTGGTTTTTTTTTCCTTTTTTTCTTTTTTCTTTTTTTTTTTTTTTTTTCAGATCAGATTAATAGCAGTCTTAAAATATGGCTGAGCTGAATTATACAGCACAGCCAGGCCTATAGATGTTGCAGTAATGATAATAATAATAATAATAATAATAATAATAATAATAATAATAATAATAATAATGATAAACCACAGTCTGAAGGGACACCTCAAGCAAGGGAAATATTCTTTGGCTCAATGCAGTTGGATCTCAAGTGATATCTGGGCAAACCTTCCTGCACTGACCATGAACACACCCTGATACTTTCTGGAGGGCCCATGCTGGGAATGAGGAGCTCAGCACTTCTTCCAGCTCATGCATTTCCCTGCTCTCCTTGGCTGACACCACTCAGGGTGCTTGTGTTGTGCTGAAACTATTAGACCAGCTATTATTTAGCAAGTACTAGATCTAAATATGTCCATTTTCTTCAATTTGAGAAGAATAATATTTATAATTTCTCTTAACTTCTTCTCAGCTTCTCAGACAATTACAGACTTCTACCCACAGATAGCAGGTTTAAATATGTGTTAATGCTGAAATGGCACCAAGCCTGCTTCATTAATTGTGGTAATTACTGCATCTGATGCACTTCCAGCCCAGCCAAGGAATGGGAGATGTGGGAAACAGGTATCTCCATGGCAAGTCCTGGGGGACAGAGCTGCATCCAAGAACTGCCAAGACTGATCTGGCACCTTGCAGTCAGTCTGGGGTAAGTGTCACACCATTCAGAAACTGTTCCTGGGTTCCATAACCTGATTTCTTCCACTGCTGTTGGATGACAAAGATCAGTAGAAGGAATGTGATAAGGTAAAACATTGACCTTTGATTTCTACTGTGATAACAAATGAAGAGACATTTGTAATTTTTTATTCACATCGACTGCTTTTCTTCTCTGCTATATATATATATGTTTTTTGGTTTTTTTTCCTCTGTTTATTATCATGGATGGTAGGGTTTCAGAGGCAGACATTGTCTCCATGTTCTGTGCCAAACAACACAGCTCTAATCCTTGCTGGGGATTATTAAATACTACTGCAAAAATAAAAACAACATGTTCTTCAGGACAAGAGGAGAAGAGAGTGAAAACTACAAGGTAAAACTTGACATTTGTGAATGTAACATGATTCAAGTGCAGAGCATCACAGCAGTAAATTGCTGAGGGGTCCAGCTGGGAGTTCTCATTCATAGCCCTGCAGGGCAGGTAGCTGCACCAGCCCACTTGAATGCCATCCAAATTCCATGCTTATTGTCACTTTCCTCCTTGTGTTTTGGAGCAGAATAGTGTGGGAAAGCACTTCCACCAAATCTCAAGATCAGGCAAGATTTATTTTTCATTTGTAGCTGGGTTCAGTGTGGGAGCCCACAAACACTGTAATCTGTCTATCATATAATAGCTCCAGACTGGATTTAGATGAGAGAAAGCAACATTTCTAATAAATGTCAGATGAGAAGACAAACTGAAAAGACAGCAGACCTATGCTGCAAAATGGAAAGATTACATCCACACCAGCTTATACATCATTACTGATTGCTGTCCTCAGATCAGAACAAGATTTTACCTGAAAGGCTAACATCGAGCAAAGAGAAAGAAAAAAAGCAAAAAAGTTGTAGACCTCTTTTACAACAATTTTCTCATATGTAAAGAATCAGTTTTCCACAGTGAACTAACCACCACTGGTTGATCACAACATGGGTGTTTTCTCAGTAAGAGAAGAAAGCACAGTAATGATACAAATCTGCCAATCTCATACTAAGCAAAATTATTAGGAATGTAATGTGGATGCATAATCTGTCTTTCTTAAGGCAGTAATTCAAAGCTGTTTTCTCCATTGCTTTACACCTTGCTTTATGCAAGAGGGGAACCTTGTTACCTCCCTCCAAGGCTTATGGGCCAGAGGAATTGCAGTTCTGCTTGCCCCTCTGGAAGTTCAGTTGTTCACATCAAACTAAATGATTATCTCTTCCCACTGAAACCCCCTTCCCTGCATGATTGCAGGCAGCCATTTAGGTGCCATCATGACAAACTCTTGGGTTCATGCCATAGGCTCTCACTGTGGGAATGATTAGTGTATCTGGAATAATGGCCTGCTGTATCCACAGGGTAACTCTACATTCTGAGACAGTGGGAGTAAGGGGTTACACTGGGATTTTAGATTGTGACAGCTGGGGATTGCCTTTAGTTCTAGATTTGACTTGGATGAGTGAAAAAGATTTCTGAGAAATATCAGATGAAAGAACACACTGGAAACATGGCAGAGAAACCCAGCTGCTGTTGTCTGACCATCAAAATGTTCCTAAATGAACATTTCAATGTGAACATACTGAACTTAGGTTTCAGGAAGAGCCTGGGTCTGTATAGCAATGGACTCTCCTGAAAAGCAGCAAGCAAATGCTCTTAAATGCAAATTGTCTCCTCAGCCACCCTCCCTGCTGACAGTCAGTATCATCATTTGGAGGCTGTGGGTGTAATTTCAAGTGGTGTTACTTGAAATGGTTTCAATGGTGCAACAGCAGTGATTTGTCTACCTAAGGCTGGTCTTGACAGTAGCTGCTGAGACACCAGAGTCAGGCCAAGAAAAACATAATTACGGATTATTCTGACAGCCAGTCTGTCAGCAAATTATTGCTTAACCTACAACTACTCATGGCCCATTCCCAAAAATGAGTAAGGCTCGAAACAGATCATAACTAAATGTATCCCAGTGCAAGAAGAGCCAATTTAGTGACCCCTCACCCCCTGCAGAAGACACGATGCCACATTACTTATGCTTGATGAGACTGACAGCAGGGAGGAGGAGCTTCAGATCTGGCAAAACCAGCAGCTCATCTCGTAGGTTTCAGCTGCTTATCTAGAAGATGTCAAGGTAATGAGTCCTGAAGTGAGCTCTGTGAGGTGTTTATCTTCTCATAGCAACCTTGTGGGGTTTTTTTTTTCTGTGATTAAACCTTGTACTGGTTTGGAAATGTCAATATTTTTTTCTTTTTATTCAAAAGAGAGCCAAACACCAATATCACAAACTAAGCCAGTGAATGGAATGGAGCCCTGTAAAGCACATTCACAGCCATATTTCAAGAGCTGCTGTCTAGACTTTTGTAAGAGGTTTGGAAGCGTTTCCCTCCAATAAGCTGTGTGTGAACCAAGGTACAGATGAATAGAGGATGCAGAACAAATGACATCATGCTGATTTGGGAGGGTTTCATCACATACTCACTAGGGTTAACATGGAAGACTGTTCTGAGCCTTCTGTCACTATGTTTTACAAGCAAGCTGCAGCAGGACTTCTGTCAGCAGAAGTTAAGTGAACCAATTGAGGGCAGTATATCATCTGCACAAGAACTTGCTTCGAAATGGAGTGCGTGCTTGTTCGGCAACAGTTTTTCAGCCAACTAACTTTTCTTCCTCATCAGAATTTTTTTTTCCAGCAGATTTTTCCAGCCTGTTACAGAGTGAATGTTATGACACACAAAAAAAAAATCCAGTCTGTTCTTGTCTGTACAGAACAGAATATTGTTTTCTGGCTTAGCCTTTCAGTGATCACCAAACAGTGCAGCAAATTATTGCTGCGGGAGGTCTGAAGCAATTTATGATTTTTTTTTTTTTTTTTTTTTTTGTGAAGACCTACTGTTATTTCTCAGCAGTCACAATAGAAAAATATATATTGAATACTTTATTGCTTTTTAGCATTCAGAGAGTTTGTGACAAACATGTTAGGAGTTGTCAAATGCAGTAGCTAGATAGAGGCAAGGCTGCTGCACTCCATGTTCCCATGTTCCATAAGCAGAGAGGCTGAGTATCTATCCCTAGTAGATGTCCATAAAACACAGGTATATGACCAACAGATGTGTGATGCATGGCCAGCTATACAGCTCACTGCAGGCAGAAACACCAAGCACTCACACAAACAGCAAGAGCTTCCTTTTGTTTTCCTCTCTGGCTGAACAGGATAAAAGTCTGTTCATGGAAAATGTTCACCCACAGACATATATATTACACATATATCTACACACACTGAGTAACTGGCCTTCCATGCACATCAGATGACAGGCCTCAGGCACTCAGCCTATCCAGTATCTTGCCCTGGATCCTTTCACCTCAGTTTGCTTCACAAAGAGACTCTCACATGCAAATAGATCCCACTAAGCTGACCCCTGGTCCCACTTCATGGATCTTATGGTTTCCCTAGTCATGGGTTTCTGGGACCCTACCAGAACCAACTTGCAGACTCCCTGGTCCCACTGGTATCTGGCCCAGACTCACAGTTGCCTTGATACCCAGCTCACAGGCCTCTTCTACTACCCACTGTAACCCAGTGTTACACTCCCTAGCAGTCGTACACAGATGCACACACAGCTGCTCCTTTTGCTGGCATTGCAGGCACCTGAGTCCCTGTTCTGTGGTCCAGCTCCACTCCCTGTCCATGAGTCCCTGTTCTATGGTCCAGCTCCACTCACTGTCCATGGGTCCCTGTTCTGTGCTCCAGCTCCACTCCCTGTCCATGGGTCCCTGTTCTGTGCTCCAGCTCCACTCACTGTCCATGAGTCCCTGTTCTATGGTCCAGCTCCACTCCCTGTCCATGGGTCCCTGTTCTGTGCTCCAGCTCCACTCCCTGTCCATGGGTCCCTGTTCTGTGCTCCAGCTCCACTCCCTGTCCATGGGTCCCTGTTCTGTGCTCCAGCTCCACTCCCTGTCCATGGGTCCCTGTTCTGTGGTCCAGCTCCACTCCCTGTCCATGGGTCCCTGTTCTATGGTCCAGCTCCACTCACTGGCCATGGGTCCCTGTTCTGTGCTCCAGCTCCACTCGCTGTCCATGGGTCCCTGTTCTATGGTCCAGCTCCACTCACTGTCCATGAGTCCCTGTTCTATGGTCCAGCTCCACTCACTGGCCATGGGTCCCTGTTCTGTGCTCCAGCTCCACTCCCTGTCCATGGGTCCCTGTTCTGTGCTCCAGCTCCACTCCCTGTCCATGAGTCCCTGTTCTGTGGTCCAGCTCCACTCCCTGTCCATGAGTCCCTGTTCTGTGCTCCAGCTCCACTCCCTGTCCATGGGTCCCTGTTCTGTGCTCCAGCTCCACTCCCTGTCCATGGGTCCCTGTTCTATGGTCCAGCTCCACTCACTGTCCATGGGTCCCTGTCCATGGGTCCCTGTTCTGTGCTCCAGCTCCACTCCCTGTCCATGGGTCCCTGTTCTGTGCTCCAGCTCCACTCCCTGTCCATGAGTCCCTGTTCCCATGAGTCCCTGTTCTGTGCTCCAGCTCCACTCCCTGTCCATGGGTCCCTGTTCTGTGCTCCAGCTCCACTCCCTGTCCATGGGTCCCTGTTCTATGGTCCAGCTCCACTCACTGTCCATGGGTCCCTGTCCATGGGTCCCTGTTCTGTGCTCCAGCTCCACTCCCTGTCCATGGGTCCCTGTTCTGTGCTCCAGCTCCACTCCCTGTCCATGAGTCCCTGTTCTGTGGTCCAGCTCCACTCCCTGTCCATGGGTCCCTGTTCTATGGTCCAGCTCCACTCACTGGCCATGAGTCCCTGTTCTGTGGTCCAGCTCCACTCCCTGTCCATGGGTCCCTGTTCTGTGCTCCAGCTCCACTCACTGTCCATGGGTCCCTGTTCTGTGGTCCAGCTCCACTCACTGTCCATGGGTCCCTGTTCTGTGCTCCAGCTCCACTCACTGGCCATGACACCCCCTTGCACACACAGCTGTACCCAGAACAGAGCCCCTCACCCAGCAAGTAGAAATAGAGACAACTGAGAGTACAGGACAAATTGCAGTGATCAGTAGACAAGTAACTTTTGCCCCCTTCCTATTTCTCTTTTCTGTAGCTTCCCAAAGTACCTTGATCCCTCTCCTTCCCTTTGTCTCCTCCCTTAAGTCAATAATCTCAACAGCAGATTCAAGACTAACTACCCAGTGCTCCATTTTTCCTGTAGAATGAAGCATTCCTCAGAGGCAGAGTGAATTAAGAAGTTCTGTTGTACTGCAGAAACACAAATAGATGTAGAGCTCAGCAATACATTTGCTATGCAACTGATTTAATCTACGAGTTAATACAAAATGTCTCTGTTCTGCATCCTGATTTTGCTATTACATGCCAGTGCTTTCTGGCTGTAAGCTTTACACAGAACTACAAGGATATGTGAAATCAGTGTATTTCTATACTTCCTGTATGATATTTTTTAAAAAGAAACAATCATTTTGCCACACTCTAAGTTATGCATATTTGCATTTCTGCAAATATGAAAACTAAAGTACACACAAATACAATTGAAACTCAAATATCTTTGGATTATTTGAAACTGACAACGAGGTGCTAAAGCTGAGGTATTACCAGCATGCCAGTTTGGGGGCTGTTTGTACAGAAAAGGTTCATTTCAAATCTAGATCCTGTAGTTTCCATGCAGTTTCTGTTTTGTCCCAACCACTTTCTGTTTATTTACTGTAAATGAACAACCTGGCATAAAAATGGCTCACTCAAGATGGGAGGCAACAACTCAACAACTGAAACATGACAAAGGAACAACCTGACAGCTAAATGGTCCTAGATCTTGCCATCAGTGTGGTAACAAAATCAACAGGGCAGTTTGATAGGGAGCCTCTATCCCTGACTAACGGGACCAGAAACTCTCTGATGACCCCTAAGGGGATCTTGCTGTCTGCAGCATTGATTTCTGAGTCCTCTGACACTGTCACTTGGGATCTGGGTACTAATTTGAAACTAATCTCCCAATTGTCCTCACACGTTTTAATTCACCCCCCCAACACAGGATTTTCTCAAAGTGCACGAATTGGACCCCTTTGTGATGTACTGGACTGGAAGATGATGCCTGAGAAAATGTCCAATATACTCCAGGTAACAGCAGTGGCCAGTTCAGAGTTGTGCTACCACCAGAAAAAACAATATTCAACTCCAGTGAAACACATCCTTTGAGAGAGAGCAACCTCAGCACAAGCTGTTTCACTCTGCACATCCCAACCCAGCCTGGATCCATCCCTCACTGCTTATTGTGAATTTAGCACATAGAACACAAAAGCAAATATGGAGGAAGCAGATAATATCTACTGTGGCTTAGATAGGGCTGCCTAATCTAGAAGTGACATTTAGGACAGAGAAAGGATTCACAGCATTTTTGAAGAAAAACAGTGTGTGAAACTTGGATTAGATAGGATCATGAAGAAGCTGAAAACCTTCTGCTTCTGAAAGCTAACACAAAGAGTCAAAGCTACCCTGCAACAGAAACTAAACACCTCCAGAGTTTCTCAACAGAGCCATATGAAAAGTGGCCCACCATCAGCTGCTCTTCTCCAGAATCAGAGAGATGCCAGATGCTCCAGGCCACGTCCTGGTGAAGGGGTGTTGACCCATGTTAGACCATCCCCTGGGAGCCAGTCCATGACACACCTTTGAGGAGGACACAGGGCTTGTGAAAAAAGGGAGCTCCAAAGCAGAGAAAGAAGGGACAGTGAAAGGAAGAGGTAAGAGTTCAGACCTTCTGTGGTGTGCAATAGTGTTGACTCAGGAAAGTGACACAAGTAAAGACTGAAAATAAAAAAAAATATTTTAAAATGTCTGATCAGGTACTGTTGACAATGAAGCAAATCAGTGGAGATTCACCCTGCTTGAAAGTGCAGACATGGATCCTAAACTTGGCATTAAAACTGCATAAGCATTGTTCTGATATTTCTGCCTAGCCAATGTCTGAGAGCACAGGTGAGACAGGGGCAGCAGGTACACTAAATACCAAAGGAGAGACTGGAAAGGTGGTAGAAAGGCAGGGTAGGGAAAGGCAGTGCCCTGCAGACCAAGCTGTAAACATTTTTTTCCTCCTCATAGGAAAGGAACTTTCCCTGTGTCCAGTGGAACAGTCAGGTGCTCCCCAATGTGAGACAAAGATTTATCATCCAGCATGCAGAGTAGGCTCAGTGCTATTCAGCCAGGCTGTGATGCAGTTCTGGCTGTAATTTGGGCATCTGTTGAAATGCTCTTTTGCATTATAACATGCAATTCAAATGCTCTACCCTTGGACAAATTGTGATTGTGATGGACTTGGCACCCAGCGTGGACACCAAGAGTCATGGAAAAGCACAGAAATGAGAAATGACTGGGCTGTTTTTCACAGCTACAGAGCACCCAGTATTCCAAGAGCTGAGGGGATTAAGTGTTAAAGTTTTGGTTCACTGTGTTGTAAAGAAAACAGATGCATATTTGTATTCAGCTGAACATCTCAGAAGTTTGAGATGGCTTGGTACGATTATAATTTGCACTCATATCATCTTTGAAGACAAGAGATGAATCATCTGCAAAATTAGCTGCAGATGGAGGCTCAGGTCTTGGGAGGCTTGAAAGATTCCAGGCTCTTTGGAAAGGTTTCAATTTGTATCCACAGCCAGTTCAAAATGAAAGATGAACCAAACCAGCTAATACACATTGCAATAGACTGAGAGGATCTCTTTTGTCTGTCCCCTGGAGGAAACTTCTGGCTTAATAAAAGGCTGCTGAAAAGAAAAATAGTATTTCTTTTCATATATTTTACCCACGTTGTAAAAATCTCTTTATTGTTTTCCTGTACTGCTGTTGTGTGCCTGCCATAATTGAACAGCCTAATGCAAAAAGAAATATTATACAATCTGAACACAAACATAATGGGTATTGAAAAAATCCCTGGCAACAGGCAGAAGTTAAACAAACAAACAGAAAAATTATCTTGCCGAGACACAGCATTTTTATTAAAGAAGGCACAGAGATGAAATGCCTTTGTGTCTGAAAGCAAGACATTTCTCTATACACTCATATATAATCAACTCTAGATAGTTGCACACTTCTGCTACAAAAACTTTTGTGATTTTGGAGCGTGGACATCTACCTCTGCTGTGCCCTGGAAAAGATCCCTTTGCTACTCAAACCTGTCACAAAGGATGAACTTGCAAAAAATATTTTAATATTTTTTTGGTTAATGTTCTGGGTTGCACAAGGAAATTAAGCCTATGTGGTAAAGTGATTACAAGAATAACCAAGGGGTTTGAGATGCAGAACCATCAGAAGCAGAGAGAGCACCGCCCATGTCTGCAGATTTGGTAGCATTGTTTTGTTTTAAAATCTGTTCATATCAAACAATATTAAGAAAGCTTTATGTCTCTTTGCCTTCCCTTTTAGTTATTTAGACAGAACAACAAATTAAGTGGTTTTGACAACAATTTGGAGGGCAAGCTGATGAGGAATGAGATGTAAATCATGCAGGGATTTAATTAAAAAAACAGATGTTGAAAAACCGAGAAAAGCGACCACTGATTGGAATTTCCAAACAATTAAAGAATGACAAAGATAAAAATGTAATTAGCATACAAACCTATATCTTCCAACAATTTAGACAGGAAAAATAGCATTAAATCTGGAATTTTCCAAGTTCTACTTAGATATCTGCACCCATTGTTGTAACTCCAACTTCTGGCAAGCAATATTAGTACCTTTTATTCTCACCACATGTGTGAGGATGGCTGTCAACATCCTATTGTTCCTGCTAAATATTGTATGTATTTCTTCTATATAATAATATAATATAAAAATATATACATATATATACACACACACACACACATATATATATATATATATATAGAGCAGACACACACTTTGCTGGCTTTACAAGCATGACATCCCTCAAAGATAACTTGAAATGAAAGAGATTAAATTGTATGTGAGTGTAGTATCAGTTCTTAACATGTCAGAGCTCTAGGCACTTAAGTGTATGAATCTTTTGGAATATTCAAGTATGCCCTTTTCAAAAAATACTGGAGAATAATGCTAATTAAAAACATTTTTCTTTGGGCAGTATAACATTTTACCAATTCTTAATTGGCCCACACATTTCTCACAACAGTCCACTTGACACAGCACAAGTTTTGTGAGTGAAAGAGTCTCATCTCCATTTTTCAGCATCTCTTCTTTTATTTTGGGATCCTTTAGCTGATATTTATTTCTGGAATGAGAGATGGCAGACAGTTTGGAAATTAATTAAATAAGCCTCATTGATGTCTAACAACACATGCACATCCTAACTACTTCTCTGCATAAAAAGGACTTTTGCAACTGATTTTCTCCTACATAGGATAGTCACTACCTGAAAGAACTACTCACATAAATAAATATTTATTAAAACTCCACAAGATGCATCTGAGGACTCTGGCCCATGCAGCAGTCTTTCTAGAGGAAAATTTTATGGTCCAAAAAAGGAAAGAAATCCAGAAGTGTCTCAAAGTCTTGCTGATGGCTTTACAAACAAATGGTTCCAGTAGAAGATGTCTAATTCTGATCAACACAGTGATATAAATAGCAGCTGCCATGAAATCACCTCAGAACAGACAGACCCTCAAGGAAAAAGGGCCCAAGCCACATTTTGTGCTTGGTCAGGCTTCTGTTTGGCACTGAATTTCTGTAAGTCTGTGCACTCTTAATAGATCAAAATGAAAGTCATATCCTTCCTGCCTTATGAAAATCAATATGTAAGTGTATTGTACTGTCTATCAGACAATAATTGGTGCTGCTTTCTGGAAGCACAGTGCTGACTATCATGGAAAGCAACAGAGCTCCAGCTCTGTAAGTCACCTACAATGGGTTTTGCTTAATAATGCTTGATTAGTGTCCACATCCAAAGTGATTGCAGATTGAGATCCAAAGATTAGGAATGCAAACCTCAGAAATGCTGGTCAGGTGACTGGAACAGCAAAGACTTATTAACTGTAGCCACTATTCATTTTGGGCTATTTTGCTGTTTTTCTGGCAGGGATTAGTTCAGATTGTTCCCTTCCTTTCCAGAGTATAGGATTTTCAGTGGGTTTTTTAGAGAGGAAATCTGCACAGCACCTTACTCAGGGTGAAAAACAGCACTCAGGACTGATGTAGTGCAAAAGCACAAGCAATGTACTGTCACCACAGACTCACAGAGTGGATGAAGGTGACAGAGCTCACCTTAAGCTGAAAATAATACTGTGAGTGAGCACTGATGGATGGTGTGCAAAGCACACTCAAAAGGGGAAGCCAGAATCAGAAGATGTCAAAGAATTGGTGATTCCATTCAGGCTCCTCTATTGTATTTTCTGTCTTGGTAACCAAGGGTTTATCTTATTCTTATCTTATTCTTGCCATTTGCACCTGATGACAACTTCCCTTTAACATGGAAATCTCCAGATGCCTCCAGGAAATGTTTAAGTATGTGTCAAGATTTGGAACAGCTGGGATCAGATGTCCTTTAAGACTGCTTTGTCTAAGTGCAAGCAATCATGAAGAAGCAGCCAGAAGAGTATTCCAGCCACAAACCCTCTGCTCTCTATGGCATGAACTTATCCCACCCATTGAAAACAGTCAGAACCAGACAAATGGATCCTTGAGGACAGAAGCAGGTCCACAGGCAGAAGGAATGAAGGTTGATGAATTAATGAAGGACAGATGGAGGGAAGATTGTTGATTCAAACTATTCAGGAAATTTCCCCTCTTCCTGGCTGCCAATGGCTTGCTCACTGCTCTCCACAAAACAAAGTGTTTTTTCCTTCCCTCTGCAGAAGCAGATGATGTAGTGGAGCAAGTGTCAGGAATAACATGCAGGATAAATAGAAAACCCCTACAGAATATACAATCCTTTATGAAAAACTCCTTCAAAAATACTGTAAAAATATCTATTTATTGGCAGGGGGGGCACAGATCATAAGCTTCCTATCAGTCAAAAGCAGTCAGCATGGACAAGCTTTAATTTGCTCTGAGACTTGGGACAAAAAAAAATTAAGATCTTTGATTCAGGGCACTAAGACATCACCTATGCACAGAATATGTTTTTGCTTATGAAGCATTAATGTTAATATGGTTTCACCCCAAGTAAATAGGATAATTTTGTACATGTGCTCTTAAGAACTAGTTTGAGGGAGCTAGTTTTAGTCCATCCATTGAATAATAAAGTAAACCCTAAATGAGGAGGAAAAGGAATACCAAGAGCTTGAATTTAGGGTTAATTCTTTCAAGCTCCATAAATCTTCAGTGTCTGTCAAGGTCTATGTAAGGCATACCTGTATCTGAGCAGCAAAGATTAAAGTATAAGATCAATACCTGTAAACAAAATGTGTTTCTTTTTTTTCCTCTTTCAGAAATGGTAGCTAAGAAGACCTGGGAAAAATTGAGACTATGTCTGCAAAAAGCAAATAAACCCCAGAGATATAATCTGTTCAAACAGAAACTGGTTAAATGTGTTACTGTTTGGTAGCAAGCATTGGAACTTTGCCATTTCTCTGCAACTTGTGGGAAAAAAATAAGAATAACCAGGAAGCTGATACTAGTATTCTCTATGTACAAATACACAACAATACAGAGTGTGATCCAAACTCACTGCAGACACAGGGTTGTAGTGATTTAGGGCAAGAAAGCAAAGAGCTTCTATTATAATTTTGCTTCTATGTTTAACCCCAACTGCATCAGGCATACCAAAATCTTCTCCCAGAAAGAATAAAATAAAATAAAATAAAATAAAATAAAATAAAATAAAATAAAATAAAATAAAATAAAATAAAATAAAATAAAATAATAAAATTTTTGTGCTTTTCATGGATAATTCCATCGGAGGTAGATGGAATGAGAGAGATGCAATTTATCACACAGAAGGTGACAAGTTTTCAGATGCAGGTCCATGAGAGAAACCCAGCAGTTCTCTGTCTGCACTGCCAGCCTTTGGAGTCCAGCACACACCTCCTGAGAGCACCATGGCAGTGCCAGGCTGAGAGCAGCTCAGTGTGCTCCACTGGAGCAAAGCTTTCCAAGAGTGCAGCTCAGTACCTAAACAGGTGCCAAGTCTTTGGGCTCTGATGCATGAAAAAACCCCCAGTGTCTGTTAAAGTTAAGAACTTGTTGGAGAGTGCCATGAAGAGCTTGATGGAAGCAGAGAGACTGGGATGTGGCAGCAAGGAACAGAGATACAGCTACATTTTGCCAAAAGGATAAGCATTAGCAGGTTAATGGCCACATGATAGTCTGAGTATGGTTCTTAACTATAAGGTTGAATGATATTTTCTGGAGAACAATACTCCAAGAACCAGTATTTAATAAGGGGGAAGAAGAGTTAATTAAGTAATAGCTTGAAAATGGTCAGGTTGCCTGTGCCATGTCTTAGAACTTTCCAAGTTTGTAGAGTTCAATTATCTGCTTAAAACACAAGAATGTCTAGAGCAGCTGCAATCTAACCTTAAGGAAACACACATGTTGTTTTAAAAATAACGTTTTCCACATTTGCAAAGCTATGCTTTCAAGGTAAACCTATTAATTTATCCTTCATCTTGTCTAGCAAAAAATCTGACACGAAGCAACCTGACATGCATGAAGCAGCCTGTACCTTTGTGGGTGGCAAATCTGTTGACTGCCAAACTTCTAGAAAAGCTGTCACACAGCAGGCTCTGGAGGTCCCCAAAAGCAGCAGGACAATCTGCTGCAGACCTGCCTGGGCTTAGCTCTTGGTGCACAGCACACACAACCACATTGAGGGGTGTTCTCTCCTGGCCAAGCATCTTTGGCAAGTGGCAAGAGAGCAGGGAAGAAAATTAGAGGCAGTGAGGATCACCATCAAAATGGATTTATTGGCAAATGCCTGTTGCAAGACAAATAACTACAGAGAGGCAGGAGCTCCAGAAACACCTGTGGTCACCAGCTGCCTTGCCAATCACTACAAACTGCCCATTTCCATGCCTGCAGCTCTGCATCAGAATGCTCAAAGCTCTGATACACTCAGCATTTGTTGCTCTTGTATTATTACTGATATGAGCTACAAGATATCAAGTTGAATTGTGTAACTTAATTATGTAAAAGTAGGCTTATTTTAGTTTGGAAACAAAATGGAGAATGAAGAAGCTTAGTTTTCCTGTCAAAGCTCCCTTTTTTTTTTTTCCCTGTGCCAATCAATTTTGGGTAGAAACTTCTTAAAACCTACCTCTGGATAGCAGTTATCAAATCTATAAAACCCAAGGCTAGTGATGATAAAATATAGCAGCAGTAAAATTATGCTAAAGTATCAAGCCCATGTATTTATGAGTCTACAAGAAAACTAGGAAAGTTCTCATAGTCTAAGGAACAATCAAAAGGCATAACCACAAGAAAATGCAAGAAATAATCTATATATCCAAAGGTGTCTGCACAATTTTGATTTAGCACTGCAGGTTAATCCATCCTAAACTACTATCAAACAGTAATGACACCATTCATCATTCTTTTGACTAAAAGTAATGACAAGATTTCTAGTGCTGTGTGGGGAAACAGGAATTTTTGTTCTTCAAAAGATACAGAATTTAGATTCTCCAAATTGAAGTAGAAAACATAAAAATTATTCCAAAAGTATTTAACAGGGGCATTTTAAAAAGTCAGTTTTATTCTTCAGACATTCAGATTATTTTGATTTTTTTTTTACTATGCAAAAAAGTTGAAGCTAAACTACAAAAATCCCAAATTATACCAAGTGGAACCTTCAACAATTAATCTCTTACTCTTTCATTATTACAAGCTTATACAGGAGGAAATTTATCTACTCCCCTCCTCCCCAGAGAGGCTTATTTGTTCATCAGGCATTTATTTAAAAATACTCTGCTGATTTCCATGCACGTTGCAGAGAAAAATAGATGCTTTTTATAGATTTATTTAATTCACAGATGCTATTTTAATTGGTCTCCCATACAATTGTCTCTCACTGGGAATCTGGATGGCTCTGGGGAATTGGCAGCAACTTGCAGAGCTTTTCCAGGTCAGTGATTCAGATGTAACTGGTGGCTGAGAATTAATGTGGAGAAAACTATTTGATGGCCTACATGAAGTAATGATTTCACTCCAGTTGTGGTTTGACAGATTACCAGCAAAACTAATCAGTGCTCTTTTATGGTTTTTTTTTTTGGGAAATAGACACAGAAAATTAGCTTCTGCAAATTATCTTTCCCATTAGGGTTGAAGGCAGCCTTCAGAGTCACAAGCATGAAGCCTTTATTATCACTTCACCTTTTTCATGATTATTTATAAAGATTTCATGGGTTTTTTTTTTCCCCAAATTCTGTCACTTGACTGTTCTGGGAACTGTTTGCCATGTTCTGCTTTAGACTAAAGTTAATCTCTTTAAGCTCCATCTATTGTCCCAAGGTGGGTGGAAGGGAGAGAGAAGAGAGGAAAGGAGATGCTTGTCCTGCAGTATTCTGTACAGAACCTTACTGGGGGAATTTGGAGCATCTTTCTGCAGTGATGGAGAGACTGCCTTGGGCATGTAACCTTTAGAAGGATAAAATTTGCTTTTGTAACCTTCTCCCTCCTGTCCCTGCAAACATACTGCAAGCATTAGGCTAGATTGTCAGAAAATGTGTCAGACCACGTACTGGGATACAAACAGGTTAGCACAGCAGTAAGGAATTTATCCCTCATCAAATATTTCAGTAAAACCTAACTGGATGCTTTGCTTCCAATTTCTGGTAAAAATAGGCTGTTACCCACCTCACACTCCCATTTGATTAGCACATGCTTGTTTTCTAAACTCCCATTCATCCTACCAACAAGGCTTCCTCAAGAACTGGCTTTTGAAACAGCAGCACTCTTAAAAGACACAGCTCAGGACTTTGCTTCATTTTTTTCCCCCTCACAGAAAGAATTCACAAAGAAAACTTGCATGTGTAGTGAAATATTGTTCTTGCAGGCCACAAGATCCTGCAGTCTTCAAGGACTGGGTGCACTGATTCAGCTAAAATTAACATATAGAGCTAGGATGAACAGAAGATGCATATGCTCTTCAAATTCTTATATAACCTTTTCCATTATCTCATTAATTCCTACTAAAAAAAAACCCCAACCAAACCCCAAAACCAAGGAGATTAGTTTCTTCCCATTTACTTTAGCTCTCAGTGGTGCACCAGCACAGGGATATCTGGGCTGCTTTTCTTGTGAGGTTTGTAATGAATTGCCTCTGGTAACAAACTAATGAGGTTGTCAGAAGCTACAACAAAACAGTTTTGCAATTTATATGAGCAGGATAGGGTCTATTCAAAATATATAAAAAGGTACACAAAATCCACCTCTCCTCAGTGCTATACAGAGAAGAAAAGGCACAAACATCTTTGTTTAGCATCATGTAAGTAAAAAGAGTAAAAAGGCAGAATGAGAAAGAAAAATTTCCCAGGAGAACGAAGAAAAAAAATGCAGAAAGAAACCTAATGGCCCATTTTGTCCATGGCAATGGAATTGGGAAGCAATATGCAGCTAAAGCTCAGATAGTAAGCACTTGTCTGGTTTTAAAAGCAGAATGTTTCTGCTTCCTATTCATAACTTATTCAATAGTGCTATTTGCCAGGAAAGAGAAATTGTCTATGCCTAAAGATTTCTTCTCTGCTTCACATACTTTGGAGAACTGGAGTTAAGAAGTTCAAATTCAACTTACAATTTATGACTCCTATGAGAAGTTTAGAAATTCAAACTCATTAGAAAGAGGGAGGAAACCAAAAACTTCTGTTACTTCACACTAAAGGCAGAGGATGCTGGGCTACCTTTTGTGCAACAGTGACAGCTGATTTTCTACTTGTTTTCCTCCTGCTATTCAATGGTCAATTTGCAGCTAGCTTTATTACCTTCTGAAAGTGTCAATGGTTGGGAACAGCTGTTTGAAATCCATGGCAGTCCCCAGTCCATAGAAGAATTTAAGCAGGTAAATGCTGTGCAGTAATCCAGAAATGAGTGGGTATAATACATCATGTTGTACTATGGCTGTCAGTAATGGAAGGTGCTGGTTCAGTGCCAGGGTGCAGCCAGGCTGCACACCACAGACTTCCTGACAGCACAAAACCTGGATGACAGTCCCCAGGCTTCCAGGATCTGCCTGAGGACAGAAAAAAAAAGCATTTGCTCTGACAAGGGGTCATTCTAATTACCAGGGACAAAGTAGTGTAGAGGTAGATAACTCCCCATCACAGGACCTGGTGTTGTATTGATATCCAGGACACAGGAAGATATGAGCTGGTGAAACTTTTCATGGATAAGTTAAAGGTACAGTTATTGAAGTGAACAGAATACCCAGGCTTATTTTGTTAAGCTAGAGAACAACATACATGCCTTGTCACACTGTCATGGAAGCATATGTGATAGCAGAATAACTCTGTGCCAGGGTATACACACACAGAGCTCTCAATCCACACTTATTCTGAAGTGTGGAAGAACTTCTGGTCAAAAGTGAGTCAATTCTGCCTTAGTGAAGCTGTCTACTTGCTAATGGGGACAGTGGATGTCAGGCATGCAGGTGACAGAGGGTACAGAGAGCCCACAGATCCCTAGAGAAGCACATGGCTAAACACTCTAGGACCAAAGGGGTCAAGTCAAATGGAGTTCTGAAAAGCAGCCCAAGGAAGACAAGGCAGGACTGTGACAACACCTGGCCTAGAGACCTCAGCAGTGTCATTTGCAAGTGGAGACACCTCAAGATTGTGGTACTCATTCCTGCTCCCTCCCTTCTCCAATCTCCCTGCTGCTGCTGAGCCTGGGTGCTGCAGCTCACAGCTCCCTTCCCAAGGTAAGGGATACTGCTTTTCTCACTCTCTCCCTATACAAAAGACACTGAGTCAGTCCAGCAAAGCAGACAGAAGTGGGTGAGAATTCCCAACCAAAATGTTAGGAGTCCTTGCTAGCAAAGGGGCTGTGCTGGATACACTGCAGCTGGTGGGGGACCAGAAGCACACACTGCTGAAGGAGAGGAATCCATAGGCTGCAAATACAGGGGAACAAGTAACTATTTGTTATTCCACAACTTAGGCACCCCTTATTCCCTTAGTCTACAACTGAGACATCCCTTGAAGCCAAGTTAGGACCTGGGAACTCAGCTGAGGCTCCAAAAGGCTTGGGGCTTTACCAGCACCAGAGCACAGCTGGAATCAGCTTTGAGTTGCTGGTGCTGCCTGACTGGGTGACCCTAAGAAGCAGCCCAGGTCACCCAGCATTTATCTGGGAAGGGGCACTGCACCTGGAGATCTGTTGCTGCACCTTGCAATGTCCTCACAGCCATTAAATTCCACTTCCATAAAACCAGCAGCACCATAGCTAAGCAGCACAGATGTGAATTTCCACTGTGGTGTGTAGCCAAATGTAAGTTTTATAGAATAAATACTACTCCCAAGGAGAGGCAGAGCTAGCAAGGAAGGGATAGATTCCCACCCATTGAAAGAAAGAGCCCATAATAATGACAGGAATTGAAACTATTTGATAATTTAAGTAATGATGCAATTGCCAGACTGCTTTCTGCAATCTCTGCCAAATGCCCATTTTCTGGCTAGAAGAAGCATTAGGCTGAATTTTGGACAGAGAAGATGGAATAAAATATAAAAGAAATTAGGAGTTACCAGCATATGAGGCTATAGAAATTATACACTTTTACCTGTTGCTTTTCAAGTGCACAAATTCTGATTGCTCTCTCCTGGAAGCAAAGTATATGCTAAGAGGTGCATCAGCCTATGTGCACACCTATAACATTTGAACACTCAGGTCTTCCCCATATCCATGTGCTCACAGTGATCTTTCAGAGCACTGAGACACACAGAGTATGTGTCACCTGTTGCATGACACCTGTTTTATTATGTGTGACTTTGGGGACTTACTGCTCTCCTCAAGCAGAAGCATCAAACCAGTGGGGAGCAACATTTAGTCAGCAGTAACTTCATGGGTAACTGAGCTATTCAGGTAATTTGATTTCTATTTTTTAATGGTATAAAGTATTAGCCTATGCTTTAAAGAACCTGCCTGTCTTTCTGTGTCTTTCTGCCACTAAATCTATGCTCTTTCCAAGAACTGTGAAACAGGTTGTTGCTGAAATTTCTTGGCCATCACCGTGGAGAGTATCATGTTGACTGAAGAAATTTGGAAATGGCAGCTGGAAAAGTTCAATGCCTGACAGTGTTATGTCCCAGCAGCAGTGACTTCTTAACCCACAGTTTGAAACAGCTTCCAGGAACAGAGGTAGTTCTTACATACTGATTTTAAACTCTCTTACTACTCATGCAGCTGAAGCTAAGACCCTTTTGGTGAAATATTTTTCTCTTTCTATTGGTTTCTTGTATTGTTTGGCAAAGTATTGAATTATTCATTGTAAAAATAAAGAGTGCTATATAAGTAAGATTTTGAGACTCTGGGTACTTCAAATGTTCATTTTTATGTTTACATGCATGACAAGCTCTTGACTTCTTTTCTTGACAAGAAAAGTTGACTTTAACTTGAGAAAGGGACCAAAGCCAACCTCTAGCTGGCTGCTCTAATTTCTGTGCAGAGAATCAGTGTGTATTTAACTTGCAATAAAAAACATCCTGGCCAAAACCTCTGTTTCCTATAATGACTGTGACAGCAGCTAGATGAAGAAACTCAGTTTTAACCCTTGACTTGAAAGCTTGTTATGAGTGTTAGGGGAAAAAAGGATTCAGTTTTATTGTATTTGATTATGCTCATGGTCAAGCACAACCTGATCTTCTAAGGACCCTTTTTCCTACATTTACAGAGGTAAGCACTTCCAGGAGGGATTGTATCCTATAGTAGATTGGAGACTATAATTCTCTAGGAGTGTTTACCTCTCTGTGCAAATCAGTTTAAAGTAGCTCCTAAGTTTGGGGTTGCAAAAACAAAGTAAAGTGAATATCTTATGTTTTCATACTCCTCAGATAGACCATACTTTACTGGAAAATGAAAAGCTACAGTCATAGGATGTGGTGAGATAACCTCAGATCATTGGTCATGACTGCTAAATATCTCAGTCCTAAAATCCACGTTAAGGGAAATTTCATATGGATGAGCAGATTAAGAGGATTTCAAATAAACATTCAGTGAGATATTGATTCTCATAGGTATAAATTTAAAATAATGTAAATAATCCTTGCAAAATGCTTGGGGGCTTTTTGTTGGTTGGTTTGTTTTTGGTTGGTTGGTTTGGGGTTTTTCATGGTTCATCCAATCCTCTGTAAGCTGCTTAAAATTTCTCCTAATTCAAGGTGCAAACAAGCTCCAGTTGATTATCCTTATTGCTCTTCTTTTAAAGGAAATATTACACAAAGTGTGAATATTTTAGTGTAACTACAAAAGTTTGGGGTAGCAACACTGCTCAGCAAAGAGCTTGCAGTAAATTCTTTGGGAAAAAATGAATTTAACACCACTTAAGGCATTGTACAGATGCAGCATGCAGACATTCCAGGGACAGATGTTCCCTGCACCACAGAGTATCCTAGGAGGCTGTTGATAGCTAGGGAGAGCAGGCATCATTTTTACTGTTTCAGGAGAAAGCAATGAGTACTTTTTACATGTAGGCACTTTGGAAATGTGCCTGAGTGACACACAAGAAGACCAACTCAAGTCCCAGCAGAAAGGGAAAATTAAATGTGAACAGATGGGCTAATTCAGCATTTTCAAGAGTGAAATTCAAACGTGAAAGAAACCTAGCCAGCTACAGATGACAAGGCCTGTCTCAGTTCAATCTTCAAGCTATAATAGCAGACTCTTGGTTTTTTTTTTCCTCCATCAAATTAATCTTCTTGAGGAAGCTGGCATTTCAGTGGGTTTGAAGCAGTCAAATAACCTTCCCACTTCTGGGGATTCAGTTTCAAATCAAAATTCAAGGTACCACTCACTAGACTTGTTGCTCTCAGTCTATTCAGCAAAAACCAAGCCCATCTGCACAGTTTGCTATTTATGTGTGCCAACATCATCTGTTTGGAAAAGGTCAAGGTAGAAGAAAAAGTTTTCATAGGTCAGCCAGTGAGTGCCCTACCAGAGGTACACACAGACAGTGAAACAACTCATTTCAGTTCTGCCAGTTTCCAGCACAAGCTAATGATTCACTATTTTCTGAGCTCTACATTTGGATAAACAATTATAAATGCCTAACTAAAAAAAAAAAAAAAATAAAATAAAAGGAGAAAGAACACCCACCAAGCTCAATATCACTTGTCAAAGTTCCCAGCCACACAAAACTCTATTACTTTTAACCTACCAGTAGCACAGTGAACCATGTAAGGTGGATTGTGGCATTGGATAACAGTAAGAAGGTGGAATAAAATAAATTATTTTTTTAAAAATGATTTGGAGATTTTTAATATCAAGGGGAAAGGCATTCTAGGGAATCTAAAGCACCTTGCTATCTCTACTTGACACGAGTAGGAAAGTTTAAAAAAAAGTAATAAAAAAACCCTTTTTCAGTATTATGACTTGTAGTATTTTGAAATATATAATTTAAATTCTTATAATTTAAAATTGCAGTAGCTGCTTTTTAGATAAATTGGCTTAGTTACCCTCAAATAGATAGCAATTCCCTAATTTAGTTTTTAATTCTGTTAAAAATGCAAAGCACTGTGAATTTTGAGACAGAACAAATTATTTTCTTTCCAGATTTCAGCTCTGTGACTAAACTGAAACCTACAGATATTTCCACAAAAAAAATTTTTTTTGAGGAATGTCAGGTGGGCAATGCAGGAAAGGAAGAATATGAAGTAGAGGTAGCAACATTTTAAGACTGTGACAGAACTCAAACTTGTATTATCTGAATTCCACCAAGCATCTTGAAGCTTACCATCTTTTCAGAAAGAAAAATTAATTCTTAATGTCATGTCATTATATTTCACCTGAAGTTTATAATCTATTCATATGAGCTCTGCTGCCATTATAGATTATTAACACAAACCTGAAAAGCAAAAAGATCTGTACTTGATTACCCATAATGTAGTTGTTCATTATTTATATCTCTTTCCAAGGGTACATTTGGTTCTGAGCTTCTTCCTTGGTTTGGATTGTTTATGGCACCAACAGAGATTATTCCCCCACCGCTGCTGGAACTCTAACTCTGAGCTGCTGGAATAATAGAGATCAGCAAGGGATCAGTGAGGCTGAGAGCAGCTCAGGCTCTGGACAGAAAATTGTTCAAGAACCCTCTTCTGTAGACTCTGGTCTGCAATGACCAGTGCCAGATGCAATCAGGGATCCCATTCATTGTCCTCATTCTAGCTCTGTGTTAGAAGAAATTTTTAATTGACCTGATACAGGAATCTGTGATAAATGACAGTAGGATCTGTGCTCCAGATTCCATCATTCAACAGCATGGGTGAGATAGCTGATCATATTTAAGAGAAATCAAATGAACTGGTTTTGAAGCTAAAGGGAGCAGAGTAGCTGGTGAATTCTTGTTATCCTACTTGGCATGTACAGACTAAGTTTCACTAAAATGTCATTCTTTCACAGTGATTTTCCATTATACACTAGGGAGGGAAGCTGAACTCCTTCCAGGAAAGTAAGTATACTGATATATCAAGGGATAAAAAGTAAATCTGGGAACCTGTGGCAACACTACAGATATACAACTAAATTGTTGAGCATAACAAATACATGAAATAAAAAAAAAAAAAGCAAGACAGAAGAGCAATAAAATAGAAGATGCTGATGGGAGTCAAAACATACCTGTACTAGGAAATGCAAAATATATAAGAGGATCAGAACTATACTGTAACAGGATATAATTACCTTTATTGTCAAGTGCATCCCAATCTAACAACTGCATTGTAATTCTTGCCAATAAAATTTAGATTTAATCACTGAAAATGAGACATTGGTTAGTAACTAAATTAAAGTATTATGAATGAGGAAGAAGCCACAGTAATACCTCATAAATTTGGTCAAGAATCTTTAGTCAAAGAGCTCTGTAGGATTGCACTGTGGCTCTACCCAGCTCAAGTTCTCAATTTCAGAGTAACAGAATTAATCCTAGAGAGTTGCCAGTTTAGCTGCATAAATAAAACCACAATTCATCATCATCCACAAGTTTGCAGCACCTTGAAAATCTGGAAATATAGGAAGAAGTAAAAAGCCCCAAAAGTAATAACAAAAACAAAAACAACAAAACAACCCAAAACCTTATACATCAGATCCCTATTTTAGATATTTTTCAGTTAGACTGGTTTTCAGGCAAGTGATGCAAAGGGAATCAAAGCTCAAGTATTTGCTGTCTAGATGAGCAGATTTCAAAGTCTTCTCACTCTGGTTTTCCCTTTTAAACTTTCCTGTATTGCTGGAGTTTGTGATACATCACTTATCCAGCAGGGGCAAGCTCCTTCCTCTGACACCCTTTACAGCACAGAAGGTTTCACTGGAGCAGGGAGGGAATGTTTCTCAAAACACAGGGCAGTGAAGTGACTCTTTTAGTAATAACCTCCAAAGAAAGGAGACACCAAGTCAGATGAACTGGCTAAAATAAATTTTGACTTAGCTTTCAAAACCAGGAGCACGTATGCTTTCAGTAACCTTTCAATTCTATTGATTCAGTCTGCTTACCTTAGATCCCTCTTTTTTCCTAATCACATAAGAAAACTGCTTCTGCTGACATGAGTTCTGTTTATCTTTAATAAATATTAGCAGGTGCAAAAGTAAAAAGTGAAAAAAGGGGGAAGAGTATGCCCATTCTTTGTTGGAGCCCTGCAGTAATTGTATTTGCTTTCATTAATTTTGATTATATAGCAATGAGTGTAGCAGCAAGATAAATTCACTTTGCAGGCAGAAAAGTAAATTCAGCATTGAGGTCTACAGTAAAGGCAGGACCAAATCTGTCCAGAGATAAAACTTTCACTTAACTTTGTTTCTGCAAATGAAAATCACATTGCTTAAGGCAGATTTAATTGAAAGATGGTGAATTTTTTGTTGTGAGCTGCATGTTTGCTTAGAAGCAGGATATGGAGGGGGAAAAAACCCAAGTAGGAAAATGATGCCTACACAGATATTACTGTTCCACAAACTGAAAAGGAAGCAGTTGCCTGTTTTTCTGATAGTGTTCATTAGTCTGCTGTCCCATACATTATGAATTAAAGACCCCCTGAAGATCAGGAAGGGAGACAGAAGATCGAGTCTAAGATGACTCACACTGAAGCTGTCACTGACTAAGGCTTCAGTGAGCCTTTAGCACAGTTGGTGGTGTAAATAGAAAGACAATTAGGCTAAACTCAAAGGCCTTCCACATCAGTATAAAAGGTATTTAGCTGGCACAAAGGAAAGCTGGGTTGTAACTCTGGATCAGGCTGGGAAGTGCCATGGATATGTTTGTAACCCCCATGGTGCAGTGAGTACAGAGTTAATCACAGTTAATTGTTAATCCTGAACAGTTTTGCAGTACTGATTGATAAGCCTACCTGACAATGTCTGGGCTTTGATGAGCAGATGGGTAGAGTTTTGTAATGAAGAATTAATAGATTTGTCAAAGAATACTTCATCTTACTAAGCACAGAAGGACAGACAAAATCCGATTTACCTAACACAAAGCAAAAACTGTTCCAGTGATAAGCAAAAATAAAATTTGCAAAATTAGATTTAAATAAATATTAATTCTAAATGGAGCACTTCATTAGAATTCTAAATTCCTTACTGTGTTAAAGAAAGTCTTTGAAAGAGCTAGTTAACAAAAGCTAAAATAAACCCAAACATTATTTTGAAAACAAACAAAAAAGCATAGGCTGCTCACTGCTCACACTATTTATGCACTCTTCTTTCCTTGCTTTCTTCCCTAAAATAGAGACCAGTTCGATAACAATTACATTTGCCAAAAGCAATGCTGTTGCCAGACTAGGCCCTTCAAGAAGTTCTGATCAAAAACATCCCAAACCATTAATTTGCTTTGTTCCAGTCACTGTCACCTTTCAGCAGGCTCAGAAACTCCTGCTGCTGGAACATGCCAGCCACATTCACTCAGCTATTTATGCTTTCATTAGGAACATATCACTACAGATATATTTTCAGCCATACCACCAGCACAGTAGTTAAAGATAAATCAGCAGAGCTGTAAAACCCAAGGGAGTTAAAATTGCTAAGCTCACAAATAGTAGATTACATTCCCCAAAATCACAATCAAACATCACTGTGCTCCTGATTTCCAACAGTCCTGTTCCAGCTGTGCTCATTACTCACTATTCATCCCTTCCTTCTTTTGAAGACTTTAGGGCCTGAAATTCTTACACTGGTATTTATAAGAACAGCTCCCTAACACTTGGTCCCAAGTACTGCTAGGCAAAAATCCACATAGACAAAGCATTTCTTCTCACACTTTATGCTGTTCATCTGCTATTGAAGATAACACAAAATAATTTTCAAAGCCCCAGAGCTTCCAATCCCTAAGCATCACCCCCTAATACCCTAGACCATGATCAATAATTTTCTGTATTGCTTCCAAAGTAAACCTGCACTACACCTACCCACAGGTGAACTACTGCCTAAGTTCTTTGGCTCAGGCTCATGACAGACACCCAGGAAAATTTGGGATTCCAGCTAGGTGTCTAATAACCCTGTAAAAAGCACAGTAAGACTTTAACACCTAAAAATGGATTCATAAATCAGGACAGTGGAAGAGGAAGGGCTTGCTGGTAGCTGCCTGTGCCATCTAATAAACTGAAAGAGAAGTGACATTTTTCTCCCTACACCCCAAGCCTGCTATCCTTAGATGCAGCCTGAAGAAGACACATGTTGGACAGGTGCCCAGAAATCCTCTTGGCACTTAGTGGCTGCTGCCAGCTCTTTCTCTCTTTTAAGCAGCATTTCCTGCACTGCACTCAGATTTTGGGAGAGCAATGGTGTTTACTCCTAGCCCTTCCATCTCCACATCTGTCTCTGACCACCTGGTTGTGACCTGAAGTGGGACATACCCTTGGGAACCCAGAAATGTAAGTTTGAATCTTCTTCACCTGAAGGGGTTATTGATCCAACACTTTTAATTCACAATCACCAAGTGCACTGATCTGATAATACACACAAGGTGGGTGGCCTGTCCCTCACCCCAACAGCCTTTCCCTTCCTTAAGGAAATCACTATTCCACCATTCAGGGCAGAAGAAAACTAACTTTGAGGCTATCAAACTAGTTAGAATGCAATATATTTAACCCAGCCATGCTGCCTGTGCATTTTTACAGTCTTCAAAGTTAGGTACAAAGCACAGCAGGAAATAATATTTTTACTAAACTACACTATCATAACCTACATACTTCTTATCACCTTAATAATTTCAAACAAACAAACAAACCCCAAACTGCAGGCCTACAAAATCTTATTTCTGACTCTCAGCTGGACTTAAAATTATCTTATAGAAAATCAGGCTGATGGATACTAGCCATTAGTCCTTTTTAGCATAGAAAGTACTTTTCTCATACTGTCATGAAAAATTAACCATATTCTTTGAAAGAAGGAAGGGCTTGAATAACAATCTGCTGTCAATCAGTCACAGGCATTAAGGAACAGCAGCTGCTACTCCTTGTGCTTGAGCTCTGTTCATTGGACATTTTTCCCCAGTACCTGCACTGACAGATCCCCAGTGGATAATTGATTATCAGAGACTGATGACTGTATTAGCAGCCTTTCACTTCTATTTTTGGATTTTCTGATCCAGGGCACTGTTAATTATGACAAAGTAATCAGCTATACAAAAAAAACTCATTACAAAAAAAAAAAAAAAAAAAAAAAAAAAAAAAGGGTATGTGATAATGTGATAGAATGAGGAACAGAGATGAGGTAAATGTGATGCAACTGATCAGGGATCAGCTCTTGAAGCATCTCCATATGTAATCATAACTTGTGGAAAAGAGCAGATGAGCTAAACACCAAACAAGAGCTTGCTCCTCAATATCTCACAAAAAAATAGGGATCACTATCTAATTAGGATCATCCAGTTGCAGTTCAGACTTCTGTGAAAGGATTTCAGAAGGAATCTGGTAACTCAATTCACCAGGGCTCCTGTGAGCCTGGGTATTACTTATCAGGCAATACAAGTGAAGAATCCATGATTCACCACAAAACAGGCAATCTTTGCCCTTGGAGAAATTTAAAAAAGTAACAGCATGATCAAGGTTCTGCTAGGAATGAGAGACTTTTTTTAATCCTGCCTCTGGGCAGAGGATGCAACAAATGACCTTCTGAGGCCCTAATAATCATATTTCTTATGGAAAATTTGACCATTTTCTGAGCTGGCCAATAGACAAAGTTCATGCTTTCCCTTCCCAATTCTCTTTCAGGCAGAGCAGGCTGCTGTTTAGATAAATATACTTGGAAAAACTGACCCTGGATAGAGAGATTGCCATCTAGAGAAAGCTGAGGATAGAAAGTATTACTTTCTCCATTTTGTTGACTGCCTGTTTGATGGGAAGAACAGAAGCCTCAGGGAGGAAAAAGTTAAAGCTCTTATTCACAGCTGAAGCCTTGATACCCTCTTGACCCTACCTGCCTGAAGGTAGGAGCTGGCACAAATGCATTCTTAAATCAGGAACTGACAGAACAAATGACTCACTTAACTCAAGGGAATCCATGGTACAGACAGAATTGGAATCCACATACACAAATTGTTGGACTATGAATCAGTGACAAATTTATCCTTTGCCTCTCTGTAGAACTGCAAGAGGGAAACACTTGATGTTTATCTGATTTAACACAACCCATGCTAAATACTGTACCTAAAATAACATAGAAGTGGTGGATGGGGAAGAGGAGGCAGAGAAATAGACTGGGAGGGAGAAGAATTAGAGATGACATTTCATGTCTTTTAAAAGTCTGACCTTTTGGAAATATCACTGTGTACATTTTAAATATTAATAAAGGCAGTAGCTGTTAGGAGGCACAGGGCTGTTGTGAGGGGGTGACCTTTTATTGAAGTAAAAGAAAATTGACAGTTTTATTAGCCATAGACAACTGCAAACAGAAGCTACAGGAAAAAAAGCAAGCAAGAAAGCTGTCATTGTAATTAGCTACATTCTGTAAGTTAATCTGAGGATGTCTCTGTGCCTAAACATTGCTGCAGGTCCCTCTGTATCTCAGCCTAGACTTACCAAACAGCTTGAGAGTTAAAAAGAATAGCATATCCCATTTCAGTTCATTAAACAGATATTGTTCCTAGGGAAAACATCCATGACACTGGGATCCTCCTGACTCTGTGATCATCACATCTGTGTCCCACTCTATGCACCCCCCAGCTCTGAGCAAGGTGAGGATCCTTTTCAAGCATCACCAACAGGCACTAGATCAAGGATCAGACAGCAATTGTCTCAGACCTATTTTTGCTTTTCAGGACTAATTCATTAAAACTTGCTTTCTCAAATTACCTAGATTTACTCAGACTAGAATTTTGATGCTCCATGACTTGGAAAGAAACAATCACTCTGATTCTTCATCCCAAACTGTTGGACTTTTTTACTAGAAGTAAGCTGAATTAACTTCTTGCCTTCATTTTGCTAGCAGTAATCTCAAGGGTTCAGCTATGTGTAATCCAAGGCCAGCTGATACAGCACAACTGTGTAACCTTGACTCCAACTTCTGAGAAAATTGCTAAGTTGTGAGAATGAGCTGTGAAAAACAAATCAAAGTAGACCTGTCCAAGGTAAGAAAAGTGAAATTGTAGGCAGAGGTAAGATTGTTCAGATAGGTGAGTTGCAAGCTCAAGGACTTGAGAGTAAAAAAAATCCCACCAACATGAAAATATTTAAAACCCTGCAGGGAAAAAAAAAAAAAACACACCCAAAAGTGACTTGGCAGCTGATGGTACATCATCAAGGATCTCTGTTCCAAAGGGGAACCTTTGGAATCCTTCCCCACCTGACTGCTGCCTGCCTTGCCACTTTCTTTTATCCAGGCAAGGACAACAGGCTTATGAAGAGTTAATTTAGACTTTTCAACTCCTAGTGGGAATGAGGGATCAGAGAAGGAATGAAAAACAAAGTGGAGCCATTGCTTGTCCTTCAGATACCCTTTAGTGACAAACCAAGTGCTACACAACATTTTTGCACTTCACTACCATTTTCTTAATGTGATAAGATAAGGTCTTTCATATGTTTCAGCTCCATTCAGTGGGTTTTTTTGTTACTTATAGTTCACATCACAGAAAAGGCTGGTTGATAAACTACATCTAGTTTAGTCACAGAGGGCAAAATCTGCCCTCCTTTATGTCTCATTCTGCAGAAGGTATTTCAGTGTATAAGTTTTAGAGTTGATGTGCACACCACAAAGCCAGCTGAATTTCTTCTTGAACATGGGCACACCACTAAGGTTAGTGGGAATGAGGACTCAGAAATAGTGACCAGCATGGGATTCACTCCAGAGGGAAAAAAGTCAGCTTGCCAGCAAGTTTCAGCACAAAAAGGACATGGATCTGCTTTAGTGAGTCCAAAGGAGGCCACCAAGTTAATCAGAGGGATGGAGCACCTCTGCTACTGGGGTTGCTCAGCCTCAGAGAAGGCTGAGGAGTGACCCAGCTGTGACCCAGTACCAGCTGTGACCCAGGACCATTGTACAAGACCATGGGGAGGGACTATTTAAAAAAACCTGCAGTGACAGGGCAAGGGATAATGACTTTAAACTGGCAGAGGGCAGGTTTAGGCAGGATATTAGGAAAAAATCTTCCCTGTGAGGTGATGAGGACTGGCACTGGGTGCCCAGAGATGTGGCTGTCTCTGGAAGTGTTCATGGCCAGGGTGGATGGAGCTCTGAGTTACCTGGGATAGGGGAAGGCATCACTGCCCAATCTAGAGAGTTGGAATTAGATGATCTTTAAAGTCCCTTCCAACCCAAACCATTCTAGGATGATTCATCTCTCTGTGTCTCCCAAGGACAAGCACACTTAGCACAAACAAGCCTTGCTGGTGTAAGCAGCATTTGCTGGCTAATCTGTAGATCCTGGGTTTTCCTGGAGGTATAACTTCATTTCCATTCTTTTTTTTTTTTTTTTTTTCTTTTGGAGTTATGTTCTTTAGCTGACAAAACACAAGCTGCATTTGTTTGTAAAAACTGGCAGGATGGGGAAAGGTAAGCCTAAACCAAATATTTATTCTGAATGGCAGACTTTCATCAGTTAACTCACATAGAGACATCAATGTGAGCTTGAGAGCAAGCTAAAAATATAGTCAGGAAGTCATGGGTAAATCAAATAGGAGAGAAAAGACAGTGAAGTAATTATAAAGGAGATTTACAAGTCTATTACCTGGAAAAAATATCCAGGTGCTGCTATTCTTTAAAGTATTTTAGACATAGAGAATGACAACAGTAACACAGAAACACTGAAAGCATCTACATCTCTTACTGTTTAGTTCTACTTAGAGCAGCCAAATTTCTCCTTCTTCTTTTCTACTAGTATTGACAAATTTTAGGATGCCTTGAGGGCATTTTAGTGTTTCAATGTTTCAATGCCTTCTGACATCAGTGGAAACCATTCCCTTTGACTTTACTGCCCTTCTTCCTCAAACCCCCACCAGCACCCACACCCAAATATCCAAAACCTGAATTTACAGCATTTACAGATTTTACATAAGAGAAAAGAAATATAAAAAAGACTAATTGCCAGCTAGAAGTTGATGTGTCATTTTGTGGTGGTATCACCAAACTACTCCTGAATGAAATCTGTGTCTTCTCTCAAGGCAGAACAGTAAATACTCTGAAAGTTTCTGAGTTTGCAAAACTCCAATGTGAATGACAGAGTTATTTAGGGATGTAAGGGGAAAACAGACTAAAGAGGAAACTGCCACAGTAACAGCATTTACAAAAACAAGCTGTTAGAGCAAGTTTCCTTGATTCACTTATGGGACCTTATAAAAAAGGATGCCTCTACCTTAGAGGCCTTGAAGACACTGAGTAGGCTGGGGAAGAGCCTTTTGCAGAAGGGATTAAACTTCTTTGAAATGACAGAAGTGTATCTGTTCTGAACCAACAAAATGCAGTCTTAATCAAAAACTAAGACTCCACTCAGCTATGGGCAGGGAATCTTCTGAGCACCTTCCATCCCAATCTGGTGTAACAATAAACAAAAGTAACAATAGCAGAACACAAAATAATGCTCTTTGATACTGCATTTTCCCTTGGCATCAGGAAAATGATTCAGTTTTGTGGTTTCCAGTCACAGAGATGCAGGCAATGACCAGAGGACAGAAGTGTAATGGGTAAATCAATTTTTCTCCTTTGCTTTTCAGAAATATTTTGCTTCCTCCCAATCCCTGGCATTTATAGCTGTCTTGAAGTTGAAAAGCAGATTTCTGCCAAGCCACAGCCTAAGGAAACTCCTTGGTGTACATGAAAAGCGAGTTACTCTCCAGGGAAATGGCAAGAGATTTCAGCTTTTTTGTCCAGAGATCTGAAGAGATGAAACATCAAAAAGATAAGAAACATTCAGATACAAAGCAAAGAGTAAGAAATCCTTATGATCCAGCCTATGAGTGGTACCTTTTTAATGCTCTCTTGTCTACAAATATCACTTCCTGTAAATCTAGTCATGCCTGTGCAGATACCCTGCATTAGTCTTGTAAACCACTAAACCCTCCAAATTACTCAGATGACCCAAAGTCAGAAAATTTTACTTCTGTGGTGCTTAGCATCTGGTATAAATCAGAATTACAATTTCAAAGGGGAAGTCTAGACCAAAACACATCATCCATCAAAACCACACCTGGGATACCTAAGGAGTGTGGCAGGGAAATATGCACATGCCAACTGATACACAACAGAAGACCACAATTATCTGCTGGAACAAGATTTTCTTTTGGAAAAAGAATGACTGGTACAATTCCACACATCTATTTGTGTCTGCAGATCAGCACACCAAAAGGCAAAGTAGGGCAAAGATCTGGGTGGATTTTTTCCTCCCCTGGTTCTGAGACTGTGAGGTCTTCCTCACAGTAGGAGAAAGTTTATTTTCTGTAAAAACTAGTATTAAAATAGATCTGTGTCATAAAGATAATTTTTTCACGCTGCTGTTTCAGCTAAAATATTATCTGGTCTTAGCAGAAGTGCTAATATTTGAATTATCCTTTTTTTTTTTTTCCTTCTGAACTGCAAGGAAGTTACATGGTACCAAACAACTGTGGCAGGGAACAGAAGAAAGCAGTCCAGATAAACAGGAAGAGAGTAGAAAGCTTGAAGATGAGAGAAAAGGAAGGATAAGTCTTTTTAGTTATTTTTAAAGAAATCACACAGTTATATTTACAAAGCTTTTGCAGGTGTTTTGGCATATTCTGGAGATACCAGAAATATCAAAGCCAACATTTTGAAGTCAACACAGGCATTTTAATCAACAGTCTGCTCTGTCTTTGCACATAAATTTCCTGAGGATGTTTCCTACCTCTACCAGAGCATGGCACAAGCAGCTTGTGCTTGCACCAGGGAGATGAGCGGGGAAAATTATTTTGAAATCACATGGTAAGCTGGGCTGGCTCCATGACACATAAATTGTATGTTATCCACTAATGGCAAGGATGAAGAAGAAACAGAGAAGATGCTCAGGTCTTTTGGCTCAAAAAGTTATGGCCAGCTTTACCAGCCAAAGTTTATTTATTTATTTAACATTAAATTTGCTGTAATTCTGTGTCCAGTGAATAAAAGCCTTAAGTCCCCAGTGCTTTCAGAATAGCACCTTTGATGACAGTGAAAATTCCCAGTTCTGGCCAGAAAGCATGTTAACACTTTCTTCTCCCCTAAAACACTGGTCTCCACTGATGTTAATAGGCCTTGCAATACCCAGCAGAACTCATTTTCCTTCAGCAGTAGATGGTCCTTTCATTTTCTATATTTTTTTTATGCAGCACCACCATGTAGTAGTGCTTATATCACAATTCACTTTGATTAAGTGGAAGGGAGAAAGTCCAGTGACTTGGGCTTGAGATTTTCTGTATAATTGAGGCAATTAGAGTCTGAGGCCCTCAGTTTTCTTGATTTTTCTTTAAGATAACCACAGGCATACCTTAGCTAGGTCTGTAATTCTTCAAGGCTCTTTATATGCAAAAGAGAGCAGGCTAAACTGTCTTAAGGTAGTGGTCCCCTTCCCTGACAATTCTGGAAACTGACTGGTATCTTTAAAGCAAAATGAGCAGCTGATGTTCCAGCTCCCAGGGTAAAATAGGATTTCTTACCTTTGACAATGTTACTTCAGAGACCACAACACATCCAGAGCCCATGGTCTTACAGGAACATTGACAATTTTGAAAGAAGCCTTTTAAAGACCATTCAGTATCACTAAAGTCTGTGTTTAATTGCTACTTTGGAAATCTTTTTGAGTAGGAACACCCTGGAAAAACAGCTCCTTCTGACTGAAAGCTGTTAGACAAATGCATCAGTTTTCCCCCCCCCAGTGACCTAAACCCCTGCAGAGATGGAATTCTCATTTAAAGATTTTTTGCAGCCAGTCTCTTAAGGCATCTTAGCAGCTTCAACTTCAAATATCCCAGTTGTGGGTTTGTTTATGTCTAGATGTCTATAGCTCAACTGGATAGAGTACAGAGGAGAGTCAGGAAAATAATCAGAGACCTAGAAAACACAAGCTACAGAACTGAACTTGATGACCCTCCAGAACAACAACAAAAAAAAAGGTAGTTCTTCCAAAACATTCAGAGGACAGGGGTCCAGAATGGTGGATCACAGAAGATTCCTGTCCAAAGTCCAAGAGCACATTCCTCCTATCAATTCATTCTGAAACACATTCTTCTTCTTTCTCATTCTTCCACTATAAAAGTGCATAGATCTTTCACTATTTTAGCTTTTGTATTTTACTGAAACTATTTTTATTGTGGCATGGGCGTGATTTCAGAGAGATAGTTACAAACTCAAACCTTTGTGTCCAGTAAGGATACTGAGAAATCAAATTTTCCCAGAGAGCAAGAAGCAATTTCAACCCAAATTTAGAAGAATGAGCTATAATGGGAGGCCTTTACAAAGGCAGTTGGGAGGTTCTCATCATTTATCTTAATTCAAGAAAAGATTAAACAAGACTGAAAAGTAAAATCATCCCCAAAGTGTTTTTCAAGTATTTGAAGGATATTGACAGTGTTTCCTGCCTAGACATTCCTCTGTGGGAGCCTAAGCCACTGTTTGTAGTTCAGATTTATTTCCATACATCTGCTTTATTTTACTACACCCACCAAGTGCTTACCTGGAGCAATATATACACAAAACCCACATGCAATCCTGGACTGAAAGTTGCACGTGGGTGCAGAAGCAGCTGCCTGAGACTTTTCCACCCCATCCACACTGAGCAGCTCCAAAAGCAAGAAGAGGTATCACAAGCACTTGGAGTGGTTGAAAATTCAACTGTGAATTACTGGCAAGCAGCTGGTCTTCAAGGAAGAGGCCTTTCTCTGACACCAGTCCCAAGCCATTGCTTAATGTGCTATACTCAGATTTTACCCAATGCTGCAAATTCCAGCAGCCATTCAAATGTAAAATTAATCTGTTTGCTAAAATGCCAAAGGAATAGGGAGTAGGGAAAAGCAGACACCTATGAGGCTTTTTATTTGATTTCCAGAGCTCCTTGATGGTTTTCTCAAAGCAGTATTTCCAGAAACTGATTTAAAAAAGCTGCAAGTTTATGGAGAGTCATTTGTATAAAGATGCAACAAGGGGAAAATCACAATTAAGCAAGTTCATTTTTTCCTGCTGGATAAAGAGGCTGGAGGGCATCACTCAACCATCCTGTGCAATCCCAAAGGCACAAAACTTCAAACCAGCTAACTCCTGTATATGATGGTCACCTTGTGAATTAAAAACTGTCTAGAGGCTTCATGTATAAACCTAAACTCTGCTGTTATGAGAAACAGTATTTCCCTTCAGTATAAATAAAACCTACACCTGGCTTTTGGAATTCTTTGTTCACACTCCTATGTTATGGTTGTTCCCAAGCAGTTTTCTCTTTCCTCAGGAGGTGCAAGAAAGCAGCTCAGCAAAGCCAAACAGCACTTTTTGTTTGTTGTATAAGACTGGCTGGCTGTCTCTCTGGCCAAATCCTTTATCTTAGGTCTATTAGAACAGAGGGAATAGGGCACACTTTAGAGAACTCTTGAGGACAGCACTGCATCCACAGAGAGCTGATATACTGACACAGCCCAGGCAGAGGGAATGGATGGTTGGTTCCCAATTCAATAATACAATTAATTTGTTCATATGCAGCAGTGGTAGATTCCAGACAGTTGCAAATGAGAGCAAACTGAAACCTGGGCTAGGGCAGAGCTGCTGTCCTGTAAACAACCCCTACTAAAAGGTATGGGAACATGCACTTGAAATTTGGGTCAATGGATAAAGCATGCATCTGCCACTATGGGAAACATGGGTATTTCCTCCTCCCACAGAGCCCCTTGTCATCCTTTACAAAACAATGAAAATGCTTTTGCCAATTTTTTTGGCTTCTTTGGGCTGTAAACATCATAAATATGTTCTACAATTAGTTACATTCTAATTTCACCTATGCATTAGGTTCCAGTTTTAGTTGCACCATCATAAACTGTAATATAATTATTAACACTTCTGACAAAACACATTTCTGGAGCCTTTATTTACGTGAGTGCTGCAGCACCCAAAATTCTCTATGCCTGCTCTCTGACAGAGTGCTGCATTTGGAAATCATGAGTGGGAGTTTAAAACAGGTTCAGCATGCAGCTCACACTGTTCTCATCTCTGACATCCATATGTGGTTTGGACAATCTGGAGATTTTTTTGAAAGGCATCGCTCTGTTTTGCAAAATAATGTTCTACATTTGCTGCTATCAGGCTCTGCAAGTTGCAGAGCATTAAGATGTCACTAACACAATAAACAATGATGTTTACAAACAGTCTGATGGCTAAATAAACGCAAGCAGGATCAAATATTTGCCACACAAGCAATCAAACAAATTGATAAACACGAAGAAAATGATTATAGAACTATAAATGTTCTATTATTAACCAGCAATCTGCATATCTTCCTCCAATTAATGCCGGGAAAGGAGATGCAAGTCAGTTGAAACTTAATTACTGGCATAACACTTAGTTGATTAGAAATGCAGCAACAGTCATTGCTTCTACTCCCTTTATACAAGGCCCATAATAATAAGCCAAGGGATGTCAGTCACTGCTTTCCTGCCAGTAGTTTCTGCTGCAGCAATGGCTTCT
Organism: Oenanthe melanoleuca; assembly: GCF_029582105.1. NCBI lineage: Eukaryota > Metazoa > Chordata > Aves > Passeriformes > Muscicapidae > Oenanthe > Oenanthe melanoleuca. Next base: position 103,234,882 of record NC_079336.1, on the reverse strand, counting down.
GGTGTAAATGCACTCCTCCACCCATGTCACTCAGCTCAGTAATTGCCTTGCCACTCACATAAAGAAAACAATTTCCTGCTTTGATGGGATTTTGTTGGCTCTGTGAAACTGCTCCTGCAATCTCTGCAGCGAGGTGCTAGGTGGGTTACTTTGGTGGGTCATAACATGAAACTAATCTTTAAGGAAGCAGGTGGAAAGTGAGAGAGGCTTATATGCTGGCAGGTGCTAGGAAAATGGTGTTTTCCACATGATCAACAAAAGGGAAGTGTTCAATAAGGTGCAACTGAGACAAGAAGAAGGCAGAAGCAAAGGGAAGAAAATTGCATTGCCATTTTCATACCTTCAAGAACGTCTCTTAGTTCAGCACATCGTTCAGCAGCCCTTATAAAACCATATATACTTGTTTCATACAGCACAGGTAGCTGACCAGCAGTCCAATTTCAGCTTGCTTCATATTTGGTCCTTCCCACAAACTGCACCCTCATCACCACCATTCCATCATTCCCAGCCTGAAGCTGCAGATGCAGAGAGTTTTCCTCTCAGGATGTGACATGCAGCATTTTCTCACTTCACCACCTCATTCCTAGAATGAAGCCATGCAATGTTGGACATTTCATTCTGCTTCTCACCCAAGGTGAGCCCACAGTCCAGCTTCAGGTTTTTCTGGGACACCTGAATTCATATCTCTTCTTTATGCTGATTCAAAACTTTATCAGAAATACAATTTGTGAGCAGCAAGTTGAGGACAGAGTAAATGGAAAGAATTACAGGAAAGTGCATTTCAAGACTCCTTTTGGATGGAAAGCCATATCAAGAATAGGATAAGGAGGCTTGAAATTAAAGGAAGAATGTAACTGTCCCATAGAATCAGCCAGAGAACATCTCTAGTGTTATAATTCAAATTTTCCTTTGCAGGTATGAGGGACAGAATGAAACAGCCAAGCTATCCATGAATAGACACAGTAGCTTTGCTTTCACACTTGCAAAAGAGCCAGAGTGAAGTATTATGTATAATTTATGCAAATTATTATAATTTACACATTTTTCCACCAGCAAAATAAAGGACAATTTACTGAAATTGAGGACACCAGAAATACCAGGGAGCATGGGAGCTGACCAACAGACATTCCACATTCCAACAGGGGACTTGTTCTAATATCTGACAGGAAAAACATAATGAGCAAACCCATCTATTTCACTAGTTCCCAATGAAGTTTTGGGTTTATTTCATATCTGCTGCTTTAGTATTCAATATTGCCATCCCAAGATGCCCTGTCAGGACTAGAATTCATTGTCTCCAGTAAGCTTTCTATTTCTGAGCACTCTCCTGGGAAAGATGAATCATGAAGATGTTAAATGCACCAGGCATCCCTTCATAGCATTGTCTATACCTTAACTGCAGCACAAACTTGTAGCAAGTAAAAATATATTAAGTTAATGAAAAAATCCCTTTCATTCTTAGCCCAAGTGGTTCTACTTCAATTGCAGTATATTTCATCACAGCAATATTAAGATACTTCCAAAACTGCTCTTGCAGTTCAAGGAGGTAAAAAAGGCCTGTTTGCTTCAGGGGGATATAAAATCTAATATTTTGATTGATTATAGAAATTTTTCATATAGGAAAACTTGGATACACACAAAGCATGGATTTAAGGAAACTAAAGCTCACTGGTTCTTCCTCTGCCCCAAAAGAAAGCATAGTAACTATCCTTACCTTTAGCAAAGGCATGACAGCTCTTGATGCACATCTTCAGAAGTATCCAAAACCTGCAAAGCTGACAGGATTTACACCTTTGTGAATTATAAAATAGCACAAAAGTAATATTTAAGGATTAATTTATTTTTTCAAACAACACAGAATAAAGTTCTCAATATGTTTTTATGTTTTTAATATTTGGGGGAAAAAACCCAAACAAGCAAAACCAAATTTTAAAACAAAACCCCTCCTTGGCAGGTAGCCTGACTTTGTATTGATCACTTTTTGTTCTTCACATATGGTTAAGTGTTATTTTTAATGCTGACTACACACAAAATAGAGAGAGATACACACAGAGTATATCCAAAATAACCCAGTGTTGGGCTTTCTTGTAAATGAGATCACCAGCAGTATCCCAGAGTGGATTTGTGCCCTATTTTTGGTACTTTGTATTTCTTTAGCATAGCATTCCTTAAAACCAATAAATAAACATAAAATCTGCAAGCTTAAAATACAATCTGGGCAAAACCAACTCACAAAATACAAGAAACTGCTGAGGCAGAATTTAAAGTGCAATCACAAATTTAACACAGTTTCCCATACATGCTCCTCTCTTCAAAGTTTTCAATAAATCTCTTATACTCTATTCCCATTCTCTCCAGCTTTCTATTATTTTCCTCATATTTATTTTCCCTCCCCATCAAAATCCACTTTCCTGTTTTCTTATTTGAAAATTGAAAAAAAGAAATAAATTCTGAAGAATCACTATGTAGACAGATAAGAAACTACTGCGTATTTCAAAGAGAAAGTTTCACACTCAGTATATTGAAAAAATGGAATCAAATGTACACATCATTTCTGGAAAAAGCACAAGAGGCTTCCAAGCAAATTTTTCAAGCTGTAGGGATTTGTCCAGTACCTATTTGCTCTGATGAGTTTGTAAAACAAAAAAAGAAAAAACAACAAAAAAACCCCAAACAAACAAACCACAAAATAACAATCATAACTGATGAGTAGCACCAGTGTGATGTTCTGCAGAATCATCTTTGCACCACTTTTGATTTCACTCTGCATATGCTTTTTTGTGCTTGTGCCTTTCAAGTGCACGAAACAGAGCAAGGTCTACTCAGGAAAATAACACATTTGGAACAAAATTACAACACCCTCATCCAAACCCTTCACACTTCTATCAGAAAAAGCAAACCATAGGGTCAGGCCAGGAAGAAAACAAGGGCATTTATGAAAAACAGAAAGGAAAGAAACTCTTTCAGCAGCACAGCAATAAATAGCAGAAAGAGGCAGCAATAAATAAAAACAATGATTACTGCAGGGACTGCAGCCTGCACCTCTCTGTGTTTAACCCTTGCTTCCTCTGGTGAGCTCAGTTAATCTCCTCCCCTTGGTGCTTTCTCCTGTTCCTGAGGTCCCTATTTGTTAATCACCTGTCTCCAGAGAAGGTTGGCTAATTTACCCCTGACAGCTATTAGTCACCAGGCAACATGTGGCACCAGATTTTATTCAAGAATCTGTATTTACTCACTTATCCTTTCACTTTTTTGGGGGTAGGATCATAAAGTCAGCATGCTGCAGACATGAAGAGAAGAAGAACCTCAGACAACAGAAGAGAGCACATCTCTCACACTTAATTAATATCAAATTTATGAATATTCATGCAAGGAACACCTAGGCCAAGATGGAGAAGGGTGTTTTGGAGAGAAGAAACATGCAGCTGCTGATTAGCTTTGTACAGGCACACATGAAAGCTGTCACAGCTGTGACTGATTACAAGAAAAGGTGTTTCCTGTGCCCCAAAAGCCATTCTTAAAGCAAGGTAATAGAAACCTTGGGATATCTTTGTTTGGCAGAATATACCCTGAAATGATTAGTGTGTAGCATCATGGTCACTTGTGTGGTCACTGTAAAAGTGTTATGAAACCAAAGGACATAAATGTTGTGCAAATAGACTTGTGGGATTAATAAAACATCACATAAAGGCTTCTAAATGCAGTTCAGCTCACCTGAAGAGAGCAGGAAAAGCTCAGCCCTTCATCAGCCTTCTTCACAAAGCAGAGCTGTCAAACTTCATGTTAAAGATATCCCATTGGATTATGTGAACATGCAACACCCACACCAAGGCTGCAGGGGAGCAGGAGACCCTAAGGGAGCAAAGAAACAGAGATCCTTCAAGCTTTACTTCCATTCAAGAGCAACAAGAAAACCCTTGAGCACCAAAGTTATTGGAAACACCAGGATGACAACCTACTCAGAGATCCAGCCTCCTGGAGGGGGAATTTGGCTGAATTGGCCCTTTGACTTTGATAGCTGGGAGGAAAAACCCTAAGTGACAGCTAGAACAAGAGGTTGTCATTAGAGTCACTGTAGGTTTCCTAAATGTTTGGGGATTTTTTGCAGTGCCTGTAAGGCTTCCAAGGCTGTAATCAAGAGCTCAATCCTTTGTTGCTACACAATCAATTTGCTTTCTCGAGTTTACATTCTTGTTTGAGCTTGCCTGCTGTTGTTTGACCCTGGGGTAGCTCTGGCAAGCTGAGGTGAGTCATTTCTCCAGAGGACAACAATGAAAGAAATGAAACAAATCCCACAAAGAATCTGCAGAATGCCCCAGCAAGAAAACTGAGTGCTCTGAAGACTGGTGTTATCATGATACAGAACACAGGAAAGAAAAAATATATTTTGACAGCTGCTTTTCAGTGACTTCAAGCAGGGGAAGAGATGGTTTATGGCATGAGGGGATCCCACAGTGTCTCATCTTGACCTAAGCAGAACCCGGGACCAGTGATCTGTAAGCTTGGAAGAAAACATGACTTTCATCAACAACCTGAATTTCAGAGAATATTTCTGTATTCTCTAGCTCTTCAGGCTGCATTGGCAGTACTCTGTGTGCCAGTTTTAAGAGCTGCCTGATTATTAGCAGCTGTACCTGATTATGTGCCAATTAATACTAGAGCTCCCACAGTGTTAACATGAAGGGTTTCCTTTCCTCTGCTGTTCATTTTTATCTAGGACTTCAAGAAAAAAATCTATTGATCACCCCATGCTAATGCAGTCATTTATTATGGTTATTAGGCTGTTATAAATCCCAGGGAACTTTGATAGATTTTACTATTTTAGATAGTGGATTCATAAGAAACTTTGGAGGAACAAAATGTCCTGTCTCTAAACCATACGCCCCAAGAAGCACCAGCTACTTGTGTCTCCTTCTTTGCTGCACAAAATGCCCCCAGTCTCTCTGTTTTCCTACATGTCCATCCTGGTGGGCATTAATAACCACAGAAGGGCATCACTGTGCTGACTGGGAACCAATTCCAGAGGCAGATGGATCAGCCACAGGCAGGGAAGGCTTGGGGCTGCCTCCAGGTCACACCAGGAGTACAGAAACCGCAGCCCCTGGCAGGGCAGGACATCATTTCCAAAACCAGGCAGCCACCATGCCCACCTCTGAAATTCACTCCAATATGATTTTCAGGAGCCACCTTCTGCACACCCCAGCAGGAACCTGCTTCTGCCTTGGAGCAAAACAAGACCAAACCCTTTGGCTGTGATTTTTCAAAAGCTCCTTAAGAGGCTTGTGACTGGGAGGTAGCTTAGGTCAGTCTGCTGCTTTTGAAAATTCCTCTTCTTGTCTGTGGTGTATTTTGTGTTAAACATTAATGTATAAGTATTCTGAGAATTAATGCTTTCTTCCTCATAGTCCCTGCATAATACAAAGAGAAACAACACCTAGAAATTGCCACTGATTTACAGCAGTAAACTATTCTCAGCCAGCTGGCTTGTGATATGAGTTGCTCTGTATTTTAAAGCATAGCTGTCTCCCTTGCTTGTCTCAGTTTGGGTGATTTTTGTGGTGCCTCTTTGCAAAGCTCTTTTACCAGGGCAGTGATTTGCAGTTCACAAAGCCACCAGGCTCCTGCAGTGTGACCCTATGTTATAGATAATAGAGTTTAAGATGCTGATTACTAAATGGTTCTGTGAAATAGGATGGAAGGTTTTGCTGGTCTGTGAGGCTGTTTTGCTTCTCTTGAAGCATAAATGAGTTTATTTTGTCATCTCCAAAAGATCAGCCATATCCTCTGCAGCACACACATACACATGATGTATTTTCTGCTAATCCTATGGTTATTAATTTGTCTTGTGGTAGCAGGCATGGCTCAGAATCCAATCAGAGAAAAACAAGGTTTGAACTTAATACAGTCATGCAAGGTGTTTGTTTTTACAGGTGACACAACCATGGCTGTCCATTTCCAAGTGTGGCATTATTCAGTGAAGCATAGAAAACAGCCAGACTAAACAATTCAAAAATAATAACCTTTTTGCAGTATGCACTATCTCTACAAGTGAATATATTAGTGCTATTAATAATAGCCTCACATTAATGCAAAGCTGTGCTGTCACCTGCCACAGAACAGTGCCTGTGTGTATGACTCCATTGGTTATTACATTACAAGGATGCCTGGAGCCTTATGCTGACATTAAGTGAAGCAAGCATGGAATTTAATGCATTTAACTAAGTAAAAAAGCATTTAAATCATACCTGTAATTTAATATATGCATGTTCTTCACCGTGGCAATTACCCACAAGTCCACAAAGAACAGGCTGGGCTTGAGGCTATCAGACAGTTTATTCAGGATTATTCTTATGGATGATAGCACTTCATGGTTTCCAAAACAAGCTTGTTCATTACATTGCTTTCTGCTGACTGTATTTCTGCAAGATGCCCCTTTCAAGTATTTCTGGGGAGGTCTTTGAACCATGAAAAATACCAGAAAACTGACACAAGAGGGATTGAAGCATCATATGTAAAGCAAATATGCAAAAAGTGCATTTTGTTCTGACACTGTCTGCAGTCCTTTAATCAGGGAAAACATTTGCTCAGCCAGGAATGAATGAAAGGGAGCTGAAGAGGGAAAAAAACCCCCAATTTTCCAGCTTAATTTTTAGCACAAAGTAAAAAACATACAATCATCACCTCATAATAATCTTTGGACTCAGTTATTCTCTCTTAGGTAGGGTTGCAGAAGTTTATGCTCCCAGAAACTTATGCCTGTTGCATTTATCTGAATGTGTAGCCTTCCAGAAGCCTGTTCCATATTTCTGAACAGACTATGCACCCTGGTGTGCTGAGGGCATCCAAATGCTCCAGTTGGATCATTCTCAGCAATTAGCAAATAGATCCTTTGTCAGCAGAGGCCAAGTCCCAGTTTCAGGTCACCACATTTCTGACACACCAGACATCTGAAATGCTGAGCTGAAGTAAAAGGTTTACAAATTTAAGATTCTCAACAGCCCTTTCTTTGTTTGTTTATGTCTCAAAACTTTAAGCAGTAAGGAATTTGGCCCCTTGCTCTGTCATTCTCAGGTAAGTTTTCAGTTTCTTCAGGTCAAGACAGCTGCTTTCCAGGGGCCATGCCAGCAGTATGTCTTACTCTTATTGTTCAGTATGCCGAGGAGATAAGGGAATGGATCATGAACGTCATCAGAAACACCACATTTGTTTAACCATATTTGTCACCAAAACCTCATTGCCATTGGCTTTTCCTGTGCAGTAGTGTAGAACTCATAAAACTGTTCTTAAATATTGACCCATTTTATTTGCCTAGTTATCAGCTTGGTTCGTTTTATTCCAAAATAATCAATAACAATTTACCTCAAACATTTCCTCAAACATTTTCTAAGCAGCTAGTATAAGATCAGTGTTGAAAAGTCTGTTTTCTTCATTACAGCTCTAAATTATGGTCTGTTTATTCAGAAAAAGAACACACAGAAAAGTATGGCCATATCTAGCAAGTGGGATTCTAAAAGATTGTGCTTTTTGATATTGCAGCTGGAAGTTCTAATGGCTCAGGATCGTTCCACTGAAATATGCTCATGCTGGAAAATAAATTCTTGGAATGAAAAGCTCTGCTCATTCAAAAATGTTTGGATTTTATTTAGGAAGTGAGATCAAAATATTTTGCCTCAGAATAAGTAAACTGGTATTGCAATATTTGGTTTGTGAGACAGAGTCAAAATATTAGCATCGTTACGGCGATAACATGCAGCTCTGACAAAACCCCTCAGCCTGCAGAGGAATTTCCCACAGGTCACTGCAAGGATTCAGTAACATAAGCCAGGATAATGTGTTTCAGTGTGGCTCTGCAAACAGAAATTAATTTCTATGTGAAAAAGTTTAAATTACTTCACTTCAGCTTAAAAACCTGAAAGGCTGTATTGGGACACTACCATTTGAAAAGCTTCTTTGAACTTTTGGTTCAGATTTAACTTTTGTTATGCCAGTATTATTATTTATTTTATAATCTTCCACAATCAAATAAATTCTAAATTTTTGGGATTTCTAGTATGTGATTATATTTATCCTAATCCAATAAACTAAACTACCTTAAACATAAAGTGGGCTAACATATTCACAGGGCTTTAACAAGACTTAAGGGATGAAGAGTAATGTTTTGTTATTAAAGGAAAAAAAAATAGTCAGCTCATTGTTTTACCTGGCAAGAGTCTTCCAGTTTCTAAACAGCATTGTATTGTGCAAAAGCTTCCCAGCCTAGTATTTATTTCCATTTCTTGAAGGATACGTGACCAGAGAGATGAAGGTGTTGCTCTCCCTGCTGTGCCCTCACTGAGGCGAGAGAGATTGTTCCCTCAGCGCTTTGAACTTCCTTTTTGGCAGATAAGGAGCCCTGCCAAGAAAAATAACATGTTCAAAGGCACGGTAGAGGCCTGTGAGAAGTTTTCACTGAGCTCCTCAGCGCTGTGAACGCCCAGGGAAGGAGGGAGAGGGAATGACACACCAACACTCAGCAAGGCTGGCGCCATCACCTGGGATTCTTAGTTATTGAACTCTAGAAAAAGCCACAGGGCACAAAATGGAAAAACCTGCTGCTTTAGCACGTGCTGATGCCACCTGAATGGGTGGTGAAGCTCTGGAGAGGGCAAGGCGCCGCGAGGCTCCGTGAGGGAGGCGGTGGCCATTTTGTGGAGGCCTTGCAGGCCATGGCGGCTCCGTCATGGCTGCCTCAGCTGTCCCTGCTTCATTCCTGCTTCTAAAGGTGTGTTTGCATTACTTCATTAGTGGCTTCTCTGCATTTTCCTCTGTCTTCCATCAGTCAGGATTTTCTTGTCTTCAGGCTTGGTTGTTTATTAAATCTTATCTGAAGTACAGAGAGTTCTGCAACACTTCCAGCTACCAGCTACAAGCGAGCAAAATGGAGGTAAATCCAGCCACCTACAAGGTGTTTTAAAGCTAAACAGTTCAATAAATAACTAACACCTATATTATTTATACTTTTGACCCATTAACCAAACTTCTGTGACCTGCAGTGCAGCACTAACTGTTCAACCAGAAACTACAACCTGAAATCAAGAAGAAGAAGGAAGAAGACAGAAAGGAGACAACACCCCAAATCCTCCATCTTGTCCCATACCTATCACTATATTCTGAAAACCTCAGTTTTAAAACCCTTCACCATGTGAAATCACACACTTTTATTTTAACTACACACCTGTGATTTTAACTCCATCACTCAAATTTGGAAACCTACTTCAAGGCTTCAGGTCAAAAGCAGTGTTCTCCAGGGGGTCAGTGTCAGACAGCACAGAAAGCTTAAAAATCCCATTTTTTTGGGATCAAACATCCACTGCCAGTTCTCATAGCCCAGGGGCAATGCCAGGAGCAAAAATACCTCAGCAAAACCCTTTTCCCAGGCTGGGACCAGGGCAGCCATGGTGAGGAGAGGTGGCCACGGGGGCTGGCTGCTGTCACTTCAGGCTGAGCCGGGAATGCCAGGGCTGAAAAGAGGTGAGGGGATTAGTCCTCTGACCTTGGAAGTGCAGTGCAGTCATGCCCTGAGGAAATGGCTTTATAAACACCCTCTCGGATCAGGGACTTCAAAATTCAGTCAGTCACAAGGAAAAAATTGGAAGAAACAGCTGCTGAGGCCCAGCATCCCAGGAAACATGTTGCTCCATGGATGTCTTCTCCAGTCCAAGGGTACCACAGAATACTGTGCTGGGCTTGCCCACAAAAGGAAATCTATGGGATTTAAACCAAAAGAGACAAAGTTTTGATTTTAAAGGAGGTCAGCTGGGTTGCATTTCAATTCTATTCTATATGTTCTGATGCAGAAAGAAAGCTATCATTATTTATTTTATGTCATTCCACTCTAATTCATTTCCCAAGTTACAGCCATTGAAATGCAGAATGAAAATATGGCAAATTATAATTTATAGCATCAAACAATAGAGCAGGGGCAGATACATTCCACATATTTCTTCTATAAATTTTGGGGTTTCTTTTTTTTTTTTTTTTCCTTTTCTTGTAAAATTTTATTTTAAACACCAGTTCAACTTTTCAATTCCATGCTTCCCAATGCATCTTTCCCTATTACTCCACTAATAAGCTTTGCTACTCTAGTTTTGTTCCCTCCATCTGCCCAGCATGATCAGTGCTCCAAAAGGATTTTTACCTGTCTCACACTAGTATTGCTGATACCAACATAGGTACCAACACTAGGCAACAGCCCCATCATTTACCCTGCACTGAAAGATGGGAAAAGTTCAGCCCCGGGTAAGTTATCTGGCTCCTTGCTGTAATAACTAGTGCCACTAAAACAATAAAATTTTATATCATTTTTATTGCATTCATCCTAGAGAATTATAGGCAGAGCAGTGGCTTGCAGAGCAGATGTGTGAAGCTGCAGACAGAACTGCATCTGTTTCCTTTTGCCACAAATTGTTTTGTATAGATCCCTGTTGACTAGGAAATTTAACATACTGTCGCTGTACATCACATTTGTAATAAAATCATCATTAAACAAACACATTTTCCCCTTCTACTTTCCACCCCCTTTTCTTTTTCTAATAACGAACTGACTTTATTTTCTCTCCATCTCCTTCCTTAACACTCCCCAAAATAGATTTCTCTTTTGGCTCCAGTTTTACTTGGAGCTGGGCCAAGCCCAGAAGTTTGATGTTGGCTTTTACAGCAGTCCTGAGAGTACAGAGAAGGTGGGGAAATGTCAGTAAGAATCTACTGCTTCCCACTAAATCTAAGCATATTTGTCACTGTATTTCTTCATGGGGTCTTTTCTTTTTTTTTTTTTTCACCCAAATCCTGCTTTCTATGAGCAGAAGAGAATTAAGTCTCCATCCAGATCCAGATATGGAATTAAAAAGAAAAGCTGTCTCTGAGCTGCAGAAAGTTGCCTGCAGCATTTAATCTCCAGTTTGGGGTGATGCCCTGCTTTTGCTGCAGCTGAGTGCTTTGCAACCTCCTCCTTCCCTGGGTCACTGCAGCTACTCCAGCTTTTGGGCTGTGGAATAAACCAGCTCCTGGCAGCTGATAAACACAGAAAGCAGAGGCATCTGAAAGCACATTGCCATTTGTAAGCAAAAACAACCTGATTTTGCTCATCTTCCTACAAGAGGGAGAGTGGTGTGTTAATGTAAAACATTAACAAATGTAAATCCTCCAAGGTAACACGTGTCTTTAGGAAATACATGATTTCTGAAGGATGGGGCCAGCTGCAGCTGCTCTGCTTCTTGTGGTCTGTGTCTCAGAAAGCAGAAAGCTGGACTCTGCCTGAGCCATCTCACATGGCCATGGAGCAAAACCTTACAGGACTGCTTGGAGCAGTGGCTGTGCATCCTTCCCCAAACCAGCCATTCTCACAGAGAGGCACTGCCATCCCAAATATCTGGGTACAGTGCCAAGCTGGGAACACGGCTGACACAGACAATAACGAGGGGAAGCTGGTGGGATGATGACTGAAAATCACAACAGTAATAAAAATGACAGAAGGAGTCACAAGCCCTTTAAGGGGTTCTGCCTTATTTGCATTTTCTTATGTTGCTTGGAAAACTTAATGAAGTTTATCTTCTGTCATTAAGATAAACCAGCTCTGTGGTGGTGCTGTCAGAGCTTCACTAATTAAAAGTCAGCCTCCAAGTGCTTAAAGCTTGTCTACACTTGAAAATTAATTCAGTTTGAGGTAGTGTATACATTTCATTTGCAGCAGCTATATTACCTAAATTAGGATATCTATTTTGTCAGGATTCCTCTGAACTTGGCTCAAATTGAAACTGAGCATTTGCTTCTTTGCCTTATCCTGAGCCAAGAGGTCTGTGTATAAGGCAGGATTCAGGAGTACCTCTTGCTGAGTATGCCCATACACAGACAAGACTTGGGATGGCTGATCCACAGCACTTTCCTTTCTGAATGCTTCTCCCTGCCTTGTGCCCCATCAGCTGAGGTAAGGCTGCAAGCAACAGATGATGCATGGCTGCAAACAGTGTGCTAAACTAATGTGGGTAGTAGTTTTCAAATTTGTATGGGCCTGAAGTGATTATGCAAGGCTGCTATTACAAAGCCTAAATAAGAGAACTTAAACCTGGACTAAAACCTTTCTAAAAAACCAAAAATATTTTCTCAGTATTTTTATAAACAAGAAAACTTGGAATAGAGAAGAAAATGCTATGAACATTTGGGATCACTTTTCTTTATGTGCATTGCATGAATACAATTATCAACCAATTTAAGAAATTAATAGAAAATGAACACTAGGTAATATAAAAAGAATTCTGTTACCATCATGGGTGTTTTTCCAATTAAATTCCGAGAGTTTACATCCAAGACATTTGGAAATTTCAGAATATCTGAAGAACAGAAAGTAAAGTTCCTTCCTTTCAAATCCTGCTCTCTCAATTACATGTTAAAGACTGAAATTTTCCCTAATGCTTGCTAGTGGAATAGATCCAAGACAAGGACTAGAGAGGACATGGAGTATCCACAGCTTGACCCTTGTCTCTAATCTGGATGATGTACAAAGGGTAGAAAGGTGCTGTTTGAAAGGAAAGGCTGTCAAAGGAATGTAAGTAAGGGAAAATAAATCCTGTTTCAGGTGCTCTTTTTTCATATCTCTTTGTAGAGCTCAAAGAGCAAATCGTAGCTCCAGGTTGGTCTTTAGGCATCTGGCAAATCCAGACAGGAAAACAAGTCAAATTAGGAGTTTTATTCAGGATCTTAAATGAGGAATCATTCATCACTTTGTGAGGGAAATTGTCACAGTGCTGGTCTCATCCATTTAAAGCAGAGATTTTGGAGAATATTAGAGGAAAATGGTAGATGGGGAGCCATGTCTAGCAAAAAGTGTTTGTCATATGAAAATAAACAATTTGACAGTCCTTGAAAGGCTGTCTGACTCTTCAGCTTCACCTGTCTGACCAGGTGAAAATATCATTTTCCCTCTTCTACATGGAAGGGAAAGGAAAGGGCTTTCCTAGCTGTTAAATACAAAACTCTTGTATCACCATCTACTCTCTACATGATTTTAGCCAATTTTCTACTTGGTGCCATCGATATTTGGTGGGATTTCTCCAGCATTTTTGGTTGGATGTCTGCAATGGATTCCCCCCGAGCAACTGACTGAAGGTTCCAACAATGACAAAAATGGGAAACTGCTACAGCATGACACTGGTAAAACAAGCTCTGCCCTCCACTCAGTTATTTTCTCCCAAACAATAAGAAATGGCCTCGATTGTCCCAAAGGATGTTTACATTGGATATTTGGAAAAGTTTCTTCATTGAAAGGATTGTCAGGTACTGGAACAGGCTGTCCAGGGAAGAGGCTGTCACCATTTTGGAGGTATTTAACAGATATGTAGATGTGGCACTGACATGTTGGCTTTGTGGTAAGTTTGGCAGAGCTGGGTTTATGGTTGGACATAATGACCTTAGAGGTATTTTCCAACCTAAATTATTCTGTAATTATGGTGCAGTACTCTCAAAGAGAGATATTGAATGCTAATAAACAAAGTCCTAGAAATACCACAATAAGACAACATTCATATATCCCATTATTTTCTTTTGTTCTGTCCCTCCCTTCATTTTCTTATGTTTTTCTCATATAAGATGTTTATTACCTTGGATGGTCTGAGCTCACTGTGGCACTACAGCACTGCTGGGCCTTTCCCCAGGAAAGGATATCATCCTCTTATGAAGCTAAGAAATCTCAAGTGATGGTTGTCCTTCCTCAAAATACAGCCACAGAAGTTTCCCGTGCTGTGAAAGTAACAGGGGAGAGGAGCAGCAAATACTGGTCTGCAGAGGAAAATATTCAGGAGGACTCCTGAATCAGAACAGGACCATGCACTGGTTTCCAACATAACCTGAAGGATAATAGAGGATGCAATGGGCAGTGTTCACCCAGCTGGGATGAGATATTCCTCCTGCTGGCATCCCACTGCTGGCTTGAACATGAAACGCTTGGCAGTAGAAATGCGCCACAGCTGGAAAACATGAACGAGTCAAAGCAAATAAACAATCCCAAAATTGGGTTTAAACCAGAGAAAAAAAAAATCAAACGTCATCTGAAAGCACACTAAAATTGGCTGGTGTCTGAGAGAGCATTTAGTGGCTCAGCACTTCTCTGCTGCACTCTAGAAATTAAAGAGAGAAACAGAGAAACAGTCTGAGATGAAGCAATAAATAAAGGACACTTTCAACACATAATTTGCATTTGAATTAACTAGGCTGGCTAAATTAATTCATCCATTATGAAAGGAGAATTTTACTGTCTATATTTTAGGCTCCCTAGTGTGCTAAGTTAAATGGGCATTGAGGCAGGGACTACTGGCTTCCTAGAAATTGCTGCAAAATTACTTTCCTCCCAATTATTATCTAGTTCACACAATTTGGAAGCCTAATGCTGATAAAAACAATTGTCCCAGGGCCTTGTCTTTTCTCTCCTCTTTGGATTGTGAGGGTGAACAGCAACAGCAACACTTCGGCCTCACTCAGGTTTTTGACTGAAACATTTTTCAGGCCTCCCATCCCAGAAGGGTTAAATCACATAATCAAAGTTATTTTGAATTCAGCATAAATTTAAAATTTTTTGAGGCTGAGGGGGGCAACATTATTTCAATTGTTTCCCTAATAAAGTTTCAGATAACCTTAAAATAGATGCTGCAATATATGACAATAGGTTATTAATTATATAGCTTAGAGCATCAAGGACTTACTGGAAAAAGATGTAATCTTGGAGACATATGGAGTAATCAATATATTACATTGTTCTTAATAACTTCAACTACAAACACAAGTTTTATTTTAATGAACTACACCATCAAGATTTCAAAACCATGCTCAAAAACTCCAAAAGCATTTGAAGAAAGAGGAAGGAGAAGTTGTCATCTCCCCATTGCAAACAAACAGCGGCAGGGGGAAAGCAGCTTGTGATTCAAACCACGTTCAGGGCAGGGTCACATCCCTCTGCCCACTCCATGTCAGGAGAGATACACCACAGTAACCTCCAAGGGCACCCAGGCTTCCCAAGGGACACGCTGTGGGCTAAGGGAGAGGCTCTGAGCAGCAAGGCTTTGACAGGAGCACGGCTCAGCAGCAAAACCTATTTAAATTACTGACACTCCTGCCAGTGTCTGGAGAAAACTTGTTCTGGTCGGGGAGCAGGAACAAGCAAGTGATGGATGGGCACCTGGCAGCACTGCCCTTTGCTAGGAAGAGTTGAACACCTTCTCTGGAGTCAGAGAGGAGAGAGGAGCTTTACCACAGATCTCAATTCACACAGCCAGGTCATAACAGGATGGATTTTGGGAGAATAGTGACACTCTCCCAAAACAGCTATGTTGAAAAGGAGATTTGCCTGTTGCTCACACTTTTCCAAGTTTTGTGTCCCACATCCCAGTCTACCTTTCCCCAGAGAAACAGAACTCATCCAGCATCACTATTTTTCCCTCAATTCTTTTTTGTAATGGAGGAAAAGCCATAGCAGTCCTTGCTGTGCCATAGTGTTACTCCATCAGCCCACAGGGTTTCCTCACTCCACATGGACCATAACAGTGGTGTGAGGGGAAGGAAGAAAGAAAATAGGAAGGCAATAAATTAATGCTTTATTTAGATTGTTACAGAGAGCCCAAAGGACTGTCTCCTTCCCTGCTTACACACTGAGGAGGTGGGAGCAGGCTTTGTGACAGTCTGTCCTTGTCCTTTTGTCACTTCAATCCCAAAGACTGCATATACATTTCTACAGCTTTAAACCCAAGAGGCAAGATGTGCTGTCCTGTAAGTCACATCTTTCAAGATATAAATCTCTTTACAGAATTGCTAAGGTTTCTGCCTTTGCTCTGAGCTCCAGAGAAGATTAAAAAATTTACATCTAAAGAGAGTGAATTTGAAGACCATGCCAGGATGGGACTTCAAATATTGATTTTGTTATTAGTGGAATACAAACCATTAGTGGAACAAAGCATCTTCTGTGTGCAGAGTGAGGATAGAAGACATCCTCTAGAGCAGCTAACACCCTGGAACCTTTTAAACTTTTAAAAGCATTCACTAAACACGGAGCATTGAAATTTTCTGGGTGAAGACATTTAAGCTACCTGAAATGATTGGCAAATGGTTGACTCTTGCAAGGGCCATCTCTAAACCAAGAGCAAACTCTGCCTGCATTTGGGTGGAAAATGAACACAGCAGATTGCCACTAAAGGGAGTGCTGCCTTCCCAGCCAGAGGCTGAGGGTGATAAAAGGGATGTTTAGACACATCACAGCGTTTTAAAATTTTTGTGAGCTGATACAAATCAAGGAGCCTTGAGGGAAGCATTCAAGTACTGAGCAATTCAATATCAAAGATAAGAACAAATAAAAGTATCTCACAAATCACAATTATGAGGACAGGCTTTCTCCAAGATTCATTGGAATTTTCAAAGATTCAGTATATGGTATATATTAAATATTATTTATGCATTCCTTGAGCCTTCTAATCGAGGGAAGAAATCCTGCATTTCCTAAGCTAATGTGAATAGGGTAGTTTCCTTCCATATCAGAAGCATTTCAGAAAATTAATTCTGTATCTTTGAAAAGGTCATTTATTCAAGGATGAGTGACAGGTGCCATAAACTTCCTTGTATGTCTGTTCAGCTCAAGTGAACACAAAGTGAATCAATTCATTGTGGTCAAGTGTAATTACCTGCCAGAGCAGGATCCACCACGTGCTTTTATTATTAACAATGCCATGGAGGCACCAAATTCAACAGCAATTTTGATTAGTGTGAGGTCATACACTGGTCTTCATTCCCAAGTGCTTCCTTCTGTTGGAGTTTATAACATGGTTATTACAGTAGAATAATTTTATTAGTGTTTGTACTGTGACAGCAATTAACTTCCAGTTATGAGTTAACAAATGATGAGGGCCAGTGCTAGATTAGCAGGATTAAGTTTTATCTGGAGGGGAAAAAGGCTGTGTTTTTCTAAGATGGGCATGTGTTTCTAGGAGCTGGAAGTGCTCACAGGACTCTGAAGCCTTAGCTCCTCTTTCTTTCCATTGCCTCAAAATATTTTTTTAATATATAAAGAATACACACATTGTGGGTGAACTCTTTCACTAAGCTCTGATTGCCTGTGGTTATAAAAGACTTCAGCACTTACAGCTCTAAGTGTCTTTTCAAGGACCTAAAAGTTGCACTTCAACAATTTATGGATGAATAAATTGGTGGATGAATAAATCTTTACTTTTAAAATAAGTTTGTCTTCCTTTCATGACACTAGTTCATAGAAAATGGCTTGTACTTCCCAATAAGCTCTGTGCTATGCTAGAAGCTGATTAATATTTTTCTGGATTGAGTTTTCTCCCCCATTTCTGATATGATATAGTTTGGGGAATCCTGGATATTTTAACCCAGCTATTTTTTAATCTCTTCAATAAAATAAGAACAATGAATACTTCTAAAAAGCCAATTCAATATTTATTTATGTTCCTATATTATGTTTATAAAACTCTGAGAAAAAAGAGAAAGGGTGTAGATTATAAAATTATTGATGGAAACCAGCCAAAAACTTCAGCCAAATTTGGCTAATATACACAATAGTCAATCACAAAGTTAGGAAGGAACTGATCATTGCAGGAGAATTCAGAGCATCATTGTACAAATGAATTGCCTCTTAGCCTTCAGCACAACTGTGTGGGTACACAGTGATGCTTGTGTCAGTTTTATTTTTGTATGTGATGGCAAAAGTGTTCTGGTACAGTCAAATGAAAATTAAATTATGATTTAATGAGAAGGAAACCAATTAGAAATGAAGATAACTCACAAAGACAGAAACATTATACCACAGTTAACAAATTAAGAAGGCTGACCTTGTTGGAATCATTGCTAAACCTCCCCAGCAGGAAAATTTAACTGAGTGCATCAGACTACAGTTTCCCTGGGGCCCTTCCAGGGCATCAGAAACGACCATGATTCCCAAGGAGTTCTCTAATCATCCAACTTGCCCGGGTGCTATTCAGCATAAGAGCTGTTTAAAGAACGAAGGATATGATTCCACACAATGCAGAACACCATTTGTCTTATTTTGTGAGGCTCCTGCTGAAGCTCTGGCTCTCGAGGTAGTGCAGTCAAAATCAATTCTCACCTCCATTCATCCTGCCTCGGGGAGGAATGGATGCAGTCTGTGTGCCACATCCACAAGAGCTGCTTCCATTGTTCTCCAACCCCCCCAAAACAAGGATAATTCAATTGATTTTCTCTACTCTTCTGAGAAGGTTACACAGGACAGAGCTGTGCAGAATGAGAGACAGCAGCACCCTCCTGACAGAGCTCCAAAAGCAGCAGGGGTGGGGAGAAGCTTGGGTGAAGAGAGGATGCTCATACACAGGGGTCTCTGGAGCAAGATCTGTCTCCCTGAAATTCTGCCAACTGCAATGCCAAAGGAAGGTGCTTTTAGTTTTGCAGTCTTTGCCCAGTGATGACAATGCTGACTTCCTTTACTCACAACTTTCTATAATTTGACACAATGCATAGTGGACTTCTTCAGGGATCACTTTCTTATTTTGCTCAGCATGAGTTGCTCCTAAAGTACAAGGAGCTCTTGCAAGACCCCCCAGGATCTTCCTATTTTTACCATCTTACTGGAAACAAAATTTTCTGTAATATAATTTTGTCATCAGATCTTATGGGTTCACCAGAAAATATCAAGCTATGGGGAAAACAACATGATTATTTGTATTATTTGTATTATTTGTATTATTTGCATTATTTGCATTATTTAAATTTTTCTATCAAGAGTACCCAAATGAAACGCTTCATTTCAAAGCCTGGATTTGAAAATGTTTTGTTTTGTTCTTTATTTAAAATGTAATACTACTGCTCTTTGGGGGGATAAAGCCCCAAACCAAACACAACTTGCTGTTCTGAATCATGTTTTGCTTTAGATCTCAGCATTTGCCACATATGGGACAAAACACCATTTTTGTTCTGATCTACATGACAGGCTGTCATCAGAGTATGAATACATCCACATGGACCTAATTGACTGTATGTACAAGGACTACATGTTCCCAAAAATTCTGCTTATTCAGTCACAATATAAAAATAGAAAGAGCCATTGCCTGCCTTTCACAGAATTCTATGTGAGCTGTTATAAAGTTTCTGATGTTTTTCAGATAAATAAAGCATTTCATAACTATATGAGCAACAGTGAGCAACAGAAGGCAAAAATACATTGACCTGGGTATTTATAGATTGAAGAATTTCAGCAGAACAACAATATGGACTTCATGGACCATTTCTGTGATGGATCCTTTTAGCTCTTCAGTGCCAGGACCTACAAGGCTTAAAGGATTTCACCTGCAACATCTATAGGTGGACTTATTCTCATATACCTTCAACTCAGCTAAAAAAGTAGAAAAAAAATTATCTCAAAATTATCTCAAAACTCAGCCTCCTCATTTTCCATATTTGTTTCAAAGCTTTTCCTAATCTATATTTCTGCAAATATTTTTTTTCCAACAGAAACTCCAGCTTGGGGGCGTGTGTGGAAAGATTATATAACTTTTCACAGGTGTTAACAAAATAATTTTACAGATGACATTGGTAAGAAACCAAATGTTTCTTGAATGTTTCAATGAGTCCCTATCTCCATATTTTTCCAGCAGAGGTAGGACTCTCATTATTTCAGTATGACCCATTTCTGGATTTTAAAAACAATGAGTTAAACATTTTATGACCTTTCAAAGAAAAAAAAAAAAAAAAAAGAAAAGAGGAGCTGAAAAAAGAAAAGAGAGCTTATGAAAGAGCTCTAGTAACAAGTCAGAGGCACAGCCACCCAAACCATGGAGAGGGGAGAAGTGTTACCACAGAGGCCCTTCCTAAAGGCCTCCCAAAACAACTTGAGGAGCTCTTCAGACAAACAACATGCAGTGAGACAAGGGCTAAGTTCAAACTACTTCCATGTTTTATATTGAGTCATAATTAGCTGCAATATATATATGTGCTTCACTTGAAAGCAGCTATGAATAGATGAGTAAGTGCCAGGGACTGCCATCTGCTCCCTAAGCCATAATTAACTGCCTGATTACAAAATACATATATATTTATCTAATTAGCTCTAATAGCCCTGTTAGCTGGCTCTGCTCCAAAAATCAGGTGGAAAAGTGCATCCTGCTGCTTGATGGAGAGAGGCTGGAGACATGAGCAGCTCTCCAGCATGGCTCCAGGGTGAGAAGGGACACCCAAAGCAGGGAGCTGCTGCAAGGTTGGACAGGACAGCACCCAGGGCACTGCCAAGCCAGTGTGGGACATGATGCAAAGCTGGTCTTGGGTTTTGTGGTGCTGTGGGTGAAGATCAGATGGTGAGAAGCCAGGAAGATGAGTGCACAGACAGGCACCATGTGCCCCATCATGAGACACCAACCAAATTCTGCTTCTTCCACTTGATTATTTGAGCCCTTATAATTCTACTGGCAACACAGTCCAGAAAGATGTTCTATGGAGATTGGGATACTTTGCTAATTAATTCAGGAAGAAAAAAAAAAAAAATTCTCTTAATATGTATTTTTTCCCAGTTCTCTCTGCAGTATGACCACTGTTAATTTCTGGGTGAGCAGCATTAAGGCATTGCCACAGGTCAGATTTTATCATAAATTCCACATTTTGATTGCAACTCTGACACTTCCTGCAGCATAAATACATTTAGGGCCAGATTTTAAAAGCATTTTGGATGCCAAAGGGTACATTTGACATTGATTTCCAGGGAAGCCAGGAATCTAAATGCATCAAAATCCAGCCCATCATTCAGCCCAGCCCCAGTGAATCACTCTTTGTTTCCAAGGGCTGCAGACTAGCTCAATTTTGACTTCAGATTAGAAAACTCTATCATTACAGCAAGCATGGGACTTCTCACAGCAAACCACCCATGGAAAATCTCCACAGAAGGAATAAAAGAGATGGCCTGCAGCTTCTCCATCCCTTTTTACACACCTTGTGATTTTACAGGGCTTATCTGTCAGGTTCTCTCCTGATCCCCAACACCTCTGGATATCTATTTTAAAGCCTGTGCTTCCTTCCTGGAGTTAGGATATTAATGTGAAGCCCCCCAAGATGCACTGCTAGGGCTCAGGGCTCCCCTGTGCATATATTGAACCAGACCTTTGGTAATTGGAGTTTATTCCCAGAGGGGAACACCCATCCCTTGGGCCACATAGCCTTCCCCTTCCACAGCTGGGGTTCCTGCTCAGCTCTGCTTCCCCCCACACATTACAGCTGCCTTGGCAGCACCATGCTGATGCCATCAGACCCATCAAGAGCTCCTGTGACATTTATACAAGAGAAAAGCCCATGGTCCCAGGCAGCATTTGCACCCAATCCATCATCAAAGCCTGCTAAATGGAGTGTGACAGACTCATTCCCACTTAATGCCCGTGGTGGTGCCAGGTGACAGCAGTGACGTGGCTGTCCCACAGCAGAGCAGGTACATTCATTTAGTGACACAAACCCCTGTCTCTATTCCCCAGTTTTCTCCACCACCCCACGGGGTAACCAGCAGTGGATGCCATTTCTTCCAGCCTGCAGGGTTAAAAAAATTACCCTCAGAAGTCTCTTTATTTCTGCAGATGGGCTGAGATCCCCCAGTCCCCAAGACATGTGTTTGCATTTGGAGGAGGCAGAAAAACTCTGCCTGCAGCTCCCTTGTGTTTCTGGGGAGCTGCAGACCCCTTGCAGGTCTGGAAGAAGCATTATTGCTCTGGCACTGTGATTACAAGCTGCACAAAGCTGCTATATTGCAAGTGATGAGTGGGAGGAGGAGATCACAGCTCTTTTTTGGAGGAGATGAAAGGATGTAATTTTTCAAATGGGACCAATAAACAGACATCTCCCCTTAGAATCTGTTTCTTGAACACTGCTCACAGCCTCTCTCAGCCTTATAACAAGACAACAACATTGAATAAGAGAATACAAATTACTGTTGTTCAAGTGAATAAAATAACCTGAAACAAGCTTAATTCTTACTTTTCTCACAGAAGCCACCAGCAGCTGGCTTTTTGGATAGTTTTATCCTACAAGATTAAGACATTTAGCAGGTTCCAAAAAATCAATTACAGAAAACCTACACCACCACCATGGGCATGTGTCTCTGCTGAGAAACATGCAGAGCCCCTTTCCTTGAGCTGCAAGCATCCTGTTCCCCATTCTTATTGTTATTCATCAAATTAGAATTCCTTTCTTTAAGAACATGACCCAAAGCAACTTTACTACTCCATTAGAGCTTTGCTTCTGCCAGTCCTACACCTGACTCCTGATGGCCTCTCTCCAGAAAAGCATTTCTGTGTATCCTTCTGTAGCCAAGGGAACAGCTTAGTGGCTTCTGGGAAGTCTCACACACTGGATTCACTGTTAAATCAGGGCCTACCACTTATCTCTCCAATTAACAGCATTGGGCTCCTTAATTACAAGCAAACCCAGGCAGATATTTTATGTCATTTGTTGGGAAATGTTGTATGTTCTGTGACAACAGTTATCATCATTTTCATTAAATATACACACATACACACATCTATAGACACATCCATCAGTTATTAAAATCTCCTTCCATTCTCAGAAATCATTTTATGGCCTCATAACATCAGAGGTTACAGTTTATTGAGGGCACAGGGGTCTCACCCTGAATTGTGACAGGTCCACTCCTCACAGTCCTCTTGACCAAAATGGAAACAGCTTCCTCAGGATGGCACAGGGAGCACCCCCTGGTAATTTACATTTTATCAGAGATTTCAATTATGCTGGCCACTGAAGCATGAACCTGTTGACCTGCTGTACAAAGCCATGCTACCTTTAGAAAGGCCAGAAATTCCTCAGAGTGCTGACCAAAGTGAAAGATTGCCATTTGCCTCTTTTGAAACAGATCTAAGCATACATTTGCTTATGGAGAAAGCCCAGCCCTTCTCTACATACACCTCAAATACCCAAATAACAGACTTGCTCCCCAATGAGGTTCTTAATCTCTCAGTTTCATTTTCACTTCTCTAAACTGAAAAGACCAGAGAGGGGAGAAGCACTGACATTTACATAACCAGAGTAACAACAGGCTAACAAGACATTAATTGCAGCAATCTCTGAGCTTGGCTGTGCTGGGAAAGAGGTCACTGTGATGGCAAGAGCAAACACCATTTCCCTTCTCACTTGCTGAAAGACCTCTGCATGGAGGAAAGGCCAACTAACACCCCACCAGAGCCCAGCCCTGGGGTGATTTTCAGCTGGCTTTTTGTCACCTCCTTAATCCAGAGCCTGGCTCCTTGACAGTGAGCAGTGAGAGCCTAAGTGCTCTCAGGGAACTCTCCAAGCAGGAGTCTTTCCTTAGTCAAGAATCTGATTACTGTGATGCCTTCACCTGTCCATCCCTGACACCAACCGCTTCTCTCCTTGCCTGAGCACTTCTCTGGCAAGGCTGAGCCAGGGGCAGGCAGCTCTGATCTCTGAACAGTGGGTACTGCAATAAGGCTTAAAAGGCAGGAGATATTAAATAAATTTGGTGCGATATTTTATTCCCTGAACGTGTTAATGAGGTGTTAAAGCTTGAGACTATTCTCTGGAGCAAAATTGGTGAACCAAGGGAGGTTCTGTTGCTTGAAGCTGTGTGGACATGAGGGCATCACACAATGTGCTACAGACAGCAGACTCTTGCTGGGAGGCTGTGGTTATTCCTAAAATCTGAGGTAAGTGCTAAAACTAGGAATGGCTGATGAAAATTAATTGCTCCACAATCATAAACAGCTCTCATTTGCTCAAGGGAAAGGCTGTGTGAATAAGCAGCCCTGGTGCTTCTAAAGCTCAGCACCACATGAATTCCTTTTAGACCCTTTGAAAGTGGCTGGAGGCTCAGCAGGAGGAAGGGAAAAGTGTGTTTGATGGCTGGGGCAGAGAGACTGGTGGGAAGCCACATGCCCTACTGCTGGGCAATTCCATCAGTGCTACCAGGGCAATGAAACTGGGATAACAGCAGTAAGAATGAGCTGAGATTTGTGTCTGTAGCAGCTAAAAGGCTTTGCCTGAAGAAGAAGATTGGCTCCAATGCAAAGGGAGAGCCTATTTTGTAGAATTGTAGGTCTTAGCTTTTGTCCCCACTTCAATTGGCCTCCCTCTGCTGCTCTGAGCACATGCCTCCATGCTTGGCTTTTATTAACCCTGTAAAGCTGTCAGGAACCCACTCACATGGGAAATGGTAAAAGCACATCCTCACTCTCACTTAAACTTAGAAACTAGAGGCAGACCCAAACCAAAACTCAAATACACAAGTCCAAATAAGAGTGTAAGGAAAAAAAACCAGCCAAACCTACAGGGCAAAGTTCTCACTGTAACCAGGTCAACACATATCAAATTAAGAGCTATTTTACTGAAAGTTTAGATTTTGTGTTTTCATCAGCCCCTAAAAGAAGAGGAGAAAAGCAGACTGTGGAGGATCAGCACCAAATGACAACCTGGAAGAAGTCACCTCCACTCCCAAGGCCAGTTACCTTCTTTCTCCAAGGGGAGGGAAAGGTTTGGCATCTTTTGAAGGACAGATCATGCTGTAGATATGACCTTTCTATTCACAGGAGAAAGCAGGCTAAGACAGACATACACACTTTTGCTCCCCTGAGGTTTTCCTTCATGATAATGGAAATTAAGGATTTTTACTCAAACAGGATTTGTTTAAGGTTTTGTCTGTAGACAGCCAAAGGATGTTACTTATTCAGTCAAAAAGCACTGTTAACACTGAGTTTCTATCAAATTACAAATACTCCTTTCAGAAACAAATTTATTTCAGCTATCCCTCCCAAAAATATGATATCAGCTCTCAAATAACCTCTGATATTTATGCTTGGACCACTGTAACTTGCTTATTGTAAATCCTAGTTTAATGAAAACTGCCAGCAACTCCCAAGATACAGCTAACAAAGTGATGAGCAGCACTTCCCTCCACAACAGCAACAAAGAATTTTGCTGAGTTGGGGAACTCCAAGGGAAGGCTTTTAATACAAGTGTTTGAACAGGATTAAAGGCCAAGGTCTTTCTCACACACCTTCAAGTCAGGAGGTTCAGGATTTGTACCCTTCCTGCCCAAAGAGGGTGTCTGTGTGTCACATGGGCAGGTTGTATATTTTAAAAGCCAGGGTCCCTTTTGTTCTTAGATAATGAAATTTGTTTCTTTAGACTAGTTATTATTAAAACAAGTTCTCTATAGAATTTGCACAGGGCTGGGGACAATTTCAGGAAAAGCAGAGCATTCATAGAAAGGGCACAGGCTGCAAAGCTGCCTTCTGCACTGTTATCTTCTCATCAAATCTATAAACCAAGGAACTCTACTTCAGAAAATAATTGTTTGAGAAAGGGTTACACCTCAGGAAACTCAGCTGTGCTATTCAGAAAGTTCCATGTTGGTTTCAGAGTGGATTTTGTGCAGGAATCCTGCTGTTTTGAACAAAGATCACACTAGGAAAAACATACAGAAATCTCCTATCAATACCAAGCAGTTAGTCTTTTCCTATTTCAAAGGGGAGAGATCTCTTGCTGATGATCAGTTGTCCCAAAACTCAGCTGATCCCTGCTCATTGGCTATGTAGGAATGCTGCTGAGCATGGCTGTAGTGGCAGCCAGACTGCAGGACAGTGCTGGGGTTTCACTGTCCTTCCCAGCACAGAAACCTCCTGCCAGTCTCTAGAGCTACTGGGATGCTTCCCACACACATGGGCTTCCCCTCTGGAAAATTGCACTCAGCAGAAATCACCTCTGGGAAATAATTGTGGGATGTATTTTATTGGAGTTCACTTTAATCTTAACATCAAAACAACCTGATGGAGTAAAAGAGCTGCAATAAATTGAAAACACTGTGAGTTTTGCCTTTGCAAAACCTCTTCATTTTCACCTTTCTTTGCCTTCCTCCAGGGCAAAAGAGAAGGTCAACATCTACAAATTTCTTCAAGGAGAGAAACTCCTATCTCAGTCCTCTCTTAATGCAATCACGTTGCCAAAGCTGCAGGTTAAATGAGTTCAGTGACCTGTCTAATCACGAGGTGTAACTTACAGATGATGCAACTGCTTCACACTGCATCCATAAATGTGATTCCTCTCTGCCACCAAGACAAATGCTGTTTTGTGTCCCTTCTTGCCCGTGAAATTGCTGCATTCCCTGGGGGCAGCAGCCAGAACTCCTCCCAAACCCTGTGCAAAGGGTTTGTCCCTTTGGGTCTGGGGGGTAAAAGCCAAATGCCCCTCACCAGCCTGCACCAGCTCTGTCACTGTAGCCCAGCATTCCTGGCTCAGCCCTAATGACAAGGTGATAACCCAAGCCACTCTCTCACAGTGCAGAAAAGGCTTCCCATGATGAATGCAGGAAGGGAAAACACAAATCAGGTGAGGCTTGACCACGATGCAGCCTCCAGTCCAGAAAGTCCTGTCCTGCCAAGAGCATGGAGAGCACACAGCAGTACACATGCCCTGCTTCTCCCACCACTTCTGAGCACAGCATCAGGTGTGGAGGAAAGGTGGGAAAAGGAACAAAGGTGGGGAAAAGCAGCTTTGGGAAGCACTGCTTGCATTTCATCTAAGATCATCCAGCAGCACACTGTTCACTGGGAACAGCTTTGCCAGGAGAGAGCTGAGCAGCTCCTGAACACAGCCTTTAGTTTCTACAGTGGCTCTCATGAGCCAGGACAGCTGTACAAGCTAATTCTTCTACAAACCATCCCCACGTTCATGCACATGCTGCTGCCCTGTGGCTGGAGGTGAGAAGCTGCCTGTGATTTATTTCTGTCCCTCAGTGCAGGCAAAGAGAGCACCCAGCACATCCAGTGTGGGCAAGGAACACTGAGCTCAGCCTGCAAACAGCTCCCTAGCAGCCCAAGGCTGGACTGCTTGGAACCACAGCTGTGGAGGATGATACCTTTAACTGCTTCCAAAAGGAGTGTCCTCTCTCAGCACTGGAATCCAGCATGCAGCATCTCTGGGCTTCATCCAGAGCAGTCCAGCCAGGATGTGCATTTGTGCCCGTGTGCTCACAGCTGGGATTGAGTCCTTACCCATGAAAAGCATTTCTGGGCTCTCACCATCTATCTCACAGTGCCTCTGCAGTCAGGGAGTGCACATCTTTCTGCTCTCCTCTGGCTCACAGCAAGGCAGATCAAGGGACTCTAAACCTCAGGCAGAGGTTTTGTGGTTTGTGGCTGGCAGAACTGGAGTCAAAGCCAGCCTTTCACTTGTCAAGTTAGATCCCCCTGTGATGCCATCAAACATTATGTCTCCTGAAGAAAGATTGGAGCTGTGGTGACGTGCACAGACCTGCTGGTTTTCACATAGAAAAGGCAAAGACAAGACAGATTTCTTAATTCCCATTTTCTTAAACCATTCTGAAGACCAGAATAAAGCTCTACCCCTCTTTTAAAGGACAGACACACCACCTCCATGATTTCTTGCTCCAAGGTCCAGCTCCCTGGTGATGCACACCTTGCTGGGGAATTGCCCTGTCAGGGTGGATGTCCTGTTGTGGTTTCAAATAACACCACCCACAAACAATACCCCTTTAAACAGTCCTAAGGTTACCCAAACAAAGTGCACTAAACAAATGCAACACCAGAATTATAACTGGCCCAGATGGGTTTAACCTGCTCAAAAGCAATAGTCTGTAATTTTATCACTCCTCAGTAATTACACTCTAGCAAGGACATGCTGCCACCTCCATCCTCAGCCCCAGATTTCCCCTCTCACCTCCCCAGGTGCAGCAGGATTAGGAAAAACCAGACAGCTCCTGCTCTCCCCATGCCCAGTACCATGTTTCCATCTCCTGTGTTCAGCCTGCATCCCTTCCTCACCCATGCAGAAGTAAAGCAAATAACTCTTACAATCAGTTTACTGCTAAGACAGAGGGTGCCCTCTCCTCCTTATCTTGGATCTTTGGAGATGGATCTGTCTGCCATCTCCAAAGAGCAAAGTCATCTCCAAAGAGCTCAGCCCCAGGCAGGTTTTGGCCATGGAAAATACCAGGTCAGAATGGAGAGCTGCAGAGAGCAGTGAAGTCCAGGGCAGAGACAGGTAACTCCCATGTAAGGCAGGAGGTATCAAGCCTAGCTACTTCTTACATGAAATAATAAATACAGGAAGGAAATGTGCTTGCTTGACCAAATGTTGCCATTTTGCAGTTGATTTAAGAGCACCAAATTGAATTTGAAAATGCTATTATGAGAAAGGCTTAAAAAATAAATAAATTTGAGTAGATATAGCCTTAGGGGCTATTTTAATTTTCTCTGGGCCAGCTTGCTCACTCCTCAGAGTCAATGCAGATCAAAAGAATAATTTATAAGCTTTAATGAGAATATTGATTTTTAAGGTTCATTCTACTCATGTGAGCAGGGAGGGGTGAAGGAGCCCTGCAGGCTGTGGCCAGAGCCTTGTTGGAGGCTACAAACCTCCCTGGGACACAGGGAGCCCATGCTGGGATGGGGAAGGTGCATCAGTGTTTCCAAACAACTCACCGCCTAATTTGTGCTTGTGCAGAAACGCCGTCCCACAACACAAATGATGGAGCAATTAACACGCAGCACTCCAGCACAGCTCGTTGTGGAGCTATCTTCAGTGCCATTAATGACAGCTAATTAAATCAATCAAGCCCCCGCCGCACCGAGGATGCTGCAGCTATGGAGCAGCATCAGATGGGGAGCGTCTTCCCGGGCACTGTGAGTACCAAGACGCACATTTATCATGCTGTCCTTCCAGCATCCGTCTGCTCTCGCTGCTGCGTGCTCCATTCATCATTTCTTGTCACCGTCCCTGCCCCCAGTACATCTCGGTGTCAATTAATTCTCCCCCGTGCAGCTCGAGGAATAATCTCTGTCTTAATGTCCATCCACGAGCTGTCCTCGGTGCTCAGCCGTGTCCCCCAAATTATGGCTGTGGCCACAACCTCTCTGTCTCTTTTTTGCAAGTTATTAAAGCCCCAAACCACCTCCACACACTCTGTTTTCAGGGGAAGCAGCAGAGGTTTGGGTTTCTCTCTCCCTTTCTTCCCCCAGGCTTGACAGGATATTTGCAATGCAATTCACCAAAATAAACTTTCCCCAGAAGAGTTTCCAGGAAAACCCCTCGAGTGGATAATTGCTGTGGACCTTCAAAATGCTTTTTATAATTGATGAACATTCAAATATCAGATTTATCTCCACCTTTGCAGTACTAGGCAATGGCATTTCTGCTACACCAGCAGCCCATGTGCCTCCTGCTCTTTTTCTAAACAGGAGCATCGTCTCTCATTATATTCTAACATTTGGTCTCTATTTATGTTTCTGCTCTGTCTGGCTAACTCTCCTTTTTATTTACAAATCAGCTATATTAATGTGCTTTAATTTCAACACTGGTTGTTTATTTTAGAGATGAACCAGTTGGCAAAGGGAAGAAACCCTGCCTGAACAGAAAGCAGCTCCAACACCATAGACACACTTGTCCCTATTCAACAGCAGATTAGATTAAAATTTTAGATTAAAATTAGTGGGTTTTTGACTCCACAGACGTACCTTGTGGCATTTTTAATGTTTTAATTATAAAAATAATGACTTGCAGGTCAGGGAAGGAGCAGATATAACTAATGCAGCGTTAATTTCATGCCAGCCCTTGGCCATGGAAGTGCATCCCCTGCCCAGTCACCATGGAGAAGAGAGGTGGGGCAAAGTCTCAGACAGGAGGACATGGAGGGAACACATGCATGGAAGCAGAGCCCCTGGGAAGAGCCACACTAAGAATCTGTGTGGAATCTCACTCCAAAACCAAAAACAGTTAAAAAAAGAGAATACCTCATTAGAGGTAACACCAGTGAGTCACAAGCCAAAAATTTCCACAAGGGGTGTAAATGCCCAGATAAATTTGCAAGGTGGTTTTATCCCAGCTCTGCATCCATACAAGGAGTAAAAGGCATATAAATAACACTTATGGCTTGATTTCTCCAAACCCAGCACTATGGGGGAAAAAAAAAAAATCAAAGTAATGCTCCAAATAAACTGCCTTACACTGGCATGAGA
Source organism: Oenanthe melanoleuca (assembly GCF_029582105.1). Classification (NCBI taxonomy): domain Eukaryota; kingdom Metazoa; phylum Chordata; class Aves; order Passeriformes; family Muscicapidae; genus Oenanthe; species Oenanthe melanoleuca. Next base: position 103,204,844 of record NC_079336.1, on the reverse strand, counting down.
CAGACTGAACAGAGGATCAGTTCTTATCCCTCTGTGCAATAGGCTTTCAGAACCTCATCAGAACACAGCCAGGAATAATAATTTGGATCATTACTATTAATTATAATAGCTGTATGCAGGCTCCCAGCAGAGATGAATGCCTGGGGATCCCTTTTCACCCATCATCCAGCTGTAGAAGGACCCAAGAGAGGAAATCAAGGCTTTCTATGGCAGAAGAGATGACAACATATCATTAGGCACCACCACAGAGGAAAGCAAACAGCATTTTCTGTCTCTATGACCTCTCTGGGCACAAAGAATGACAGTGTTTTTAAATTTCCATCCTCCATACCCAATTCCTTCCACCATGAGCACACAAAGTTAAAGGTGCTGCAGCAGAGACTGCTCACAGAGCAGAAGCCAAGCCTGCCCTAGAAAAACATCCAGGAGAGCTGATCATGAAGCAGAAAATCTTCAAAAACGAGGTGGAAACAACAATACATTTGTAGTAATTGCCTATTCTGGTTTTTGCATGTTGGTACTCTCCTTCCTGCATCTGAAAATAAATTAACTTTTTGCCAATCTCAGGTTTTCTACTGTGAGAGTCATATGGGAACTAAAGCCTCACTTCTTGTGGTGATGATCACAGAGACCTGATATCCAAAAATCAAGTTCCCTGTGGTCCTACATCTCACAGAGGAACTTCAGTCCTGATCCCACCACCTGATCAGTTTGCTCATCTAATACATCCCTGCATCTCTGTGTTCTGCTGCAGCAATTTTAAGGTCATAGTAGACTTGTTCATCAAATAAATACATTTGACTGCACAAGTCTGCCCAACTTCAGAGAGGATCAATGAAATTCTTTCCTTAGAGGAAGGGGTTTGATGAAATTCTTGGTTTAATCCTTCTAATATCATTTAGTTGAGTAAATTTATGTGACTAAAAGGATTCTGTCAGTTGAAGGCATTTCATCAGGCACATACACATCATTCTTGTGACAAAGTGATTTTTTGTCAACAAAATACTGCCTGGCACACGTACAGAAGTTTGTTTAGCAGTGAGTGAGGACACAGTAAAGGCAGGAATCAGATCAGGAAGATTATGCTGTTATAAAGAGACAAGAAGGAGAGGGGAATTATCTGTTTGGTGCCAGACTTACATGAAAGGAAAAGGAGTTTACAAGGCAGAATCAGCTTCCTATGGGCCTTTACCACTGGCATAAATCAAATCACTGACACAAAGCCTTGGTCACATCACATGGGGGTTTCACTTCCTACTCTGCTTTTGATCCTGCAGTCAGTAGATCTGTTTAATGTGTTAATTGCAAACTCCTCTGGTCTTTATCCAACATTTTTTTCTGTTTATTGGTGTGTCTGGCATCAGAAACTGTGCACATAAGGCAATGGAATTATTTTGCCTTTTGCTGTAGCATCACACCTTCACCTAGTGGGTGCTTTGAAAAAGCACCAGCAGCTGGACCTTAGCCCCAAGTCTGAAAATAAAATAAAACTCTCAGGGTCAGCAGTCATGGCATCAGAGGATGGTTTGGATAGGAAGAGACCTTTCAAGGCTCCCTTCCCATAGGCAGGGACATCTTCCACTGGATCAGGCTGGACAGAGCCTGGAGTGTTTCCAGGGATTGGGCATCTGGCTGAGGTCTATGGCCCAGACAGGGAGCAGGGAGCTGGTGCTGCAGCAAGCAATTCAGAAGTACAGGGAAAAAAGGAAAAGCAGGGAGGGAGGACACAGGTGACTCAGTTCTAAGGAAGTGGAGATGCAAGAGCAACAAGGAAAAGAGTTTCTTACAGCAAAAATAGAGTCCACAAGAAAAAAACCCCAAAACCCAAAACTACACATTGCCATTTCCTCACAGTGCTACCCAGCAGTTCTAGCTCACTGTCACCCTCCCTTCAAGTTACCCTGTAAAGCTCTCCACTGCTACTGCAGCAATTCTGAAGCCTTTGAGCAGTATTTGGGAGTTTTCATGGGGAGATGAAGTCTTCTGACAGGAGGAGCTTAACCAAAAAGCCCTGTTTTTCACATCTGGCAAGCAGGGTTTAGATATCTGAAGAGAAAGTAAATTAGCTGCATCCTTCTCCCTCCACAGCAGCACTTCAGCTGAAGCAGTAATGAAGAAAAATCTCACAAACTAGCCACTGGCAGCCAGAATCATTTGTCTGCCATTGATCCACAGTGTGATTTAATGGGGTGGAAAAGCAGGCAGAGGTCCCTCTCTAGGCTAGGGGAATCTCACCTCATCCTTTTAGGTTCTGCTGGCCCTATCCTGCTTCCATGCCTCCCTTGTGCATCCCCAGCTCAATCCAGGTGGAGAGCCAGAACTACTCATCAGAGAGGGAAATCCTCAGGACCTGTGAGAAGGGGAGATTGTTCAGCTCTGTGCTCAGCTGCTGAACCCAGAGCCTGCAGGTTTAATCTCAGTCTGCCACAAAATGGGAAGGGATTCAGAATCCATCAAGCAATTTTTGCAGACTCTCACACCCAAACATTTGCTTTGGAAAAGGATTTGCTCTTGCTCTGCTTGCTGACATTTGCATCTCTACACCAATAATTGAAAGCTGCAGCCTCACCAAAAAACACCTTGAAATTTATGACTATTGTCATCAACAGGAACTGCAAAATTAAAACCCAAGACCCTCCCTCCCATCAGTTTTTCCATCCACAAGCCCAGCTCTGCCTAAATCATGCAAAAGCCATAAAAAGGATCCACATGCACCAACCCATAAATCCCAGCTGTCCTGTCTCCCCAGCTTAATGCCAAGTGATAAAGATGCCCCAGAGTTTATGTGGCTGCCACTGCCCCCTCCTTCCCCTCTTTTGTTGATTGTGTACATGAATAAAACCACAATGATCTCATTTGAGTCCCTTAACAGCAAAAGCAGGAGCTGGGAGCCCCAGCCAGTGTAGCTGGACTGACTCTCAGTGATTTTTAAATTGAAGCTCACTATTAGTGGATACAATTAAGATGCTGCTTCAGTTTAAAGATGAATTGGCCATGCAGCAACAAATTGTGAGTGCTTATTGCTGCCATGCTGAGGCAGGTAATCAGGGAATGAAGTTGTAATTGTGGCACCTCTTGTTTTGCTCCTGCTGGAGCACAGAATGCAAGATTCAATTTAACAAACGATTTGCCACACGGCTCATCCCTGCTGGGTGGGAAAGCAAAGTTGGTTTTTTTTTTCAGAATGTATCCTGGGCTTTGCACAGAGATGATAAAAAACAGAAACCCACCTACTGGAAAGTATCACCATCCTTTTGGTACTTTTTGGGTCTTCAAGCTGCTGAAGCCAATCATCCTGGCTTTCATCCTGCTGCAAGGGAAGGAGTGCAGAGATGCTCTGCAGGGCTCAAGGGGTTGGCATTTAAAGGACTCAGGAAAGAATTAGAAGCAGAGATCTCCTGGATCAGACTCACAGAGCAGAACTTTGTTTACCTCTCTTTGGGATCCATCCTTGCACACAACCCCTGTCTCCAAGTTTCTAGTTCAGTCTTGTTAGTGATTCATCACCACACAGCTATTTAAACCACCAAATCTCAGATTTTATTGTGTTTTTTAAAGGCTAAATAAGTATTTACATGTTTTGAAATCTCAGAGCCAACCAGGACTTGTTACTTCAGCATGTAGACATTGGCATCACCTTTTTTGTCAAAAGAAGGGCAAAGAAAGTTGTTCTCTAGTTGCTAGTCTGACCTAGCAAATGAGGGCATCAGCTGTACAGAGCTGATCAATTGATCAGTTGTAAGTGGCACAGTTTTACCCCTCACAACCATTCAGGGATCACAGAAATCAGAGAGCACACAGGAATGTTCAGTGGTTGGCAACTGCAGAGGTTCTAATGGAAACCTTAGAGAAAAGAAGAAAGCATCTTCTATTTTTTGTGTCTCTAAGTACTACTGGTCTATGATCTGCAGAGAAGACATTTTTGTGCCTACAAGCATTATATGGGACCCAAAAATCAGCTGGATCCTGCTCTTCACCCCTTATGAGCCTTGGAGAAGCCCCAAGGCAGTCAGCAGCACAGTTTGATGGTACTTCAGGCAGGTGCAAATTGAAGGAGTGAAAAACTCATCAAATTAAAATATAGTGCTTGTATAGAGGCAAGAGCTGTATGCTCTGACAAAGCAGGAAGCAGAGAAGCACAAATATTTATATGTGAGCAGTACTGGGTACCTGGGGGAGGATGAGGGTGATTTTCTTTTAAGGGAATGATTTGGACTTTGAGAATGCTCCTCTCCAACATCTCCCAGGCAGCAGCCAGCCTGGCCTTATTATAAAACTTCCACTTGCCCAAATATCTTGCAAGAGACCAAACACTGGCCCAGATGTGGTATCCATTACAGGGCAAGCACTCTGAATCAACTCTAATTAAATTGCCACCATTGCAGGTGGCTATGAGGTTTTATTTGTTGTCCTGTTGTTACAAAAAAACCCTTATATTTAAAAACTTTCTCTTAAGTAGCTATCTTGCCTCTCCCAGGTGATAATTAACACATTTGACTTTTTTTTAGAAAAATTATCCACAGGTTTGTGTTTAAAGGAGCAGAGAATGAACACCAAGGCAGAGTTTGGATCCAGCCCAGCACATATATTGAGTGTAAAGCTTTTGGGCTGTTCAAATGAGTGTTTCAGGTGTGCTGGTTTTGGTGTGAAGGCTGTACCTCGGGGCAGCTCAAGCCCTGAGCACAAAGGGCGTTGCAGAAGGTTCTGGAGTTATTTATCAGCTGGGCAAGGAAAGGAATGGCAGGTGCTGGGTTTGTAACCCCTGCCTGGCCCTTGACAGCAGGATCTGCTCTCTGGGCAAAGCTTTGGAGCTGTGAATTTAGGTCAGCAAAAGGGCACAGACAGGGCAACTCATAATGTCTCCTTCAGGCTGCCCCAGGCACCTAATTCAGGTGCAGGTTACAAGAAAAAAGAGACCCACCTTTGATCCCTGAGCTGGCCAGAGCCAGAGGCTGCACATCTCCTTCTTTTCTGACACAGGTGGGTCATGTTCAGCTCTGCTGTACAGCCAGGCAGGGAAATCAGGCAGAGCAAGGTCGAGCAGCTCACCTTGCAAATGCTTGCATGAATAGTTAATCTCTCTCCTGTGAGCAGTCTCTCCAGCTTCAATACAGCTGTAGATATTTAATCAAGAAGAGAGAAGATCTTTAACCCACTGCCTGCCTCCAAGGGGATTTGGGGGTGGGAGGCAGAGAGCACAATCCTCCACCTGAGCCACCCCCACCTGCAGCACAACCCCAGCACCAGCCTGAACATCACACCACAACGTTTTAGTTGCACAAAGCCCTGGCAGAGCTGAGCCTTTCTGCTTTTCACACACAGGAGGTTGCAATCACATTTCCCAGCAAAGCACTCCTACTCTCCCAAGCCCCAGACACAGCAGTTAATGTTCCCCAGTTCAATAAACCATCAATTCTACCACCACAAAGGGAAAAAACTCTAAAAATACCCTCTTGAAAGAATCTCACACAGTAAAAAGCAAAATAAAAAACACCAAAAAACCCCTATCCCTCCAGGCTTGCTCCCTGCAACACGGGTGAGTCTCCAGGCTCTGCAGAGATGCCATGTGCCTCCTGCACAGGGAAAAACTCACCTGAGGCACTGCAGATTGGGCAATCCTAAATCCCATGCCCACCTCCAGCTCCCCCCAGCCTGGGCCAGCTACTGAGTGATTTTCTTCCTCCTCCTCCTCATCAGAGAGTGGGAGCAGACACTTGTGCAGCCCCACAGCAGCCACTGCTTCTGAAAGCAGCAGGTGACCTGGCTAAGGACCCCATCCTTAAACACACAGAGGGGGCCCAGGGCTGAGCTTCCAAAAAAAAAAAAAAAATCACTAAAAATGGAATTTGTGCCCTAGTTAGAGCTGAGGAAAAGCAACTCCTAAGCCAAGCTGCTCGAGTTCATCATATATGTGGAACACAAGCCCTGCTGATTCATAATCCACTGGTTTTATCTTCTTGGAGCAGGAGACAAAGTTATACTGAAAACATTGTCTGCAGACACCTCTGCTTGGAAACAAATGCACGTGTAACTGCACTGAACTGTCTCAGCTAAAGGAGATGGAAATGAGATCATTTAAAAGCAGAGAGCTCTCCCATATTGTTTCAGCAGAATCATCTCTTTTACACAGCCAGGCAAGGGGCTCATTTTTGGGGAAAACAAACACATCTTTTACGATTATGGCCATTCAAAGCTGTTTCTTGCACTCTAAATTGTCATACATGAAGGATCAATGGCGTTCTCAGATGATGATTTAATGAAAATCTCCTCCTTCCTTCAAGTTGAGATCTGCAAAATCTGTCTGAATGGCTGATGGATGATTTGCTGTTACCTTGCCTGCTTTCTTTCTAATACTTTTTTTTTTTCAGAATTTTAATTGCTACCATTTGAGGATTATTGATTATCTGTAATTGCTCCTTTTCTCAGGCATCTCCCTAGTTATCTGCAGCTAAGTGACCTCTGCAAGAGACAAAAAGCAGAGTGCTTCAGAACCTAATGGTTTTCCTTGGCTTAATGAACACTGATAGGTTGATACCTGGACTCTGCAGTGGCCTGAACTTTGAAAGATGAGCCTGAAAATTCCTTTTCCTTAAGGAAAAACACTAGAAGCACCAAAAAAACCTTTTTATACACCAGTCACATTAAATAGAAACTAGACCAATGAAGCCCTTACAGCACAGGACAATCCTGAGTGCAAAGAAAAAATCCCCCTCTGCCTTCCAGAGCAGGCACTCACTTCACACTGGGGCCATTCCCACAGCTCATGGCATAGAGGGATCCAAGGAATCCAGGGGATCCAGAGGAACTGGACCAAAGGGGATTTTATTTTTTAAGCTCCTAATTCTGTCTGCTCTGATCAGCCCTTTAAACAAAGATGTTTGCTCAATTTACCAGAGCTGGGTCTTGGTTCTGGATTCTGCAGGAGCTGGAGACACACAGGGGTTGTTTCCCACCCCTCTGTCTTATTTACAATCCAAATTCCATGGAAATATTTAAAACACGCAGCAGAATCACCCAGTGCAAAGCTCATTTTCCTCCTTGGGTTTTTTCTTTGCATTTCAGGTACATTTAAAAGCTCACACGTTCAAAATACAGGGTCAAAAATGCTGTTACACAGGGATCATCAAGGGCAACAAGCATGAAGCTGCCTTTTGCCACAGGTTTAAGGTAATTCTCAGTTTAGTCTGAGAATTATGATCTCAGACTACAGCAAATGATCCTGTTAGAGTTGATCTGATAATTCTGGTGTACCTTGGTATAAAGATAGCATGATTAAACAAAAAAAAACCCCACCATGCATCATTAGTTTCAGAGCAATTATTTTTAGAAACTGATCATCAGCTAAGTGGGAGCTCATTACCAGATTTTGTCTAGAAATAAGTGATAGTGAGTGCCTGCCTACAAGACTTAAATAACAAAAAACTATGAAACATGGTGGTAGAAATTTGAGAAAATTTTTCCTTTTTTTTTTTTTTCCCCAGTGTGCCATGACACTGAGCTGCAGCCCAGTGGGGAAGACAACACCACACTCAGCTCTGCCCTGGCCCCAGCACTGCAAGCAGGGACCACTGTGCCATGGGAAATCCCTCTCATCCACAGCCTGCACGGGCATCCCTCTGCCCTGGAAAACTGGAGACAAGAAGCTGGAGCAGTGGGAGCTTCCAGCAGCTTTGGCCCTTTGTCAGGGTCTGACACTGGCCCAAAGCCAGGCTCCTGCATTGGCTCAGCCTCCCCTGCCACAGCTGGGCAGAGGAGAGGAGAAAAAAGAATTAACAAAGGGTTCATAAGTTAAAGGCTGGGAGAAAACAATTCTAGGGCAAAACAGGTTCAACTTAAGTTGCAGAGTGGATCTCTGCATCCCCCATGGATCCCCATGGGCTGAGGGTGGATCTCTGCATCCCTGTGGATCCCCATGGGCTGTGAGTGGATCTCTGCATCCCCATGGATCCCATGGGCTGTGAGTGGATCTCTGCATCCCCATGGATCCCATGGGCTGTGGGTGGATCTCTGCATCCCCATGGATCCCATGGGCTGTGGGTGGATCTGCATCCCCATGGATCCCCATGGGCTGTGGGTGGATCTCTGCATCCCCCAGGGGCTGTGGGTGGATCTCTGCATCCCTGTGGATCCCATGGGCTGTGGGTGGATCTCTCATCCCCATGGATCCCATGGGCTGTGGGTGGATCTCTGCATCCCCCATGGGCTGTGGGTGGATCCCTCCATCCCCATGGATCCCATGGGCTGTGGGTGGATCTCTTCATCCCCCATGGATCCCATGGGCAGTGGGTGGATCTCTGCATCCCCATGGATCCCATGGGCTGTGGGTGGATCTCTGCATCCCCCATGGATCCCATGGGCAGTGGGTGGATCTCTGCATCCCCATGGATCCCATGGGCTGTGGGTGGATCTCTGCATCCCCATGGATCCCATGGGCTGTGGGTGGATCTCTGCATCCCCCATGGATCCCATGGGCTGTGGGTGGATCTCTGCATCCCCATGGATCCCATGGGCAGTGGGTGGATCCCTCCATCCCCATGGATCCCATGGGCTGTGGGTGGATCTCTGCATCCCCATGGATCCCCATGGGCTGTGGGTGGATCTCTGCATCCCCATGGATCCCCATGGGCTGTGGGTGGATCTCTGCATCCCCATGGATCCCCATGGGCTGTGGGTGGATCTCTGCATCCCCATGGATCCCATGGGCTGTGGGTGGATCTCTGCATCCCCATGGATCCCATGGGCTGTGGGTGGATCTCTGCATCCCCATGGATCCCCATGGGCTGTGGGTGGATCTCTGCATCCCCATGGATCCCATGGGCTGTGGGTGGATCTCTGCATCCCCATGGATCCCATGGGCAGTGGGTGGATCCCTCCATCCCCATGGATCCCATGGGCTGTGGGTGGATCTCTGCATCCCCATGGATCCCATGGGGTGAGGGGCACAGCTCTTCACCATGGTTTACAGAGCAATCTCAGCTCTGGTGCCTGGAGCACCTCCTCCCCTCCTTCTCCACTGACCCTGGTGTCTCCATGTTGTTTCCTTCACATATTCTCACCTTCTCCTCTTCTCTGTCTAGGAGCAAACCCCCCTCCCCACCCCATGACTTTGTTTTTATTTTCTTCTTAAATATGTTATCACAGAGGAGTTACCATCATCTCTATTTGGCCCAGGCTTGGCCAGCAGCATGTTCACCTTCAGAGCCATCAGGAATTGGCTCTGCTGGACATGATGGAAGCTTCCAGCTGAGCTCACAGAAGCCACTTCTATGCCCACCTGCTTCCAAAAATCAGGCTGTGCAAAACCAACACAGCCCTGCACCCTGCAGTGGGCTCACAGACCCAGCAAACCTTCCTGTGGCATAAGCACTTGTAAAGGATATTGCTGGAAATGCAAATGAAAGTGTAGCAGGCAGCAGGGAGACATCTGAAGGGAATCTTGGCTATCTAATCTGGTTGGAAAAGACAGCTTGGGTATGCAGCTAATTGGGAGCCATGGGAAAAGCTTTCCCAGCTGCAGGCAGCAAGCAGCTCAGGGGGAAAGGAGCTACAGGTTTCCTGCAAGAAAAAAGCTGACTGTTAAATTGAGTATAGTGCTGATGCTAAATGCATTTCATCACCAAATTATGTATCTATAAAAAAATACAACAGAGAAAAAGAAAAAGGAAGGATGCGTCAAGCTTTCTGGGCTTTTTTTTTCAATTTTCTAAGGAAAATTTTCTTCCACTACATTGGCAGATACAGCACAGGTGGGAATGTTTTCACCTAAATAATTGCCAGTAGGCTGAAGCAATTAATTTTCTTCTATTTTTTATCAATAAAAAATAAATTAAATACTGAGACTTATTTAGTAAAAATGATGGTCAGGACAATGGTTTTGTTTCATAATAATATTAATTCTTTCCAATATGCAGAAAACAATTCTTATAGTTCTACATCCTAAAAATGAGTTGTTTATTCTGCAGAAAAAGATAAAAATTAATCATTAAATTTCTGGGGTGACCTTCATTATTAAATCTCTGCTCTGCAGAGAGCAGCAGACACTCTGCCAGTCACTTCAGCTGCCCTCACTCTTGAGTGCTTCAGTCCCAAAAAGCAAGACTGACATCAAAACCAGGGAAAAAAGATCATGAAAGGAAGGAAGAGGTTCTTCTGGGTACAGAAGTCAACTTAAAAAGCTGGACCCTCCAGTCAGTGTGAGTCATGCATTTAACAACTGCAGTGACTTAAAGAATTAAGTGGGGACAGATCCCACTCATTTTCACAAAAAAACAACATTTGGAAAGTTGTAGCAGAGCAAAATGTGGCATAGAAACAGAGGAGCAAAGAGAGTTTAGAAGGAAGCAGCAGAGGATTTCTCAGTGGATTCCTTCTTGAGGGCTCACTGTAAATATTATCCCTGCCCAGTTGGGGGAAGTTTCTTGTGGTACTTTGGCAAATCACCTTTTTTTTCTTGTTGCCAACAAAATAATATTTTTTTCCCATGTGATTCCAACTGAAAAGTTTGGCCTGAGCCCTGCTTCTTTGGAAGGCAATCAGTTTGGCCAGTGTTGGGCTGGTGGCTAAGTGGATGGACAGTGAGTAGGGCTGCTGTGCACACTGTGCAGTGACAGCAGAGGAGATAAAAGTCACTCCTGTGGCTGCCATTAGGGACTGAGGGAACTTGAGATGGTCCCACAAGCAGGACAAGCTTTCTTCACATCATCTCACATGCCCACATCAAGAGGCACAGAGTGGTTGCTGTTGTCTTCTCCCAAGTAGCAAGTGATGGGACAAGAGGAAATAGCTTTGAGTTGCACCAGGGGATCTTTAGATTGGATGTTAGGAAAAAAATTCTTCACTGAAGTGGTTGTTAAGCATTGGAACAGGATGCCCAGAGAATGGGGAGTCATCATCCCTGGAGGTATTTAAAAGCCAGTAGATGTTGTGCCTGGAGATAAGAGTTAGTGGTGAGCCCAGCAATTCTGCTGGGTAGTGGTTGGACTGGAAGGTTTCCAACCCAAACAACTGTGTGTAAGAAGAGTGATGCAGAGCACTCACACTGGAAAGCTGGCTGTACTGTACATCTATATTTGATGCACAAATTCAGATGATGTGAACATGAAACCAGGTGAGGGCACAAGTCTGACCACCTGACTGAGCAAGGTGGAAGCACATTCACTGCTAAATGAAGTTACACATCAAGCCTTGGCTTGCCTCACCAGTATCCTGGACAAAAAAACACCTTGTGGGATGGGAGAGCAGCCACTAGGTGGGATACCAGCCCAGCAGGGAGATGCACTCACCCAGCATCGCTCACAGGGGTCCCACAAAGAGAGCCCTGCACTCTGTGTCACACCTGCCTTGGCCAGGGAGCAGGTTTAGGAGACCTCAACCTCTCTTGAAATATTCATACACGTCCTCTGTTATTCACATTCAAGTGTTTTTATAGCTGTACTATGCATAGCTCCATAACTGAACTTGCCACATTTTCAAACATCCTAGCAGGGCTGCTTCAGAGCTCGAGTAGAAACTGCAATAACATAGTAAAAGAAATGGACAAGACACTTGAAATCAAGGAACCTGGCTTAATTTGCATCTGAAGGAAGCTGACCTGTAGATTTTTTTCCTATGCTTAATGGAGTAAGGAAAAAAAAAAAGTGATAGTCCCTCTTTAATATTTACAACATGTCTTTCATGCATCCTTAATGGCATTGTTTATAAAAAATGCATTAACTGTTCTGTTTTGCTTCAGGCAGGGGGGATCCTTTACAGGATAGGCAGCTTAATTTGGATCTTAACAATGACAATGTTCCACAAATTAATGTATCTGGGAGATGAACTCCAGAGCAAAGATGTAAGAGCAGGAGCTTGGCCTTTGCACATGAATATTCTTAAGGAGAAAGGAAGAGGTTTTTTTTTTTTTGGAATTGTTGCATTCCCCTTATTTCTCTTTGTACAAGAGGGTAAAAAAGGAACTGGATTGTCCCAAATCCACTTGAAGACCAAATCATGACCTACCCTCACATTTATTCTCTCCCAGGAGTTTTTATGACACTGCAAACCTTGTTTCCATTGACAGGCTGCCATTAAAACAACAACAACAAAAAATCCATATAGGCAATTAGAGTCCATATAAGAACAGGCCTTAACTGAGTCTTCCACTTGACTTTGCCAGGTAACAGGAAGTGATTTCTGCAGGTTAACAATTCAGTGATAAGTTGGGCATACATGTATGTAATACATAGTTATGTATCCACAGTACTTTGATAACAGTGAAGATGCTCATTTGGCAGGAGGAGGCTGAAAAAGCCTCTTGCATGAGTTAAGGATCAAGAATCTGTAATCCTAAGGAAAATGCAGGAGTAAAATATCAATAAATCCCAGGCAAATCCCAAACAAGCTGCACAATACCAAGGCAAGCTCATTTCTTCCAACCATAATCCTGTTCTGCAAAAGCAGTCTGGGGATATAGAGGTCGTTTAAGATGTCAGGGGGGTGTGAATAGATCACTCTGACAACTAAATTAAGGATGAAAAATATTTTTGGGCATCATGGCATTGACTTCCCTTCCAATGAGAGCCTCACCTGCCTCTGAGTCTCTAATAGTACAGATTATGGATCAGCATGGGAAGAATATTCTGGATGACACAATGTACCTTTCAGTGTGCAGAAGAAAGAATTTGATTTTGTAGCATTTCTGAAAGGATCTAGAATTACAAAACTAAATAAGAATTATTTTTGTGTACGAAGCAACAAAAATGAGAGATACCTTACTGAGCCTGGACTGTCAAAGTCCTTGCTAGAAAACAGCCATGAATTAACAATTTTCAAATACAGAGCCACAACAAGATAAGTGCAGCAGGAAGGAATCATCATAACATTTCAGAAACTGCTGCTGGCACTGGCTGCTGCAATTTCTCACTTGCAACAATCAGGCATTATAAGGGAACTTGTACTTTTGGAAAGAACCAGCTCTTCTCTCTCTGTCTGTGACAAGTCAGGCTCAGCTAAAAATAGCAAAGAAAATAAATGCAGAAAAAGTCCTTTTCTCCCCACTGATTTCTGCTGAAGATGCTCACAGAGCCAGACACCACAAGGGGCCTCTGTGTCCCCAGACTCACAGGGGCTTGTGATGGAAATAAAAGTTGAGCAATGGACACAACTCAGCCTGTCTGTGCCCCCTGCTCAGCTCCAATGCTGCTCCTCCTTCCCCCTTGCCCCTTGTTTTCTCCCAAGATCAGATTGTCAGGGCTGTGCAGGTTAAGAGCTCTAAGGGCAAAGCCAGAGCCTTTGACAGGCTGAGAAGTGAGCCCTGATGTGCTCACACATCAAAAGTGCATCTTTTATTCCTCCTCAGCTCCCTCACCTTTTCATCTTCCTCAGAGATGTCAGTCACAGGGCCAAGGGACACAGGAGAGCCAGGGGAGTGAGAACCCTCCACACTGGCAAGGCTTCATGCTGTTTCTTTAATTTTTTGTCTGGCAAGTGAAATATATTTCACCAGAAGGTGGGAAAGGACTTGGAACAAAATTGATCTTGGCTGAGCAAACATTTGACAACGTTCTGTGGGAAACAACCATCTGTCTTGGGAGATATCAACTCCAGGAGATATTGATGGCACTAAAAATATCTGCCTTAGTCCACAGTCCCATGGCATTCAGTTTTCAATCCTTCAACAGTAAATCTTTCTATTTATTTTTATTTTTGGAGTGCTGACTTACCAGGTGGGGAGTGAAAGGCTCTGCTTTGCTCGAGATGCAGCCACACAAGTTTCTGGTGCCTGGGATGAGTGGAAACCAGAGAGGAGCTGCAGAGAGATAATTAGTATGGATTAAATGGGAAAAGGGCTTTGTGCTCTGCTTCACAAGTACAGGCCGTGCACAGAGATGGATGTCTCTGTCTCAGAAGAGCTTCCTGGAGCAGTTTGGCAGGCTGGTTTCTTCTGAGAAACATGACAGGAGAGAAAAAAAAAAAAAAAAAAAAAAAAAAAAAAAAAAAAAAAAAAAAGTCCTCTTTGAAAGAAACTTTAAAAACATACCCTGAATTCAAAACAGCTCTTCCTTTCTCACTGACAAAGAGGCTAACAGATTTATTGAAGCTGACAAAGAGCCCCCATCCCATGAATCATTAAGATTTAGACCATTTCACCTTCCATGTGTCACTAAAAAGTCAAGATTATACAAAGTTTTATGAGGGAAAAGGGAAGATGGGGCAGCTTAACTTCCCCAGTGGATGTTCTGCACAGAAGCTGGCACAGCCATTTTTGTATCTCTGGTTTGCTGGTCTCCTGCTGCCCAGGCAGGTGCTTTTCCATTGGCTTGTGAAGTAAGTAGTAGTTATTTTTACCACAGACTGGATATCTGGCTCCATGGCATATTCCCTTTTGGAAAAGGCAGTCTCTTGGCCATCAGGGGTCTCTGCAGGGAATATCAGAGCTGAGAGGATCACAGGCAAAAGCCTTGAGTTGTTCTTCCATACCTGCTGCAGTGCCTCTTGCTCACTGCACCCTGATCAGCATCCACAAGTCCTCACAAAGAGCTCCAGCTGCAGCAGGAGCAAGATCCTCTTTGCACAGGAGCTCCCTGCACTCAGCTCTTTAAATCCCTGCCCTGTCATACACCCCGGGATAATTTTCAGGGTTGGTTGTTTTGGTTTTTCTCATTTTCCCGTGGTTTTTCTCCTTTTGGGGAGGTTTTTTAAGCTGTGTCTGAGCTGGGTTAAGGGTTGTTGCCCAGGAGAGCCAGCAACAAGAGCCATGCACTCGTGCCAAGGACAAATGATCCTTCCTGCTGACACACCCTGCCTCCAGTGAGTGCCCACCACAACCCTGGAGCCAGATCTGCTTTCTCTATCTTTAGTGTCTGCCAGAGAGGATCTCTGCTCTGTGGCCAGCAGGGCAATCCCATGGGGAATCATGCAGAATGCCCTGCAGAAGGTTGACTGTTCAGTATATCCATGTGACCAAAAGAAATAATGCTAAATTCAGTCAGATGCTGCAGTGATGGAGGTAGAAAATGCAATGATTCATCCAGATACACTCAGCTGGGTAAAGGAAAGGGGATGTGACAGCACAGGGACAGAAGAGGAGAATTCCCACTTTGGAGTAGTTTAGGGAAAAAACTCACAGTAAAACCCTTCAGGAAACAGCAGCCTCATGGAATAGTGGATGCTACACTTTGGGGAAAAGGGAGTCAGGATTTGTTTCCTGGGCAACTGGGAAACCATAAAGATGCTGGGGAAACATCTGAAATAGGAAGGCAAGAAGAAGGGATTTCTTCCTGCAAATACAGCATGAGAAGGAGAAAAAAGGGTAATAGGATGCACACTGTTTAATGATTTTTTTTTTTTTAAGTTGGGTTTATTTGCATGACAGCTCTGAAATAGGGCAAAGTACAGAGAAGGGCAATGCTGCATAATGTGAATGAGGAAAGGAAACTGTTTGGTTTTTTCATTTAAATGCATGAAAATCTCTGTGAGGTCTGTCTGTGATGAGAGGAGGGGTATGAATTTAAAAAAAAATTATGCTGAAGCAAATGATGACTCCAGTGAGAGAACAAACTGGAGCTGAAGGCTGATAAGCACAGCTCAAATTAGGAACTGTGCTAATAGGCCCAAGCTGTGTTTCAGGCTGATGCTGAGTGGAGTCCTGACTCAACAAACACGTCAGCAAGGCAGAATTTAACACCAGAAAATCCTCTGTAGTTCTTTGGAAATGAGATGTGAGGCTACAGCTACAGGAACCCACACTGCCTGCAGGGATGGGATGGATGCAATTGCTGTGGAAAGCAGCTGCCCATCCACAGGGATCTCCTGTGTCCATGGGTGGTGGGATGCCAAAATATCTCTGAGAGCCACATCCTGCTGGTCCCCTCTGCCTCCCCCATCCCACTCTTTTCCCCTGGCACCAGCACTGCCCTGCAAGGGAAGGATGAAAACTGGCAAAGGGACTTGCTGGGGAAGAGCAGAGGAAAGGAAAATTAATAAATTCAGGCCTGGCCATACCTATGTAGGGGTCATGGAGATTTGGTGGTGGCAGAGAACAGCACATGCTTGGCTTCCTGCTTAGTGGTGACACAGAGCCCTCAATCTGTCCCTCACCACCTGAGCTCTGGCTGCCTTCCTCCACCCTTTGCTGTGCTGGGGACATCTGTGCAACCTTTGAGGGTGACACACAGGGAGAAAACACTTGAGAGACACTGGACTGCTGCTCAAGACCAGAAGATACCTCTGGTGCCTTACCAACAGGAGATCTTGCTGTCTTTATATCATCTTTCCCAGGTGTCCAAACACAAACAGGTTTCTTTTCAGCATCTGAGGGAAGATCATCAAAACTCACAAAGCACAGGCTGGTCTGAAAACAAAGGAGATTAATGGAATCATAGAATGGCCTGGGTTAGAAGGGATCCTAAAGATTCTCTCATTCCAGCCCTCTGCTATGGACAGGGACACCTTCCACTAAACCAGGGTGCTCAGAGCTCCATCCAACCTGGTCTTGAACACTTCCACAGATTGGCATTTACAACTTCTCTGGGCAACCTCTGCCAGTGCCTCACCACCCTCACAGTGAATTTCTTCCTAATATCTGATCCTCAGACAACTCTTATTCCTAAATCTCCAAAAAAAAAAAACCAAATCCAGATGAAAGCAATTAATGTAAAGAACTGCATATGGTCACTAATAATACATGGATTTCAGTTGTCCTGGTCAAACCAAAGCATTTTTGCCACATCATCAAATACATCCTATCAGTGCATTCTTTATCCAGTAATGATTTGTTTACACATGGCTGTGGTGCACCCTGAAACATGCAGCTTACTAATTAACTGACAGCCACCTGGGATGGCAATTAGCACAACAAAACATGGAGCAAATCCCTAAGGCTGATCATGGCTTGTACATGCTTGGATCACTGAAGAGAGGCAGCCTTGATGGTGTTTTTAGGAGAAAACATGCATTTCAAGTTGACTTGGCACGTGAGAAATCAGGCTCTGGTTGTGCAGGGAGCTGCAGGCTCGAGGTCCTCAGCCTTCAAGTGGGTTCAGTGGCAGCACAAGGATCTGCCTTTCAAAATCACATCAAAGAGCTGGAACTCTCTTATCCCACGGAAGAATGGCTGCCCAGTGCTGCCCCTCAAAGTAATCCTGCCAACAGACCAGGAACTTGCAATGAAGAACTACAGATCTGCCTGGGACCCCTGAACCAAAGCAAAGCTAAATTTGGGTGAAAGGCTTCACACTCTGTGCACATGCAGAAGTTGATACAAAGCTTTCTGATGTCCCACCTGTTGGATCTGAGGCTCTTGGGAGCTCAGTGCCTGCCCTCCTTTGCTTCCATGAAAAAATTACAATGGCAGGGCACAGCTCCACACTCTTGATGGGTGAATTTAATTCTGCTGGAAATGCAGAGGTGGGCTGCAAAGGATGAACTGTTCCCTGACAGCATTCAAGCTCAAGGGCTTTGCCTAAAATCACTGACAATCTGCCCACTTCCATACCTAATTGTCATAAACATGTGAAAACAGACAACAGCAGAGTTAGCAGCTCTCCCTTCATTATGCCAGTGTGCTTCTCATAGCATAATCATCATCAACAGACACATCATTCTCTTCTCACCCTTTTCATTTTGCAAGTTTAGCTTCTCTTTCCACTAGCTAGAATTACAAAAAGAAAAGAAAGAAACAATATAAGCCACCACCTTCTGAAGGGTGAGTCTGTCCATGCAGCAGCTGGTGACACACAGCCCCTGACCTGCAGAATCAGACCCTGCAGCAGCCAACAGCAGCAGAAATAAAAACCACATGGTTTGAAAGAAAGCTTGGTGCCCACCACAGGCAGCTCAGAGTCTGTACTTCATCAAGGGCCAATTTTCACTAGGATTAGTTAACCAGCCATTGCCTTCCTCAGTGGCTTTTAACCATTTATTTATAGTGCAGCCTGGGAAGCTCTGCAATAGACACTGAAGCATTTAGGAGAAGCAGCAGGAGTCACTCCACAGGAGTCAGTTAAAGCTCAGCATGTGCCCTTCATCTGGAAATCACAAAGCATCCCTGGGAACATGTAGCTGAGCCCCAAGCTGGAAGACAGAAAACAGGAGGGCACCTTTCCTGCTCCCCATGGAGCCAAGCATGACCTGCTCATTCCAGGTGATGTAAATGCAGACATTTTTGCTAATCATATGCTAAGATTGATTCAAAATTTTGCTTTTGCCTGCACAGGCTTTTATTCACTCCTCTCTCTCCTCCCTGCCTTTGAAGGTTGCCTGCCCTTGGGAGTCTCTTTCTCCTTTCTCTATCCAAAAACATTTGCATTCTTCCTCAAAATGTTGCTGATACAGTCTCTTATGCCATCATCCCCAGCTTGCCAGTCACTGCCTGCTTTTTGAGAAATAAAAATAAAACAAATTCAAGATGTTAATAAAACTTACAATCCAGAGACAGTATTTGCTTTGGATATTGTACAGAGAATTTAAGAAGCTGGGATCTCCCAGTTTCAGGATCTAAAGAGCTGTCTTACATAGTACACTGATCAGAAAATGCTGGTCTGAAGTCTGGAGTATTTATTCCAGGACTAGTGAGTACCAGCAGCAGTGCATGAGGCTTTGTAAAAGACAAAGAATATTTGTAATTTGTGTCCAGTTTATTTTGTAAAGCAGCTTTGGATTTAGGAATGAGTCCAGCTAAGTTTGTGCTCTGTGCCATTGTACAGGACAGCAGAGCCAGTGGCTGACACCTCTGGGGGCTGGAGCACTGACTCCTGTGCCCCACAGCAGTGATGCTGCTGGGGGTGAGAACAGCCAGGCTTCCAGGGCTTCCCACTGCAATTCCCATTCCCAGTCATTGGAGGCCTGGCCACCTCTCCAGGAGAGCAAAGGCAAATACCCAACAGTGGTTTAATATCAATTATCAAAATTCCCCTGCCCTCTGGCAAACTGAGTTGATTTTCAGGATAATTTCACTATTTGTGCCTCCATCTGGTCTGTCTGATGCTGTTAAATCCCAACTCAAAGTGAGTGTGTTTTGGAGCAGCAGCTCTGGCAATAGATGCACAGATCCTCTGATGAGATCACCACAGTTAGCAATGCAGATGAGGTTCCAGCTCCTCAGAGTTGGGCCAGCACAAGGCTTGCACTCCAGAGCTGGATTTCCAGGCTCTCTCAAAGCTGAAGTCCTTCTCACACAAGGAGCAGCAGACCCAGAGTAGAGTCCTGTTTGCCACCTCTCAGCCAGAAAAATCTCACTTTGGACATCCTGAGAATGAGCATGAATCCAAGGCAAAGCTCTGACACAGCAGCTTCCAGAAGTGACTCTTCTGGGGTGCTCCTGTGTTCCAAGGGACAGTCCCCAGCTCAGGAATCCAGCCAGCTGCCACTCCACTTCCTTCAATCCAGCAATGAGCACACCTGCCCTTTGCTCTCAGGATAGTCCAGCTCTGCTTCTCTCTCATACCAAAAAATCCCACTAGGATCAGCAATTCCCCCAAGGAAGGTGAGCACCACCCACCCACACTTCACAAATATTTCTGCCTGCCACTCCAGGAGCTCTGTGTGTTTCTTCCACCTTGCCTTTTCTCACTGGAATTCAGAAAAATTCATCTTGCTTAAAAAACTCAAACCAATCCCATACAGAGAAACTAAAATTGGCCACGCCACTGCACTTGCCTCTTCCCCAGAGGGGAGGATGCAAAAACAAACAAAACATGGCAGATGTTTGTCATGGTGTTTAATGTGCTGCTGGAAGGGGTTCAGATCCTGTTGTGGTGAGAGCTCAGCTCCAGTGCAGAAGCCAAACACTTCAGGATGAGCTTTGTGCTTTGAAATACTTCCAGATGATGCGTCACAGAATTAATTTAGGCAAGAATAGATTTCCCTAAGCAAGATAATGATAGAATATTACACTGAAGTTGCACTACCTGAAAAGGCAATTCCTCACCTCAAAGAGAGTATCAAAATAATTTGATTTTTTCATCAAAGTGCAGAAAAAAGGTGAAGAACACTACAGCAAAATGCCTTCAGATGGATATAGCCTGTCCAGCATGTACAGATCTTTGGAAATTACAAGTGGTCTTCATATTTTCCAATAATTTTGAGTTAATACCTACTGCAGCTTGCTCCTAAATGGTTAAATTCTCAGCTGTATTAAAAATACCCTGAGTGAATGAAAATAAAAAACCCACCAGCTCACAGTTTGTACGTTGCATTATATCATCATTTGACTTTAGGATGTTGGAATTTGTTTTATCAGAATTTGACACTATCTACTTGACTCAAACACACAAAAAATGTAATAAAACCACCAAAAATGTCATGCCTGTGAGCTTCAAAGCAGCACAAAGCTTTACTATTTTAACAGCTTTTTTAATCTTAAAGGAACTGCTTACTCATTGATTCTGCCTGTTCACCCAGGATCATTCTGTCACTCAGAGTTTTAATGCATTTCTATGCAGTAGTTGAAAAAAAAAAATAGATATCACACAGAATTTCATGGCCTCTGGTTAAGGCTTCAGAGCATCCTTCACAGCTGATTAAAAATGCATCATGCTAATGAGAAAGCAGGCTGGCCAGAACAGGTCTGCAAAGGTGTGGGGCAGTTCAATGAGGGGAAAAGTCTCTCTTAAGGAAAGCAGGGACAGAAATTGTTCCATACTTTTGGTCTCAAGGTTGTGATTTTTGATTTTGATTGTACCCCTGGGAGATGGGCAGTGGTTTCCTGGTGCCTTCTGCACAGTGCCCAACTTCTGGGAGAAGGGAGGCAGAGAAATTGCCCTTTCTTCCTTTTTCTTTCATGGAAGGAAATGTGCCTTCTCTCCAGCTTGCATAAGGTATTGCATAAGGTATTTTGGAAATTGTAAGAGGTTTTGGAAATCAGCAGGCAGATCTACAGTAGCATTCAGGTTCCTTCTCCATGTTGAATTTAGGATTACAGGGATCAGGTATAATTTCATGCAAAAAAAAAAAAAAAAATGAAAGGGAGTAAAGATAAGCAGTCAAAATTAGCATGCAAAGTAGAAGCTGTATTTTTTTTCTGTGCAAATATTAATTTTACAGAAAAGAAGTAGAAGCAGTATTCTTAATAAAACAGTTTTTCCTTTTAACCAAAGACTATTAAAACAAAAAGCTCTTTGAAAAAAAAATCCTAACCAAATATATCTGACAAAATATCCAAGTCTTTCTTCTTTCCTTGCTTCCCCCCCTTCCTCCACCCCATTTTCTCTCCTTTAAGGGAATTGTTTTATTTTCTATCCTTTTGTTGTCACATCTGGGAGGCATTTGTGTTGTTTCCTTCAATATCTTTCAGGCAACCTGGCAGCAGATGCATTGCAAAGCAAATTAAGATCCAGGCAGGCAACATAAAAGGTTACAACAAGTTACTGCAAATCTGGTAAAATTTGGGAGAGAAGCTGGAGCTTGGAGGCAGCTCTGTGGCTGCAGGGTCAGGTCTTTGCTGGTCTCCTGCTTTACCTGGGGCAGGTTCATCATCCCCTGTGTCACCCACCCACCCAGGGTCTCTGAGCTCTGTCTGGAGCAAGGAGCAGCACACATCCCCAAACCCACTCAGCAGAGCAGCTCCCTAAAGTGAGAGCTGTTAAAAGCAGCACTTGTGTGTGTTCTCTCCTTTTGACTCCAAATATAGCTGAGGGATACACATGGAGGACAGGATATCTGCAGGTGGGTGGAAGTGTCTGCATCAGCTTCTCGGTCAGCAATGCCCAAAAGGAGCTGACAGCTCAGCAGGCTGGAGAGGATTAACACATCCAGGGCAAAATGTAGCAAAAAAAGCTTTTTTTCTTTTTTCCCCCTCCTGTCCATGCCATGCTGCCTTCCTAAGTACCAGGAGAGTGGGAACACGTTGAATAGACTGTATTGTACCAAGTGTCACATGGCATCATTAAATTGCAGATGTGCCAGCAGATAATTTAGATAAAAACCAAGAGGCACATAAGAGTTATCAGCCATGACTCCAAGGATGACAGGTTGTTACCACAATTTCCCAAGAGAATTCTGCCTCCCTGAACTCCAAACACCCTTTTTATTTTTTGCTCTCCCACTCAGCAACCTTTAGAAACTGGAGTTTAAGTCTTTTTTAAGTTGATGTGCTACAAAGGAACCAAAAGAAACCCTCAAGGGGAAGATATTGGCTTCAGCTATTTGATCCAGGTTTTTACATTGCTATTCTATGTCCAATTCTGAGAAAAATCAATCCCTTTATCCTCCAATTCCCTACCTAATCAAAACCAGACCATTTTACCCAAAAAGCCAAGCCACATTGCTTAACACCCACACTGATTTCAGCCCCCTGGGAGTCAGATCTGAAAGATTTTCCTTTGAAGGACTGCTCAGAAAGGAGAGTAATTTGTAATTTGGCTGTTGCTCCTCTTATGAAGTTCTATCTCAGTCACAAAATGTTACTCCTCCCAAAAGAAAAACGAGTAGTGAGTCCAGACAAGCATCCAGAAGCCTTCAGGTCTGGAGCAGCCTCCCTTAGAGGAAAAGCAGATCCACTCTCGCCTTTGGATGTTTTTGGCAGCCTTAGCAATGCCTTTGTCAAACACTAGGCTAAAAATATCTTTCAGCACCTGCACCTCTAAAAATGCTAGAGCAAGGTGAAAACCTGAAGTAGCTTTAGCCAGTGAAATGCAGCCACCACCCCTTCCTACAGTTCATGGAGACCTGTGACTGCAGCACATTCAGATTTAGTGCTTCTTCCAGGAGCTACTCTTACAGGTTAAAATGCAAATTTTTACTCACACTGCAGTGCAGGGCAAGAGAGGGAATTCTGCCCCACTCAGTGTGACCCCACCTGCAGGGCTGTGTCCAGATCTGGTGTCCCAGCACAGGAAGGACATGGAGCTGTTGGAGTGAGGCCAGAGGAAGCCACCAGGATGATCAGAGGGATGGAGCAGCTCTCCTTGAGGAAAGGCTGAGAGATTTGGGATTGTTCAGCCTGGAGAAGAGAAGCTCAGGGGTGACCCAACTGTGACCTTCCAGTAGCTGAAGGGAGCCTGCAAGAGAGATGGAGAGGGACTGTTCACTAGGGCATGGAGTGACAGGACAAGGGGAATGGCTTCACACTGACAGAAAATAGGTTCAGATCAGATATTAGGAGGAAATTTGAGGTGTAAGGGTGCTGAGGCATTGGCACAGGTTGCCCAGAGAAGTTGGATGCTTGTGGGTCCCTGGAACTGTTCAAGGCCAGGCTGGCTGGGGCTCTGAGCAAGCTGGGATAGTGGAAGGTGTCTGTGCCCACCTTTGGGAGACTGGAACCAGGTGATCTTTAATGCCCCTTCCAACCGAGGCCATTCTATGATTCTGTGAAATACAAACCCACTGGAGTGACTTCAGTGACATTATCCTGACTGCCTTAACCTGGACTGTAATCATTCTCTTCACACCATCACAGCCACATCTCACACTGCCTCACTGACACCACACCCACACATGTACCTTACACTTCTCAAAAGGTCTTTGACCAAACAACCTTTTTACCCCACTGCAACAAAGCCACTCCAGAATTTTCAAGACACTCAACTTTCCAGCCAACCTCTTAGACCCCCTCTCTGAAATTTATACTGCAATTTATACTGCAATTTATACTGAATTTTAACAGCATGGCATGTGTGAGAACATTGGGCAGAGTCATTTTTCTGCTCATTATTTGGGAGGGTTTTTCTTCATCACACCTTTTCTCACCTGAGTAACTGCATGCCATGCAAATGCTCTGCCTGTGGGTTCACAGGGCAGAATAAAGTCAGTGTGCTGCACTTCACAGCCAAAATAACTAAATGGTGACTGGTGAAATGCTCATCTAAGAGACTGTTTCTGACAGGTCCCTGAGGGCTGCATGTGCTGCTCAGTATCTCTGCCCATGATTTAGGGAAGAAAAAGAACAGATCCAAGTAACCACTAGTGATGTGTCACACATGATATATGACACACACGCATGCAGTGACACAGGAATTAGCAGGACAATAAGTAACAACAATGCCCAGCCAAGTGAAAACAGAGAAAGGCAGCTGCTGCTGGAGACACCTTTGAAGTTGCTCTATTGAATTCGTGGCTAAAGGGAGCTACTGAGGATTCTCAGGTGGCTGAGAAGAGACTCTGCTGCTTCTCCTTGCCAAAGAAAGGCTCAGCTGTCCACTGCTGTGCTGTGCTTAGCTCCTGCCCCATGGCCTGGGGGCACCAAAAGCAAGGCAGAGCTTCAGAGCAGCCAGCAGGCAAAGAGAGCAAGTGAGGAGACTGGTGGGTGGTGATAAAAGAGGAGAAATCCCAGGAAGAGAGGAGAGACTTCTCATAGCTCCATCAGAAAGACACTGAAGCAAATGGTGTTACCAGACTAGGGCTTTTTAAAATTTGTATTCATACACAAAACAAAGCAGAATTATTCCATCATT
Organism: Oenanthe melanoleuca; assembly: GCF_029582105.1. Taxonomy (NCBI): domain Eukaryota; kingdom Metazoa; phylum Chordata; class Aves; order Passeriformes; family Muscicapidae; genus Oenanthe; species Oenanthe melanoleuca. Next base: position 103,180,476 of record NC_079336.1, on the reverse strand, counting down.
AAATTATAAGTATGATCACTTTAAAATTTTTCTGTTGCTGAGAGAATGTTTGCAAATAATTTCATTAGCCCATTCTTGGCTGTCAGAAGTTCCTTCTGATGGCTGTGCCTGTTTAAAGGCTGCATCCAAACATAACAATACAGAGTTTATTCCATGAAATCTTCCATATAAACCTCCCAGCCTGCTGTGGACTATCAGACATGCTAAAACAAATTTTCAACCTTCATTAATTGGCAGGCTCATCCTCACTGTAGTTACATCAAAAGTTAATTTTTGTCTTCCTACTGGCTGTCATTTCTCACTGCAGAATAAATGATGCCTCAGCTTCTTAAAAACCCAGATGTGTTTTTGATACCATTCCCACAAACTTTAACCATTAACATCAGAAAGAATTTAATAAACCGAAGTTTCACAGTCTTGTTACCTCATTACAGCTGCTCCTCAGCACCACAGAGCTGCTAAGTCATTTCTCATCACTACATAATTTTCAGGCTACTTCTCCCAATTTCATAGATGGCAAAGCAGAAAGCTGCATAGCTCATGTAAATCACTGTACACCTGATGTCCCACCAAAAGTCTGCTGCTGAATCACAAATCACACACCAACCCTGCCAAGCCTCACTCTCTCCCATCCTAAAACGTAGTGGGAAAACACAGAAACCAGACTCATTAGGTTTGGGAGGGACCTCTGGAGATCATCCAGGCCAAGTCAGGATCACCTGGAGCAGATTACACAGGAGCACATCCAAGTGGGTTTGAGATATCTCCATGACCTTTCTTGGCAGCTTTTCCAGTGCTCTGCCACCCTCAACACAAATAATCTGTCCCTCGTGTTGAGTGAAACCTCTTATGGCTGAGTTCATGAAGGTCTGTCCATCTGTCTGATAACACACATTCATCCTCTCTCCCTTTTCTGAGCACACCAAACAGCCACAAATCAAAGGTATGACTCATTTCTGGGGTCAGGAATGCAAAGTTCAGACCTTTCATAGTTCAGAGAGGAAGAGAGAGAGCACACATGTGCACAAGCTGGCATGTCCACGTGTCCAGAGAGGATTTGCAATAATGCACAGGCTCCCAGAACCATACTGTAACCTCATATCTGCTAGATACAACTTCCAATTGTGTTCATCCTCCTCCTTATGGTGTTTGTTCAGGGAAACAGAAGCTGTTCTGTGGAAGACAGAGCACAGCTAAAAACCTCCAGGATGCCCTGAATGGTCTTTTCCCAGCTGGCAAGAGCTGAGCAGAGCATGAGTTGTGGAAATTAGGATGGGGTGGCTTAGAGATGTCACTTGTGTGGCACAAGAAGGGGCTGAGCCTGCATTCCCAAAGTGGCTTTGGGCTCATCTCCTTGCCCCAGCTATTCCAGGGAGCACCATTCCCTGGAATCCTCTGCCCTTTCTGGCCTTACCAAAGCCCAACACCAACCAAATTCAGCCTGGCCAAATTTGTTTTCTCCTTGTCCAAGCACACTTTGTGCTTTCCACCTCATTTTCCACGTACCCTCCTCTCCAGCTCTTTAAACTTTGCAGCTACAAGACCAAAACTTCCCAAACATTTCTCTGCATGTCTTTCCACTGATCTTAAATGCTAATGTATTGTGTAACTCTGCCGTGTGCCCAGGGACCCTTTACATTATTTAAAGGCTGTCAGTCAGGTGTGAACCTTTCCATTGATTTACCATTCACTTCTCATCCTCTCCTGGATGCATTAGGCAGCTGCAGCCTGCCACTGGAGTTGAAGAATAACAATTCCATTTGTTTGAACCTGACTTAGAGCCACTTGCTTTTGCAGCCCATATAATTCTCCTTACTGCAGTGTGGGTGACATTAATGACAAAATAAATAATTCAGCACGGTTTTCACCCAAATGTAGCCCTGTCAGAGACTAATATACAATCTTTGCTAGCTTATTTAACAAAACAAGCCCCTGAATGATGCTTTTAAAGGCTGAAACTCTCATTTTAATGGAATTTGGTAGCAAAACTCCCCCGAGACCCAGCAGTAACTAACAGGCACAATCTGCCCACTCTTGTTCTTGCCAACCCACCTTCCCTTTTGGCCTTGGTATTTATGCTCTGCACCCACCCAGCAGGTCTGTGTCTTCTTACCCTGCACATCTTAGGCTGGCTTTTTATGGAGCTGCACTTAACTTGAAGGGACCATAAACTGCAGCTGAGCAGCACCAGGGATGTCTGCACAGGGTAATTAGGAGAAAAGAGAACACTGAGTTCCCTAATGAGACCTGACAGTGAGGCTGCACTCCTGTTCTTGCTCTAGGGTGGTGGGTTTAGTGACACACCAAGCATTTCAGGAGGCTACAGGAGCTCTACAAAAGAATCACTATAAAAAAAAACAACAACAAAACAAAACACACATTTTTTTGGACATTCATAACAAAGTTTCCAGTACCTTCATTGAGGCCAGGATATGCTTCTCAATACCCACTCCCTCAGTCCCTCTAAGCATGTTTTTTTTCCATTTCTCATGCACTCATTCCTACTTGTCCTGTGTTCATTAATGCTGTCCCTGAGCTGCTGTGCTAAAACTGGTGGCAGTAGCTGTAGAATTTATGCATAAAGGAACACTTCCTACCAAGAAAAATCTTGCAACTTTTCCCTTAAAACAGTGCTGAGTGCTGCTTTCCCTTAGAAGTGTATTGATTCCAAAATGATCTCAGGGTTGACTTGGGAGTAAGACCCTTATTTCCTCATGACTTTATGTTCACCTCCTTTTCTTCTTTTCACATGAAAACCACTTAGTTTGTCTGTAAGCAACACATTCAGAAACAGCATATACATCATTCCAAATTATTCTCCCCTGGAGCAAGGTCAATTTGATATTCAGATTGGCTTTTTCATTCATCCTGGGGCTGCAAAGTGATTTGGTTTTCTTTCAGCTTCAATTTGCCTAAACTATGGGTATCTGATTTTTGATTTTGCAGACTAGACTGCTATCCAGGGTGTTTTTCCCTCATATCCATGGAGTCTGTTTTTTCTGTTATGTAACACAGTGTGCATCAGGTAGTGGAGGAAATGAATTCTCATGGAGAGAGGAATCACTAAAGTTTGTGATTCCAAAATAACAAATTTCCCATTTCCTTCAAAATAGGATGGTAATGAATAGACGAAGCATTTCGAAGTATATTCTAAGGAAAATGGCCAATGGTTTCCTTGGAGCTGGGAATTATCCTCCAGGAAAGGGATGCATCTGGCCCCAAAAGCAGATGCAGAAACTGACACAGTCAGGATATCAGCACTGGTCTCACAGTGGATCTGATACGGAAACAAAAATCAAAGTGGCCTTTTTGTATGAATGATCCAAGAGAAACACTGCACCCAGCAGAGAACACCTGATGGCACAGAGCAGCTCCTGCAAAGGGCTCTGTGCACACAGTCTGCAGCCTGATTTGCTCAGTGCCAGCTTTAGTTTAGCTCTTCATTTAGTCTGAATTGCATGCAATGCTTACAGGAGCAAATGTGGGATTGACACAAATACAAATGAATTACTCAGATCCGGAGTTATGACAAGGACACCAGGAAATGAACTCTCAGGGGCTTTAAAAGAGGAGAAAGGGAAATCTAAAAAAGAAACAAACAAAAAGAAACCACTGTTGCCTTTTATTTGAGCCCCTGATATTTTCAGCTTCTAAAAACATTACCTCAGTTAACTCTCTGCACTAAACTTCTTATTTAATGGTAGGAATAAAGTTGCTTTTTTACAAATAAAAAAGCATTGGTCCTGAAAAATACAAATACTATCATATTAAAGGCACCTCCCAGAGCAGAGCTATTCCAGATTAGATTAGTTTTCATTGAAACCAGAGGCTGGACTGCACTTTTCATTTCCATGCACCACAGCAGATGGGAGCAGCTGGCAGGGAGCCTTCAGGAGCAGTGCTGTGCTGCTAAGTGGATTGCCTGCACTCAGCAAAGCAGCAATTCCCAGTGATCCCATACATCTTGGCCCAGCAGACACTGCCCAGTGCCTGATCTTGTTTAGCACACCCTGGGAGTTCTGCTGGCTTCCCTCACACCTTGGTCCCCCCAGAAAGGGCCACAGAGGGAGGGAGAGCTCAGTGCAGGTGCTGGCTCCTTGCAGCAATCACTATTTTGCTCCTCTAAAACATTCACTGGGGGGGTTTGAAGGCTGAAATCTGCTGTGACTTAAGCCTGACCATGAGAAGCATTTTGCTGCTTTGCTCCTGGCTCTCCCACCCAGCTGGGACATCAGCACCCCACTTTTTCCTCCTCATGCCTCACCTTCCCTTGTCCATCAGCTTTGGGGCTGGAGAGGATGGTGATGATGGTTTTCCAGCCCTTGTGCCAGCTTGATCACAAAGACCAGGGTGACTCAGTGACTCAGGCACAGGAGGGTTTGGCTCCTTGGAGAAGATGCTCCTTAAACCCAGCATCCCTGGCACCAGCTGAGCAATGAAATGCTCACAATGAAATGCTGGTGTCCCACAGAGCCAGGAGCCAGTCCTGCTGCCAAAGCCACGCTCTGCCTCCTCCCACACTCAGAGACACTCGGGTGGCTCTGTCAGCACAGCTAAACAGGAGCATGAATGCACACAAGGACAGCAAAGAACAACCTGCACAGCCAGCCCTGCTCTAAAGGCTGCCAGAATATTTATAAACTCACTGTTCTGCCCAGGGAGCTGCAGACTAATTTAGGCCCCTTTTTCCTGCTTACTTTCCTTTCCTCAAACACATCAGAGTTTTCTATCATTAATCTTCAGACTCTCATACTTCCAGCATCCTGAACTTGTGTTTCTCTTTATAGGCACGAGCTGTCCTCATCCTGCATGACCTGGTCACCTTTCCTGACAACACTCACAGCTCCACAGGATGGCCCATGACAAGGAATAAATCATTCCCAGGTGTCTGTGCACGCACTTGAACAAGGTTCACAGAAGTGGTTTCACACAAGTGGCTGCCCAGCCCCAGCTGTATCCTCCCATCTTGATTTCAGAGTGATTTCCAGAATTATTCCTACTCTTTCAGCCCAGAAGTTGGTCCTGCTCTGCACAAGTGATTGTGCTGCTCTTTCCATCCTCCCTGAGCTCAGCCAGTGCAATTCTGGCACAGGTACTAAATGCAAAGGGATTTTAGGAAGTTAACTGGCAGCACTGAGGCTATGGTAAAGGAGTTTTCAGCAAAATCAGCACCAGATTTGAAGCAACATTAAAGTCCTGACAGGAGCACACTAAACACAGGCACACTAAACACAGGTAAGTGGAATGCTGCAGGATGGCATTTTGTTAATAAAAACCAAAAACCAGAATTTACTGACTGAAACCACTGACCCTCACTGGCACTGGAATGGGAAAAACTATCAAAATGTTTTCATTTTGTATTTCAAATTGTAACTCCTAAGTAAGTACCTAAGTAAAGGTATTAAAAAAAAAAAAAACAGGTATTGAAAAGCCCAAAAAAAATCAAGGTCTTTTAGTTTTGCTAGCTAACAAATAATTCAATTACTCACCCAGCACTAACATGAGGGCAAAGAACCAGAGTGTTCCCTGCAGTTGGTGTGGGGGAGATTTAGGTGGGTAATTCCACTAGCACTCTGGAAGGGACATAAAACTTTGTAGCATTAAAGAGGAAACGAGGCATCTATTATATAAGAAATTTGGTTTCTTAAATCCACTCGAGGATCTAAAGCACGGACACCTCAGTTTTCCCACCTCTGCCAGGCTTGGACATCCCTAAATCCCTTGGGCATCCCTAAATCCCATGGGCATCCCTAAATCTTCACACAGGCTCAGGGCCTGGGCTGCACTGCAGTGGTTTTCAGGTCTCACAGTGGCCCTGGAAGAAAGGAAAAGTAAGTAACATTTTGCACATTTCCTTGCAAGCAACAAGGAACACAAGTGCCATTTCCTCAGCATTCACAGATTTGGATGCTCTTTTAAGCCTTGCATGAAATTACACAGTTGTCTTGGGTTGCCATACAGGATGTGGCCAGAAATGTGCATTCTATCACCATCTGCTGAAGCTCTGTGGCACATATTATCTGCTAATGGGCATCTTTAAAACCAGGTGGGCCAATCATCTTTATCTTTCCCACAGCCCATCCTCCCTCCAGGAAGATATCATCTGCTGCTGGCCCATTCAGTCCCACTGCATGACTGATAAAATTACATCATCCCACTGGGAGATGCTCCAGCCAGGGGAGGAGCCAAGCCTTTCCTACCCAGAGAAAAACTGAGATTTTGGACACCAAGGAACCTTCTTTCCACTGGATTCCAGAGGAAAACCAGACCTTTCCACATCATCCCTGCACCTTCAGAGGAAACTGCACCTTCTCCAGGAGCACTGCTCCAGCTGAACCACATCTGCCACTGCAGGAGGATGCAGCCACCATTGAATGGGACTGTGCCAACACCCTGACTGACTGACGGGTGTCAGCTTGGATTCTGACTCTGGCAGGGTTGGGATTGTTCTGTGTAATACTGTATTTCTATTTTAATTTTCCTAGTAAAGAACTGTTATTCCTAATTCCCATATCTTTGCCTGAGACCCCCTTGATTTCAAAATTGTAACAATTCTCCATTTCAAAGAGACACCCCTGCCTTTATTGGCCAACACCCGTCCTTCACACCAGGACCAGAGAAGAAAGGAAGAGAAGGAGTTAAGCACTCAGGAGTGAGCAGATCCGCTCCGTGCAGCGAAGGCACGAAGCTCTTGCCTCCCCAGCATCCCCAGCCAGTGGCTGTGGAGGCTCTGGGTGTCCCAGGCATTGTTCCATCTCCTTATCGGCACGGCGCCGGCTCCGCGGCGCTTCCCGGGCAGGGATCCCCCGGGATGCTCGGGATGCTCGCGCACACGCAGCCCCGGCAGCATCAAAGTGTTCCCAGCCTGTCTTCCTGCATGCTCCCCCTCTGCAGGCTTGCACAATGAGGAGAACAGGAACAGGTTGTGCTTTTAAGGGAGAAAAGTAGCACGGCTGCTGGGGGGAAAAAAGAAATAAAGGAAAAAAGCTGGATGCTGTTCCTGTGGTGGGTCTTCCCTGAAAAGCTCAGTCTCTTGGCCTGCTAGACCTGGAGAGGGATGGGACCTGCCAGATGAAATATTCAAGTTTCCCAGCATGTGCTGCTACATAACCACACCAAGCTTGCTTACAATTGAAATCACAAATTATTCCAAATATTAGTCTTATTTAAAAATGATGACCTCTTCCCAGTGCCTCAAAGGGTGAATAAAATAGCAGCTACCTGAGTGACAGAAACCTACTTTCCTGAAATTTCTGTGTGCAAGGCCACAAGGTCCATCACTCATGAGAAGACAGGAGCTCAGCAGGCTGCAGCTGAAGGAAAGGACAGCAGACAGCCAGGGCTAAGGGGAGGGACCACAGAACCCTGCACACATCCTCTTCTTCAATACCTGGAAGGATTTTTTTTTTCTTTTTTCCTTAATTGTGAAGGGAAAGAAATTGTAGTGGCTTGATGAGGTGTTGGTTCTACAGTGCACTCTCTCTTTTTTTGAAGGTACTGGGGGGAGAAAACAGACCAAAATAGCAAGTTTAGTTCTTGCAATCTCTTCCTTCTGACCCACCAATGCTTCTCACTTATGACTTTCACAATTTCAAATGAACTTCTGGTTGTGCTTTGAGCCTTCAGGAGCACATTAAGGGAAGATACACCTGGACTTGTGGATCACCCAGCCCTGTTCTGCTGGGCTGCTCATTCTAAACTTTGATCCTCTTCTCAGTGCAAGCTGCAAAAGCAGTGAACAAAGGAAAATCTCTCTCCCCTCCCAAATCCTCCCCAAATCCTTTCCTGCTGGCTGGATGTGGGTCCACATCTCATCCTGCACAACTTCCCCCACGTTGTGCTACCATCATTGCACTAAGCCAAGCAACTGGGAGAAAAGTTACACAATGGACTCCTTTTCCACTCAGCTGAGCTGACTTTGAAGGGTGGAGACATGTTTATGAGTATTTATTTTTGCCTTCCCAGTGCTGCTACTGCTGGGGAAGAAAAGCTTTGCAATAAGCTCAACCTTTGCAAGAGGCCTAGAAGATGGAACTGAAGCTTTTGTGGTCCATGCTTCCATCTTCTAGCCAGACATGGATTGACACAAGTCCAGCAGCAATTACAGCCTTCCCTTCAGACAGGAGATGTGCAGGTGCTGTGGCTGCAGCTCTCCTGGCCCCAGCTTGGCTGGATCTGCTTTGAGCAGTGCTGTGCCTCTCACCAAACATCCACAGCTCTGCCAGAGCAGGAGTTGGAGCAGCTCACAGCACCCCAGAGCCTCTCCCAACATATTTATCCCTTGTGGCTTTATAAACCATTTTTGCAACTGTGTTGGCAGCTGGAGAATTTAATTGCCTTTCTCATGATATTGGGTGGTGTTTTTAATGAAACCTGCAGCTCCTGGGGAATGAAGGAATCCCAAGGTTCATACAAAAACAATTAAGTCTTCTAATTGCAGCTGCAACCTGAGAACACCCAGCAAGAGAATCCTCAAGGATGGAAATCTGAAGGTAAATAAAAAGACCCTCTTCTTTCCCTGTGCAATTTTTTTGTGTAAGAAAATGCTCTCAGGGTTTTCAAACTAATGACATGGGAAGCCTGAGTCACACGTACAAAGCTTCAGCTTAGAAATACTAATATTAATATAGAACAGGCTGGCAGGGAGAGAAGATAACAATGGCTTTAAGCATTAATAATGGCTTATTTTTCTACTAATAATAAGATTAAAGCTCTTGGAAGCAGGTAAAACACATACCTTGTCAGCAGCCATTGGAAACAGGGTGACATGAGGCAGTTTAACAGCCAGGCAGAATTACCAGTTGCATCCCTTTGACACTGATATATCACCAGGGTGTGAGTTCAGTAGGATTCAGGGATTACAAGGCAGCTCTGGAGTATCTGGAATAGAAGAAAAACACACCTGAAGTTTAAAGGACAACTGGAGCACTGTGACTTATGTCAAGTTTAGCTCTGGAAATTAATATTGTACCCTTTCCTAAATCTTGGAGCCTAGGAGTCAGTAAGGAATAAAACCTGCAGTATTTATGATTTAATGGAAAAGGGTTGGTCTGTTTTCACAAATCCAGCTGGCTTGCTGAGGAGGGGAATAAGGATGGCCAGAGTCTTCTATTCTAACTGTAAGTGATGATTCCTTTCCCCCATTGTTTTCTGGTTATTAAATTCAAGTTGAAAAGGCAGTTTTCCTTATGCTTACACGCCCACACGGTTAATTGGAAGTAAAAAGATGTCTGTTTATGGCCAGGAGTGCTACCCCTGTTTGGGAGAAACAGGTTATTGTGCAAAATTCATGTAATTGGTTTCCATAGCCCAAAGCACATCAGGAATAATTTCTTATAGCAGAGGAGCAGATTTATGCTGAAGTGTCCCTTGAAATTTCTCATTCAAAGGCTGATGGCTCTAATGACTGCCTTCAATTTGCTATCAGTGAAAAGTCTATGCAAAAATGAAATTCAGCGTGCAAATTGGCAAACAGCTGTATGCTCCCAGCCTTCAGCCCCTAATCTAATCTGGGCTCCAATTTCTCTTTGTGTAGGTTTGCAATGTACACAGGCTTGATCTCAGTAAGTCCATTAGCACAAGGAGATTTGCTCAGAAGGAGATCCTGGGTGCAGGCAGCTGGCACTGGGCCAGCCCCATCCCTCACCAGTGTCATTCAGGCAGAAAGGGATATTTGAATTTCCCTCTTCCCAGCAGGTCCCTGGCTGACCCCAGCACAGAAAGTCCAGTCCCAGCTCAGCCTGGATGTGTGTGCTGAGTCAGAATGGGGAGCTGCTCCCAAAACCTGGGAGGGCTTCCCTCTCCCCAGGCAGTCAGCATTTCATGGTGCACTCCCTGCTGACCACTGCCTGGATGGCAATGCAGAACTCAGAGAATTCCCTCCCTGCTGACCAGAGCTGCCTGGATGGCAGTGCAGAAGTCAGAGAAGTCAGAGAATTCCCAGCTTTTCCATTCCCCCTTCCCTTGGGGAGGGGCTGCCTCTGATCAAATGGAATCAAATGTCTGTGTTTACGAGACGTTTTGACCGACAAATCATTTTCCCTGTCAGGCTGAGACACGACAATGATGACAACTCAAATTTCTCCAGTCAAATGGCTTTGGAAAGCTTTCCTGCCATTACAGTCCATGAATGTCAGTGGGTTTAGCTAAGTGCAGGCAAAGACTGATGGCAGCACTTTCTGCATCTCCTTTTCCCACCAGAGAGCTCTCTGTAATTCTGCCTGGCAGGTCTGCCCCAAGAACACAGGAAGGAAGACACTGAACATTACTCTTATGATTTGCACTTTATTAAATTTATCTTTGCTTTGTCCATTAAAAACAGGTTGCAGAAGATACTCCTGTGAGTTAAACACTGAATTAATTTCCTTCTGAAAAGAGAGCTCTCCCTGGAATACTGAGGTGTCTAAACAACTGAAATATGCTTCCAGAGTAAGGAATGACACTACTATTAAAACTAGAAAACATAAAACCCTGTAACAGAATTACAACTCATTGAAATAAATGAGTGAATGCAAATCCTGACATTGAGTCTTGTTTATCTGCCAGCTGTTTCTGGGACAGGAGCCCCAAAATTCCTTTGGTACCCTTGTGGGAAAGCCCAGGAGCTTGTCACTACTGCCACATTAACCTGCACCATCCAGAGACAGCTCTGAGCTACATTTTGAAGCCTTGCTTTGCAAACATAAAAGATGGAACTGGCTGTTTTTGCTGTTTGAACCCTTTCATCAGTCTGTAAAATCAAGAGAGTGTGGCAGTCCTGCTTAGCATAAAGCAAAAAAAGCAGGTGAGGAGAGCTCAGACATTATGTTGAACTACCATCCATCACTCCATATCTTTGCCTTCCTGTTTTTGTAAGAATGGCTGCACTGCCTCCTTCCATGGCTCCTTCTCTGCTTATTTTCTTTCTAGGGAGATATCATGAGGAAATGAGGAAAGCAGAAAGTGAAAATAAAAAAAGGCACAGAACACTCCTTTGCCTGGAAGGAGGAGGAAGGGGGAGAAAGAGGAAGAAAACCTGGGAAATAGCATAAGGCTGGATAATTCACTGGGGGAAAAAAACCCACAGCAGCTGGATTTGCTAGGTGAGAAAGGAACATAACAGCAAACTGAAAACTAGCCCCAAAAGACCATTCCTGGAGGAATTTAATGGAAATATGAACAAACTAAATATTGGTAAGAAAACAGTGCAAGTAAAGCAACAGGGTAAACAGGCAGAGCCACAGTGAAAGAAGACAGATAACTATTAAAAAAGACAACATTTTTGCTGGAGGAAAGGAGCAAAGACTATTGACAAAGAAATTTCAACTAGAAGTCACTGAAACCACTGGAAGCTTTTACAGTGTCTTAAACAGACCCTGTACCAGGCCCTGGGCCCTTCTTGAGCAAATAATCTGTGGGATGAACCAGGTGTGCAAACAGCCATGGGCTGCTCTTATCTTATCCTCAACAATGCAAAAATAATCCACAATGTAGAATTTAAGATGCCTCATCCATGCCTAGCAATCACTATGTTTATTACTGTGAAGAAAACTGGCCCAAACCTACTTTGCAGCCAGGAAACTGAGAGTTGGAACCAATGCTTACCCAAAATTTGCTGCAAAGATGGAAAACCTTAGGGAAGTCCAGGTATCTGGATCCCTCCAGCCCTGGGGTGTCAGGGGGGGCACTTTGCTTTATTCCCTCCCCAGCAGACATCTGTACAGAGCAGGCACCCAAGAGAGGAGCCCCTGGCAGGAGGGTTAGGGACAGCTGGCCAAATTCTAGACTTTGGGCAGCTGAAGGTATCAAGGTGAAGGTTGGAAATGTGCTACTTTGGGTAGAAGTTTTTAAAAAATCTTCTCTGCTGTAATATTTCATGAACAACCAATGCACTTATGATGATGATACAGTAAGAAAATTCCCCAAGTGCTTCCAGAGCCAGAGAGATTGATAGACTTTGCCATGGTCTGTGAGAACTTAGCCTTCATTAAGGTAAAGCTAAATTACCTTACAAATAACTTATCCTCTACCCACAGCTCCTTGACTCTGAACTGATAGATTATGCAGCTCTTAATCATCTCCAGGTCTGGCCTTTGCTTTTGACTTTCAGAAGGTAAACTTTCCCATGCTGCTCCTCTTACTGAGTTTCTCAGATACATTCATACTCATAAAATAAAAAGGAAAAAGGAAAAAAAATCTCATTCCCTACTAAGCACTGCTGATTCCTCATGCTTCATGAAAGACGGAACACACCTCTTAATAAATTTGTTTGTAGTGCACCAATTTCATCTTGCCTCCTCCCATGGAAGCAGGTTTCAATTTGGTGGGCTGGAAGATGGGAGATTATTTATGGCTTTGTGTCTGGGTCTGTAGTCAGCTGCAGAGCCATAAATTTGGAAGACAGCACAGTAACTGATCTTCAGTTAATTTCCTGGAAAATCTGAAAACTTTGTTCTGGGTGATCGCCAGCAAAGATATAATAACAATAAAATGACCCAAGATGGCCAAATCCAATTTAATAGTTTCCATAAAGATAATTTTTATCAGAGCTCTGTAGGACTTCATTCACTGATGCAATACCACTCCCCACATATAACCAATGAAAATTCACTTCCATACCCTGATCAGATTTGTTTAGCCTGGACTCCTGGAGCTGTGTTTAGCTCTCAGATGCATGTCTTTAATAAGAAATACCTTTGTATCCAAGGGCTGGGTTTCACCCAGAGAGGTTGTTCAATGAGGTTTCATTCTGAGAGATGGTCAAAGGCCATGGCCTTATCACTCAGTTCTGCTCCAGCTCCCCACAGATAGTGGCTATACACTTGAAATAAAGTTCTGACTTTCCATTACTGTCATAAAATGAGTTGTAGAACCACCCTTTCTTCATTTGTCTTAATTAAAAATGTATCTTCTGGCTCACAGGAGAAAGAAAAAAAAAAAAAGAAAACTCCTATCCATAGTTGATTAATGAACCTGCAGATTTAGTCAATAACCTTCCTAGGGCCTTTCTACCCAAAGTCCTGCTTCATTTGCTGCCCTCTGTATTAACAAATTTTGTGATTTCTACATTAAGCCTAAAGTATCTGGCACAGATACAGAAAGAGAATTTAGGTATTTTCTAAAGGACCAGCTTTCTGCAGGACATATGGAAAAACATTTTATGGAGATTTCCCATAATGTATCAGAGTTTTGCATTAAAAACTCAAAAAATGGTATTTCAATTTCTCATTTCTTAGCAAGTATTAATTGCTCTGTTTGGCTTCAAAAATCAAAAGGCAAGTGAGACAATATTAATTCCAGCTGTTTCCTCTTCCTATTCATGGGTAATTTTCATAATAATAAGTGAAACATTATCATTTGTTTCTTGCCCTTCCCCAGTTAGTCTTTTCTTTATTAGACCCAGCTCTAGCCTCATGAGATCCTTATTGTTTTCTAAAAATACATCTCACCAATTCACAGTGGGAGCAACTTAAGCTTTTAGAGCTAAAAGCAGAAGACAAATGACAACACCAAAAACAGGAGCAAGAAAGAAAAAGCTTGCTATTCTGTTTTTTCTGCTAGTTTGGGTTTATTGTGGGGTTTTTTGTTTGTTTTTAAACATCACCTCTGTCATTCCTGGGGAGAAGCAGAGGACAGTGCTTGTTTTGTGGCTGGGGACAGTTTTTGGCTACTTTCATCCAATTTACATCACTTGAGTGCTCAGCAGCTGAACACAGCTCAAGCAGCCCTAGAGCTGTGGGTGTGCATTACAGATCTGTGCCTCTCTGCCTGCACTTATCTCCAAGTGTCTCCTACCTGTGTGCAGAGCAGAAGCAGATTTTAAAACATTTGCATGGTTTAAAAATTCGATGGGTTTCCAAGGCAGATCCACTCCATTTGGAGAAACTTACTAACCAATAGATTTTTAATAGATTTTTTGGGTTTTTTTAAGCACTCAGCAGCACTTTCTGGGATGTCTCTGGCCAGGCTGTCAAAGCTGTTTAGCACCCAAAAGAATCAGCTGGCCTAGAAGCTCCACTGCTAATTTTAGTGGCTAAATGAGAGCTGACCTCAATCATGAGTGAGCTCTTTGGGAAAGCCTGGTCACAAAGCTTTCATCTCCACTGACTGCTCCTCAAGCAAGCAGTAAATGTCTTCTGACACTGTCCTCCTACTTCTGTGCCCTAACACAGGCACTCTGCTTATTTATGGAAAGTGTGAGCCTCACACACATCAGTGAGCCCCTGGGGACCCAAGTGGTGCTCGGTTTTGTGCAGTGCAGCCAATGCTTCTCCTGGGCTCTGAGAGCAAAGGCTACACAGGAGAGGGCAGCAGCTCCCAGGTAACCCCAATCCAGGAGTATTTCTGGAAGCAGGTGAGGTTACAAACCTCCAGTGCTCTTGGCACCAACTTCCTTGGGCTGTCTTGAATAAGCAAAGCAGCTAATAGTTGCTAAAAGGTTATTTACTACAAAGCACATCTTATTGTCAGTCTCAAAAGGCAAGCAGAAAAGCAATGACAAGAGTGGGGGCAATAAGCATTAACTCTTCCCAATACAAACTCTTATATAGGATTTTCCCAACAAGCTAAGACACAAACTCAGACCACACCCCTTAACCTATTAGAATTACAGTTTATTAACACCCCAGGTTACATATAGACTATGCATAGGTAATCTTGTTCTATCTGAAAAATGCAACAATATTCTTACTACAGCTCTATTATGTCTAAGCACTGTCTACAACCACAGTCCTGGAGCCTCTACTGAAAACAACAGCATGTTTTTCAACCTTCACTAGAGCTCACACTGCAACTTTGGCACCTAAACCTTTCACTTACTAAAAGCATTAGAGCTCACCCTAAAACTTACTGACTTACTTCTACTTAAAGTCTGCTGTATGTGTGAGTGGCTTAATGTACTTCATTGCATCCAAAGCTTTAATTCAGTCCCTGCACTTTGATTCCTCCCTGAAGGATTCAGAGAATCCCCCAACTCACTGACTCCAACAGAAGCACTAACAGCTAACAAGAGTAGGAAGGAAGAGGCTGATGAGCAGGCCCACCATGCAGAGGGAAAATCCCACTGTGTCTGCTGCAGAAATCATCCTCCAGCCACCTGCAAGGATTGATTAATTTGGAAGGTCTGTGATGCATTCCTGCCTTGCTTAGGGCTGGGGGATGGCAGGGCAGAGCAGCAGAGCCTGTCTCCAAAATACAGGATACTTAGTGTTGGAAACACAGCCTTAAGTTCTACATCAAATAAAATTCCACCTGCACTCAAATAGTAAAAATGCAATGAACACCAAGTGAAAACCACACCCACATCACAAAACCATTTGCCCAGTTGGTTTAGTGGAACTAACCAATAATTCAGCAGAAATTCGAGTTTACTATTTACCCATAAACCTATATTTGCTACATCTTTTATAAACCTAAGTTTACTATTATAGATTAGTGAAAAGAAAAATAAAACATTCTTCTTTTAGAGCTACTTGTAATTTCTTTTTGTATTCTATGTGCAGTAACATAAATTAGTACAGACAAAGCCCGTGTGATGATGCACCAGCCTCCATGCAAGGATGGACACACCACTTTTTGCAGGTGCAAACAATTGAACTGAGGTGCTCAACTACAGAGAAAAGAAGCCATCAGCATGCAAGTAGCCCTCTTCACCAGATGCAGGCAGCCAAGAAAATTCCCTTTGTCTAAGGCCACAGTGCATTCTGGTGGGCACCGAGCTCTCAGACAGCTCAATCATCACATAAATAAACCCTAATTGGCATTCCCAAATGTTTTAAAATCGTATTGCCTGCTGCTGGCACTCCAAAAGTTATGCCTCTGAAGATAACAGGGGAAAAAAAAAAAATCATCAAAGATCATTTGCAATTGGAGGCAACAACCCCATGCCCAACTGGTGTGTGTCAGGGGTAGAAATAGCATCAGCCCAAATGGTGAGTGCCTTTTGGTGCGTCAGGAACTGAATGTGCAGCACCAAGCAGCGGTTAGTGCAGGCTCTGATCAGCAGAGCAGACAATCATTTGCCTTGGTATGGTGCTGCCTGCCCTGTGAGCAGCATCAAAGAGCCATTAAAAACCCCCTGCTCAAGGGGAGCAGGGGGCGAGTGTCTGAAAACCTCCTCGTTAGCAAGCTAACCTTTGAGTCTGGTGAGAAGGCAAGGAAGCATTTACCAGCCTCTCCATCAATAATCATGGAAAGGAAAATCGTGGCTCCTTGTCTGTCCCAGTGTGGGGAGATAAACAAGGCAGGCCTGGGGCGAGCAGCCCTTCCAGGCAGCTCCATAGGCAATTAACAATGGAGCTGCTCCCCTGGGGCTGCTCAATCCAGGGATGATGTATGTTTGGAAAATGCCCCAAAGCCCTTCTGCTGGTAATAGGACCCTGGTAAGCTGCCCATGAGTGGGCAGTGGGGTTGTACACCAGGGCTGAAGTCTCACACACCATGATTTTTGTTCCCTGAGCTGTGATGTTTCCCCAAGGCCCTTTGAACACGTAGGGATGGGGACCCAGTTTTAAGCAGAAGGTATTAACTCAATTCCCTGTTTTTTCATATTTCTCTCTCCTGTGTCACCCAGGAGGACTTAAAAAACTAATTATGCCTCAGCATGCAGCCACCCACCTTTGTTACAAGCCTAAATCCCATTCCCACTTTTAGCCTAACTCGATTTTGTCTCCAGCCTCATTGCACTGAAGGAGGGAGGGCCCACCTGAGCCTGCACCAGACTCCCTGGGGGTTGCTACCCTGCTCCAGCTCAGCCTTTGCATCAAACCACCAGTTATCTTTTCAATTAATTGTGGGTATCATAGTGGTTGACAGGACAACCTTCCCACCAAGGGATAATTTAATATGACTAGACCGTAATCAAAGTGTTAATAGCCTCAAAATTTAATCTGTGCAGAAGTAGGATTTATAAAAGGGAAAGTATAACCAGGGCCCAGATGAATAATGTTAGTTGTAACATTACAGCTAGTTGTAATAGAATAATTAGTTGTGATATCCAGAAATAAAAATTACACTGCTCTGAGTTCCAGGACGTGTGCCAAGAAGGGGCTGTTAGTCACAGCGATGAGGAGCAGTTACACAGTCCATTATCTCATGAACTGCAGGGCCCAGAAATGAATCCTGCATGTCACAGGAAAGTTGAGACTCTGCATTTTCAGCAATACACAGCTTTTCATTTTAGCCCTTAAACCAGGTATTTTCTGGCTATTGGAATGCTGTGCCTTCCCATTCAGAGAAAGATATCCTCAGAAGCCCTCCTGGCTGAGCTTCACTTTCCCTTTGGGCATGGTCCCAGCTTCTCCCTCCTGTGGCAGATGAAGCTCACCCCTGGCATCTGACCTGCTCCCTTCCTCCATCCTCACCAGTCTTGTGGAGGAAAAAAAAAAAAAAAGCTCAAACTGTATTACATCCCAGCCTTTTTCTGTTTTTTCCTTGTAGGGCAAGGATGCAGGGTGATGGTTTGGCTGCCTCCATCTACAGGTGCTGTGTCCTCATGGGGTTAGGCAGCTCCTGCTGCTCCCTGGCTCAGTGTTCAGGGCCAAGTGCTTATAGAATGACAGAATTTGTTAGGTTGGAAGGGAGCTTAAAGCTCATCTTGTTCCAGCCTCCCTGTCAGGGGCAGGGACACCTTCCATCAGACCAGGTTGCTCAGACCCTCAGCCAATCTAATCCACTCTAATCTAGCAACACACTTCTACACCCAAAGTGCACAGGGCAGCAATAAAGCTGCTGCTCAGCATCACCATGAGAAAGCAAGAAGCTGCACAAAAGCAAAAAGTGATGTGATTTCTTTTTAAATTACTAAGTTTTTACCATCTCATTGTTACTCATTCATTAGCATGACAGACACAGAAACCATTGCTTGACCTGGTAGGCATTTGTTTAAAAACTACTTTGAATGACTTCTATATCATAAAAGTTGCTTGAAAACCATTTTCTGCTTTTTAGGTAGTGATAAAGAAATTAAATGCTTTTTCAGGTTGTGCTTATCCATTTCCTCTGGCATACTTTCTTTTCTTCCTCTTCTTGCAGTGCCAAAAAGAAAAAAAAAAGTGAGCTTGTGAAGGAGGAAAACTGGTAAAGAAAAGATAACTCTCTTCAGGGAAAACAGGCAGGAAAAAGAGAATAGAAGTTGTGATTTATTTTTTTTTTAAAGAGAAATCACCTGGGATTGAAACAACTGAAACTTTTGTCTTCTTCTCAGACACACACATCCTTTTTTCTTCCTGGTGCTGGCTGGCTTGCACCTTCTGGCAGGCACGTAGGTGCTTGTTTTGCTGCTCCTGAACAGGATGGAGTCACCAGAAATGATCTTCCCAGGAGATGTTTTGTGTAGGGATAACAACCATGTGCTGCAGTCCTGCTCCATCCTCCCTGTGTTGTGTGCTGGGAAAGACAGCACTAAGCACATCTGGGGAAGTGCTTCCCACATCTGGCTCAGAGGCAATTAAACCTCACATGCTCACACACCTATCTTTTGTGGCTGGCACTAAACAAATGCTGCACTGAGCCAAAAAAAAAATCTTACAGTGGCCTCATTTTTCTAGCAATGATGCCTGAGGCAAGGCTTGTGTGGCCCAGAAAGGAAAAAGGTTAACTTTTTCTGGAATTCCCTGAACCAGCTTATCTGCTTCTTCTCCCTAACCATCTGCTAGTTTCAGACACCTGTTATAATATATCAGTTTGTCTTGCCGTGGTTCCTGGAGTCTATCAGCAACCTGAACAATTAGTATTGTCAGCAGATCATTCATTAACTGAACTATTCAGTTTCAGCTAACTAAAGACTAATTGTGTATTTAATTCCTATCTAGCAAGATCAAATCAATCAAAAAAAAAGGACCATGGGTAAATATCAAAGATCAATAGGTAACAAATGAAAACCTTAATTAGAGTCTTATCTGAATGCTGACAAAAAACACCAAGTTAAAAAAGGAGATTATTTAATTGTGATTATCCTCCTTGCAGGCAGTTCAATGCCACTTCCAGGGGTAAGGGTGACCTCACAAAAATGGTATTTTCCTGCACACTTTCCCCTGTGAACTGGGAGCTGCAGCTACTGCCCTCACTGGCAAGGTGACAATTTTGCTGCTGGTTGCTGCTGTTTGTGCAGAAGCACAGAGCTGTTGGGGAGGGAGCAGGAGATTGTTCCCTCCTGTGTGCCATCAGCAGAGGTAAATAACATCTCTGCATCTCTGCTGTGCAAGCAGAGAGTAATTAGAGGGATCTGCTCAGGTCTTTGTGTTGATGAGCTGATTATCTGTTCTGCCCTTGTGTTGTCCCCAGTCCCTGTGATGGCTTTGGCACTGCCAGGACAAGGAGAACGTGAGACAAGGGAAGCAAAAGCACTACAGCTGATTTTAAACTGTGCTCAGGTACACAACCTTCAACAGAACCAAGGCCAAGCAGACATATCAATAAGTTAAACTCTATTGAGGTCAACAAAGAAGAAGAAAAAACCCAAACCAATAAATCAATCTTATCAGGTCAATGCACATGATCCTGGTGGGATCAATGGGGAATGTTTTGTTGGCAGGGAAGATCATGGGCTCAGCCTGGAGAAGGTGGCAAACACCTCCAGCTTCAGGATGCTGTCACAAAACCTGAAACAGCAGAACTACTGCTATGCAGCCAGGCACTGCTGCCCTGCTCACAGGCACCAGGATATCACACCTGTAACAAGGAGGAGACCTTGGTGGGGAGCAGACAGGAACAGGATAGATATTGGAAATTCTTGTGCACTTTCCTACCTTCCAGCTTCCTTGCCCTACACCCTATTTATGCCATCACCTGCCAGTCACTTCCCTCTGGCTGTTTCTCTCACCTGAGAGAAGGGCTCCTTTCCCCACCTGAATTCTGTTTTCTGCATTAGCTCCTTCCTGCATTAGTCACCACAAAAGTGCCTTGGTGCAGTGCTGAGTCTGCACAGAGGAGATGCAACCCTAAATGTAAGTACCTCTAAACTGAAAAAGCATCTTTACATCCAAATATTGAGCTGGACCCCTCACAACACACATGCATTGATGGGATCTGCTGCTCTGTGCTCTTCAATCAGTGCAAATAAATACCAGCTTGGTTACAGCAACTGGGCTTCTCCAAAAAATGAACAAACCCACTCAAGGCAATTTACTGTAATAGCTTCTTGTTTAGTACAAAACTCTAAGTCAGCAGCTTGTTTTTTGGAAAAAATAAAAGTAAGTGACCTACCTACAAGTATGGTACAATGAGAGCTTTCACCATGCTGGAGTGGCAATTTTGAAATGTGCTTTCCTGCTCATGCCATTTTTCTCCCAGAGCCAGGGAGGACACCCAGGAATCTCTCTGATCAGGGCTGGTTGTGAGGCCAGAAGTGGGTGGCACCTGCACAGGAGGTGGCAGAGCCTCTGAACCTCCATCACCAAGCACAGTGAGCCATGGCTTGGCTCAGAGCAAGACTGTGGGACAGCAGGTTTGGCTCCAGGCTCCCACCACCTGTTCCTGTGTTCCTGCTGCATGTGCAGTGGCAATTCTACAAACCTGCCTTTTTTTTTTTTTTTTTTTTTTTTTTTTTTTTTTTTTTTTTTTTTTTTTGACATCCTTTGCTTTTGGGAATTCTGATAATTAATAATAACCAATTTTGTTTCATGCACACTCATGAGATATCTCAGCTCTTTGAGCATCTGCACTTTCCCCCTCCAGATCTTGATGCTTCTCACTGAGCCAGCCTGCAGCCACACAGCAGGCAGTCCTATGCCAGGTGTCCTTTTTTTTTTTTTTTTAATGTTGCTTCCCACTGCACTGGGCTGGAAACTGCCAGCAGAGCACAAGAAGGAGGGCAGAGGCATCAGCATTTCTGCACATCTGTCCCACTGCCCAGCTCTCAGCCACACATGAGGCTGAAGCCAAAAGACCTAATGAAGCAGAGAACAGCTACACTCCTGACATGAAAGGCATGCCAAGCTTTCATCTTCTGAGAGGTTAAAAATAAACAGTTTAGCTTTCAGCAAAGTGGTCTGATTAGAGGCAAAGAAAACTACACTGATTTCCATGGAAATGGAATATTTTGTTGCTGCTACTTGATCTTGTTGAAACGTATTAAGAACACAAAAGAGTGCAATTTCAATATCTGGAGAGTGGTAGTATACTTTAAAAATTTAAATTAAATTGATTTCTTTTAAAAGAAAGCTGGCTGATTTTAGTTTCTTAATTAGTTCATTACCACTGCAAATGGAGCATGTGCTTATAAGCTTATGGAAGGATATTACAGAAACAGCTGCAACCCACAACAGAAGAGATACAGACATAGGCAATATCTGTACATAAAAATCAGTGACTTAAAGATCCTCTTAGGCCCTCTATCTCCTCCCTAAAACCAGCAAAGAATTGCTCTTTAACTTATAAGTCTTTCTAAATTTAAACCCATTACAAAACAGATCCTAGTTTCTATGGGAGAAGGATCAATGCCTAAATTTTGTTTGCTTTTTCTGAACGTGTAGGAGTACTTCCTAAGAATGAGACCTGCCTACACATGCTCTGGAAGCAAAATAACCCAATTAGCTGAAGTTCTCATCTCATTACTGAGGTAGGTATCTCCATAGGGAGGTTTTTTAACCCAGATAGTAACAAAATAATCACTCAAAACAGGGCAGCACTGCCATGACCTTCCCTGTGATAAATACTAAATACAGGTGTGAAGGAAAAGCTGCTTCACTGACACAGCTGTTCTCTTTGTGGATGTGCCCCAGGGTGGGACCACCTCCATTTCCACACACACTGCTGGGACCTTGCCACAGCGTGGCCCAACTGAAACTTTCTATCCAAAAAATGTCAAAAATATCCAGAATCTTTGTTCTTAGCTAAAATAACACTTTGTGACGGTGACAAGAAAAAAAAAGAATTTTTTTTCTCCTTCCATCTCCTCAAAGTGAAATTTCAACAGAAACAATAAACCCTTTAGGTTTTTATTTTGACAGTGTGACATTTTTTTGACATGAATTTAATATTATTGTAATTTTAGGTGACAAAGCACCTTGAGCTCCTAACCAAAAGGCTGCTGTATTTTTATCTGTGTTATTTTTTTTATATGAGTTTTCCCATATGCTTGCAACTGGCATGTGCTCTCCTTGCAGTAGTGGTGACCCAGGAAAGAAAGCAGAGCCAGGAAAGATTTGCCCACAAACCACCAGAGCCCTGACTGAGGACAGATTTCCACTGCAGACAAGTCACACTGGATATTGGTCAGTAGAAATATCCTTGCTGCTGTTGCTCAAGGGGACCTTGCCTTGTCTTTTTTTCCCTTTTCCTCATGAATTCAGTCCTGCAGTTTCCCAGGCTGAAGGCTCTGTTTGGCTAAGGATTTCTATATGTTTAATATGAAAGATTGTCCATGGACACATTTAGGATTAGATCTACAAGCTGCTGAAACATTTTAATTTCCAGTGCCTGCTGATTTTCATAGCCCTGATGAATTGAATGTACAGGGAAAACCACAGAAGGCAGCAGCAATGGCAGCTACTAGGTGAGAAACACAGATGAGAAGAGTGGGACCTAAATCCCATTCCTGGATGTAATTGGGTGGCTGTGGCTCCTGAGAAATCAGAGCCTATTAACAGAGGAGCCTGTTGGGGGAATTGTTGGCAAACAACAATCTGGGTAAGGGTGTACCTACCCCATTATGGCCATTACACAATTCTTCCTTTTTTTGTTATTTCCCTTCTGCTTACAGACACCTTTTTCTTTGCCATTTCCTGATTCTCTCTTCTCAAACAGTTTGATAGGCTGGGTCAGCTAAAAGCTGCTCAGTGTTTGGTACTTGCAGCCATACAGATTCACTGTGCAGACTTAATTGTGGTAAGAACTGGCTTAAGAGCAGCAGATCAATGCCCTGGAGAGTTGTTAGGGTGAAATACAGAGATCTCATCCACAGATGAAAGGAAGAACACCACCAATAATGACAGAAAAGGCACTCATCAGCTGTATTTTCACTCATTGTGCTGCACCCAGCAAAAAAAAAAAAAAAAAAAAAAGAAAAAAAAAAGAAAAAAAAAAGGTGTATTCAGTTCCCCACTTTAGTAATTTTGCTTTTAACAATACCTGACTCTGTACTCAATCAGCAGACCCTATTATGAAGCATTTTTTTGGACACCTGGTGGTTTTGCCTGCATGCACAGCCTTCTGTTCCTGGCCAAATACATTTCTGTTCCACTGCCTGCAGGCAGATCACCCAAGGAGAGCAGAGCAGAGCCTGCCAGCCCCCCATTTCCCCAAACAAAGCATTAGCTATGCATCAGCAACTTTTATATACAGAGCTTTTTCCTAGATCACTTTCCCCTCTGTGTCACCTGTGCATTTTACCTGCCTGGTCTGGCACTGCCCACTCTGTGCAGCTCACTGTGCTGCTGGTTTTCCTGTGCAGCTCTGACATTTCACAGCTCCCATCCAGCTGAAGGGCACTGCCATTTGGATGGTGCTAAACAGGATCATCCCTGCAAATTCAGAGAGTGGGGAAAATTGTAATGAGGCTCTTAGGCAAAACCCCCAGCTCACACAGACAGATTAACCAGCAAACCACTTCTTTGCTATGTTGTTTTTTTAAAAAAGCTAAAACCCTTCTGAAATAAGCCTGTGCTTATTTCTTCTGAAGCAATGATAATTGATTCAGACCTTCCTGGAATGAATTTGAGCTCAATAAAAGTTGTGGCCTAGGGAAGAGCTGCACCTTTCACTGTGCAGAGGAATCCAGCTTGCTTAGGAGCCTATGAAAGGCACAGCTCTGCAGGTGGGAGGTTAATTTCCTACAGCCTGATTCAGCAACAAAGCAATAAATACAAAATCCTCCTCAGACCTTTCAGACACCAGCACTTGAGAAGCACTGAGAACAGATAAGCACCCTTCTTTTAGCAGAAACCTCAATTCCCACTGGTTTGACCAAATCAGTCTCAGCATTTGCCTACAGTTGTGCAGGACAGAGCTATTTATATATTTATATATTATTTCTATATTTCTATATTTCTATATGTCTATATTTCTATATTTCTATATTTCTATATTTCTATATTTTTATATTTATATATTTATATATTTATATATTTATTTAGTGTGGCTGGGGGCAGCAGGCTGTGGTTAAAAGTGGGGCACAGCTTTTTGGGGTTCAGTCACAGCCAGGGTCCCACAGTGGGGCCAGTTTTCAGCTGCCCTATTCTCTCTCCTACCCCTAGGGCAGGAAAGGGCTGAGCAATGGGGTTTTCTCCTGGCTTTGCTTTTCTCCAAGCATTAGGGAGGCAGGAGGAAAAGGGCTACTTTTAACTGGGGAACAGTGTGTGTCCCTTTTAGCTGACTCTCAAAAAAGTAGGAGTAAACTTGGCTTCCTATTTCTAATCCTCATAGAAGGCAGGCTACAAATAAGCAGTATTTAGGTCAGCAGAATCACATTTATAAGCCATAAATCAAATCCAGCAGAGCTTGAACACTTATTTGCAGTTTCTAGACCACAACTTTGAAGGTCTTTTGAATCCTGATGGTGAACTGCTGGATTTTTTGTTTCCAGGGCATTTAGGAGGCAAATCAAGAAACCCCAGCAGCCCCAGAGGGGTCTGTCATCTGCCACAGGGATGCTGACACATCCAGCAGATGAGCACATGCAGCTCTTTGTTCACAAAACCCCAGCTTTTTGTCAAACAAAACTGTGTTCAGCACATGAGAGCACCGAGCTGCTGCTGTATTCCCTGTGTGAACAACTCCTGCTTGTAAGATGGTCTTTGTGTCTTACATCCCTAAATTTTGTTGTCATCCCTAATTCTTACTTCAGGTTGGAACCCTGAAGCCTGGCAGTTTTGAGCTTTCTGTGCTTTCTGGCACTGACCCTCAAAAGAACACTGCTTTTGACTTGAGGCCTTGGAAAAGGCTTCAAAGTTTGAGCAATAGAGTTAAAATCACTGGTGTGTTGTTTGAAGTAGTAGGTTTGGGTTAGTTAAAAAGTATTTGGTCATTAGGTCAAAAATATAAATAATATAAATATTAGTTTTTAATTAAATAGTTATGCTTTAAAAAACATTAAAACTAACTAAATCTATCTCCATTTTCTCACTTTTAACTTACTAACTAAACATACTATAAAATTCGCTATACCTCAAATAAAAATTAATAAACAACCAAATCCAAATGCAAAAATTCTATCTCTTATATTTCAATCTTAACTCCATATAAAAACAAAACAAAAAAACCCCTAACCACTAATATATAATTACATCTCATTGAACACAGGCATTTTATTACCTGTATTGCCCTTCCCTTTGAATCTCTCTGTTATCTTACATGATGCTTAGTGCCACTCATGGAGTCTGGAGATCTTTTCAGTTAGGGCAAAGAATTCCCCTTCCTGTATCTCATCAAGTTCTCAAAATAGAAAGGAAATGAGTTTCTACCTGACTACAAAGTAGCCCCCATGTGTGGGAAACAGCAATTCCCATGAAAAAAAAAAAAAAAAAAAAGATTGAGAAACTGGTCATGTTCCCTTAAAAGGGGATGAAATTTTTATCCTTTGGTTAACAAAGGAGGTGTGTTTGAAACCCTTTACTGGTGTATCCACTGGAATAAACTTTCCAAAGGATCCACTGGTATATAAATGCTTATATTCAGGAACAAATATTACTCCAAAATGGCCCTGAGCTCACACCCATCACATGTGGCACAGTCCACAGGCTCTGGAGCTGCTCCCATCTGAAGGCAAACACGACCTGCAGATTTCCCCTTGCTCGTTGTTCCCCCTCTGTTTATGTCTGGGCTCCTCTCAGTGCAGGCTCTTGGCAGTTTGAAGAGAACAGTAATTGCTACTTCAGTGCTGGAGGGGGAAATAAAAGGGGCACCCTGCCTCTTGTTTGCACAATTCTCTCCCTTTGAATGGAATGAGGAGATTGGATGAATTTCTGCCTTGGGAGGAGGGAGCTGTGAGCCTCTTGTGACTCAGTGAAGCTGCATGAGCCATTCCTGCCCTGCTGGCTCTGCATGGATCATGTCCATCTGGGAAAGCAGCACAGCTCTGGCTGCAGGGCTGGGATTCCCCCTGTCCCTGCAGCAGCAGTTCCTTGATTCTCCAGCTGTTTGTTCCTTGTTGCAGGGAAGGACAGGGCTGACTCTCAAACCATCTCACAGGAGAGCTTTGCTGTGCCTGCCTGATGATCAAAAGAGGGATTTGTAGCTGCCTGGGGTGCAAGAGGATCCTGGGCTGTGGTGACAAGCAGCCTGGCTGAGATACAGATGAGAGAAATGTGCTTGTTCAGCCACCTGTGACTGGAAAGCTCTCAGCCTGTTGAGGCAGGGGCAAGATCCACTCCAGAAACACATGGGAACAAAGAAAGTTTTGTCCTTGGGAGGTACCTGGAAATTTTACAAAGCTTCCCTGCTCTATATTGCCTAAAATATTAATGAGACACATGGAGACACTATGTGATGGAGAGACACAAAGATCACAAGTGATACCCCAATGTCAGACTGGGCAGGTAGAGGAAAAAACACTGAGAAATGCACATCCTCTCCAAATGAAAATGTATGGAAAATCCATTGCAGCCATATCTGTGCTGAAATGCACCAGTGGGGTCAAAAAATATGAGCCTGTCCAGATATTGTTTCCTCCATACCCATGTCACCCACCAGCATCTTTGGAAGGCAGAAAGTGATCCCCCATGGAGTCACTGCACCTGCTCTCTTGGAAGAGAAGAGCTGATTTTTATCACCCAGAAATACAGGTAATTTTCTCTTCCCTCCATGTGGAATGTAGGCTCTTGCCTTAATAAATTACTGCTGTTCCTGATATCCAATAGAAGTTACACTGGATCTTTCACTGACATTTTCAGGTCAAAGTTGTCTCAATAAGTTTCTGCTCTGGAAAATCTATTATCTGCAAAGAAGACACCCACCTCCCAAAAGAAGGTTCCTGGGAGTCCTACATCCCTCACAGGACAGCTGGAAAATTTGGCTTGGCAAAGCTCGGTTTTTAAGCATTGCAGATAATCCTGCTGAGCTGTGTGTGGGATGTGAGTGCAGGTCGTGGGGCACACACTGAAATGGTGACTCTGCTGTCTGCAATTGCATTAGCAGCTTCTCAAAAAGATGAGGAGACACATCCCAGGAAATTTGCTATCTGAGGGTATGGAGATAGTAGATATTTTCAGAAATCAGCTCCACTGCCAGAAAAGGGGGTGAAAAAACTACCCCATGGAAGCTAGACGAGAGAAAGTCAGGAATGTTGGGATAATGAGAAAATTGAGTGATGGGAAAGGTAGATAAATGGTAGGGGAAGACTCCTTTCATAAAGCAATCTGTTGTGGGGAATGTGAAAATGAAATTGGCTCTTAGAATGAGGAATCCCACCCAAAGCTGCTTTTCTGGGGAAGGGGATTATCTTGGCTTTGGTTCCCTGCAGTTTTTAAACACACAGGCAATTTAATTAAGCATTGCTGCTTTCCTAATTGTTGAGGCTATTCTCAGAGGCTCCCAAGATTTTCCAGGCTCTGCAGTGTTGGCCTGGAGTAGGGATTGCTCAATTAGCAGCAAGATATAGCCAGCAGTGAGATGTGGGACTCAGTGCCCTGGTCAAATAGGAATTCTGTCAGTTTTTGAAACACTGATGTAATTCTGCTGAGCTGGAGCCAGAAAAGGGATTTATTTTGTCTGCTCTGCTCCTGCAGATTCACCTGGATTTTTCCAGAGGATAAGAATACAATCTTTGCTTGTTCTGAACCCCAAGCCCTCCTGCAGTGCTGCTCTGTGCTCTGCTCTGCAGGGACCATGTTTCATGGGCTGTGTGAAATTGCATCTTTTGAAGTCAGAGGGTACACTCAGCCAGCTCATAGTTCAACTACTTTCAACTCTTCTGATGGAAGAAACCCCTGTACCAATAACTAAAACTAGCCTGGCCCCATCTGTAGGTTACAGTCTGTTCAGAATCCCAAAAACTTGTGTTTGGGGCACCACTAGTCTCTCTTCCTGGGAATTACAGTTGCACATCTTAATACATAAAAGACATTGATTTTTCACAGGTCTGACTTCAAATTGTAAAACAAAGCTGAGAGTAAGGGCTCAGAGCTTCCAGGGCTTGTTAAAACAGTCCAGCCTTGAAATTATATAAAGAGGAGGAAAAGAAAAAAACAATTAACCCCCCTTTAGCATCATTGTATTTTCCTACTCAGAAGTTCAGTCAAGTGAGCAGCACAAAACAACTACAGATCTGAGCTGAGCAAATAATGCAATATTCCTGTGGTGAGATGCAAACCTTACCCTGCCTCCCCTGCTCCCCAGCTCTGAGTGCCCTTCTGACCCCAGGCATTTAATTTTTCAACAGAATACTCAACTCCAGCTAGGGAACAAAGCATTCATGTCAGGAGTTTAATCACCTCTGTGCATCTGCCTGCACCCAAAAGCAAGCTCAGAGCAGAGCAGAGGTGCCCAGGTGCCTGCCAGCTGATGCTCCTGTCCAGCATCTGGCTCAGAGGTGTGTGTGGGCTGGGGGATGACACAGGGCTGTCTCAGGATGCCTCACCCTGCAGAAGCACCAACACTGCTCACCAGGACCAGTGCCAGCTCTCTGCCTTTAGCACTTGTGGGGATCTTTGTTTTTGGGAGCCCTTCTGCACCTCCTTACTCCTCCAAAATGACCCAACAGCCTGGAGCAACCTTTTGGAATTGAAATTTCTGCTTGTTAGAGGACAATTTCTAAATTTCTGCTTGTTAGACTTGTTAGAGGACAAATGCTGAGGGGTGGAGAGTGTTAGACAGCTACAGGCATCACTGCAAACCCTCCTGATAACAACAGATTCAGACCAGAGTATCCTGTCTTGCACACTGCATTAATAGCTTGGATCTCTTCTGGGAGTTGGCAGAGATCACAAGTTGTATTAATGTCTTTTTCTTGCCTCTTCAATACAAAAAAACCCAACCAACTACCTTTAAAGTGAGGTCCTCAGCTGTCATGAATTCTTACTAGACATGCTGTAATTGCTATTCCAAAAAGAGCAAAGTGCAGAGACAACAATTGCAGAAATAGAAAAGTGAAGCTGTTCTGGAGATTTAAAGCAACCAATACCTGTGTTATATTCTCTACCTTCCTGATGGTTTGTGTCTGAATTGCTTTCTGCTACCATTTTAATTTTTTTGTTTTATTCAAGTAACTTAATGATTTTTTTTATGGCATGACATGATGAAATCTGATGTTACATTTCACTAATGTACAGCTCCCTTGAGCCAATGTCAATTTTGTCTGTGATGGCAGAGGTCAGCTGAGGGGCTCTCCCCTTAGATCTGTCACAACCTCTTGAGTTTCCAGGACACTTATAAATAAATCAGACACTCACATTTCAAGCAGGGAGTCAGATTCAAGAGTATCTCCTGACCCATGAAAAGCAATTTTTACTTGAATGATACTTCAATCAAAACTGATCAAGGATGACCTGAGCTGGGCCTTGGATATGAGTAGATAGCTCCCCTGGAAGGATGTCAGCCCAGGACCAAACCCCATAAATAAATCTCTGTAAGTTGTTTGGATCAATGCAACTGACTGGTGTCTTCAGCAATGGCAACCTGGAATTCTTTGACTTTTGTACTAGGTAGTTAAACCTCCTGTTTCACAAATACAGGACAGACTAATCTGTGAAAATCCCTAATTATTAGGGGATAAATAATACTAATATGCTAAATACTAATAAACATTATTATTATGTTTTACTGAGTCTGCCTGGGCTTCCACACTTCCCCATCCCCTTAGCTGAACCCACCCAAATTCTATTATCTGAGGTGTTTTTCCTATAGAGCATCTTCTAGTTCTTCCCTAATAATGCTCAAGCTTGACAGGCATTTCCCATTTTTATCTTTTCTGGCTGAAGCCTTCTTGCTTTTGCCTGTGATGAAGCAAAAATCATCCTCTGGAGTCAGGGTTCAGAAAGGGGAAAGTGCAGATTTGCTCTTTAGCTTGGCAAAGACCAACCCCCTGAATCCCTCTTTCCTTTGCAGCTCCCTCCCACATCCCTCTAAATTTGTGTGGGGTTAAATCAGTGTGTACACAAAGCACATCAAGGACCTGAAAGCAGTCACAGATGCAAAATGCTGCATTTCACACCCAGAGTGACCAGGCAGAGCCAGCCTGGGCTTACATTTGCACTGGGGCAGGTTTGGGAGTCATCCTATCCTGCTTCCTGCCCCCAGACAACCAGGCTGGAACACTCTGCTCATCAACACATTGCTCACCAGGAGATCCAGAAGGGGCTGCTGGCCCTTGAGAGGAGGGAGAAATAAATAAAGCAACAAAGCCTGCATTTTTCTTGTTTTTTCTCTCCTCCTCTGTAACTCCTCAGCTCTAAAATGTCATGGAAACAACTTTTTTTTCTTCCCTTTTTTTTTTTTCCTTTTTCCACAGCCATACTTACTAGGTAATACTTCAGCTTCAAATGTCTTATCTCACAAAGAAGAATGGAGCAGTGGGGCTGACCTTGACCTCCAGCTTAAACGATCCTTAATTTAAATGCCAGATCTCCAAGAGACCCAAACCACATCACTCAGGCTCTGGGAAGTTAAAAGGAAAAACCAGTAAATTTCTACTTCTCTTACAAACTGTGAGGATTAAGATACCATGGATTATGAGTTTCTCAGCTCTTCAGTAATGTCTTCCTTCATCAGCAAGATCTGGCAAGATTAGGTGATTAATTTAGTTGC
The DNA here is from genome assembly GCF_029582105.1 of Oenanthe melanoleuca. Lineage (NCBI taxonomy): Eukaryota > Metazoa > Chordata > Aves > Passeriformes > Muscicapidae > Oenanthe > Oenanthe melanoleuca. The sequence continues at coordinate 103,149,822 of NC_079336.1, read as the reverse complement.
TGATGTGAGAAATGCTCGAGTTCAGAGGATTTTTCTTGTCCTTACCTGAACTCTCCCTGAAGAGAAGTTTTTCAACTGAGTAATGATTCACTCCATTCCATGTTATGGGTCTCAAGGGAAGGATATTTAGAGTTTTAATTCTCAACAGTCACATCTAATTCCTCAGTGAAAGATGCTATGACACCACAAGAATGAAATTGGTTACTTGGATGGAAAACAAGCTTAAAATCTGTCATAAAGAACAGCTAAAAAAAGGTGGTTAAAGGGCCAACATAAAAGAAAAATAAAGCAGACATATAAAGTAGAAACCAACACAGCAGCTGAGAAAAGGGAAGGGAAAAAACCCATAAAGTCACAGATGTGTGGGATTCATTTCTCTGATAGATTCTCAATTTATTTTTGGGACAGAGGGCTTGCATCAGGCTTGTTTCTCTTGATCCCTGAGAGTCTTAAGGCTGAGTAACAATCTCCAGCCCTTGAGAGGCTTCAGCACAGCCAGGAGAGCCCTCCTTGGGAAAGCACCAAGGTTTCCATCACCAGTGGGACTGGTTCCAACCTGCAGAGCTCACTTAAAACCAGAGACCTAGAACATCTCCAGGAGTTCTTGACAAGCTTGAGGACACTTCCTTTATGGGGTTTTTTAAATGGAATTTCCCATGGAGGAAATTTGAAACCACAAAATATCTTTCTCCCATGCCATGATTGAGCATCTGCACTGAGCAGGGAACTAATGGTCCTTCTCGAGTAATAGCTCCTCTGGAGGGGAAGTAATTAGTCATACTCTCTAATATTGCAAATGTAATAACTTTGATAGGAAATTCAATACAGAAATACTGCTCCAGAGCAGTTCCTTGTAATATCCCAAGATACTGGACTGGATCTGGGTGTTTCTCAGCTTTTTAGCTTGTGTGCAAAGGATGAACCACCTGCAAATACCACCTGGCCAAAAGTGCTCTGTGGGACACAGAGGGACCTGGCAGAGGTGGCCACTTTCTCTGTGCACCCATGTCCCTGCTGCTCTCCCTTCTCCAGCATCCTTCACAACACCTTTTCCAAGCACATCCCTGGAAAGCGCCTCCAAAATTAATTTTACCCAGTGCAGGAGAAATTCCTGGAAGTACCTCTGTGATCCCACAGTCATTGTGGAGTTCTCAGCGAGCACAGGGACACAGCTGGGTGGGTTTCTTCCTCATAAGAAACCCTTCCCCCTTTTCTGGTGTTCCTCTCTGAATTAGACTTCCACCCAATCCCAAATTCTCGCTCCCATCCCTTCTCTGTTGTTGCCAGAGCTCATTTCCCCTATTGTTCTTCTGTAGATTAGGGTAATTCATTCAGAAATGAAATTCAGTCCTATACAATGGCCTTGGCAAAACTAAATGCTGTTGAAGAGAGCATGGAGCATGACAATCCTTCAAAAAACAGAGAATTTCACTGTAGTTTCTTTTGGCCAAGTTTCATACTTCATTTTCTAGGGAGCTCTTTAGAAATACAGTCCCTGTGCTTTACTCCACCTTAATTATAAAAAAAATATGCAAACCTTTTTATTTATTACCTCATTTTCCATGCTTATTTTTCTCCAATTGTAAATAATTTTAATTAACACCAGAATTTCTCAGCAGCAGGTCATCTCCTTTTTCATTACAAGTGTTAATTGCAGACTCAAATAAAAGGTGAAGAAGAAATTGAGGTAAACATCAAAAGAAGCTCAACACTGTTGGATGTGCAGAAGAACAATTACTTGCACAGTTGTTTTATTTGAGCTTTAGCTGATTTATAGGAAAGCTTTAAACTGACTTTTGTATATCTTTCTACCTCTATGTATTTTTAAAACAACACATCAAGCTCTTTTCTTCTTTCCCAAAGAAATACTTTTTACCCAGATGCATCTTGTTCAGAACAGCTCACAGAGCTGAAGCACACTCAGAACCTAAGCACTGATCCACATTTTCATCTCCAGCTCTTATTTTGTAAGATTTTATCAGTAAGTGGTACTACTCATACCAAATATTGATGGCTTCTAAAGTCTTGACCTCACAGGGGTTTTTTATCTCCATGTACAGGTACAGATATATGGAATGTACAGATGGAAACAGCAACATTTCCACCAAAATAAAAACAAAGGGCACCTTGGATGAGAAAAGGAGCCAGGTGGTGCCTCTGGAGGCCAGCTGCAGCATCCAATCCTACTGCCCAATAATTTAGAATCAAAGGTAACAGGTTCAACCCCCCTGCCAGGGGCAGGGACACCTCCTGCTAGGTCAGGCTGCTCACAGCCCTGTCCAACCTGGTCTTTCACACCACTTAGTCAGAGGTCAGCAACAGCAGGCAAAGAACTTGGCAAAAAAAATATCCCTGAACACTCTAGATGCTTTTTTATCAGTGAATCTCCCCTAAACCATTCATCCCTTCCCATTTTCCAGGTTAAGCTTCTTAATAATCTGTTTATATTCTCTGTTCCTTCTGTGGTTTTTTAGTTGATCCTGATTTGTGTTAAATAATATCAATATCAACTTGGTTTCTATGAAATTTTTGCTTCTGTAATGAAGCTTTTTCATTAAAAAAAAAAAAAAAAAAGTGGACTAAAGGCTACTCCTGTCATACTCTCCAATCCAGCACAACTCCATCTCCAAAAGAAACAGCACACTCCTTTGCTGGGGAATCCCTCAGGAAAGGTTCATTTGATTAAAACACAATATTTCCCAAGCCTTTCCAATTGAAACCCTCACAAGGAGCCTCAGGATGGACACTGCAGCCTCAGCACTTCATTTTTCCTGCCCATTGGGGTTCACTTCATGTTGGTTTGGTCCCCAATTGCCCCTTCACAGTCACACTCCCCCTTTCCTGCATGGCCCATGAACAACAGCAGATGAATCAAAACCCCCAGCCCCTTCCCCATCACCTTCAACCAGTAAAGATAAAGAGCAAAATCAGATTTTTGGAATTTTTTCTGAATGGGCACAGAGGGTCTGTACAGGATTGGGTGTTTGAGGCAGATCCTGGCAGCTCCAAAGGCTGCTCAGAGCATGGTGATGAAATTCCCTGTTTTGCTCACCATTGTTCCACTCTGCACTTTGACTTCTTGAGTTTTCTGTTTTGTTGCTTCCCCTATTTCCCTGCCAACCTTCCTTAGCTCCCAGCACTTGCTCTCTCTTTCAACTTTTGTGTACTCCCCTGTGAAATGCTGTTCTCCTCTCTTGTGGATTTTCTTCTTTTCAGGGTTTCTTTTCTTTTTTTTTTTTTTTCTTTTCTCTTTCTAATTTCCATTTTTCCAAAAGGAAATAGGACCTCTTTTGCTTTAATTACTGCTCCAGTTTGCATCCTCCAGCCTTCTACTAACCCCTTTCATTTTCACTGCTTCCTCCCAGTGGACCTGGCCCACTCAATTTCATAATTCCCTAAAATTTACTTTTCTAAATGTAGTTCTGTGTGCATAATTCATCCATAAATTGGATTTGCTTCCTACTGGGATAATCAAACAATCTCCTGTAGTTTTTGTTTTTTTTTTTCTTTTTTTTTTTCACGCCTGTTGTTATTCTTTCCTTCCAGGTAATTATACACAAAAAGTTACATATTTGGGGCAGGAAAGCAGGAGAAAGCAGATCATGCTACAAAATCCACATTTCCCTCTCCTTACTGAGACTTCCCCTTTTTTCCTGTAACCAAACACATTCATTTAATTCAACAGGGCTGACATTTCTAAGCAAAATGAAGTAGACATTGCAAAATGTGACTTAGGCAGAGCCACATCTTGAGCTGATGTAAATCAGAACAGACCTATTGTCTTCAGAGCTTTAAATCTGTTTTCTTGTTTTTCTTTCTCTTAAAATGGTGAGCTGACTGAATTAGCACATTGTTTTTTGAGCCATTAATACCGTGGAGTCTAATTTGGAAGCAAAGCCAACACCCAGGAAAACCAAGCAGCACAGATGACAAAATTATCACACCTTCCCTGGTACTGGCAAGAGGAACGAGGGCTGAAGGCTTGCACATGTGGCTCACTCTCATTAGTGTGAAAACTAGTGTGCTCTGGGGGGGAAAAAAGATGTATTTTATTATTCAAATCCTTTCTCATATCCATTTATGACATGCCATCCATTTTTGTGAGTCTCTCGTGCTCACACCTATCTTCAGGATGGGTTTATTTGTCAAATGATGACAATACAAACATCCATACAAATGTGTTGCCTTTATCTGTGCTTACTTCACAGTGAGAAAAGAGAGAAAACCAACCCAAACAGACAGAAAACACACAGAGCATGACCATATATGCAAAGAGTTTCACTCAGCAGAGACATATCCCCAGGCTCCTTGCTGCTCCTATAACACAAATAAGAAATATATAAAATACCTCATAAACCAGCTTGTTGGATTTTATTGCAAGAAATCCATCAGCCATCATATTACCATGCAAATCCTCTTATTGCATTGTCTGACAACAGCAATTCAAATATAAAAAAAATAAAAAATAAAAAATAAAAAAAAACATAACAACCTGGGAATAAATGTTCTCTTTCATGCGTGCCAGCAGCTCCCATTAACAGGAGTGGGAGTTTCTCTGCAGGGGCTTGTCAAGGTGAGAATAGACTGCCCACCCTCCTCCCCTGTTCAGAGCCTGAGTGCTGAATTGCTGCAGATATCTGGTTTTTTTTTTTATGGAGAGATCAAAGCAGAAAGCCAGGAATAAAAGATATTTCTAAAAAAAACCCAAACCCCAAACAACCCAGTACTGAAGACAGTTCCAAACAGTGTTACATATCCTCTTACTCTTTGACATCCTCTAGGATCAGTGAGACACACTCCCCCTGACATACACACTTTTCTATGCCCTGCAGCTCTCAGCATCTGTCCACATCTGGCTGCAGCTTGTGAGTGGAATATGCTAGAAAATATTACAAAACACTATTCATTCTTCTTCACAGTAGATGTAATTTCCTCAAAAATGCAATTTCTGCGTGAAAAATTGCAAATACTTTTCTCCAGTACAAAATTTCATGAAACAGATTTCTTCCAAATTCTGTACTTAAATCAGAATCAGTCAACACCAAATAGCTTCAGAAATAAAGGTTGGATGTGGTCTTTCCTCCCTCTTTTAGCCAGAAGTCTTGATAGGAGCAAAGAATGCCTGTCACCTTTAAACCCCATCATTTAAATATTAGATGAAACACTAACTCTAGAAGGCTCTGACTTCTAAAAAAAAAAAAAAGTTTATATTCTTTTTCATGTTTTAGAGTTTTCCTCTGCTACTGCTTGAGAGACCTGAAAGGATATGGATGAATTTCAGCCTAAAGAAAGCAGTGAATTAATTTCACTTAATCTCATTTTCCAATGTGATGGAAAGAATCAATCCTATACTACTTGTCCCTTCCCATACCATAAAAGCAGCTAAAAAAGTGGGGTTGCTTTCCTGAAATATGCCCTGGAGTGCTCATGGAGCCAGGGACAGTGCAGGGAGGCTTTTTTTTTTTTTTTTAATTTATCCTTCCAGCAGTGGTGAGAAGATGAAAGATAAAGTGTGGCATAAGAGATAAGAAAGTTAAATGGTGCATAAACAAATGTGATGCTGAGTTTGACCTATGGGGGAAGGGAAGAGCTGCATGCTGTACATCTTCCAGGGGACAAATGGATGGATGGTTGGAAACTTGTTCATATGGGTTTCTGCCATTCACTAAATGTGAGGTAATAAACCTTATTGGATTTCATATTTTGTGAGAAATGACTCTTTCAAAGCTTTGTCTGCTTAATGGGTGCTCGTTTAGGAAAGTACTCTGTAGGTTTTACTGCATCAAAAGGAATAAAGGGTTTTAAATGAATCCTAATGCTCTCTCAAAGTGCTGGAGTTGGGAACTTCAAGCTAAATTCACAGTTAGAAGCAAACTCTTTTGTAAGCTTTTTAATGTACAGAAAGAAAACTTCAGGGATCAAAGTCTTTAATTTAACAAGCCTTAAGTCTCCTTTCTCTTTTGATTTTTACAGGTAGCCTCCTTCATCTCTCCTCAGTTTTCCTCATCTTCAAGTCTTTTCAATCTCTGTAGTCTTCTGCTGTTTTTCCCCCACTTCCCTTCTGGATAATACACCTATTCCCACAACAAATATACAGTTTTCTTCTCCACCTAGTTCAGAATTGCCTCCTGGAGCTTTCTGCTCCTGTATTTTTATGCACTGTTTCCCCCCTACAGGCCTTTTATTGACACACCTGGGAATCATAAAATAAGATGGTCTCATTTTCTGGCCTTATTGCTCCTGAGCAGTGGAAATGCCATAAAGGCAAGGAAAACCTCCTTGCTTCCCTGCTTTCTGAGGCTCACACTAACTACTACCCTGGAGCAAGTCAATCTCACAAAGACTTCCCACAGATCCAAAGACATGAGCTGCTCTAACACTGCTGGCTGCAAAGGCACACCTGGCACCCAGCATTTATTTGCTTGTTTGTTCCAACTTCAATTTTTGTGTCAATTTTACACAGAGAGCTGCTTCCTCCACATCCATCCCCACCATACCTGGGACCTTGGGGAAACCCAAGTATCAACACCTGGTTCACAGTGCATCCTCCTCTTGACTGTCTTCTTTCCTGTTTCTACCCTGATGCTATTTGGAATTAATTCCCAATTTCTTCTGCAAGTTTTCCTGCAGAAAATTCAGTCATGATGGCAACAGCCCCAGCTCCCTTGTGTGCACACCCCTAACCTCTGGGAGCAGACCATGGAAGATGAATCAGCCAGTACCTCTCAGATGCACTGCCTAGGATGATGCACATTTGTGGAGAGAACAATCTTTCCTTTAATTTCAATTTCTCAGCCTGGCGTGTGATAGTATGACATGAATTAATTAGATGTGAGCATGCCCAGCTCCTTGTAAGAGTGGTGCTGGCTGTAGAAAAACCTCAGAACATGCACAACTTCCCTGGGATTCAGTCTCACAAAATGGCATTTTTCTGTTTGGAGGCAGGAGAAACCACCAGTCACTACTGTGTGCTAGACAAGCCCTATCTGCCAACTGAGCTCTGAGTTCACTCTGTGGTGGAATGAAACAACTTGGCTTAAACCACTGTCAGTCACAAGTTCATAGCATGCCCCTCTCCCTGCATGTATAAACTTCACAGCTGAGCTGGTTTAAGTGGCTCACACAGGCAGCAAGCAGTCAGCCTCCAACTCGCGATGGAACTGCTGATTTCTCTTCTTGTTCAAATATTTTAATTCCAGCTCTGTAATAAACTTCCCTTGCAATGACTCAAGGAATGATTTGCTTTGTCTCACATATCTCAGCATCTAAAGAAGCTTTGACAGCAGCATACCTAGAGCTTCTGAGATAAATATATAATAAATCTAATGTTGTCAAGCATGGTGGCATTTTTATTTTATTTTCAAAGAGAATTTAATCTAACTTCCCAGGGGATTCTTCTCTTGTGTCATAACAAAGTCTAGCTTGTAATGGATTTCCCATTTTTCTTTCTATCTTGTATAATGACAAAATTGCTGCAAAGAGAGGCAGCATTCTATAATATGTCAGGAAAAATAAGCAGGAAGTGACAGTCGCCTTCCAAAGGTTGGGCTCAGCCCAAGCCCTGGTTTCTGGAATCACAGGCACTAAATTATTTCATATGGCCCCACAATCGGTTTCCAGCCAGGCTTGAAGCACAGGGAAAGTCCGTATGGCAACATGAACTCCCCCTCTCCCCAAATAAAACACACAATGAGGGGGGAATAATAAAAAAACACTCTGAATCAATAAATAGCACTTAAGGGCCAAACTTTAAACTGATAGGATATTGACATAGAACAATATAAATATAAATAACACTAATATAACATAAATTTAATATTAACCAGTCAAGAATCTGGTTCATACATATCCATCTCTACATGTCATCCTAAATAAAACACTTTTAATACTAAATTTATGGCAAGTAATGGGATGTAATGGAATTCATATATCCTTTGGGGAAAATACTCTATTACATTGCATGATAAATTCTTATGTATCAAAGGACTAAAAGCCACTACTCCCTTCAAGGCCATAATATTCTTCAACAAATTCTAGAATCCTTTCATTGTTATTGAGCATCCTCATAAAAGACTAATATTTTCAACTGTGCTTTGGATGATTCTATTTTGCTTGCTTGAAAATTGCATTGCTGACAGAAAGCAGAGCTGATGCTCAGTGTACACAGTCACATTTGCCACTTAAAAAGAGAATTAAAGGCATTTTTTCCTGGGATGTTTTACATTGCAGACCTGGGGCAAGGAGTTCAGAGCACAGTAATTAGCAGGTGAGCAACCTTGAGCTTGCAGGTAGGTTGTGTTCTGTAACATTTATTGTAGTGCAAAGGTCCTGGGAACCTGGGGGGAATTGTGCTGCCCACATTTCACTGTGCAATTACACAAATGCTAATCCTCTGTACTGGCCAGAACCCTTCAACAGCACAGACTTGTCATTTAGGAGGGGTCATGCCCTGTCCTGGTCACCCTGAGGTCCCTGACATGCCACACCCAGGGGCTGCTGTCATTTCTCCTCTCTCCATGTTGATGATACCTGCTGGTGTTTTCACAGCTGATGCCAAAGCACTCTCCCAAAGCAGGAGGCTGGGATCATTATTTCCTTTGGACACCAGAAGCAGTTGCCTGCCCAAACTGTGCTACGTGCTGGCACAACTCAAATTCCTCAAAGACTCAGAAATCTGCCCCAATAGTGGCACAGACTTTCCCCCAAGGCTTTGGTGATGATGCCTCAAGCATCTTGCCTTAAAAATTTCTAGCCCATGGATCCCATTAGTCACATCCTACTCCTTCCTTAGCTCGGCTGTGGCTTCCACTGCCCAGCTTCCCTTCCCTCTCCAGGTTCCAGCCCTTCCAGCCTGGTACAGAAGCTCATGGGGTGCCCCAGCTTTGCAGGCTGGCAGGACAGAGGCTCTCACCAGATGTTCACCTTGAGGTGGGTGTTGCTGAGGCTCACCAGCTCCACAGCTGAGCTGCTCTGGAGCAATGGCAGGGAGAGCAGGAGAGGGAGCTGACTAATTGTTCTGAAAGCCTGCCAAGCAGCTCCTTTACAGAATTAATCAGTCTGTAGTGTCATTAACACAGGGAAAACTGTATGGCCTTTTGTCACCTCTCCCACAAAGTAGCTCATTTCCTCATCCTAACCTGACAGGAGGAATGGGATCATGTGCATGGGTCACTGGCCAAATGCACCTGGACCTCTGCTCTACTCCATGGCTCCTGCTATTCAGGAGTGTTTGTGTTGCTTGTAGAGGTGCCCAAAGTCCAGGCAGATAATTCAAGGGGCTCTGAAATGAAAAGGAGGATCTAGGATTGCAAAGCTGGCCACACAGCTTTGACACAGCTTGGTGCCATCCTCCTGGTTCAAGAGCTCAGCCTCCCTTTTACTGTGCCTTCCAAGACCTCCCCCCTTCAAGCACCACTCAATAACAACAGCCCTGGGCCAGGTTTCAGTTTTCAGTGTCTCCATCAGGGATGTTTGTGGCAGATCTTTGTTCTGCCCCAAAGAGCACTGAGTCCCATTGAAAATCCAACCATCCCAATGTTTTCCCATTCCCAGCTGTTACAAGACCTGAAATAAAAGGTAAAAGGGATATTTCCACAGCCCTTGGTGTGTGCTGGGCCACTCTTTGAGCTCCTCCACACCCACCACTCCAGAGAAGATCTTTTGGAAGGAGGAGGAGGAGGGGAAGCTGCTATTATGGAAAAAGTCTCCCACCAAAGTGTTTCTGCTGCAAACAGAACTCTTTCTCTCCATAAAACCTCACATCCACCATCACACAGTAAATCCTTGGCTCCTTCCTGCTCCTACTCTTGGATGTCCTTGCTAGCTGCTCATCTCCCTTTGCTGGGCAGCCAGCAGGGAAGAAGCCCCTCCTGCCAGGGGCTGCTGGAAGATGCTGCACGAGGGGTTTCAAGCCCCCCTCCTCCCATCTCTCCCCACCCCCACACACCACTTCCTCTTTTTATTTTGAGAGGCTGGAATATCACAGGATAAAGAGACTGCAGCTGTGTTGGGGGGAAAAGCCACAGTCACGCCTCAGCAATTTATGGACAATTTCCCATTAATAAGAGATAATGGAGTGCAGCTCAATGGATTTGTGATTGTACACTTGCTCTTTGAGAATATCTGACAGCAGTTTCTTCCTCTCAGCAATGGCATTACCATGATTTTGTATATCCTATTGTGCACAGGGAGATTTGGACAGTTTGAAACGGTTTAACAGCCTTTTAAGCAAAGCATGGGTGTATCAAGTTATTGAAATGACCTCAAATACTGTCACTGCAAGGGAAGCAGCTGATAGAAATTAACCATGGGAAAGGATCTGATAGAAATTAACCTGCATGTGCTCAGTGGGCAGGAGTGGGTCTGTTGGGTTGTGAGTGTAAGAGACCCAGCCCAATTCCCCTTGCACAGGAGATGAGGAAGACCCATGTTGGGATGCTGCAGAACACATTTGCACGTTTCCTACCTATCTGAGGTATAGAACCCCAAATTAACCACTTTGTATAGGAGTTTTCTCCTGTCCTTGCCACCAAGTGCCTGAGTCACTGTCTGCAGCCCTGCAGAACCAGGGACCAAAGCTGCCAGATTGATCTGCTCTCCTAGGGAAGAGGTTGTTCCTCTGCACTTGCATATGAATCCTGGAGAGTCACATTGGTTAATGGTGCAGACAGCTCCTCTCAATTTCAATTTGTTGTCCCCTGGTAAAATTGACTCCCTCTTAATACCTTATGAGCAAGGGCAGCCAGAAGTGCACCTTCTCTGCTACTCACATTCCTGCACACACATCCTGACACAGCTCCAGCTCAGAAGTGACTTTTCCATCACTAAGGCTAAAGACAAGCAGAAAAATTCCATTTAAATTCACATCTCCAGATCCTCTCTTGCCCTGTTTTGGAGATAATAGAGCTTGGGTTCCCAATGAAGACATATCATCACTTACTTTACAAGGGTGTGATTATATCTTGTGTTTCTTCTATTCTCTCACTGTACTAACATTTTGTTTCCTGTAGCTACATGATTGCTAAAGCATTTCAGGCATCACTCTGAAGTGACAGCACTGAAGTGCAAGACCTACATACTGTTTGGGTTTTTTCTTTTTGCTACATATTGATAAAGCACTTGCTTACAGACAAGGGTGCATCACAAAAAATGCTACTGTACAAAAGAAATGAGCTCCTGATTTCCCCCCAGCCTGGACTAATTGCACTGACAGATTCCAGCTCACCCATTACATTTTTAATGGACTGTAAAAAATGAGTTTCAAGTCACAAGCTTCCATGGTGAATCTACATTTTGCCAAAGTTTCCAGGCCAAAACCTTTAGAGCCAATTACTAATTTCTAGCTTTACATATGTACATATATATGAAATGCAGGAGCCCAATGAGGAAATGCACCAACTCCCTAAAGGATTTCCATAAGAAATAAATCACAGACAACCAAAGCAGCACCTTTCCAGATCCAGGTATAAGCAGAGGCCCATGAATTCAGCACACATGGATGCAAACCTTCAATCTGAAATCTTTTCTCAAAGCTCAGGACAGATCCTCTTTACAACTTCCCAAGATGATCCAAGTTCACAGCAGAGGCTAAATTAGTCACATCAGCGTGGTTTCCAGTTTTAGTGCAGGTCCCTCACAGTGACAGGCTTTTCCAAAGCAGATCCTGGGCTGTGCCACAAACACCCACGTGCACCTCCTGTGATGCCTGATCCTGAAAAGTGAAAACCCAACATTCCCTAGGCAGAAACACTGCTTCCCACTGGAGAAGTGTATGGCCATCAATATGTCCATTTTCTCCAAATGGACAAGTTCCCTTCCTTCTTCCTCCTGCCTCCAGAGACCGTGGCAGCAGTGCTCAGCCAGAGTGGGAAGCAGATGAATCTTCCTAAATTCTCATTTTCAAAGGAGACACACAAAGAACAACAGTATTGTGTGTCATGAGTTAAACAGAGCAGTTTAGTGATCCAGCCTGGGGCTTCTCCTTCACTTTGGAGAAGGACTCCTGCCCCAGCCTGTTTCCCAGCCCATCCTTTCCTCATGGAGAAGGGACATTTAGGAGTAGACAGGGACACTAAGGCTCCCCAGTAATGCAGATGCAACAGTGCTGCTTCCTTCCCATCTAAAATTACCTAGCATGCACCAGAGCACAAAATAAAACCCAGACAGGCTGAAGTTTGCTGGGGGGAAAGATGTGTTTTGCATTCCATACCATACCCACTAACATAGATTTCATCTACCTTAAAAATCACCAGAATTTCAGGAGGTATCTTTTTGGATTTTTAAATAGCTCAGCTGAAAGCCAATTCTCCTAATGAAAAACAATAGCAAATTACTTAGTTATTATTAATCTCATGCTCAGAAGCAATTATTTCCCAATTGAGACTTTTCTCTAAAAAAATAGTCTTATAGATTATTTTGGAAAGATGACAAGTCTCCTTGTCGGCTGCTATGTTTTAATTTGCATAAACATGACATTAAAACCTGAAAGAATCGCTTTAAAAAACAATTACTTCATCAACAAAACCTGACAGTGCAGAACTCAATGGCACCACAGAGATCATCTCAGTAAGAAAAGATAATCTTTCCCTTTTACTGACATTAAAAGTAAATTTAAAACCCCTTGCTTTAAACAGGACTGCAGTTCAGATTTAGGTTTTAGAACCTTTTAATAATTGAACATGTGTAAATATCATTATTTTTAGATGCACTTCGGCAGGGTGGGAAGGAATAAAAATCCCACACTGAGCACCTTGACAGGGCTGTTCTACCCAAAGGAGGAAGGGTTGTACAAGATCTTGCCATGTTGAGGAGACAAAAAGGAGACACCTTCCTATTATCATGCCGTGCCTGTCTCTGGGAGCTTTTGTTCCATTAAAAACTTGTTAATTGCTGCCTTAGTAACAAAGGAACAACATGCTGTGGTGGGTCTATTAGGAGTCTACAGGGCTGGCTCACCCTTAGGGAGGCAGAGGGGTTTAATTGGCTCCGTGCTCTTAGGAGATGCAATAAAGGGGGATAATCAATTGGTGTCAACATCTAATAATGGAGATTCTTTACAAAATGGATCAGAAAAATCCAAACCCTTCTTAATTGAAAGCTGTGACATCTAGAGTTGCAAAAAAATGAGCTGGATGGAAAATTTATGAAGTATTTGTGCACAGCCAAGAAAAAAAAAATGCTGAGAATTTTAAGAGGCCATCATCACTTCATCTCTCTGATGGAGCTCTCCAGAAAGCAGGTCTGCAAACTCCCATACAAACCAGCAAATTGTAAATCAGAACACCCAATGATGATCTGGCTAAAAAAATAATTCCCTTACTACAGCAGTGCAAGGACTGAAATGCTTCTTCAGACCTCCTTGGCAAGCCAGAAGTTTCCTGTAGAACCCTTTTACCTCATGTAGTATATTCATGCAAATTGTCCAGAACTGCTACTTGGTTCTCCCTTTGCTCTCCTTAAGGACACAGCGTACTCCAGAAGCTTCAGACCAAATAAGTGGTTTTATAGCAAGATTTTATGAAAAGAAATTAAATAGATGCCTGGTGTGGCCAGTTTACATAAGGACTGAAATCTCCAGAGGCTTCCTTGTGAAAATTCAACTCTGCTATCCCAGGCAGTGCATAACAAGACTGGTTTCCCATTTTCCATGAAAATAGAGTGGGGCTATAATGGAAGGAATAAACTCATGTACATGAGAATAAGAATAATTAGTTTCAGTGCTTTTCTAAAAAAATATTTTGCTTTAAAAGCAACAATAAGCTTTTCTCCAGGAGACAACAGGTCTCACAGCCTTTTCCCCACCCTCACAGCAAGCATCCTCAAACAGAGAGCTGGCAGAACTCAGAATTAATCCTCACCTTAAATAAATACCCTTTGTTTACAGACAAGTGGACTCTCTTTTGTCTGTGTGCACTCTCCAGTGTTTGGCAGGAGGCAGAGGAGCAGGAAGGGATGAAGATGATCACGAGGACCATTCTCTTCTTTTCCCTCAGCAGCTGTAATCACACTTTGCTTGTGAACCCCTCCTTCCCCCCAGACCCCTCTGGGTCCAAAACCAGCTACAAGAGAGGCATTTGAGCTGCTGTGATCCAGAGAGACTCCAGCAGGACCAAAAGTGCTTGCTGTGAAAGGGGATCCATGTCTTTGGCTGGAAGACAAGGGCAGGGTACAGATTTACCCTGTGGACCTCAAGCCTGGCACTTCCCATGCATTACTAAATGGAAGGAACATTTTCTGTTTGTGTCCTCACATTAATTCACATCAGTAATGAAGTTGGGAGCATCAAAAGGTTTTAGTGGTGTACAGGATTAGACCAGGCTTAGATAACTGAATAAATGAACTGACTTAATTAGCTCTCCTGAAACAAATTATTATACAGTGCTCATTTCCAACTCTCACATGAACCCCAAAGAGTTCTAGAAATGCATTAATTCCTTGAATAATAAATCTTATATTTTTGCATACCTACTGCAATTATGATGGATAATGAGATTTTAATTAATCAGACCCAGATTTCTTAATGCTTTTGAAGAATGTAGATACATTAGGGACCTATTTATTGAGTAAATCTTGGAGGGGAAAAATCAAAGGAGCAGAAGTCAACAGGAATAGCAACAAAAAACAAACTCATATCTAACTGGCTTCTTAAGAACATCCACCCCACAAACACCCTGTCCTGAGTATGAATGCTGCAAACTGTCAAATCCTGGTGAAAATATTGACTTCAGTATCTCTCTAGAGGCAAAATACAGTTATTGGATATTATGCCACATTGAATACATTCTTGGTTTTACTCAGAAAAGATTTTTCCTACTATAATTTAAATGCTCAATGTACAAAGATTATTTTCTTGCTCATATATTCTGTGCTTCCAGGTACTTCTGAGTGAGAGCCACTTACTATTAACATGGCAAAGCAGCCATTAAACCTCTCTCTCATATTTTTCTTTTATTTTTCAACCCCTTCTGAGGAGGTAGCTAAAGATCTCTCTCATGGAAAGGTGGTGGCATTGTAGTTGTCATTAATTATAAATCAGTGTCTAATAAGACTGAGAGCACAAAGATTGTAGGGGGTCTTGTTAACATGAGATTAAAATTCTCTTGAAGTGTAATTATTTTGCAAGAGGGTATTGGGCTGGATTTATGACAACCTATTGCATGTCTGCACTTTAAGCATTGACAAGAGAGATTTTGTTAATCACAGGGAGAGTAGCAATGCACACCACTTCCCTTGGAGAAACCCCAGCATTTGCAAGGGAAAAAAACCTGAAGGAGAGGGGACTTTAAATCCTAATTACAGATTTCTAGCAAGCTCCCTTTCTTCTCAGCTCCTGTTTTGATAAAAGTGAAGTTGTCACTGGAGAGCACCAAGAAAGTCAAGAGTGCAACACCCCAGCAGGGCAAGGTCAGCTCTTGCACATGTTTGGAATAGGGAAAAAGGCAGTGCTTCCAGTTTAAACAAAACTCAATTTGAAGTTTTTTCCCTTCTCCAATGAACCTCTCTGGGTTTGACATGGTAAATAGGTTTGGCTTTCTCTTCCTTTTCTGCCCCCTAAAAGAACTCAACCATTTTCTCTGGAAAAGCCACTTTTCCTTAAAAAAGTACTGTGAAAGAATTTTTTTTTTTTTTTATTAAGCCAAGCAATTGGCAGTAGCAGATTCAGGCTTCTTTCCCCTCTGTTTGAATTGCTAATCTTTGCACTAAAAAAATGTAATCCTTACTGAGCCACAGAGCAGGCAAGCAGGGTAGCAGAGCTCTCCACAGCTGCAGTAATCTGCTCTTCAAGGCAGAATTTACAGAAGCAGTTAGGTGCAGGAGTCCCTCTGGCTTGAGGAATTAGGAAACCAAGTACTTCAGCCTTGAGAGGATTTTTCAATCTGTAAATCTGGAACTTGTGCCTGGTAGAGGTTGCCCAGGTGTGTCCTCCTTGGCATCTCTCTGGGGAGAGCTTGGAGAACAGATTTTCTCCTGCTCTTCATGTAAGGAGCAGCAGCTCCTTGCTGCTCTGAGTGGGTCCCTGGCTCCAGGAGCAGCCTCAAGCCCTGAATTTCTGCCTCTTTTCCCAGGCTGACCCTCTGTGCTGCTCCTCCTTGACAGCTTTAACACCACAGGGCTCTCTTTAACTGAGAGCCAAGCCAACAGGGGTGCAGGGGATGCTAAATTCCACCTGACCCAGAGGAAACGAGGCCACAGTGGTCAAGTGCTGCTAGGAAATGTTCTCCTGTGCTTACAGAAATAGGAAACTTAATACAAAAGGTACCTGGCCCAAGACAAAGCATGTGTTTCCCTTTATGGGAAGAAACCATTTCTAATCAGCATCAGTTCTGCTGCAATCCACCTTGGAAATGCAAAGATTCATTTGGAAGCTGCTTTGATACTTTGCACTCAGATCTTTGAGCAATAAAATGCTTTTTTTGTGTGGTTTTCCTCACCCCCTGAGTTTGGTTGCCCTCCCCACCACCAATCTAAATTCGCTTTTATGTGCTAGGAAAACAACAACCAAAAAAAAAGTGTGAATTTACCACTTCTGAACATCTTGTCCTCCTAATTTGTACAGAGCTGGTTTGTTCAGCAGAGAAACAGTACTAGGAGCAGAATAAATTTATCTGGGAGGTGGGGTGGGGGCAGGGAGGGGATGGCAGAGCCAGAGGGAGAGCAGAGAGGGGCTCTGCAATGGTGCTGCTCTTCTTGTGGTGTTCTAGGAGCAGGTCTCATGCCCCTGCCCTCCTGCAGCCTTGCTCCTGCCAGCTGCAGTCAGGGTGGAAATGCCACCTCCATGCAAAGCCTCTCCATCATTCTCTTTTCCTTCTGTCCTCACAAATTTGCCTTTCTTCAGATTAACTGTTTCAGTTTCAGGGTTTCATTATTTAAATTTTTCCTTTCCTCCTGCTTGCTCTCAATTCCCTGGATACCCCATGTCCTCCCAGGGTCTGTCACTCTCCTTTGGCACCCTACACCCATCCTTTCCCTTCCCTTGCCCTGCTCCTCCTTGGGCACAACTCCTTTGCTCCCCTGCTTTGTGTCACTTTCTCCCAGACCCTTCCCTTCTCAGTTGCCTCCCCAGAGCCCCCCACTTCTCCCTTCCTCCAATACATACACAAGGACACAGCCAAGGATGAGCCTGAAGACCAGAATTATTGAGAATATGAAAATGAAAAGACAATGCCAGAGCCACTCAGGAAAAAACCTGGGGACTGAGGTGAAATGGAAAATTAACTAAAAGTGGAGAGCAAATATCTTTGTGCATCTGGGTCTAAAAACTACATGGGGGAGCCTTGCCATAGATAGCCAGCTTGGAGAAAATCCATAGCAGCAAATCCTCAAGTTGAACCTCTATGGCCATTCAATTTGAACCAATATTTTGGTTGGAATAAACAGCATGCCTTCCTCTTTGGAAATAAAAAGGGCAAGTAGAAATCAGGTTTTGTTATCTCAGGATATCAAGTCTTAACATTTCCTTCAGTAGCATAATGAGCTGATGACCTTTACAAAGAAGGGAAGGAATGGCCAACTTCATCTTTACAGCATTTATTTTATGTAACAGCTTCCTCAGCTGGGCTGAAGACAGAAATGGAGAGAGCATTATTAGCTCAAGACAGTTGAGTCTCCTTACATTTCTGGAATAGAGATGGGCATGTAAACCATGATAAGTGGTTATCATCAGTGAGCAATTTAACACAGCTACAAAGAGACAGCAGGCCTGATAAAAGGCATCTTGTGCTATTTGATGTCCAGCACTGTAATTTGGGGCATTTTCATCTTTTCTCATGGAGTGAGAGCCTGCTTGTTCTTTGGGGTCTGAGGAAAAGTGGGGATTGTCACACTGGTACAGCAAGATCCTCACCCCAACAGCATGAGTGTGCCTGCCATGGCCAGATGATGATCAACCCCCCTCCAGTGCTCCCAGAGGGGCAATGAGCAGGGTTGGAGTAGTGGAGTGGCCTGAGGGTTGCAGTGGTTTGTGCCTCCCCCAGGAAGCCCCAGAATGGGGTAGGACATGCCAGGAGGGGATGGGTGTGGAATCTGTGGTGCCAGCAGAGCCCTGTGGCTGGGGCTCTCCCCAGGAAGCTTTTCCCTTCCAGCACAGTGAGGGCTGTCAAACACAGGAAAAGCTGCTCTCAATGGCAGGGCTGGTGGCTGTCCAGAACCCCAAAAAGTCCTATCCAGACACCCTGCATTCCCTAGCACAGTTATAGCTAATAGATCAGGGCAATTACCAGGCACACACTATTAAAAACATTTTTGTGCCTATCCAGAAATATCCACACTTTCTCAGCTTGTGCCTGCAGAGACCAGAGCTGCAGGAGAACAAAAGCATTTGTGTCATCAGGCTTCTCTCCTGGCAGTGGCTTGAGACAATCACATTTCCTTTTTATGCTTCCATCATCTCCAGCAGCTCTGTGAGTAGCAGAGCCCTTGGCTGCAATGTCATCACAACCATTCCTTGCTGTTACTGAGTGAGCCCAGGTACAGGATTTCTGGTCTACAGCAGATTGATGTCATGATTGCATTTATTTAATTTTATCAATGTAGAGAAGCAAACATATGCACAGACCATGTTTATTTCACTATATCAAATATAATTCTAACAAACATGACACAATTTTTACTGTGAAGCAGAATGTCTCAAATATTATAAGTTTCAGTGCTTTGTAATTGTGTTTCAATAGGCACAAGAAGTATTTTACTGCACACTGAATGTATTTCATTAAAGAGTATAAATTTACACTCTGTTGTAAATGAATGTTCATTTTACACTGTAATTTTTTTACTGCAGAATGTTGCCACTTTAGTATTCACTGTAATCAGTCCACTGTGTTGCAAGCAAATGTCATTTATATGATATGTAAAAATTCAGAGAATTTAATCTGAGGCTTCTCAGTCTGAAGTATAAATACATGCAAGCCACGTAACACAAATAAACTTACTCCAGATGGTTGCAGATAGAATCAAATCCTGCCATCATAAGAAATAAAATTCCCAGTGCAAATACAGGCAATTCAGCACAGCTTCTGCTGACCAAACTGGCCAGAAAAATTAGCACCAAGCCAAACACAATAAATCTAATGAAGTTTTTGCCACTAATAAGAGACCAAGCATGATGCTTTCTAGGTGGTTAAACAGCTTTTCCCTCTGAATGTTTCTGAGAATCTAGATGGATTCCCCCAGCTATCTGCCCCAGAAAGAACCTCACAGGTAAATACCTAGAAACAGAAAACTATTGATACAATAAAATAAGCAATTCTAAAAGTAACAATGCTTTATTTGCCTCTCTGCATTACAGCTGCCTGGAGTACTTACACTACAGCCCAAGAGCATTAACAAACAGCCAAGCTATTTCTTCTCTGTTGATAGCCACCTTATTGCTTTCAGCAGCTAGCAAATTAAACCTTCCAAATAATTCTCATGTGCACTGACTGTAAAGTGAATTTAAATTAAACTAATATATTACAAGAGAAGTGAGTACCTAGCCAGAGTTCTCAGCAGCCTCTTTCCTCTCCCCAAACCAGAGCACACAAATTTAGTCACACTACAGCTCACACCTGCCACCCTGCACCTGCACATGCCCCATGCTGCAGGACACACCTCACCCATACAAATACACACATGTATTTGCAGACACCTCCTGCCACTGGGACACAGGGGAGTCCAGCCAAGAGCTGCTAAAACCAGACAGCAAAAGCCCTGCTGCCCATTTCTCCTCTGCCAACCCTCCTCATGGCTTCCTTGAGTCTAAAATTGCCATAGTCACCCCAGGTCCTTTACAGGTGGACATGAAGCCAAAAAAAAAAAAATTAAGTTATGACTCAACACCACTACACAGCACAAGGAAACCTTTATAGCCCTGCTGGTCTCCTTCTCCTTCTGTTTTTCTGTCATTCCCAAGTTTCAAGTTCAGAGCTGGGGGCAGCCTGCAAGGCTCTCACACCTTGCACTTGCTGGCTCCAGTGCAGAGCTAGACACTACACTGAGGAGGTTTTAATTGCTCTGTGCTCCTGAGGTGGCACAAACAGAATGGAAGTGGACAGATAGATTTGAAGTGCTCTAAAACAGCCTCAAACACAGCTTCTTTGCTCTTAGACTGCTGGACCAAGCCCTAAAAAAGAAGAAAATCCTGATATGATTGAGAATAATTATGTTTTGGAGAGGTAGTTATTCTTGGTAGTTGATGAAAGTCAGCTTAGATGAAAATTTGGGAACCCACTTCTTACCTGTTCATTAAATAATAATTTATTAATAAACTATTTTAAATCCTCTTCTTTTTGTTTCTGGGCACATATCAATTTTGTTTTCTGTACCTCTAGCTTGAGGGTTTTAGATTACACTCAAGAACAATTTTTAAAATCTCTGTCTTACTCTAGGTCAAATTCAAGTTAGCTTCCTGCAAGTAACCCCCTGCAAGTGTCTCAACAGGATATCACAGCAGAAATGGCTCTAAGTCTGATAGTAGGCACAGACAGATTGGAGAATGGATATGATCAGATTTGGAGGCAGTAAACCTGACTGCATCAGCACTGTGAAACCCAGCAGGCATTCAGTACACATAGCACAGAGTAGGGGAAAAAGCAGAAAAATGAGAGCAGCCCTTCCCTTGGCAGGTATTGCTTTTCCACAGGAATCATGGACTGGTTTGGGTTGGAAGGGACCTTAAAGATCATCTCATTCCAAACCCCTGCCATGGGTTTGCCCCTTCCACCAAACCAGGTTGCTCCAAGCCCAAACTGGCCTCGAACATTTCCAGGGATGGGACAGCCACAGTTTTTCTGGGCAACCTGTGCCAGTGGTTCATCTCCCTCTGAGTGAAGAATTTCTTCCTACTAGATCATCTAAACCTGCCCTATGTCTGCTTAAAGCCATTGTTCCTTTTCCTGACACAATCCCTCTCCCTCCTTTTAGGCACTGGGAGACCAGAGTGGGGTGTTGCTGGAGCCTTCTTTTCTCTGGGCTCTCAGCCTGTGTAGGAGAGGTGCTCCAGCCCCCTGAGTATCTTCATGGCCTCCTCTGGAGGGTGGCTGGGTGCTCTGGGTGACTGCCCAGCCCTTGCAGGGCAAACACCACCAAGCCCTGCAGGATCCCCTCAACATCAAATAAGGAATTCCTGCATCGTGGCCACCACAAGTCCTGAAGATTCCTTTCCATACAAAGCTGTACATCACAACTCTCCTTACCCCCATGCACTATATGAAGCAGCCACTCATTTTATTACCCTGTGCAGTGCAGCTTTGATTACTGAAATCTGTTCTACACATTCTTGAGACATGTCCAGTTACTGCTGGCACTAGCACATAGTTCCTCCTGGATTATTCCTCAGCATTTTGAAGCTGCCCATGCTGTTGGTGGTTGAGTTTACCAGCATTTCATTTCCTGATTCAGGTTGGAAATTTCCAGTTTTAGTCACTTGGAAGCCTGTAAGTTATGCATGAGTGTAGCAGCAGAGCAGTTTGGGTGCCCTTTCAGAGCAAGGGGCCAGCATTGCTGGACAGGAACTGTGTTATCTGCACTGCAGGTCACAGAGTACTCTGTGTTTCCTGCTAATTAAATTCACTGTTGGAAGCTCCTTACATCTCCACGTGATGTGTAACTGCAGAGCTGGATGCTGCCCCTAATTGCTTTTTATAACAAGGTTGTAAAAGTCATGCTGTTATGTCCAGCTATGTCATGGCCCTGACAATGGTTCATGACCAAAAGGGACATTAATACCCCACTGTATTCTACCAGAATTGGATACCAATAAGGACATTTCAGTCCTCTTTCAGTAGGATCTCATTGTGATCAGTTAGGAGCTGTATTTACACAGGAAGGCTAAGGAACATTAAAATAAAACTCAAAGTAAAAATCTGGATATCTATATAACCTAAATGATGTGTTAAGACACAAGATAGTCTAGTTGATCAATACTATTAACTGCCAGGTTAGAAAATTCCTCTAATAGCATATTACAATTTGTTTTCTTCAGCCCAACACTGAAGTAAACTGAGGGAGTGAGTACATGCCAGTGCAGATTTCTGGTGATGACTGATGATGTTCCTTGGCAAGGAGCTAAGTGTGAAAAGATCTCTGGATGACCAGATGATTTTCCCCTGCTAACAAAGAACTCCTGCACAGTTCTACATTTGAGCTAAATGGATAAGAGATTACCCAAACCCATCCCAGATGTCCCTGTTTCTGGTCTCAGCAACAAATGAGCTAGGGGGAAAAGCAAGTTAGCCCAGCCTGAAACAAGCCTCTTGACCCCAGCAAGAGTGCTATTTCCACCTAAAGCCCATGTTCCTTGGAAACCCAGCTCCTGTGGAAGTCTTCTCTGGGCACATTCTGTTGTGCTACTGGGCTAAAGATTGATGCATTTAAAATTCAGTCTCAGGTTATTCACCCAGGCTAAGCAGTGGGTACATTCTGCCCCTTCTTGTATTCCTGCACCTTACCAGATGTCAGAGGCAGAATTCATCCACACAGGCTTTGAAGTCTGGGGTGGCATTATGGAGGGATAGGTGCCACTAGATCATGGATATTTTCCTACAGTAATTAATAATTATGATTATAATTGCCAATTAATAAGCAAGGGAAACTGTTCCTTAGAAGTGCTTATTGCCCAGCAGCTCCTGGCTCAGATGAGACGCCTCAGTGCAGTGGGTAGAGGTACCATGCTAAACCACCCCTGCAAACCAAACCCACGTGGCACAGGCTTGCCCAAAACCTATAGCAATCAATTACTAGCTAATGAATTGGTTAATCACAGTCTGATATATGTTTGGCCTAGAAAATGCTCACTAGTCCTACATATGCAACATGTTTACATTAACATTTTAGAAAGCTTAGCAGCTTCCAAGCTCCTTTATGTTTGCACACAGCAGAGATCTCTAGGAAAATCTGAGAGGGAAGCACAGAGTACATAGAATTATTATAACAGACACCTGAATGAAAACAGTCTTAAGGCAAGGCAGCTCCATTTTCTTTACACATAACTTGCTGCTTTCTCAATATATTCTTTATCTATTGCTGAGTCAAGAATAAAATCCAATTTTGTCAAACATTTCAAGCCAAATATAAAGGCTGGGGAAGAGTTCTTTTTCAAATGACTTTCTATTTAGACATGCCCTTGTCTGAGACCAGGGTAATAACACATTTTTCAGCAACCAGATGTCAACCACATTGAAGCCATCATCAGCACATCTCTAACTAAAAAGCACCACTGAACAAAGCTTGCCTTGCTCAGGAGTTCACACAATGTTCCATCAAGTTTTCAAGCTTACAGATAGAAGAAAATGCTCAGGTTATCCTGTCCCTTTGCAACTATCCCAGTCCTTCACATCTCCACTAGGAATCCAGGTAGGACTTCAATAGCTTTGGTTTCTCTGGAAAAATATTCAAAGCAGGCATTCAGTTTCAATCTGATCTTTAGAGCAAGGCAAAGAGGGGGAACATTCACAAGGCAGAAACTTGTGAAACATTTTCTCAGCGGCAAAGAGAAAACCCTGGGGGATCCAGGCATTATTTGTGTTCTGTGCCTGGAACACCCGAGAATTCCCTGGCTCCCACACGATGGGCTCTGTGCTGACAGCAGCCCAGAGTGGCTGTTTCAAGAGGCTCTACAAGCCTAAAAGCACCTCACAGGCAACACGAACAGCTCCCAAAAACTAAAACAGTGAGAAAGATCCCAGCCTGTGCATGATGTAGGAGAATGACATGAGGGGGCTGCAGAAAGCTCAACAGACCAGCACAGAGGATGTCGAGCTGGTTGCTGATCCTTATTTGCAATTCAAGAGGTCTGTGATTGATCAGACCATTGTTTCTTCTCCTCAAACTACAGCCCTTTCCACCCTCAGGGAAATACCAGAGAACAAGGAGTGAATAATGCACTTAAGGTGTAAACCTGTGGCATTGGGTGGATATTTTAACTAATGCTGGCATTTCATTACTGATATCAAATTACACAGAATTACACAGCCTCACTCAGCCTGATTTCCTTCACACTATTCCAATCAGTAGCAATTGCAGCTAAGTCTCAGGTTGAAGATTATATTTGCAAATTAGATTTGGTGGTGGGGGGGGAGATAAATCTGTTAGTCTGTGGTTTGATCAACTAAAGGGTGAAATCTTGGCTGCAAAGTCAACAGGAGCCTCATCCAAAATTTCTCACAGCCCTTTTAATAGCATAAATGTTTCAAGCTAGTGCATCTGGGTCTCTGAAACAGTGGCAGCAGTATTTCAAATAATCTCAAAGCCAGATACTTGGATGGGCTTGAATTGGTGACAATAATTGTGAAGATCAGATTCTCAGGCCAAATAGAAACACGCCAGGACCAGGCAGGCAAGCTCAGTCGTCTCACAGGAAACACTTGAGGGAAGCAGGATGCCAGGGCTTCAAAGAGGAAAAGCTGGAGGGCACAGCAGCACACGTGCTGAGTTGCAGAAAATTAACAATTTTGATACTGCAGCTACTCCAAAACACGTATCACCAAATACACCGAGGCAAAGAAAAGAACAGTAGAATTGAGTGAAAAATTAGAAAACACTCGGCGTGTTTGGGGCATCAAATAATCAATATTTGTTCCCCAAATTGTAACTGATGAACCAAAACTTCCTTCAGGGCACAGAAGGCACCACAAGAGATGCATCAAGCAGCACATGCCAGAGCTTTGCCATCGACAGGATTCTCCACACAGCATTTAAAGCAGGTCACAAAACAGCAAGACACCAGCTGCTTGCATTTACTTTTTTTTTTTTTTGTAACATTTCTAAAACAAACTTTTCTTAAGACAAATGTGACCAAGTTATACACAATACTTGCTCTGGCTCTGGCCATTTAAATGGATTTGATAAGCAAGCCAGATTGCATGCCAGTGCTTCCAACAATTAACTTGCAAGAAATCCTGTGATGAACCTTAGTCTCTTTTCACACTGACTTTATTATACTCACAAAACTTTACACTTGTTCATATACAATGTGAAAATAAAACACTGCCAGGCTAGCAGGCAAATCAGTGATGTAAATGTTCCAGAAAATGAAATTATATATGCCTTGGCTGTCCTGCAGGGCTTGCAGGAACAGGAAGAAGTATCACCAAAAAACTTGAATTCAATAATTCCCCAGAAGCACCAGTTCCCATAACCTTAGGAAATGCTGATACAGTCAGTAGGAAAAAATACATCTCTCTGGTATCTAACTACAAAAAGAGAAAGTGGGATGCTCAGGAAAAAGAAAACTGAAAGAGAATATTACACTGGAAGATATATAGGAAGAGAAAGAGCAGAAAATTTCTTCTGTGTCAAGCAGAGGGTTACAAATCCATCCTGTGTTAACACTTCCTTTCCAATTTGATCACAACCACCTTTATTTTTTAAATTTATCCTAAACTCTGGCTTTGAAGTGGTGGGTTATGGGAATGAAATGAAAGGATGCATTACAAAACATCCCTTGATCAGCCATTTGGCCTGACCAGCTGAGCTTCTTTTAATGTTAAGCAAAAGAAGCTGAGCAGGGCCTCAAGCAGAGGATGCTCCTGGCCTGAACTGGAGCCTGATCAAATCATTGTCTTCCTATTAGAGAGGGCAGTCTTGCAGCCCTGCTGCTGAAATGGTGCTTTGATCCTCTCTCGTGGAAAACTGGCAAGAGCAACCATTCCATGGCACATTTCTGATTTTACTCTGCAGCTCTTATTACTTTATATGCATAAAAAATGCATGGCTACTTATAAATCTTTGATTATATTCTGGACTAGACCTGTTACATTTTTCACCTCCCCTCCAGGATAAAGTCTGGAAAATGCACACATTCCATGCTCTGCAAATTTGAACACAGGCATTCATTCAGTGGAGAGCAGCTGCTGTTCCCAGGAACTATACCAAAACCAGGAATGTGGAATTTGTCCTTTTTAGCAAATAATTACATTATAAAATATTCATAGTGGGTTTTGAGCATGTCCATTGATCCAAGCTCCTACCAAGAGCTACCCTTGACAGACACCAATGCTTGGCCCTGTTTGCAGGTATTTCTCCACATCTCACCCTTCAGCTCTACTTCTCCTGTCTCCTGCTGCCTCAATTCCCACAGGGCCAGGCTGCCCATATTAAATTCCTGCAGAGACAAGAGCATCCCTGGAGAAACCACTCCTACCTGGGAGAAATGGCCCATGAAGCTCTGTAGGCATTCTAAAATGCTCTGAAAAGCCAAAATAACAAAGCACTTACCAAGGGGAATGCTAAGGAGAAAAACAAACAGGGACTTGCAAAACAAAGGTTTTGGATGTACATAGCAAACTCTCTGAAAGAGATCCCACTGTAATTCTTGCCAAGCCACCCCTTGCCTTGAGATTTTTCCATAATCAAGTAGTTGTGCAATCTCTCAGCTTAAAGCTGATTTTTAAAGAACAGGTATTTCTCTGCTCATTCTTTTTCTTTTTATTTTTTTCCTCCCACAGAGGTATTTGGACTGGCTTTAGGTGTCTGAAATCACAAGACAAAGTCACCATGAGTGAAGGAAAGGGTGGGGAAGGTTCCCTTAATCCCACAGGTGGTGGTGAAGGGAGATTTGCACCAGGGCCAATCACCCACTAATCTGCAGCAGCTCCTGGCAGAAATGCCCCACTTTGCTCTTAATCCTTTTGTAGTGCCAGCCCAGCTTGGTGCCACCTCCCCTCTCCTCTGTGACCACCTTCCCCCCTCAACACTCACATGCTGCTGCATTTTACATTTTGGAACAAGCTCCTGGTGCTCAGGTATTGTGCAGATTACAGCCAGCAGGCTCTCCTGTTTTTCAGCTTCCTTTTATTTCCCAGCCAGTAACTGCCTGCTCTGTGTATCAGGAGATTAGGAAGAAAATGTGTTATTTCCACCAAGGCTGACACAGCCTTTTTCTCCATTTATACCTACTGATTTTATTTTTTTTTTTTTCCCACACTGATGCATTATATGAGCTCCTCTCTGAGTTTCATTTTTTTGATACCAGTGTTTGAAAATCCTTTAGAAAATGCATGTGCTGTTTAGCATACTCTAGAGTGAGGATGGGCCAGGTGTGGATCATTTTACACTGCAGGAAAATGAGGCCTCTTTTCTCCATAATTATCAAATGTGCTTCTACAGAGAGCTTTTCTTGATAAATATTCAAAGGTCACTACACCAGGATTTCCTCTGGAAGGCACAGTTCAGAAACAAGAGCTAGGGTGAGGAAAACAATCCTGTGTGAAGCTTGGCTCCCTAACAGAAGATGAGAATTTCTCAACAGTTAGAGCTGAATATTGAGAAAAGGAAAAGCTTTGTTTCTAGCTCCAACATTACCTGAGGAATATCAGTTATCAAAGAGGGGGAGTACACAATTTTACCAGGAGTGATGATATGTTTAAAGCGCTATATACTTTTTGGTTTTCTTTTTACTTGGTGGAATATAGCAGATGTAAAAACCATGTGAAAGGTGAAGGATGCTAAGCAATGTTACCATGTAGGCACAGTGTCAAATTCACCTTAGATAACATTTCTTTTTCATGAAGGCATTGAAGCTTTCACCTAAAAACCTCTTTTACATGTTTTCCTTTCATTTTGTCCCCAGTTAGCATTTTCAGGAGAGTTAAACTGGAGGTTAATCCATTTAATTTTCATGTTGTCTGCATGAGGGTACTTGAAATAAATCAGTTTTAACTAATGAAGGGTTTAAATTCAGGGCAACCCAAACTTACTATGATCCTGTGTGGGCTGTGTGTGCAGGATGAATCCAATTTTTCTGGGTGCATTAGCTGTCAAACCCTTACAAAACCTGCAATCCCTTGTTTGCTCAGGACCACCTCCCCATCATAGTGATGCAGGATGATTTTTGTCTTTTCTTTTACTTTTATATATTCTCTGTATTCTTCACACATATATCTGTAGCTTTCTAGCCTATTATTGCATCCATAGCTAGTTTTCCCAGTATTTTTCCCTGCCCTGACAGGCAGAAAGACAAAACACATTCCAAAGCCCCTGTCCTATCTTGGTTCTTTCTGGGAACCAAGGCCAAAAACAGCTCTTGGGGACATATTTTCATCAACAAGTTCAGTTTCTATCTGAGAGGGGAGGATTTAGAGAGGGGAAAATTACTTCACCTCTTATGTTTCTAATTGGTAATTTTTATCAAATATGCTAATTTGCTAAACTTCTAAAAACTGTATAAAAACCCTAGTCCTCTGTGGAAAGAACACTGACCCCTAGGATATTTTTAGTTGGCAAGCACTACCTTCTCCTTTTCCTTCAGCAGATAAAAATACAGCTACACAGAGTAATTTAGTGTTCTAATAGGAAATAATAAAAATGCCAACCACTGTTCATGCACAACTTCCTCAAAGGAACCTTTGTGCTTTTAAAAATCAACACTCTGAGAATTAGATGGGAGGTTAATGTGATCCCCTTGGTGCAGCTGAGTCTGCTACATGTGGAAGTGCTTTGTGTCAGGTTTTTGTGCCTGGCACAAGCATGTGGGATCAGACACAGAGGAGGAGTTCTGAACTTTCCTGCAGACAGATGAATGAATTCAAGCTGAAGTAGTAGCACAGATCTTGCACTAGCCAGTCCAAAAATAGTAAAGAAATCCCTTTTTTTTAGCACTGTGTGGATGGGTTTCTGTGCTCATTGATGAGCTCCTGGGCCAGCTCAAGTTTTACAAGAGTTACAGCTCTTTATTTCTACCATCAAAAGAGTGCAGGAGTTTTGAATATTAGCATGATATCATCTCCCTTTTTGCTTTCACTGCATTCAGCAGGGCTGGCTCCTCTAAATAACACATAAATCTTAACTGTCTGTTATAGAAAGATTATTTTGAAAGAGGGTTTCTTGCCAGACTATTATCCATTTTGTACCACTTTTTCATTCCTTGTTCTGACTTTTTTATTCTTCTATGAGAAAGAAAGATTTTTCCTCTCCTTTTTCTTTCTTTTTGTCCTGATCTAATTCTTGTGGCTGATATATAAGGGCACGGATTGAATGTAGTTTTTCATTTTGGCAGCTTTTTTTTTAAAACAAATTCCATAGCATGATCCAGCGAGTGACAAATGACCCAGCACTTCCACTTAGAATACTAACACTGAATTATCTGGCTTCCTGGGGCCTGATGGAGATGCAGTGAGAATTAAAAAAATTACTGCACAGGAGCAGTGGTGACTGATGTAGGGCCTGCATGCTGAGCTTTTGACCCCCACCGTTTCTACAGTAACTGTGCAATGCATTGTGCTTTCTATTCTCAGGCTGCCTTGGAAGCCAATTAAATTAAAAGGCTATTCATTTCATTCTCTTTGTCTCCAGGATGCTCACATAGAAATGCAAACGATTCCTGTTCAGAGTTCCCTGCATCAGAGAAACTGATATTGTGCTGCTAATTTGTGATAACACTGTAAACCAATATGCAATCTGCCCCCATTTAAGAGATGTGCATAGGATGTACACTGAACTTACAAAACACTGATTAGGGAGATCATGAAATTAAATCTTCTGAAGGGCACATCTTTCAAACCCTCAAGGCAGCTCTTTTTCTTGGTTTAATCAGATAGTTAATCATTGCAACTCAGGCTTTTCAAGAGCCAGATTCATCAATACTAGCAAGCATGGATTTGTAATATTGGATATTTACAGGCTCAGGAAAGCTTGGTGAAAAGCAAAGCTGTAAAAAATGGTTGGTAAGCACTTTGTTGCTTCAAAAAAAAGCATTTCCTAATAAAGCCAAAGAATCATTTGAGGACTGATCCACCAATTTGAACAACAGAGAAATGTAGTCTCAGATACACAGTTCTCTTAGGGACTAGTCTTTTCTCCAGCTCAGTGAGAAATTAACATTTTTGTTAAACCACAGAAAACAAATTGACATGAAACATTATTATCCCGTGTTTTTATTCTAAGTTAAGCCTGTGGTGTAGTTCCCCATGCCACTTTGAGCAAGTGTAATTTCAGGTTTGGAGGAATGACCTTCACATTGAAGTGAAGCAGGAGGACTTCCACACCATCCTGCAAGATAGGAAATTATACCCTGCAACCTGCCATTTGTGTAGATCATTTTTGCAGGCTAGCAGCCACAAATTGGGACGTGCCCATCATCAAAGGCAGATCAAATGTTAGGGCTGTCCTAATGGCCATGTTACTGAAGGTTTGTTGATAGGCAGGATGTGGGTTTGTAACAGAGGCAGCAGCCTCCATTGCACTTTGTCTGGACCCTGGCTGGCAGGGTGTAATGAGCTAAACCATGCTGAAATGACAAAAATGTCTCCAGGCTCATGGAAACCTGGAATACTATTTCTGGGAAAATCTGGCAGTTTAGACAAAATTGTCAAACACTTAACTACCTTTGTCAGAGAGATGAAAGCATTCTGGCCCAGAATCACTCACCTGCAGGGCTAAAACCACAGGACCTTCCACTGGGGTGAGCTTGAAGACATTTCTCTGGGTGGAGAAAATGAACTTGTTCCTCCTGCTATGATTAAACTAGTTCTGTTTTCTTCCCTCCCTGACTCTCAACAAAATTTCAATCAGTTACTGAAGTATGAGAAGATGGAAAAAATTAAAGTGAGAAACAGATGAGTGAGTACAGACTCCTTAATATGGCCTGGAAAATGAAGCAAAAGATGAAAATTTCGAGAAGGTCACTTCAGCCTGTCTAGTCATCCTCTGCTATGCTGACTAGAAGGAACACAATAAAATGAAGGGTGGATGACTCAGAGATGACTGAAGGAGAATTTTTTGCCAGGAGGATTTTATACCACAAAGCATCAAACAGGTCAGCTGTTTAGCTGGCTTCCAAAACAAGTGTGATATAAATGTAGTGTACTGCAAACCAAAGCACCTGGAGGGGTTTGTACATATTTGTATTCAACAGCACAGGGGGACAGCAGAAAGCAAGAGCTGCACAAGGACCAGGAACTCTGGGCTGGCACATTTTTTATAAATTGCCCTACTGTGAAATTTCTTGATCCATCTCCTGACCCTGGCTGGAATGGGCTCTGCTAAAAGAGAAGATGCAACATTATAAAATCCATAGGTCTGTGGGATATGGAGCTTCAGGTCTTTCAGTGTCCTTTGCTGTCTAATTTCCTTGCTTTGAGATAGTTTTCCTTGTTATTGCAATTCCTTTGCAGAATATTAACCTTGAATTTGATGCAACAGTGATGGGGCAAAACTTCTTCTACCTGCCTCAGCTTTGCAGTTTAGATGATGAGGTCTCCAACAAGTAAAATCCGTCTTTGATAATTTATTTTTGTTTGGTTTTCTAAGTATAGCAACCAATTTCTATCAAAAACTCCCACAGATTCTCAAAGCTTTCATCTTTTTCTATGACAATTTCCAAACTAAGGCTTTTCCTGAATGGGATTCTGTTTGAAAAGAGAGGACAGCAAGTGGCCAACATGGATTTTTCAGTTCATTTTTCCTAAATGAAAATAGATGTTTTAAAAGACCAATTTTTTCCTTTTTTAAAAGAAAGGTAACTTTGGTGTTTAGAAAAACCTGGAGGGAGAAACTGTAAATGGAATTCAATCTTGCAATGTAATTGTGACCAAAGACTCAGCTAGTTTTGAAGGAGAACTTGATTTTATAGAAGAAACAACATTTAATTACAATAACTAATGATAAAAAGAAGTATAATGGAAAGAAAACTTGTTTCATGTAAGGATTTACCAATGCATTGTGGACAAGGTGTGATGAAGACAGATTACCTTGTTCTTTAGTTTGTTTGAGGTGCTTCTTCACAATCACTTCAGGCATGGTGTCCTCTCCAGAGAATGAGAAGATCTGAGAGCTGGAAGTTTCTTCCTGTGAAAGTAACAGAGAAAATACACTTTTAAACATGGAAAAGTATCTGACCCTCCTGATGACCTATAAATAGTTAGCAGATATTGCACCATGCACATACTCTCTTATTCTGCTTTTGTATTTTTGTTAGGGCAAAAATTGAGTACTTCTTTGCATGATAGTGCTGAAAATAAATGGGAAAAAAATCCTTAAAATAACTTTGATTTTCCATGTAATCTTGAGCACGTTTAAAATGTAGTCTTTCCATAAATAAAACTCATAAAGGAAGGAAAAAAAAATAGTGAAGAATAAATCAACAGGAATTTTAAATTACACACTCCTGTTACCCACTGAAACATGGCACCTCATTTTGGGCACACATGCAACATGCACAAGATGGTGCTTTCAGGGGACACTTATTTCTCACTAAGAGTAAATCCAGGCAGGCTGTGCTGTCCAAAGCACCAACCTTGGTGACACAGAAATAGGACATCTCTAAAAATAAGCCTTTCTTAAGGAAAATGGAAAAAAAAAAAATCTGAGTCACATCATCAATAAAGGATTACTAAAGAAAAAAATCCTCTGAGACTTAAAAAAACCCCTAGCTTATAACTAGAACCTCCCTTAGTTAAAGTTGTTGTTTTACAAGGAAAGCTATTGAGGTAAAAGAAGTATCACTACAGAAGAGATGATTTTATTAGTTCATTTGCCTAATTAGAGGTTCAAGCCACGAGGACCAGCCATGTTCTGGCTTGAAAGGTCAAATATGAAGCTCATGAGTAATCAGATTTGAGAAATTAGGCCAGAAGAAGTTCCAAAATGAGGGAGTGTTTTGATCAAAACTTTAAAGTCTCTCTCAAGTAAAGCCAAGTTAATTAAATAAAATGTTTCATGACTGATGAATGCAGAGAATATTTTGGGGGGAGTGGGGAATAGGTAAGTTAATACTGAGAGGACAAATACCCACCTATCTAACTGCTTGAAATGATCCTTTTGACTCTCTTTCTCAAAGAACTGCAAGGCTCTGGCACAGCACTTCCCTCTCTAGCCAAAGAGAGAAAAAAGCCTTGGCTAAATCAAGCATTTGGATTTTCAGGATGAAATGGCTTAGTGTCATCTTTGTGATTGGCTCCACAGCAAAGCAATGGAAGAAGAATGAGAAGCATTGCACACAAGTGAGGTGACACAATTCATCAACATGCAGCACACTTCCAAGTACATCACATTTGAATGGTACTATTTATCTTTATAATATTTTTATTTTTGCTAAACTGTATTTCATTCTTTGTCTGACCTCCAGCTCCTCTGTCAGAGGTGGTACAGAGAATATGCAGCAAGAGCAGAGGCAGAGAGAAATATCAATTTATATCTCAGTCTTTGTGACTAATCACTGAGCAGCATCTCTTCAGAACTAACAATCTCAGAAAAGTTCCCATATGTTCAAGGCTGACTCTGTGCACGTTTGCTAATCAGCTCCAAATTATAATCAGGATATTAGAACACAACTTTGCAAAGCAAATACTCACCAGTGAGAAGAAAACAAAACTTTGGAGGGGAGGATCTGACTCCCATTCTGGCCTGGGAAGGGACAGAGCCCTTGCAGAGGGACCACACTGATGGGATCTCTCTCTCATGACTGAGAGCAGAGCAGCCAGGCTGTGTTTCTCCTGTTCCCCTCCAAAAATAACCCTCAAGTAACTACCTGCAATGCAGGATGGATATTTTCCAGAAAAATCCCCTTGCCATGACTGGTGAAAGGAATATATTTTTTCTTGTGTGAGTAGCCTCACAGAGCAGCAGGGTGCTGAGTGATTCAGCTTTCCTGCACAGCCTCAGCAGCACAGTGTGCTTCAGTCCTGCCAGGCTGGCTCCAAGCTGCCTTCTCCCCCTGCAGACACACAGGTGTGCACAGCTCTCCTCCAGCAGCCCAGGAGGGGTGCCAGGGGCAGCAGGGCACACGTGGAAGGCAGGCACTCCAGGCTCTGTGAGCACCAGCCTCTCCCACCTGTGCATTCCCAACAGAGCTGGTGCCAATGATGCTTTAAACCTCTCCTGCTCTCAACTTCATCCCCTGGTTTTGGTGCCTCATGGAGGCCTCTGCTCTGGGGAAAGCAATGTGTAGAAGTAGCTAAAAAGAGCCTCATTAAGACCAGATTTTGATAGAGATGACAAGCCAAATCACTCCCAAACTTCTGCTTCTCAGCATTCAGCTGTAAGGATCACTTGAGTTACAGCCAGAAAAATTACCTGCAGTGATATTGCTGAGAAACCAGAGCCTCCAGTCATATTAAGTTTCTATTTCAGCTACTCTGCATTGAATATTCCCCTTGGAAATTCAGAGGGCAGCTAGACTGTCTGTTACACGTGTTATATAAAGACAATCAGAATGAGGTATTTGGGCACTGACCTGCTTGATTTTATTTTCAGCATTTTCTCCTTCCCACCTTCCCCCCCCCACATACATTTGTGAAGCTTGAAATAAATTCACCCCTCTTGACTCAGTTCTATTCTTTTCCAATGACAGAACACTCTTGGTTGGTAAGTGAACTGTGCTGGGCTGGGTCATGTTTTCAAATGAAGAAAAAGAAGCCCCACAACCCTGCAGCAGATTGATATAATTTTGGTTTCATAGCTGGCAATCATTTTTCATCATTGTTTCAAGCATGAAGGATTTAGCAACGGCTGCATAAAACTTCAGTGGCACAAACCTTTGATGTTCTGTCAAGCAGCTTTGCTTTTCTCCCTGTCATCCAGACTGCAGTCACAAATTACTCCCTGGCAATCCTAGGTGAGGATTAGGGAGATTATTAGAAAAAGATGAGGTTTAAAGGGTTATTAGAAGTACCTCTGGGTTTCAGCAACACACGAACACGCAATTGTGCCCTCCACAAAAATCCTGATTTTCTTATTTTAATGTGCTGCTGTTTTTTCTCTCTCATCTCATCTCTTTGGTTGGGCATTTTCACCTCAGATTCCAAGTAATCAAACTGTCAGAGAAGAGAGAAAGCACTGAAACAAACAGAAAAGCCCACATTAGCAATCTGCTTGTGAGCTGCAAACACATGCACAGAGGCTGAGCACAGCACTTCTCTCTGAAAGGACAGTTGTGCTGCCTGGAGTGTGACTCTGCTGGATAAAACTATGTGGCAGTACAGAATTAGACTATAAAGTTCTATTTTGTTTGAAAATACTGCCTTCCCAAATGATGTGCTGACTATTTCCCTAGTTAGGAATTCAGGAGAAATTTTTGCCCTGGCTTGAGTTCCTTTGGGCTGTCATGAATTTTCTTGTGGACACCATTTGAACTAAACAGGTCAAAATATAACTGTTATTGCACCACAAAAGTTGATGCTTAAAAATCTTCATCTTATCCTTTAAAGTCTTACAACTAAACAATGTGTACTCTTAGTTTTTGTTTTGTTTTTTACTTTGCAGTTTTACTTCATCAACAGCATCTACAGTTTGCTGTATTCTGTATCTTGTTGTGACACTGGATTTTGTGGTCCCTTGGAGCATTCCCCTAGTTCCTGCTGCAGTTTTGGGGATGCAGCTCTCAGATCTTGGCTTTATGGCTGCAAGAGATTTTTATCATCCAAATGAGCTCTAGCTGTAAGATGGGGATAACAAAACTTCTCAAGTAATTGATCTGCCCAAGGTTATACAAGGAGTGGAGGTTAAATATCAGCATCTTCTTTAGAAATTAATACTACAGATCATTACTGAGGTATTTGAATATTAGAATGATGTTTGGGCTCTATTGCAAATATTTTACAGGACACTGCCCAATTTCAGTAATCTCTAATGCACTGTGGGAAGAGCACAGCAGTTTAATGAAGGGATGAGAAGGAAGGGGAGTAGTAAGTCAAAGAAATAGACTTAGTTGTTTGTACAAGATTTGCAGATGAGTGTTTTCTAAGTACAATCAGGCATAGGCAGATAAGTATTGAGATCCTCAAAACTGGGTAAGTCACTCCAAATGCCTCAGACTTCACAGCTTACAAGATTTAAAGTGACCTCTTCAAAGACTGGGCAGTGATGAAAGTTGAAATCAAACAAACTTTCCCTTACACCTTAAGAATTCAATGAGACTATACAAGCACCATTTCAGTGATTAGTTTTTGGGGTGCTAGTACTCTCTCTTATTTCTCATCATTTAATTATCAAATACCTCAATGAACTCCTCAGGATACAGATACAACTCAAAAATTATTCACTGAAAAGAGCTGTTGAATAACATTTGACATACACAGGAATCCATTTGTAGATAATCTTCCATCAGCAAAATTCATTGACTAAATTATGTGGTTAATTATTCACCCATCTCTCACCACATAACTTCCCTCCTCCCCTTTGACAAATTCCTAAAACTGATCAAAATGCTGATCACAGCCCAACAGTTTATGCAGCCTCTTGCCTCTGTCTCCCTTCCAGTTCTTTCCCTCCAGCCCTTTAGTAAGCAAACCCTTCTGGTTCAGCAATTTGGCAATCCAGGGAAATTTTGACTTGCATTTATATAACTGCTGCAAGGCACTCCAGTCAGCAGGAATGCCATCCAGGGGATTCACAGCTGTAAAAATGCAGGAACAGCCATCCATCCCTACCATAGGACTTGTATTGGAAATGCAGCCCTCAGTTCTGAATGCTTTGATTTATTGCAGGGAGAAGCAGTGTGAAAACATGTCAGGCTTCTGCAGCCACTGAGATTTGAGACTGATCCATTCCTGTACATCACACTCAGGGAAAGTGCAGAAATCCAGAAGGCTATAAATTAGAAGCTCCTGGAGGTGTGGGGGGAGGAGGAATCAGAAGGGTAAACTTAGCTTGTGATTAGCTTTAAATCCTTAGAAACATTAAACAAATTCTGGCTGCTTCATGAATTACACCTTGCCTTTCCCAATTGTTCCTTTATTTGTAATTCTCCAGCACAAGTACAGACCCACACTCCCCCTGCTCCTGGCTGGCAGCCACCTGGGCCAGCAGGATCTGCCTGCTTTGTTGTGCTCCATTTCCCACATATCTTCTTTAGAAACCCCTTATTAAGATCTTAGGCCTGATGTATTTTTAATTCTGCTGTGAAATCCTTACTTGGGGAAGATGCTGCTTTGGCTAACAAGGTCTTCCACCCATCTGTGGCCCCAGATCATTTCTCTCCTCTCTTCTCTTCTTCTCTTCTCTTCTCTTCTCTTCTTCTCTTCTCTTCTCTTCTCTTCTCTTCTCTTCTCTTCTCTTCTCTTCTCTTCTCTTCTCTTCTCTTCTCTTCTCTTCTCTTCTCTTCTCTTCTCTTCTCTTCTCTTCTCTTCTCTTCTCTTCTCTTCTCTTCTCTAGGCTGAACAATCCCAAATCTCTCAGCCTTTCCTCAAGGAGAGCTGCTCCATCCCTCTGATCATCCTGGTGGCTTCCTCTGGCCTCACTCCAACAGCTCCATGTCCTTCCTGTGCTGGGACACCAGATCTGGACACAGCTCTGCAGGTGGGGTCACACTGAGTGGGGCAGAATCCCCCCTCACCTGCTGCCCACAGAATTAATTCAGCTTTGTTCCCTCTGGGGCCCAGCACCTCTGCAGGACAGGGGAGCAGGGCTGTCCCTGCTCCTCCTCCAAAGGGTGAGCAGAGGTCTGCAAGTTGTAGTCTGAGCTAACTAAACTCTCTGTAAAGCCATTTTATGTAATGGCCTGGAATTTATATCTTTGCTTATGAAACAGGAGCCAGTGGCTGTTTTAACAACCAGCAGGCAGTGTAAATGCTGCACTGGGCTGAATTCTTTCCTCAGATAGTCTGTGTGTGCTGCTGGAGTCAAGGAGAGCTGGGCTGCTATCCAAGGACAGATGCTGCTTGCTTGTCTACTTAGGATACATAGACAGCATTAGTAATGAGATGTGAGAAGAATAAATAAGCCTGTTCACCACGTGGAACAGAGCTGCCTTACAGAGGGTGAGCTGAGAAATGACTAGTTAAGGGCTGCAGCCAACCACCCCTCCCAAAAACTGCAGGCTGTCCTGTCATCTCTTCCCATATCAACCCAGGAAATGCCCAGGAAAAAAGCCCTAGAAAATGCCTTGAAAGGACAACTCTGCAGTAAGAAGTTCTAGTCCAATGTACTCTGCTGTAAAGGTCCCAGGGTAGCCAGAGGTGATAATTTTCCAGGGAATTTCAGAGATTCCACGCTCATGTGCAGGACAGGAGCAGCTTTAAGGCTAATTGTGGTCAGCCAATGCAGAAGGGGATCACCTGCCAGCAGGATTAGACAGGATATATTATATTATATCATACAGAATTCAACACTCCAGAAATCAGATGTGAAGTAAGTTATGGGTGTGGTTCAGGGCTGAGAATGGTCAGCAAAGCCTTGAATCATGGAATTTAATACAAATTGAGAAGGCTAATTCAGGTTTAGAGCTATGTGCAGCATGGATTTTGTAGCTGCAGTTTTACCCTTTAATAGTTAGAGAGCTGTTATATAAATAGGATACACCAGGCACTGTGCAGACAGGGTGGGAAAAGAGAGTTTATTTCTGTAGTCTAAAAGAGATTCCCTAAAAATGGGGATCATGGGAGAGGAGAGGAGAGGAGAGGAGAGGAGAGGAGAGGAGAGGAGAGGAGAGGAGAGGAGAGGAGAGGAGAGGAGAGGAGAGGAGAGAGAGAGAGGAGAGGAGAGGAGAGGAGAGGAGAGGAGAGAGAGAAGGAGAGGAGAGGAGAGGAGAGGAGAGGAGAGGAGAGGAGAGGAGAGGAGAGGAGAGGAGAGGAGAGGAGAGGAGAGGAGAGGAGAGGAGAGGAGAAGAGAAGAGAAGAGAAGGAGAAGAGAAGGAATGGCTTCACACTGACAGAAAGTAGGCTTCAGATCAGATATTAGGAAGAAATTCTTCTCTGTTACAGTGCTGAGGACACTGGCACAGGTTGCTCAGAGAAGCTGTGGCTGCCCCATCCCTGGGAATGTTCAAGGCCAGGCTGGATGGAGTCTGTGAGCAGCCTGGGATAGGGGAAGATGTCCCTGCCCACCTTTGGGGGATTGGAACTGGATGATCTTTCAGGTCCCTCCCAACCCAATCCATTCTGTGGTTCTGTGATTCTGTGGCATATCAGGAAAGCCAATCTGAGATCTTGCAGCTGATCCAACTCACATGAAAGGGTGAGAAGGTGCCTTCTTGTGAGTAAGACTGTGCCATAGAGCAGAGCAATTTCCAGGCCTCTCTCAGGTGTCCTGTGCCTCATTTCTTCATCTGTGATACTTCCCTCACACACAGGTGATAGGGAGATGAAAGATGCTCAAAGATTAAGTATAGTCCATAAAAATATGACAAGCTTGATTCAGTGTAAGCTGGCAACCACTCTAAGTTTCAAAGACAATTCCATTCACAGATTTTAGTGCTGTTTCAGAACATTAATGTCTATTCTGCTACTGCAGCTTGCTTTGCAAACCCACAGCTGTCAAATAGAAGTCATTAGGGGAAGTGGGGAGAAGCCAGAGTTTTTGTAAGAAGTGATCAGGAACAAATTATTTAATGCTGGCTATGAATTCTGCATCAGTAGATTCCAGTGCCAATCCAGTTGTAGTAAACAGTTTATATTCCCCCTCTGGCTATTGTTTTGAGCTGTCTTCAGATGCATACTGACCTCCCTAAATTGCTTTATAGGCTGTTAACATGGCAGAGATTTTCTTTGCAGCTGATAACCCAAGGCTGGAACCTTCAGGCTAAGAGTTGATATGGGAGCTCATGGGTACCAGCTCACTGGAGCTGTGCTGATGGATAGCTGATTTCTAATTAAAGAGCAAAAAATCTGACTTCTGAAAAACAATTCTGGGATGGAGGTGGAGCCTGTTATGAACTAGATGGCTCTGGAGTTTCAGACAACAGCTCTAAATTTTTTTCTGTGCAGGGAAGCAGCCTGTCAGAGGTGTGTGCTTCCACCATCTAACCAGCCACAACCCACTGCCCACAACAAACAGAGCACAATATTCCAGGCTGAATTTAAAAGAAATTATTTCTAGCTAATTTACCTAATCCAGGCACAGCATGGTTCCAGAGACAATTTCACAATCACAGTCAAAGGAATAGGAGTGTGTGAACATCCCTAAAACTGAGGATTGTCTGGGGACACAAACCTGCTTCTGGTGGCTTTCCCAGCACAGCTTTAGCCCTCACAGAAATCATCCTCACCTGATACCACCAAAAAGCAAATGATGAGAGCCCTTAGACTAGAAGTCAATTGTAAAGAGAAAAAAAAAAAAAAAAAAAAAAAAGAAAAAAGAAAAAGAAAAGGCAAATAGAGGCTCTCCTGACACTCTCTGTCCAGGACTCTGTTTCCATTGTTAACAGCCAATAGAAATTTTCTTCCAGAAATTCTTTGTGCCCCTCATACTGCTGGTTGGTGGCACGCTGCAAACCTCTTCCTGCCAGAGCTTTAAACAATGCACACAACTGACTCCAACTTGAATTTGACACTTTTCCTCAAGATTAAATGGGCTGCTTGCAGAGACAGACAACTCAGTAACTTCAAAGCTCCCTGCCTTAGCTAACAAGAAACAAATTGCTTCCCCAGTGACTCCTCCCGAGGGAATAATGCAGGATAAACCTGTGATATTTGCATTAATTCATCTTTAAACATAAAGCAGAATAGATTCTGTATCTTTAATAAATTTTCACATTATTTAAATTGACTTATTTTAAAAGCCAGTAACATGTTTGCTTTGGGAATATTTTGCATTTATATTTACCTTTTGGCTGGTGGCTCATTATATGGGAAGATCTGTTGGAGCTAAAGCTGTTGAAGATTATAAAGATTCTAGAAAGGATTTACATCTGAGACCCTTTTGATAGTGATTTTCAGCAGTGTTACTTTTCCCCATTTCACATTTGAGGATATTGGGAATCCTTGGCTCCTGCTGCCTTTGGAGCAGGTTTGATCAGCAGCTACCAAAGCACCAAAGCTGAGGGGTGGGATTTCATCCTCCCCTGTCTGCAGTGGGGGAAATAGGGATTTGGAAGAGTGAAGGGAACAGCAGAAGAAAGGTAATTTTTTTTTGATTGCTCACAATGAGCACCACAGATTACAAGGTGCTCACTCATTCTGTCCTCTCCAGTTATGCCAAAGTGCTTTGAGACCATTTTTGGGGTATTCCTGCCATATCAAGCCTTGTTTTAGGATTCATTATCCAGCTACCTACCCTTCCCTCTGCTCTGCAGCACAGCAGGTGTAGAAGGGACCAGGTATCACCCCAGTGCACTGTCAGCATTTTAGTTTAACCTGACAGGACAAGTGGATTTCAGTAAAATGCTGTCAGTGGAAGGACCTGAGGCACAGCTCAGTTCTGGATGGGAGAGTGGATGCACGTGCCAATCTGTGAGGCCATGTAAGCTCAGATATCCATCAAAGTCAAGGAAAACCTTTCTGGGGCTCAGCTCCTCTTGAGCCCAAAGAGCTCCCAGGCACTCACTGCTGTCCTGAGAGAAGAGAGCTGTGGTGCTGATTTCATTGCTGAGCCAGCCCACAGAGGCAGTGCCTGGTGTCACATCAGCGTCAGCAGTGACACCCCACTGCCTGAGCAGCTGCATCACTCCCAGCCTTTGTTCCAGCCTCTGATTAGCTGCAAGAAATTAGCTGTCACACAGGAGTCACACTGACTCACAACCCACGGTATTTGTGCAGAGATTCTCTTAAGGCAGAACAAGCTTCTCCATTTTTTAATAAAGTTCACAACTGAATATTGTGAAGTGGTGGGGGAAATCAATACTTTGGTCACTGGGTAAATACTTTTGAGTTCTTTGCTGGCTTTAAGATTTACTGTTGGGCCACTCCAATTCCTATCATGTGCAAATGTTTCCTATATTAACAGGAGAAGAGTGATTTGTGGGCAGTAAATGGGAAACAGGACATCAATTTAATGGGGCCATTTGGGGTTAGCATAAAATGACAGAACAGCAGGAAGCAGTTAAAAGCCTCCCTCCCAGCAATCAAAGCCCTGCAATTTTGAGTCTTTTTCTCCAATCAAGTAGTGTATTGATGAGAAACTGGTTCTGATAATGACCTTTGAAAGACCTCATTCTGGCCTTCTGGTGTTAGTGATTTCTCTTACTATGGTGTCCTAACAGGAGCTGAGCAAATTCATGTCATCTGCACAATCACTTGAGATGCATGACAAATGGCAGAAACCAAGGGTAAGAGATTTCTTTTCTCTTTACTTGGCTGAATTTTTTTCCTTTGAAGGCTCCTGATCTCAGCCCTGAGTCGCTGGTATTGCTTTTTCTGTGTGCTGCTTCCTCTCCTGTCTGTCCCAGTTCATTGAAATTATGGATAGACCATCCTTACTAATTCATCAGTCCTCCTGTGACTCAATGCATGAGTTTCTTCCTGTGCTGCATATTTTTAAATCTCATTCTGTAAGGCTGCTCCTAGATCAAGTCACACTCACATTTCATTCCAAGCTTTATTTCAATTAATATCACTTTTTTGGCAGCGCTGAAAATAAACTCTCATTTTTCTTTCAAAGGCAGACATAGGGTGCAGAATGCCAGATTTCCTAGATGGGAAATGGTAGGTGTTTGCTCCAGTCCTGCTAATGTCAGGAGATGTATTTCATTACACAATAATACACCTTCAAACAGTGACAACAAACCTGCCAGCACAGACTGTGCTACTGGAAAATCAGAACAACACAATACTCCTAGCTGATGTTCCTGACCATTCCACAACCTGCTTTTAGAGCTCCAGTTTTCAGCTGTGAGCTCTGCCTTTTCCCAGGGCTGCAGAGCCAGCCATACCCATGATCACCGTGACTGCTCTGCTGGGGAGCTCTGCCTGCAAAGTGGGATGAAAAATGACTGCCATGAGCTGGTAGGAACCCCAACTTCCAAATCTCTCATGTTGCACTTCAGTGGTTTTTAGAGCTCCTAATACCCACTGAGAAATGCCGTGAAGTGCTGACCTGGTCTGAACTCCCTCTGTCAGCTCACATTTGTCCAAACCCTCGGCGGGCGCTGTGCCAGATCTGGGATCAAACATCCCCCTGCAGCTGGCAGAAGGGGGACACAGAAATCCCAGTGCTTGCAGAGGCCATGCTGTGTGCCCCAGCTAATTCACCACAAAGGCAGCATGGTGAGCCCAGCACCCTGCTGCTGCCATCCTGGAAACACAGGGAAGGCTTCTTCTCCCAGCTGTGTCTCAGGATTCCTGCCCTTTGCCATCTTATCATGAGCCAACAAAGACTCTGTGTAGAGGGGTGAAGGAGAGTGCTCAATAGGACACACACCACACTTGGAAATTATTTTCCTAAGCAGGGTCAACCAACCTGCTCATCCCCAGGCACTGAGGAGGAAAAACATCTTATGTAGCATGTATTGTAAAGAAACTACTGAATGAAGCACGGAGGACAAAGGCAAAAATAAGCATGGACTGTATTCTAAGGCAGCAAAACAAATTCTCCCTTTGTAGGGTCTAGGGAAGTCTTGAGCATAATCAACTTTTGCAAATCATTTAAATAGTTGTCATGACTCTATTCTTACCTTCTGTCTGTTGATTTGGCTTCCATGATGCCTGAATAGCTCTCCTGAAGCCAGTTTACTGTCTATTGTCTGTGCCTGATGAGAGCTGTTCTTTCTGATTAGATACTTTCCCTCTGCATTCCAGATCTCTGCCCTTCATTTCTCTCCCTCAGCACATTTCTC
This sequence comes from Oenanthe melanoleuca, assembly GCF_029582105.1. Taxonomy (NCBI): domain Eukaryota; kingdom Metazoa; phylum Chordata; class Aves; order Passeriformes; family Muscicapidae; genus Oenanthe; species Oenanthe melanoleuca. Next base: position 103,106,429 of record NC_079336.1, on the reverse strand, counting down.
CCTCAGCACTAGTGGTGTCTGATGTGAGTACCACTGCTAGCACACCCTGTGGGTAAGAACAAAAGCAAGAACATGTCACACCTTAGCCTAAGGCTGCAACCAAGGGACCATAACCTCACATCTGGAAGTGCCTTTATCTTGTGCTACTCCCATTACTCTGGAAGTTCTGCAGGATTTAGTATTTCTAAGCTAAATACATTTCCACCATTCTTTTATTCATAAAAATGCCACTACAAAAACAAGCCAGACATGCCAGGCTCCAGCTCTCTGTGAATTTATTTTATAGCATCACAACTGCCTACAAACATGACATTAAAGAAAGGGATGGCTCCAGGTAGATGTGAGCCTTGTCTCCCAACACCCTGGGACTACTGGAAAGGCAGAGGAATAATTTCCAGAATCACAACACTTATACCCTACCAAAAAAGTGAATTCATCTTCATTTTCCCTTTTAAGCACAACCAGCAATTGGCTGGAGAAAACTGAAATACATCTGTACCCACAAAAGATTTATCCTGCCTCTCCTGCCATGCCAAGCCAGCATTCAGCACATCCAGGGCAGCTGTGAAAAATCACAATCACATGCCATTCATCAGCCCAGCCATAACCCTCCATCACTGAGGGTGTGGTGATACAGGATCCCAGCTCTTTGGCTCACAAAATCACCTGGCTCACCACAGCCCCGTGTCTGGGAGCCTCCTCCACTGCCTTCACCCAGGGCACATCATGCTTCCAACCCCTCACAGCTGCTGAAGTGTCTGACACCATGCTCAGCTCCTGGGGGGCTGTTTTGTCCTCAGGGAAATGGAAACCCTCCCTCTCTACACACCACAGCAGCCCCACTCAGATTCCTCTCCATGCAAGCCCCTGCTTGTTGTCAGGCTAAAACAGCCAAGGCTGTTTTTGAAACACCAGCGCTCCCCAAGCAGCATTTAACATCATTTTGAAGCTTTAAAATGAGATCTACAAAATTGCACTTGCTACTATCTGAGTGTAAACCCCACTGGATCAGGGTGAAGGATCCCTGAAGGCCAACTATGTTATCTTTGTCTATAGAAAACAATTAGAAAGCTGATTTTAAAATGCTACAATTAAAGGCTCAATATAAATGCATTTCTGATGCTATCAACAAGCACACAGACTTCAAGAAGCTCTTTCAAAATACCAGTGCCTTCAAGCAAAAAAGCTGGTTTTGTTTTTTCTTCATGGTGAAGGGACTATGGGCAATTTACACACACTTCCTAATCTTAAAAGTAGTTTATCTGTGCTGTGCATCTTATGTGCTATGAATTCTATACACAGATTGTAAAAATATACATAAAGCCTTGTACAAATTTACTGTTCTGTCTATAGATTCATGGCTGAAGATAAAGCATTCCAGCAGAAAAGCTTAGAGGCAGGCAACGAAATCTGATGAGCAGGAGTTCTGTAAAATTTAATAGAAACATTTCTACCTTTATTTTAGATAATCAGATTACAGTCGGATTTCAAAATTAATTTCGCTTTCTTTGGCAGTTTTATGTTGTGTTTTGGGAATAATCATACAAAATGAACACTACAAATGAAAATCCTGGGTTTATTGAGGTCACTAGGGCAACTCCTACTGATTTCAATTGGGCCAGGGCCTCATTTTATGAGGGAGTCTTGGGGAAAAAAATAAATCCAGAATTGTAGAAACAGAGCAGCATGCCAAAAAAGCCTTTTCTTAATTTTATTTTGAGCATGGTCGCAGTGCCATCTGAGAAAGCAGCTCTTTTCATTGCCTTCAGGAGATCAGCAGGTACTCCTGCTGCTGCCACTGATTCCCTGCAAGCATGGAAGGACAGGCTGGCTTTCAAATCTGCTGCTTTTTACTGTGGCCAAATACTGCTGAGGGGCTCAACTGCCCATCCTGTCTCACCCTGGGCCAGGATCTCAGCTTCCACTGGGAACTGCTGGGCTTGAGAGGTCCCAAAGGCTCTCTCAGCTTCCCTAAGCTTGTCCTGGGATGCAGGATAGCTACTCTTGCTAGGTCAGGAAATACTAGTTCCCACTTGAGAGCTGAGTATTCAGAGCCTGCTTTAGACAGGATCTTGTCTCATGAGAAGCAGCAGCCACGTGCTCCCGAGGAGTTTCCAACTATGTGGGAGCAGGGAACCTCCACCAAGCAGGGTATTAACTGCAAGACAAATAACTGAGTGCACCTCTTGGGGTCTAATTCCTCCAAGCCCAGAAACATCCCAGCACTTTTTCCTTCCTTTTCAAACTTTTTCTTTTGGTGACACAAATACACACATGATTCTCTGCCTCACCAAACACGGTGCAATGGACTGACACTGCTCTCCCTAAAATCTAAAGCAAGTGTCCTAGCACTCCTGTCATATTTCAGGCAGAAGCAAAGGAGAATGTCCCTTTGGATGAGATAGCCATCCTTTATTCATCTTGTCCCCTAGTTCTGCCTGTTTACCAAAGCATCTGAGGCTGCCAGCAGCACCAACCTCCTCTGCCACACCAAACCAGCCTGCTGCTGCCAGTGTGGTCCAAATCACACTGATATCTACCACACATTTAAGAGCTGGTGCCACTAGTACAGTACAAGGCACAGGACAGCTCCTGCTTGAAGCCAGTTCCAAATGAGAAGTGCTGGGCATGTAAGAGAACTTGAATCAAGAATGGAGCAGCGTGGTGCCAAGTACTGAAGTAAGAATTCTAAAAAGACAACTTACCCAAAGAGGCAAATTTGATGCCTGTGAACATGCTTCAACCAGGATTCTGGATGAACTCTGCAGGCACTGATTTTTTTCTGGGGTAGACTTCCTCAACTTTCCATATCTCTACCAGACTGTATTTTTTTTATCATTAGGCAGTAATATATAAAATGTCTTGGAGGTGGACATCATGGAAGTGAGGCTTCAGCTTCACTGACCTTAAAAGTCAGTGAAGCCATTTAAAATGAAGTCTTAAATCTCCTGGAAGAAAATTGTTAATACTCAGAATTCTGAATAATATTATATAATTAACTTTTCAGCAGAGAACAGCCTCTTGGCACTAACCATGTCCTTTCTGATACATCTGAGACTGAAAAGCATGGCCTTTCCTGTGCCAACTGTCTTTTAGAATAAACAAGAGACCCTCCCCCTTCATCTCCACATGCTTAATAATATTAATAGAACATGAAAATATTAATGCTAGTAGACAAGGTCTTTCATAAAGCACATAAATGAATTCATTCACTCTAGCTCATTAGCTTAATCGTCAACCTTTTTACAATGTAACTGATTAACATTTTCATTGTTCTTCCTTGTTTTTTCCTTAGACTTTTGCTTCTTTGGGGATCAAAAGATCTCTGAATGCATAAGCTCAACAAATATCCCTGCACAACTGTACAACAATAGCAACTGTTAAAAGAGATAACTAAGTAAGGGCTTTCACAGCTCATGCTTCAAAGATACTGCAGGAAACAACCATTTAAGAATCATTTTTATTTTTATGTTTAACGTGATTATACACATTCATGAGTCCAACAAGATCTGCACTGTGACATTAAAGATACAGTACAATAACATTCAACATGAGGTACTTCATATATTTATATATATATCTGTCCTTTATAAATAATGCTGTAAGCCTGCTAAGGTCAAACACTGCTTCAGCACAAATGGGTGCTGGGACCTGAAGTGGGCCAAGTTTATCACAACAAAAAAAAAAAAAAAAAAAACAAAAAAAAAAAACAAAAAAAAAAAACCCAAAACAGTTCAGTGCAATAAGTGTGTGGAAATTAAAATGTTTACTTAAATACTATTTTAGATATGCAGAAAGTATATTACATTATACTCTCTTATCACAGATTCCTCTCAGGAGCAAATCAAAGATCCAAGTAGCAAAGACAGCCATGAACAGTTTAGACAGAATCTGCGAGGTGATCTCTATCGACATGATGTTTACATTCCAGGCTGATATGGCTGATGCTTGCAAAATGTCAATCAATGCATTCAAGCTTGGGTGCTTCTGCTAAACTAGCCAAATCCACATTCTGACACCTGCTGAAGTGCCCTGAGGTCCCAAGGTGAGTGGCACTGGTCAGCTCCTTACATCCCAGTACTTGTTAGCATCACAAAGTGCTCAGAAGCAAGTTGTGCTGTGAGCATCAAAAGGTGTTTTGGGTGCCTTTGTTTGATCACCCACACTGGAAACCATTCCCTGCACCAGCTCCTAAAACCTGGAATGGACTCAGAGGAATTAAGCTAGAGGTTGCTTTCATCCCACTTCGTCAAAAAATACTTCATAAAAGAATCAAATAAGAACAATAAGTAAATAACAGCTCATTTTCTACATAACACAGCTACAGAGTGTTCTGATCTCTGAACTTCTCTTCCAGTCAGTGAATGTAGCAGATACCTCACCTTTATTTGCAGGTAAGTCAAAACAAATAATAAATTAAAAGTGAGAACCCAAGACTAGTTAAACCAATGCAGTACTCTCTGACTTGTCCCACCAGCTGTGGCACCTTTTTTTTTTACCAAACAAATTGGAATGCAGCTCACTACCACAACCTGTCAATCTGCTCATCACTTGGGGTAATTACATCTGCATCAGCCCCTTGCTGTAGAAAAACTTAATCAGCTGATTAGCATGTTTCTTTGCTTTGAAATGTATCTAAATAAATGGAACTGCTGCCCAGATGTTGTCTAAAAGTAAGTGACTGTTACCTCATTACAATCTCTTCAGCAACTCTTTCTCCACTCCATTTCTACTCTTGTCTATTTTCAGCTGCAGATCCAAATATAAATAACTGCAGGTTTTTTTAAATATCTCCCTGGGAGTTTTCCATGGAGCATTCTGTTTAGATTTCACGAACAGTCTGGATTATGTACATCTGTTACAAAAAACAAAACATTTTTCCATGTATTTTGAGGGTATTTACATTTCAGAAAGAGTGCTGCTTACACACACATGTATGCATGTATACAAAACATAAAATGCTAAGATGGATGAAAGGCATAAATCCTGTGGGGTGCTTTTTTACCTGGCTCTCCTTTTATTACCTAGAGAGAAGATCTGGGCTTTGGCCATAAAGTGTTTGATGACTACACTCCAGTTTTCCTTACTTCAGATGGTATTTTGGCCACTGCAAAGATGTATTTTGGCAATTTCTGATGGCTGGGGGCCAGGATTCCAACCGGCAAGCAACACTTGGAGGAACAGTATTAAACTGGTAAGAAATCATATGAGAAAAAACATTTTTATTACAGAACTGACAAGTGAATTTAGGGTTATGCTAAACTAATGTGTAGATATACTGTAACATTAATTTTCAGCCAGCCTAAAGAATCATTTGGTCCTCTCATTTTGTTAAAAGGTATGCAACAAACAGAACCCACTTCGGAGGTGAAGCAAGAATGAGATGTAGCCTTTGAGGAACAATTGTCCCAGTGCAGTGATGAAGGATTTTCTCACATTTCAATAGTACCTGTAGTTCTTATTTATACTGGTTTCCTTCCCTGATACAAGGAGTATCCCTCATACTTTTGCAAAAATGATACAGACATGCAGTAGGAAGTTTGGGGGAATAAACTCAGGCAAGGAAATCCTCTGATTGATGTGTAGCCATAAGCAGTTGCAAGAGCTCCAACAATAACCCATTAGAGGAGACTTCCTCCCCCTCACTGCTATCTGATGGTATACACTAAGTGTAATATGACCCCAGCTGGGAATCTTCTGTCTTTGTCTAAATTTCAACTGCTAATAAAATGAAAAAAAAAATCTTGTATTATAGAAAAAAATCCAAGTCAAGATTGATACACTCTGTTGTTCCTCTAAAATCTGCCTCTACCATGTTTAGGAAGAAGAAAAAAACCCACAAACAAAAAATTATCCTGCATCAGATGATAGACATAAATTCCCAATTATTTAGCAAGGGTTCAAAGAAATAGCATTTAAAGAGCAGATCAATGGAGCAAAACCTGGGCCATGGGAGTAGAGTTTCAAGAGCTGCATAGACAATCTGAACACGTGCAAGTAATTTCTTGCCCTCAAGGTGGGATTCCTAGAAAGTGAACTCCAAGGGTAACTTGCCAAGGCCACATCCCTTCCTCACTGTGAACACATCCATGCACTGGGGACATGGTCCATATGCCATGGAGCTTCCTGAAAGATGCTTCCTCCTCCCCATCTTCCCCTGGAGCCATCCCAAACAGTTGGCTGCAGGAGAATCTCACAGGATGAAGCTTTAAACTTGAGCTTGACTTCTTTCAGCCCCCATGGTCAAAAGCAGCTCGGTTTACTGGAATTTCTAAAGTTTGCAGAGCAGACAGAGAGAGCTATAAAACAAGGCTCTTCATTTTCTATCCCTACCTCCCCAATACAAGCAGAAAGCAGAAAATGGAGAAAATGGATCAATGAAGACAGTGTTTAGTGAGACACAAGAGGGGGACATCCCCTGGTGATTCACAAGTGCATCAAAGAAAGGGTCAGCATCACCAGCAAACAGGCACCCCTCTTACAAAGCCTTTAAAACTCACTTGTTTCTAAGAGCTTCCAGTTTAAATATTACACTTAATCACCAACGATGCTACAAGTACAGCAAGCGAGGAGCTCGCCCACAGCATTCAGTCACATATTCCCTGTACAGATCACATATCAGTGTCAGTAGGCCTGAACCAGACAGGCTCTTCATAGCAAAACGCTTTGTATCCACAGCTCCCATTCAAGCGTAAAATATGAGTTCAGGAATTTGTCCTCCCTGTACCCCTGTGCCATTTGTACTGTCCGAGGAGCACTGAAACTGCACAGTCACCTTCCCACACTGAACTTCTGTCATTCCTTCTTGTCCAAAATAGCTGAGTTCGTTCCCATCCAGAATCACGCTGGCTGTGTAAAAGGTGTCGGGCTCGATCTGCACGGGATACTCAAACCACACGGGGAAAGTGTTACTAGACCCATCCGAGAAGTATTTACTCAAGTTCTGGCCCAGGATAACCCCTTGTCTCTTCAGTTCAATCTTGGCACTGTACTCTGCCGAGCCGCAGCTGGAGCCGTAGAGCCCGAAGCCGGCGATGAACACCCTCTTGTCGACGGCGAACTGGATGCTGTCGCAGCGGCCGCGGTAGCGCCACTGGTTGCTGCGGTAGGCGCACGACTGGAAGCGGTGGCAGCGCTGCGGGACCAGGCCCTTGCGGGGCTTGCTGACGAACTGCAGCTCCGGCTTCTTGGCCGCCGTGTACCACAGGAAGATGTCGTTGGTCTCGTTGAGGGTCAGGATCCCCGACTGCGCGGCGCCGTTGGCGAAGTCGTCCAGCGCCATGGTGGGGATGCGGATCAGGTAGAGAGCCTTGCCCAGCACCTTGCGCTTGTTCTCGATGGTGGCCGTCAGCTCCTGCCGCTGGCACTCCACCTCGGCCCAGCTCAGGGCCGCCTCGAAAACAACAATTTCTTTGGCATTCAGAGTCTCCCTTCGGAGGATGCTTTCAAGTGTCTGAAAATCAATGTCGCAGAAGCCCTCAGACTTCAAAGCGAGCTCAGCCTGGGCATCGATCACTTCCCAGCAGCGCTGGGTCAGGTCAGGCTCCTCGAACAAGCAGCTCTGGGAGAGCAGCACGCAGGCATTCTTTGCACTCAGGCTTGTCTCCAGGAAGTTGACGCAGGCGCGGGCCAGGTGAGGGACAATGTACTTCTTGGCAGCGTAAAGAGTGGCCAGGACGGTGTCTGCGGCCAGATCGATCTCATCACAATAGATGTACCTGAAACAGAGCACATGGGTCTAACGCTGCTGCTTAATGCAACACCGCGCTCGTCCAAAATCATAAACAAAGAACATTGAAATGGCTCCACGTGAAAACCAAGCAGTGCTTTGGGGAGTATTGATTAAGCCCAGAAAGAAAGTACAAAATAAATTCAGCACTTATGTTAAGATCAGGGAAGAGAAAGGGCTTAAATTTAAGGCGAATTCAACTTTCCATGTGGGGTGCATGCCATGAGACAATGGTTTAAAAACCGTGGCCCCTGCGGCTGTGTGCTCCTTCCACACAGGCCCTGGCTCCCAGGCAGGAGCTCCTGCAGGGCTGCCTCAGGAGCCTGGAAGATGTGTTATCAAGAGCCCAGGACTGCATGTCCTCTGGTGGTGAACTGTGGTTTACTGAGGTTTACACAAACACAGGAATAGTAACAAGTTTGTAGGGAGTAACTAGTAATCTAAGAAGATAAATGCTATTCAACTACATCAGGTGCTATCCATTTCTGTAACTACTGGGTTGGGTTTTTTCCAGAGGTGGCTTTTTGTTTGGGCTCGTGTTTTTGGTTGGTTTTTCCAAAGGGTGATGAAGCATATAGGAAACGGAAGATTTTCAGGTTTTTAGTGCTCACAACATCCTAACTCAACTAGCACAGCATTTTCACTCAGTCTCACTGCAGAAGGATGAAAAAAGCTTTACTGCTATGGTAGTGTGGTGGAAAGAGATGAAGGTGAAATTCTATTTATGTGACTAAACTGCTGGGATTCATTGCTCAGAGAAATGAAGCATTGTACAGTTTGTTCTTTTCAATATCTCATGCTTCAGGGCCCCATTTGCAGCTGGTGAATGCAATGTGCTAAAACCATGCCAAATGCAATTTCACTCTTCACAGGGATAAGCAAGTCTTGATGGTTATTGCTGATAAAAGTGTCTTCCTCTAGAAAAGCTAAAGTTGTATGCAACCCTGTACTAATTAAAATTTTCTAGTTAGCAGGTTTCCCTACACAATGAGTTTTCTGCAGAACAGATGTGCCTATAAAGAGGAATTAGTACCTACACTGATCTGATTATAGTTGTAAGTAACTATTTGTATTTTTGCAGCTGTAAGTTAGTATCCTCCATGCCACACTTGGAAAACACGCACAGAGGAGATACTGCTCCAGCAATATAAAATCTAAGAGTTTACAGAGAAAAAGGAAACTTACATAGAGCCAAGGCTATTTTTAGTCTTTACTACTTGGTTTCAGCTTATTTGTGAAACCAAAGAACCCATCTGTATATCAATGGTAACAGGCTTAGCTTCTTTACCTCCCAAAAATTCCATTTTCAATTAATTTCTTTTTATGATTCTCCTTGCTGCTCTCCAACTCTTTCCTCCCTTCTGTTACTTCTCTGTGCCTGCTAGTACAGCAGAGAATGATGACATCTGTTTTAAATAGAAATAGTACAAAAGTTGCTATTTTAATATTCCTGAAAATCAAGAACTAATATCACTGATGTACAGCAGACACAGCACAGATCGGCTGTCAGCAATACTCCACACCTCTCACTCTGCCAATGCACCTCGGCTCTGGTCTGCAAGGACTGATATTCCAGTTTTACCCTGCTCTCAAACACAGGATTCTGCCAGACCACAGGGTTTGATGGTTTAGTAACACATCCAGCCTGGGATGAGATGAGATCACAGTTCTAACTTGAACAGTCGAGACTGAGATAAGATATAATACATTAATGCACCAATTCAGTTTGGCAGCTAGACCTTGAGTTTAACCCTGTTTTTAAAACTGTACAGAACAGTCAAAGCAGTTTTACTGGGAGAATAACTAATATCTACCAGTTGTGGTATTTCCTATGTTACACCTGGCAATACCTTGTTTGTTGTCAGAGTGCCCACTGTGTAATAAAACACAAAATATTTATGCCATCAGAATTCATTGGCCCAGAGGGAAAAAAAACAAAATCAGCAAGATGTCAAAACCAAAAAACCCAAGCTAAATGTATTTTCTGACAAAGTTTACGGTGCAGAAGAAGTGTATATGAAGGAGAGGCTGCTTTGGTACAGCTTAAGTCTTTTCCTCTGTAGCAACAGAGCCTTGTGCCATCCATGCATGGCTCACAGCAGTCGCAGGAAGCACTCACAGGGATGGTTTCCCAGAGTGGGAGGAGTGAAGGGGATGTGGCTCCTAGTGCTGAGGGGATGCTGCACTGCTGAGCACCATCCCTGTGCCTTCCCTGCACCATCCCGGTGTCCGCAGCCTCAGCACGCTGCATCAGGGAAGGCAGCACGAGCAAGGTGACCTCAACAGCCACACAGACCACAAACTTTCTCTGGTCTTTGGGGTTTTTTCAATAAAAGCTGAGAGGGTGAAGACTCCCACAGTTCTGGCCATGCTCTCATGGATAGTTTCATAAATTGCCACAGGCTAAATAATATGACAAGACCTAGATGTCAGTATTGATACTCTGTTTTCTAGGCTTGCTTTCTGCACATATTTCTTAATGATAAATTCAGAAAGTATTCAGTTTTTATATGACACATCATGTTTAGCCACAATTAAATAGACTTTGCTGTTCAAAAGAAAGGGGGGACTGGAAGAATCCAAGTATCTTTTATCTGTGATTTGCAAAATTCAGCATAAAAGTAAAGTGTAAATCTGAACTCTGCCACAAAATAAAAAAAGACCCAAAGCAAAAATCCCTAACACACCTCCCTACATAATGTCATATCTTAATTTTATATTCCAAGTCTACAGAACATCTGTGGAGCTCTCCTGGCAGTTACTGATACTTGCACAGAACATTCCTGATGCTGATGATAACCTATAAAAACTCTATATGCAACTTTGAATGTTCATCTATGGTGCCAGTGAAATGTTAAAAATGAAAAAGAAACTTTGCTGCAATCACAAGCTAATCAAACCAATATATGAAATACAATAAATTGCTAGCTAGTGATTATATCATTACATGCAAGAAAACCTGCAGCATATTAAAGGCATCACTATCAGATACTGATGTATTTTCTGTATAGGAAAGCAATGGCATTTATTTAAGCTGAAGGAAAAAAACAAAAAAACAAAAACTCAAAGCCATAGTATTTCTGTGACTAGGGCATGTCTCTTTGATAATCAGAGTTTATAGATACATTCAAGGACAATTCAGCAGGGAAGCTGCTTCATTATGCCCATTTAGGAAAATAGAGTATTTTTTATGCAGTTTGCAAGAAGAAAAATAATGATCATGTAAACTGACTCATTTTCCTTGTTAGATAAAACCCCCTATTCATGTAAACAGCCTTTTTATCACTTTGCAAACACATCAATATGATACACTAGGAGAAATTTATTTTTCAGAGGCTATACTAAATAACTTAGGGTCATTTTTCTAAGACAAAACCTGCGTACTGCAGGTTTATAAAAGAGCTGGAACAATGTCTATCAACAAACCCAGCAATTTGCTGGGTCTGGCAGGGGGCTTTGTGCATGCATATTTAACTTTTCTCTATGCTTGCAAAGTAGAACAGTTGGTTTGGGGTTTTTTGTTACAGCTGACAAATCTTTTTAGTAACTCCACTCCTTTGTGTAAAGTGTAGTGACAAATCAGATCGATAGGCATTACAGTACACAATGTGCCCAAAGATCCCCTGTCAAAGTCATTATTTACAACTGCCTACATTAGTTTAATACGTGTGTGCCTGGAAGTAAGGGGGGAGAGCAAAATGAGGTGGAAGTTTAAAACACAAAAAGAGGAATACTTCAAGCTTTCCTTTCTGTTTATATGCAAGTCTAATACTTCAGCTGTGACATTGGCAGTGTATGTATACATCAGACAGGAACAAATATCCAGCAGATGAACGATGCTTACTTCAGCATTGCAAGAAAAGCAGCAGGCTCAACATCTGGTATACGGATTTCATCTTTGTCCTCAGCCAGCTCTCCGTAAAACATCGCGTGGAATACAGAGCTCCCAACAGCCAGGACATACTGTTGAGAAAGGGAAATCTTATTTCATGCTTTGAACTGAAAACACTGCCAACACAAACAATGTGGGAGAGCCACTCTGAGCATACTGGGCTGCACTGACAGGCTCTACAGACACACTTCAGTAAGAAATGAGGTCCAAGTTAAGAACAAATTACACGTTTTCCTTGTGTTTTACTCTCCTGGGCATAGATGCATTAGCTACTGGAAAACGCTCATCTCCACCACAGAAGTTAACTATTTCTAGGAAATCTCAAGAGCAGTATTAATCAACAGCATGAAGCAGTATTCCTAACTTTACTGCCTTAGCCCAACAGATGTGCTGCTTAACTGAAAACACAAAGGAGAGCCAGGGGCAGATTATCCCAGTGCATGTGGCCTTTCCAAGCACAGGCTGCTGCCTGTCCCAGAAGAGCTGAGCCTCCCACGCTCTGTCCCGCTGTAACCGTGGGAGCTCTCCCCAGCTCTCCCCACCCCAGCAGAGCGTGCAGCTGTTGCTTACTTTGTGTCCTGGCAGCCGCTGGGTCCCACCTGGTGGCCCGACCACAAAATGAACATCTGCCATCAAGTCATTGTTGAACATCACTGCATTTCTACAAACAGAGGTAGCATGTTAATTTGTGGCACACAGGAACGCTCTCTGCATGCCCCAGACCCAAGAAATTTGATTTTTTAACAGCTTCAAGTTGCTTGTTAGCAAAGAGAAGCAGGTCACACTCTGCTTCAAGCTACTACACACATCACTGCACAAATATCCCAGAGAAAATATTAAGGAGGAAAAAGTGTGTGCGTGCAATAAAACAAACCCCTAAACTTCTGAGAACTTTCCAAGAAGTGGAAATCAAAGTCCAGAGCATGCATCACTGAAAATCCCCACTGAGGTCTAAAAGGAAATCTTTATGGATATGCTGCAGCTTTTAGTAACATTTTTATTAACTCAAACAGATGCACTGACTGGAAAAGAGATATTAAAATATTTTTCCATTACCAAAATTCTTATTTCACACACACATACAAGGAGGAAAAAAGCCCAAACAAAATATAACTGCATTTTCTTCAGCTAATAAATGCATTCTGGACATTTTGCTACTTTTCACCTCTCCAGTTCAAACACCAAAAAACTGCCCTGAACTTACCTCTCTCTGATGGTTGGATAAAGTCCTTGCCAATTAGGTGCAGGAATAGTGTTGTTGTTATTGAGATTTTGCTGATGGTACTGCTGGACAGCAGTTGTATTAGTGTTAGCTGGTTTCTTTCGGGGAAAAATATCAGCAGCCATCTTCTTCTTCTTTTTGGTCTTCAAGGTAATGATTTCATAGCAAACTGGAGGCAATTTGCTGTTGCTACTGCTGCTGCTATTTCCTTTCTTAGAGCTCTTCTTAGACCTGTTCTTGACCGTCTCTGGAAGCATCAAGAAGAAGGTGAGACATTTCATGTTCTTTCCTTTCTCATCTACCATGAGTATGCCCGTGTGTAAAGCCCGGCAGCCTAACTAGCTAGGAACATTTAGGAATGTACGTGGAAGCTGTTACACCGAAAGCAGCAGAGCTGAGAGTTCGCTCCTTCTCCAGCAAGACAAGGTGACCTTTCCAGCGCACCGAGTAAGAAACTGAGTTTAAGTTTGATCCAGTACTTGAATCGTTAAATACACCCCCATCATTCCTGCCAGCTTGCTTTCTTCCCAGCTTTCCCGATCAGGAACCGCCTAGCAGCGCTACACGCGGGCAGAGGGCAGGAGGAGCGCACGGTGGCAGTGCCAGGCTGCCGGCGAGCCCAAGTTGTGCGGGAAGGGATGGGAAGGGACGGGAGCGGAGCGGGACTGGCAGCCGTGCGGCCGGAGCCAATGGCTGCAGCCCCCGAGCGCGATTGGGCTCGCACACAGTGACACCTATTGTAGCCTGCGCCGCTCCCACGTTACAGCCGCCGCAGCGCTCCCGCAGCTCCCACGCAGCCGGCGGCAATTCGGGAACACGCGGCACACGCGGTGCGGGAGCGCACGGCTGGCGGGACTGCGTGCGTGTCCCTCCGTGCGTGCTGTGTGCGGGTGCGAGCTCTCCCGGTGCCGCTTCGATTGTCGCAGGCGAGGCAGTGAGAAGTTAAAATCAGGTAGAGAGATCTATCTGAGTCTATTGCCGTGGGAGCTGCTCCCACGGGCGTTCGATACTAGCACAGCTCCCTCCGCCTCTAGCGCTCCCACAAATCCCTGCTGTAAGAGTTGTTCAGCGAGTGTGCGACAGATATCGGAACCGAATTAAAGCCATCGAGCAGCAGCACAGACAGCGATGCAGCCAAACAATCCCCTTCAGCGCAGCTTCCACTCCCGTGTAACACGAACAGGGATGAGGTCACAGCTTCAGCTTTAACTCCTTCTGCTTCCCGACAACATAACAGCCTTTGACAGGGGTTCCAAATCACTGAGCAGTGCTAATTAAGCCAGCTTACACCAGACATGGGTGCACCACATCAGAAGAAAACTTCTAGATGTGCAATCATATTAAAGCAATCCAGAATTAATATATTTAATCAATATTTCAAAGCATTAAACTGAAAAGATCTGAATGATTCAGAGAGTCTTGGCAAAAATCACTCCCTGAGATGCAAACACAGTCCGATTTTATTAAAAAATACTTTCTGAAATAAACAGGATATAAGCTATGGCAACCAAACCATTTAAATAGGAAAGAAGTCTAATTTTTAGCCATTAGTTTACTCAGAACTTAAATTTAGATCAGATTTCTTTAACAGCAGGTCAAGTATATAGAAAAACCACCAAGTAAGATAGTCATATAAAAACAAAAGCAGGGAAATCAAAACCACTTGGTATGAGGTGTCAACATATCACACCTTAAAATACTGGGGAGCAGCATAATTAAAATATGATTTCATAATTACATTCAGTTTTACAGAAAAAAAACCCCTCTACTTTCAAACCTAATTTAGCCACATTTTGCCTTAATTAGTTTTGCTGGACAAGAGTACAGCAGGGAAATTAAAGTGATAAAAGGTTGGTGAAGACATCTTGTGGAAGCCCCTGGAAGAAATGTGCCACTGACTCAAACAGAAATATTACTCAGGCTGTTTATTCCATCTCCATCCCAACTGCTTGAATCACAGCTGTGGCTGTGAAACACACACTCAGAACACCTTTAACCTGAGAGTGTGCAGGTATTCCAAAGGTTACCAGGTCTCCTTGGGAGATGCTCCACAGGAAGCACTCACTGCACGCCCCGGCCATCTGGAGCTGTGCTGCAGTGGTTGGGGATGATGCCATTCCCAGACACATCCGTCCTCTCTGTCTGCAGGCACTGCTCATGGAAGGGGCAAACGGAGGGAGACGTGTCCGTGCCTCAGCTGCTGCATTTCACAATCCAGCACCTCAGTGCAAAATCTCTTTGACTGCTGCTTTAAAGGAAGATGGTGGGTTATGCCTGAAAGGCAGAGACACGTTCCTAAATACAGTGAAGGGAGGTTATGTAACTCCCAAAGAAATTATTTCTAGCAACCTTTTCTTTCTCCTCCCCGCTTTTTCTTTTTTATCTGCAACAGACTGATTAGAGAGGGAAACTAAAAACATAAACCATATTGAACTGTGGAGAGGGAAAAGAAGGGGTAAAGGAGAAGAAACTCATCCCACAGATGGGATCTTATAACTGCTCACAGCTGAGTTTATAACAGGAGCACAGCAGGTATTCCTAGCACAGATTTTGACTTTGTTGAGTTTGTGTAAGTTTTGTTTTTTCTTCTCCTTATGTAAATTTCCAGCCCTTCCAGTTACAAAAATAATCCTTTTGCCACTGCACAGGACAAACATTTCAGAAGGAAGAACTCTTAAAAAAAACCTCTTAAAGATACAGAAAACCACAGACTCCAGAAAATCTGGTTCTCAGCATTACAGTTGGCAGAAGGCAAAAGACAGAAGGGGTTGGGAGATTTGATTGTTCCACAAATCCATTTTATAGACTCCCAAAATGCATAAAAATCAAGGTCTCTGCACATTTATTCAAACCAATGACCAGGACAAATCCAAAGATTCTACACACACACACCACACAAGGTCACTGGGAGGCTACAGGAGATAAAGAGAATGAGGGACAGACTGACCAGTTAACTCCATGTGGGAAAGACAGATCATAAAATGTGAATCCACAGGAATCCACCAACCTTTGAGTTCTGGAACCCACCACACATGCAGAGCACATTGTGCTTTCTGGGAAAGGAGAGAGAAGCTGCAGCTGAAGCATGTTCTGCCCAAACTCAGAAGTCACAGATCCCAGTAGATGAGAAGTATCTGCATGATAGGATAAAAATCTGGCCCAGTAAAAAAAGAGCCAAACTGCCATCCTTGCCTGCTCTTAACCCACCCACTAAAACTCAGCCTGCTCTAACTGGAAAACAGCACTGAATCCAGATAGATTTAGATTTTCACAGAATTCCTGTGAAACACTACAAACCTCTTACAGGTTCATACCACCTTCCACTGCACTTCATCACCTCAGGAACTATGTCTCATAAACTACACATTAGATGGATGTGAAACAGGAAAAACAACCTCCAAAGAATTAGTGCTAGTCTCACTCCCTATTCTTTCTGTTTTGGCAGCAGCTTCCATTTATTTTCCTATAACAGTGTTTTTACCATACAAATACTGTTAGTGAATTTAGAAATCAGTACACTGAGAGTTAGTAAAAACAACCCAGGAACTGCTGCCTGTTGAAAGACCAGTCAAAGCCCCCAGTTTAGATCAGTCTGTCCCCAACAAGATGATCAAGGAAACTGCCTTCTTTGACCCATAGATCTATTCATTTCTGAAATCTTATTACAATGTGCTCCTCATTTTCTTCAGCAAAGTCTCATTTTTCTTCATTAATTATATACTAACAGAACTAAACTTGATATATACAACCGAGAAAAAAGGAAATACAGTTCTTCAAAGGCACATTAATTTTTATTTTACAAGCAAAGTAGTCAGACCAGAAATATTGCAAGTTAAGGGTGTAGGATGTTTTGTACATCTCTCATTTACAGGCCTATTCCTCATGCAGTAACATGAGCTAGACAATTCTATAAAAAACAGGCTTTCATCAAAATTCCCAATTGTTACATCCACATCATGAATAAAGGAAAGAATTCTTAGTAAGCAATGAGGAAATGCATACATTTCTTTTTCTGTAAAGTTGCCAAATGTCTTCTTCGGCAGTGACTATGCCTATGCATTATTAACATTGCTTAAATCCTGATTTTGCCCCTACAAAGAAACAAATTTCAGATGACACATCTTGATTAAGTAAAATAAATATACAATGTTACTCTTTAACAAATCTACCTGTCTGTCCACTGCTACTTTCATTGAATTTGAGTTAACCTAAAGGATTCATTTAAAAATGGGATACACATGTTCAACAAGTAACTAAACAAACAGAAAACCTCAATAAACCCAAGCTGCAGTGCCTTGCTCTGTTTACCTAGCCATGAATTATTTAGTCATCTGGATGAGTCCTTCCCAATCACCATTCCAACCTTTCTGTATGTAAAAACAAATTTGAAAAGGGAACTGAAAGCTCTACCCTTCATTTCCTCAAGTAAAAAAATGCATAGCAGCGGACAAAAACTTCCCATCTACGCTTTCCTAAGCTTCTTATTGGCAACACTGGAAGAAACCAAGATGGAATCTGCTTCTGTCTGTTGCATGGAAAAGCTGACAATGAAGTCTTACTCAGTGAGATCTTCTATGAAAAAAAATTTAAAAAAAAATAAAAAATATATATATATATATATATATATATATGAAAAGACAACCAAAAGCAGGAAAAAGATGGGCAAAATTGTAAAGCCTCTCAAAGAAGCCAGAATAGATGCTAAAAAACCAGCATTTATATCCCAGAATACCAAGAACTGCAAAAGAGTAGAATTGCATCTTAAACCAATACTAGAAGCTTCAGAACCAAGTCCAAAATAGTTAAATTGTGTTTTTCTACAGAACTCATGCTACACTAGCAACACTACTTGTTACCAAATATTCCCAATTGCTCAGTGTTTATGAGGATTTAAACACTTTGCATAACATTATCCACTAAGATAGCTTTTACTTTTTTTTTCCTAAATGCCATTAATGCTATACAGAAAACAAAAGTAGAAAGTCCAGAGAAGCCTAGTCAAAAGGTAAACAACTTACATAAAATAGAAACCTAAAGAATGAGTATTCACAACTATTTTTTACTCCTGTAGTATTTGCTAGCATACAGGCTATACATGGCATTTGTTTTTAATCTCTCTACCAAAGCAGCCTTTCTATTAAATCTTTATAGTGTCATTTTTGTAACTGTAAAATACTTTTTTTTTTTTTTTAAAGCAATATCCATTTTGAGACAAAGCAATCAAAACAGAACATTTAAGATTAATATTTACTCCTATTCATTTGCAAATAAATGTGCACTTTCTTTGTGTGGATTTCAAGTCACTTTCCATGAACCTGTTCCTACCTCAACTGCAACATCTCCTCTTCTCATTTTTCCCTGTTACTTTTCCTGCTTAGCTGATTAAAGCCTGCAATTTAACTTCAGTGAGAGGCTGAATAATTTAGTATTTATGCCCATAACACTTTGCTATGCTGTTTTCTTTTCTTTTAAAGGTTTTGTTCCCTGTCAGACCAAAATAAATACAATTAATGTATCAGAGTGAAAAAAAAAAAATTGTTCAAAATATTCTTTTGTTTTCATTCTGTTTTGAAGACCATGCCTGCTGCAGGAATGACAGTCCATATAAACCACAACTGTAGCAAAGGAACATTTAAACAACCTGCAGTGAACAATATACTTGGTCCCATTACAGTGAATTACCTCACAGACATTCTCTTCTGGGCACATGGTACAAAATCATGTCAAATATTTCATTACAAGATAAAATATATGATTTTACATATACCCCAATATCATAGTTTGGTAGCTGCAGGAAGAAAATATCCCAGAGCAAAATTTGCAATGCATTCTATGGGCATTAACTTGTTTCTTGATAGTTCAAAGGAAAACCAAGAATTATAAATGAACTCTGTGAAGAGAAAACCTCACAGAAATGGTAATTCAGTTCAAGGTTACAGGAGATAAACTGTTTTGCTACTAATTTAAAAGAGACAAATTATGCATTTGTTCTCCACCGTGGCTACTCGAGCTTATCCATTTCATTTCACGTAGAGCTTTACTCTTGACAGCCTTTGGGGTCAAAAAATAAGTTCTTTCTTAGTGGCTGCTATTCATTTATTAATTTATTTATAAACATGGTATTGCAAACCTGAAAGCACTCAACCCTTTTTCTAAGGCAAAGGTCAACTTTAATTCTACTCTGCCTCTTACCAAAACTGACTTACAAATGAAAGATCAGATAGCTCAGGAAATTGGTAATGAGATACAGTGGTTTTCGTCTCTAGGTCACTAATTCCAAATTGACCAAGGTCAACAGTAATCAAAAGTCATTAGCATTTAATGATCCTTCGGTGCCCTGTGAGAAAGAAGCTAGTGATCTTAGAGCACTTCAGAAAAACCACCACTACAATCAGCACTCACATGCTGCCTCCTTCAAGGGAGAGGTCAGATCAGATGACTACAGACAGAACTTCCAATCTCGCAGACAGATCTCGCCTCTGTAGACAAACCTTTTACTAATTTTAACTTGGCTCACAAACCAGTATTTCCAAACTGAATAGTGAAATTAACAGGGACTCTCTGAAGAGCAGGCTGTAAGCTGCCTGGTCCTGCTCCTTCACATCAGCAATTCCCAAATGCCTTTTTTCCCCTACACACAGTAAGTCTGAAAAACTGCCAATGCAAACAGGCCTCCCTCAGAGAGGAAGCTTCTCACTCGTGTTACCAGAAGTAACTACTCCATGAGTATCCACAGGGAAACTGCATCTTGATTATGTTGGTGTATAACTCAAGGACTACATTCTTCTTGTGCAGGTAACCTACATCCACCACGTCACACTGTTGTGTTGGAGCTCCCAGTGGGACAGAGGAGGGGGAGAGGACATTGCTGTGGTGCACAACCACACCTGCTCTGTGGCCTGCACACTTCAGTCCCTTGGGACTGTCGTGGCAACAGCACCTTCAACAAGGGTAAGGAAAACACTGGGGACTTTGGAAAGCCTGGTTAGGTGCTGTAATGCATTGGTCTGTCATGGAAAACCACACCATGCCAATCTGTAGTTTTACATCCAGGCAAGGTTAGGGAACATGCAGCTTAAAACCCAGAGCAGATCAGCAACCTGTGTGTTTATAGCAGAGCACCACAGCTGGCAGCATTCAGTGTGTTAAACAGGAAAAGCCTGCTACAGCTTCTTCCCACTGCATTTTAAATTACAGAAGAGGAAAATCATGCCAGAGAAACAGGAACAGGTCAGTACATTGACAAACCAAGCCTTTGAGAAGAAGTAACATTCTCAGCCACAGTGACTTGAGCTTCTCAAAAGTGAGAACTAAAACCAATGAGTAACAACTCTTGCAGTGATTATACAATTGTCTACCATCCCCAGCTTCTAGATATGCGAGACTGACTGCTGCTAACCTGAGCCTAATCCAAACAGTTCAAGGAATGGAGCCAGGCATGACATCCATTAAACTGCACTGTCCTGAATGATTCTCCCTTTGCCACACATTAGAAGTGTGCATCTGCTTACTTGGCCTTTACTGATTCCAGACTCTCCCAGCACACACAGCCTGCTGGAATCCACATGGAGGCACATTTTTCTCCTATCCACTGCTTTAGAAAATCAGATTTATTTTCCTTTGCTGCAAATAGCTCAGTCACACTTGCCTTCCTTAGCAGTCTTTCCATCAGTCTCTCCTCCTCTTTACAAGTGAATGGCAGCTATGGCACCATCATGAATTTTCAAGAAAAACACATACATACTGCTCAAATTCTGGTTTCAGAATATATTTTTGTGCCTTAAGATGTATTTGTCTATCAGTGCTAGGATATCTTAATTATTCCTCTTCACAGTAACTCTGTGACATATCAGAACTGCAGTAGAGAAAGAAACTAAGGAAGGGGCAAGTAATCAAACAGAACAGCAATATTAAGGGACTGTACAAGATAACACAAACACCCATTAGTTTTATGTATTATGAACTTCTATATTTCTTGGTATACATGGGGTAGCATCACTTTGTTCTCATAGAAGTGTAAAGGCAAAAGGCAAAAAGCTCTGAGGAATCCCCACACCTCTCAGCCAAGCAAATGTGCCACCTGCCTGAAGAGCTGCTTTCTTTCCATACTCTCAGAAAACCCTTGCAACTGAGCAGAGGCACAGGACAGCTCTGTAACCCCAGAGAATGTAGTTTTGAAAGTAAATTACTCTTTAAATTGCTTTGGATGTGAAGAGGAGAAAGCATAGCTAGGGTGGTTACGGAGTGTAACCTGGTACATAAATATCCTGTGACAGAAGGATGTTATCAACAAGTCATTCAGCCTGGCATTGAAGTGCTACATGATCCTCTAGTGAAATATTTATTGAGGATATCAGGTAATATTTGGGTACAGGTGACAGGGCTGGATAAGGTGATGTCTCAAGATACCTTCCAAATCTGTTTGTTGCTGGTCCTCACCCCACACAGCCAGGACAGACAGCAGATACTCACAGACTGCCAACCAGCTCCCCAGTATTTTAAAATGCAAACACTTTCCAGACACTGGACACTCTTGGTTTTCACAGCAGCTTGCTGAGATACCAAACTCAGAGAGGGCAGCAGGATCAGAAAACAGATGAGCCAGGCCCCAAAAATGGGAAGTTTGCAAATTTGTATGAAGTGATATCTTACTTAAGCTTCTCCCCTCTTTTCTGACACACACACACAAAAGGTGCTTCTGTAACCAAGGCAGGGTGTTGGAATACAGCTTAATGGCAGAAAACACAACTGATGACAACTTCCACCACAAAAAGCTTATCATCTTTTCCTTCCAGGATTCCCATCTCTCACTTCCCTCTTTTGCCTCATCCAGCAGCCCTTTGAGATAGAAACTGCTGCTTTATCACTCATTTAAGTGCCTCACAAAACAGTTCCACACCAGCTCAGGTACCTGAACATCTGTAAAACAGAACAGCCAAGCCTGAGGAGTTACCAGAGACAGTATCAAGGCAGAGTAATTCTGAATTATCAAAGAAAGCTAATGCTGGGCATAAACAACATTCTGCAGCAAAACTTACCTGCACAAGTTTCTACAACAGGTGATGTAAATTTCTTCTGACAACATAACACATGGCCTACCATCATCAGGCCTCTGTTTTAAGTGAGCCTACCCTAGCACTGCTGCTTTCATCATAACTATTTGGTAAATTCAGAAGAAAAAATATTTGCTCACAAGTTCTAACAAGCAAGTGGCCAAAACATAAAAATTTCTGTTGCAACTTGCATTTTTTTCCCCCAGCCTTAAAGGGCCATGTTGCTTCTGGAAGGTGTTTCCTCTGGGGCAGAGCTGAGAATTGTGGCAGGGAAACACAAGGGAAGTTATTGTGCAGTTAGCTGCAGTGTTCTTACTGTGGGGGATTTAAAAAGAATAAAAAAAAAAAAAAAAAAAAAAAGAAAGTACTGCAGTTGACATTCAACTTTGGCAATCTTGCAGAACTTACTTCAAATGAAGAACCCAAGAGATTTGATTTGCAAAATTACCCAGTAAACCCCAGATACTGTGCACTGTGACATGCTGCACATACACTCTGTAGGAAATGGTGAGACCAATTCTGTCCCAAAAAAATAAAAGCTATAAAAGCTATTTTGAGCCTAACTCTGGCATAAAAGTTTAAGCAATGCCAAATAAAGCATTGCACACCTATAAACCAGCACCATTTCTCTACAAAAAAAAAATAAAAATAAACAAAACCGGAGCAGATTAAAATGTAACACAAACATCACATGCTGAAAACAAAGTACAGTGAGGACTAACTACAAGGCAAAAAACCTGCACCAGCACTTCTCAGATGAGACAGCCTGTTGAATTAGGCATGTTAGTAACCACAGTTTAGGAACACTTAACTCCAATTCAAACTTTTCCTCGAACTCACAACAAACCCACTGCTCCCTCCTGTTTTAAAATGCTTCAGCACGCAGGGAGCATCACAGCCAAGTGAATTTATAAACCTCCAAGTTCACAGGTGGCTTTCTATAAACAAACAGGGAAATGGTGAATTGTGAAGGTGTGGGCGTCTAGGTGGAACCAGCGAAACTTCAGGTACATCAGGAAGTTCGGCGAAGCGTGGGGAAGGGAGGAGGAATTTAAGCCAAACCGGCTGCAACTATTAATTGTGCCTTGGGGAAGCCTACCGAATTAATGGTCGAAATGCTCCTTTTACAAAAGCAGCTTTAGTTTAAGCAAGAGAAAAGCCTCAAAGCCCAACTTTTGGGCCGCCTCGCGGTGGAGGCTCCAGCCGGGGCACAGCCGGGTCAGGGGGCTCCTCCCGGAGGGTCACCCCGGCCCTGCGGGGCTGCTGCACAAAGGGCGGCCGAGGGGACAGCGACAGCCGCCTGCGGACTCACACACACACACACACACACACACACAGCGATCCGGCCAGGCAAAGGCCGAGCCCGGGGGACTCCGCTCCGCTCCGCTCCTCACGGGCCGCCCGCGCTGCCGCCGCTCAGGTGCGGCCTCCCCGCCCCGCCCCGCCCCTCACGGCGGCGCCTCCGCGGGGCGCGGGGAGCCCGTTCCCCGCCGGCACCGCCGCAGCCGGGCGGGGGCGGGATCCGCCGCCTCATCCCCTCACGGGTGTCCCCTCACGGGTGTCCCCTCACGGATGGCGTCCCCTCATGGTGTCCCCTCATGGTGTCCCCTCACGGAATCCCCTCGCGCGCCCCCCGCCCCGCACTGACCTGAGGGCGCTCCCGGGGCGGCGCGCGCGCGGCCCCTCCTCGCGCCGGCGCGCGCGCGCGGCCCCGCCCCCGCCCGGCCCCGGCCCCGCGGGGGGAGCGCGCGCGAGCCGAGGCCCCGCCCCCGCCCGGCCCCGGCCCCGCCCCCTCCGCCGCGCGCGCCGCCCCGCCGGGATTCGGGCACATCTTTTTTTCCTTTATTTTTCTTTTTTCTTTTTTTTTTTTTTTTTTTTTTTCCCTATTGCAAATCACGTTGCTGCCCGAAATTTGTGGAGCATATTCGTAGAGCCCAGATTTATGATTTGACCTCCGAGCTAAACTGGGAGACAACCTAGCTACATCTTTGAAAAAAAAGTGAAAATCCGCTTTTTTCTTTCTAAATTAAAAATTCTCCTAGTGCCTGAAGTGAAGCATATTCAAGCTGCACGTATAAATTGGGAGACAACCTAAAAGCATCCTTAAAACAAACTAAATTAGAATTTTTTTTTTTTTCTTTAAATTAGGGATCCCATTAAAGTTCAAGCATATTCACGGCTTATCACGAACAACCTGTTTGAGGATTTGCCCTCTAAGAAAAAAAGTGATTTGTTTTTTCTGTAGATGCACCAATATCTCTGAAGAAGAGGGCTCACCCCTTTAGAGAGCAGTTTTGTTAGATTAAAAGTTATAAGGAAAGATAATTGGTAGTGAAATTTTTGTATGTGTTCATCCACTGTTATTCACAACCTCCAAGCAAAAAAATAAAAAAATTCAGGACCAGCACCCAGGATTATCCAGAAGCTTCATAAATAAGGTGTTTCTCATAATGCTGGTGTATGTAGCCACATGGGAAATTAAAATGCATTGCTAGCATTCATTTTTAAAAGCATAGCAAAAGGCTTTGCTTGAAGCTCTAGGGCAAATTTGGGTTTGGGTTTTTCTTGGTTTTTTTTATTATTATTTTCCCTCTGAAGAAACAATTATTTCTGGAATTGGTGCTGTGTTCCAGCTTCAGTCTCCCGTGAACAATCATTGCCTGTATTATATACACATTATTCTAGCAGATACCTTCACAATGTGAAATTAGGCTTATCTGTGGATAATCAGCACTTTGCTTTTCCCATTTTAATATTTTAGCTATTAAAATAGAGAAGAAACCAAAGAGCAACAATAATGACCATACACACACACACACTCATTTTATAGCTGTTATGGATTTTAACAGCAAAGAATACACTTTAAATTTCAGTGTGTAAATGATCATTTAATTGGGAGACTTGGGAAGCCAACAAAATAATTGTTGTCTGAAGTGAACTTAAACATGCTGAAGGAAAGTACACCAATTTTCCATCTTTTTTTGCAGACTGGAGCTAAAAGGCCCTTTTGAATGGGGATAATTTAGCTGGGCAAGTTGTGGGGAGAAGCCTTTTCCTCCAGATTAGAGGAGGTTATTCTGCAGCCTGAATTCACAATCCCATTGTAAGAAAATATATTCTGGCTTTAATTCCAGGAGTTAAAGTTTAATAACCAGGAGTTAAAAGGTGAAATTCTGGAACCATATAATCTTTAAGGTCCCTTCCAGCTCAAGCCTTTCTGTGGTTCTATGATTTTTCTGCACATGCACTTCTGATTGAGAAGCAGTCAGGGAGGCCCAAATTGGGGTCTCCACTCAATAACATTTGTTTTGATTTTTTTTTTAGGCTCCTCCTGCATTTCCAGCCCACTTATTTTTGGCTGTGCCCAGTTGTTTAGACCATGATTACCTAGCTTCTCCCACAGAGCCCAGACCCTGGTTTAATACCAGTATCAACACAGAATTGCCATCACCACCACCCTGGCTGGGTTAAACACACCTCACTGCCTTTCTCAGGGATGTGTCTAGTTTGCTGACAAATTTCAGCTCAACCCCAGAGCTCAGCTCCAGTCAAAACACCAACCCAGGACAGGGGTCTTGTCTCATCCCAGCCCAGGTTTCTGGACAAGATCCAGCATTGCCTAAGGGCTGCACTAGTAGGGAAGTTAAACTCACCCAGCTGCATGTCTGGGAGAGCTGCCCAAAGGATTTTAGCTGGTGTTTCCAGAGCCATTTGACTGGGGTGGGTTCTGCTCTGTGGTGGTGTCACAGGTCTGTTTTCCAGGTATTGAGCACTGCTTTCCAAAGACTTACTAACTTGAAGAGCCGTTTAAATATTCATTTTCCAGTTGAACTTGCATGCTGGGTAGGTTCTTCCAAGTGCTCCAGGGTATAATTAGTTCCTCCAAAAGCATCTTCCTACCAGACACTTTGCTAACACTGACCACGTTTCCCCTCCACATCTCCCCTCCTCCCCAACCTCTTAAAGCTTTGCTGAAATTCTGTGCACAGCCTGCCACAAAGGTTATCATCTTATGTTTAATAGTGGGGAAAAAGACAGCACACGAGATTTACTGCAAATGGAAGCCATTACTGGAGCAGTTATCAAATGAAAGAACAATATAATAATGTCTAGTCATAAAGATATGAAGAGTTGCCTGTCAAAGGCAAACACCTGACTGGTAAAATTAGCCTGTGCAGCTGCTGGAGGCTTTTGGCAGGCAGGGTGGGATCCCTGCAGCACATATCTAAGCTCCCAGGTGTTTTGCAGCTATGTAGGCTAGAAACTGGGCACCCAAACTGGGACCAGCAGGAGGGAGATGCATCAGCATCCCAAGGCCACAAAGCAGAGCCAGGGGGATCAGCTCAGTGCATCCCAAATATCCCCAGTGGGGTTATGACATCCCCTGGTTGGTTCAGGCATGGGATGACTCCCAAAGCCAAATCTGTTATCTCCAGCTCTCTGTAGCTCACTGGGGCTGCTGACCCCAATATTTTGGTTAAGTATTAACTAACTAATAGCAGGTGGTGTTGAATTTTGTCTGCTCCTTGACCTGTAAGGTCTGGTCACACAGGCAGTGAAAGTGCAGCTAGAAGAAGCTCATTTCCAGTCTAGTGCATTAACACAGATGATTTTCCTCTTCTTTCCTGGTCCTGCCCTCCTGCCAAGAGCTGGGGCAGAAACCCTTTCAGGCTTAACCAAGTGGTCATTAACCTTTCCAAAATGAAAATACATTGACTAGTGGGTACCAGTGTCCATCAGAAGGGAAGAAAGTGTTATTTAGCAGAGGGATGTTAACTCCTATGGGACTGCTGACATCTATCAAGGACTGTCCAGCCTCTCTCACCACATACACTCAACTCTTTCCCCATCCCCAGAAAATCACTTACTTTCAGCAGCACAGTCAGTTCTCACTGCCTGTTTCCTATTCCATCAGACACAGTTTCTGTATCAAGCTCCTAGTCTCCATTATACAAGAGCCTGTGCTTCTCCTGCTGCTTCTATAGCTGGAATTTGTCATCCCTAGGCTCCAGGTGCAGCAATCCAGGTGCTTTTTAACCTTTTCTCATCTGCCTCAGGAGGGTTGGTGATACCTGTGGCAGCCAGAGGTGCTGCCTCTCAATTTGGTGAGTGCAGTGACACTTTTTTTGGTGTCTGGGTGTGAAAGTGTTGGCCACTGTGACTTGTAGAACAGCTTCAGACATGGGAAAAATCCTGGTGGGAGCTGTCCCAGTGCTGGCTGCTGATGGAGGTGGTCAGCTTAGCCTGACCACAGAGAAAATCCCACCACAGCCTTGCTAGCAACACTTGCTTTTAGACAGCATGGAGATTGATTTCTGCTGTTTTTAGCCAAAACTAAGGAGCTTGAGAAAGAGCTGAAGTCCCTGTAGGAATTTCAGGAGCATCTGCACTTCTCAAACATGTCAGGCTAAGGTGTTTGGTGAAAGTCAAAGGGTCCAAAAAAGCTGCTTTTCAGCGTTATCTTTTGGAGACAGAGGTCAATGGTTGTCTCAGAGGGAGTCTTTATGTCCCCAGAGACTAAAAAGCATGGAGGAAAGCTTCCCTTAACTTGAAACCTTGTCTCAACCATCTAAACTGCAGACACACCTTTGTCTGAATTCTAGGTGAATAAACTTCCGCTTCCATCAGTAAAAAATTTAAATAAAAGGATGAGACACTTTTTTTTGTTGTTGCCACGATTAAGGAACCACAATCTGTGGTCATGGTTTTTTTTTTTCTTTCTAGCAGGGCTGTCCATCAAAAAGGGGAAGATGGGAACCTGAGGTTTTCCAGATATGGGTGGGCTGCTGCACATCTGTGGTTTTCCCCCCTCCTTGGGAGCACAGAAAATTAAAATATCTGCTCCAGTCCTTGATGAGTTGCGCCTCCCAAAATCTGTGTCTGCCTCAAAGTCCTTGGAAATGTTATTATTCACTGGGAGGGTCTCTGCAAGCAGCTGCTTGCAGGGTGTGAGGAAAGAGCTGCACAAGTTCCCCCAGTTTCTGGCAGGTCCAGCCCACGGAGGCTAAACTTGCTTCTGAGCTCTGATGATGAAATAAGAAATATTTTCTTAATAGAAAATCCAGAAAGGAAAATGATTATTGAATTTTACTGCAAAAGCTCAAGGCAGGATGAGGGCTAGGATGTAAAACTGTTTGAGGAAATTAAACCAGCAATAGGGAAGGGCAGAGTGTTAATAACAGCCACCTTAATTATCCCAGCCTACAGTGGGTGCACCCTGTAATAATTTTCAAGTATCATTCAAAGTGATCACAACAAGTCTGACCCACCCACCTCTTCTTAAGTACAGTGCTGTAATTATTAATGCTCCTATATTACCAGGAGCTGCTGGAAACAACAGATCAAATCTGTTATTGCAGAGCAAGAGAGCTGCACAGAAATTTCACCCTTGGCAATTTTGTGCACGCAGGTTATGAGCCAAGCAGGAGGCAGAGGGTGTGCAGGAGGGTGCACACAGTGTGTGGGAGGGGGAATGGATGAATCTTAACCTCCTACAAAGTGGCTGAGATCACATGTGCCTTGTTTGTCCACCAGAGATATCCACCCACCCTTCCCCATCCATCCCTTTGAGGGTTTTCTGTATTAATGGGGTGTCTAGTCCAACTTCAGCTCCATGGGCAGGGCTGGTAGCAGTGATATTCACTGCCTTTGCCTCCTGCTGAGTGAGTGTGTATTTTTAATCCCATCCTTTTGGTGCCTGGAGAAAGAGAACAGGCTCCCTCTGCTCCTTGATTCTGTGCAAGAGGGGTGGATTTGCCCTGAGTGAGGCATCTTGAGAGCTGTGACCATCTGGCTGTCATTAGTTTGACTTGATTTGATGGACATGGACAAATGCAATGATTAGTATAGCAAAAACTCCTAATTAAAAAAAAAAAAAAAAAAAAAAAAAAAGATGGTGATTGAAGATGCGTTTTTAAAGATTTTTTGCATGACTTGAAAAAACCCGTTAATTAAAATCAAGGCATTTTTTATTCACAGAATCATTTAGGTTGGAAAAGACCTTTATGATCATAAAGTCCAGCCACTAACCTAATTTGGCCAAGCCCACCACTGACCTGTGTTCCCAAGCTCCACATCTACATGTCTTTTAAATCCCTCCAGGGATGGTGACTCTACCTCTCCCCTGGGAAGCGTGTTCCATGCATAGCAACCCTTTTGTGAAGAAATGTTTCCTAATATCCAATCTTATCCTCCCCTGGTACAGCTTGAGGCCATTTCCTCTTGTCCTGTCACTGTTACCTGGCAGAAGAGGCAGGCTTGTTTTCAGGCAGCTGTAGAGAGTGATAAGGTCTCCCCTGGGCATCCTTTTCTCCAGGGGCTGAACACTCTCACTCCCTCAGCTCCTCCTCTCAAAATTTGTGCTTCAAACCCTTCACCAGCTTTGTTGCCCTTCTCGGATGTGTTGAGTTGATGTGACCAGAAATGTGTATTCTATCACCATCTGTTGAAGCCAGGTGGGGTAGTGATTCCTTATCTCCTGGAAAATATTATCTGCTAATGGGCCATTTTTAAAACCAGCTGGGGCAATCATCTTTATCTTTTCCACAGCCCATCCTCCCTCCAGGAAGATATCATCTGCTGCTGGCCCATTCAGTCCCACTGCATGACTGATAAAATTACATCATCCCACTGGGAGATGCTCCAGCCAGGGGAGCAGCCAAGCCTTTCCTGCCCAGATAAAAACTGAGATCTTGGACAGCAAGGAACCTTCTTTCCACTGGATTCCAGAGGAAAACCAGACCTTTCCACATCATCCCTGGAGCTTCAGAGGAAACTGCACCTTCTCCAGGAGCACTGCTCCAGCTGAACCACATCTGCCACTGCAGGAGGATGCAGCCACCATTGAATGGGACTGTGCCAACACCCTGACTGACTGACGGGTGTCAGCTTGGATTCTGACTCTGGCAGTGTTTTGGGATTGTTCTTTGTAATTCTGTATTTCAATTTTAATTTTCCTAGTAAAGAACTGTTATTCCTAATTCCCATATCTTTGCCTGAGAGCCCCTTAATTTCAAAATTATAATAATTTGGAGGGAAGGGTTTACATTCTCCATTACAAAGAGAAGCTTCTGCCTTTATTGGCAGACACCTGTCCTTCAAACCAGGACATCTGAACACTCTCTAGCACATCCTCAATGTCCTTCTAGTTTGTTTTTTAATTCTTGTATTGGTTATCTTATTGCACCACAGAGTTCTTGTGTTAATATTATTTGTTTCAGTGTCCTTGTACCTGTTCCTCTCATTTTGTAGCAAGCTGCTCCATGGTCCCTGAACCTGCTGACCTGTCCTCCACTCTCTGTTCCTCTCTTCTCTCCTCCAGGTTTGGAAAGCCACTGGATGGGAAATGCTTTGAGTGTGATGGTCCTGCCCTAGCAGCCCCAGGATACTGGGGGAAGGAGGCTGACCACCTTTTTGCCCATTTCATAATAAAACCCACAAAATTAGTTTTAAAGACCCACACAACAAAGAGGATTAACCAAGCTGAAAATGAAACCAAATGGTTTATGGGGATTTTTTTCCCCCCTCCAGTCTTCTCTGGTTCAGCCAGTGAACCAAAACTCCCAATTATTTATGGAGCTGAGCTGAGTTGTGCCAGCACTCAGGAATTAAATGCAATTAAATATGTGTATGCAGCCCAAGAGCAAGGTGATTTCTCTGTGAGCTGTCTTGCTGTGTATTAAGAGCTGTGCTGGTGGGCTTGTCACTGAGTCACATTATTTCCCCTGAGATCAAAACAAATCAACATTTCCCCGCTCGGTGTTTCTGAAGACGAAATTTCAGTAACAGCTGAACAGCAGGGTCTGGAAGAAAACAGGATTATAGGCAGAATATTAAAGGAGGAAAAATTCAAAGACTGTAAGAACCCAAGGAGATGAGATGGAACAAATTATTATTATTTTAATTTATTTGGTTTAAAATGATACCCTGTGTGGTTTCTCATGGTCAGAATTTAAATACAACTGCACCACTCCCTTGCAAATTATCAACCCAAAGTAATCTGATAAAACTAGACCAGACTATGGCCAGGGAGATGGGAGAAAAGAAGAGCAGGAGAATCAGAAATAAGGGTACCAACCTCTAAACATGCCAGATTCCTTGTTCTGAAGGAAAAAAATCACAAGAAAAATATAACTGCAGGCTCTCAGATAGGATACATTCAGTTCTTCCATTTAGAGAATAACCAGGACATTATATTGCTGTTTTTTTCTTTGATTATACACACTTCTGTAAGAGGTCAACATCTTAAGATTATCTTTTTTGTACAATGTTCTGGGAGCACTTTTGCTGTGTCTTTCCTCTGTCAATCTTCAGCTCTCCTCTCCTGGCAGCTGCTGGCTTCCCTAAATGAAGGACAGGCTTTTCTGCAGTGAAAGATGCTTTTTCCTGCAGAGGAAAAAAAAAAAAAAAAAGGACAAAACACAGAACCAGCAGGGGGATATAATTGTACTCATCACCTGCAGACAGATATATTGCAATTTTTATTTGGTGTTTCAAGGATATGATGAAAAGTCCAGCTTGCTTATCTGGGTTTAGTGGAAGAAATTGAGCCAGTTTACTGCAGGTGCATGAGAAACTGTGGGAATAAGGATCCCCACTGTCTCTGATACCCACAGGGGACATCCCTCCTTGGTCAGGACAGTCTCCCATCCCTTGCAGTGCCCATAATCAGTGTGCTCCCAGGGTTTTACAGGATTGGAAACCATTGGAGGGGATGGGGTTCAAACAATGGGGTCCCTTCTCAGTTTTTAGGGTGATCACTGCTCACCATGCAAATATCAGCTCTGTTTATCTCACTGGGAGCAGGACAGGTCTTGGTGTCAGCTCAGGCTGCCGTGCTGGCAATGCAAGCCTAATTTATTATTCAATAATAAGTGGCTGTATGCTTAACTTTTATCATCCTTCATGCTCCTGCTTGCAAACCTCTTTGTCAGATTTCGTGTGAGATGCAAATATCCTTTAATTTGATCAAATAAGCAATGAGCCCCATCTGGCTCAGCTGGAGCAGCTGTACTGCTTTACACCTGCAGAGATTTTGGCCCAGGTTTTGCTGTAGCTGAGCTCCAGACACTAAAAGCTGACATTGATTTTCAATTCTCCTAGTAACAAAAAATGGATTTTTTTTCCCCATGCAGGCAGGTGGAAGAATGTTACCACCACAACAGCTTTTCTAAGCAAGGAACTGGGCTACTCACCCTCTGGCAGCCTGCATAACAAAGAGCATGGTCCCACAGAAATGTGGGAAAAAACCCCAAACTTACATTCAACAGAAATATTTCCTCATATGTAGAAATGCCATTGATTTGTATCTTGGACCTACCTGAGAAGAAATCAACTCTGCCCTAGCTGAAACCACGATGGACATAATTCCTCACAAATGTTTTTCCTGGCATGACAGGGCCTGCCTTTCAAGCTATTTTCCCACTATATATGCATAATGTAGTGCTTCCCACCTGGAACACATAGAAAATTAGTTACCTGTCTTTCCTTGTTTCTGTCAGAAGAATCTTAAAATTTTTAAAGCTTAAAGATGACTGAGATCCAGGCAGAAAATAACAGAGAGCATCAGTATGCCCAAACTTATGTTTCTGGTGATTTTGTAAAAAATTCTATTTAATTAAAGCCAGATATACGGGTTTGGTATGAAATCAGCTAGAAAAATTCATGATGTAAAGAGTGACTCCCTCCTGCCAAATTTGGCTTAGAGGTCTCCCACCAGATGACTGATAAGGTTCTTCTCCTAACTCAGCCAGATCTGAAAAGGGCAAAGCCCTTCTGTGTGCAGCTGCCAGTGTGGCATAGACAACATGTGCATCTCCAGGAAAGAATATTTTCATTGTTAGGATAAACCTGAAACTGAGTTTTATTCACATAATCAAATAATCTTTAATGATTCACTTCCCATCCTTCCTGCACAGTATTCAGGCTATAAACAGCTGTGTTTTAGGTATAAAGGACTTGCAGACTGTCCTTCCCACAGTCTTCAGTGTGACAGAGCAACTCCAGCAGGGTTAGTGCTGCTGGGTATAAAGGGAATATCAGTCAGACTTCATTTGTCATCAGGTACCCAGGCTGGATGGACCTGTCAGGATCCATGGGGATCAGCACTAGGACCCTTTCATCCTGCAGTGAGGCATTCAGGGTGAAGACACATAACTGGGGAAGTATTTCCTGGCTGGTCACCCAAGGACAAGGAGCATTTGAAAGGGAGCTGGAGCTTTCCTTGGCCAAATACTCATTAGAAGGAATGAAGACAAATAAATGTCCATTGAAAACCTTTTCTAAAATAGTGTTGTAGACTGCATAATCTTTATAAATGCACTGGCTGAGGAAAGTGATTTCCTCTAAGTGTTTGATAATGGAGAAGCACCAGAGGTTTCAGATGAAGGTCAGGTGAGTTCTGGTTCAGGGGAAGATTAACTCCACTAGAGCTGGAGCCTTTGATGAAACATCTCCCATTAAAGAGCAGACACAGGGCTCAGCAGCAGCTTTGCCATCCCAGCTGCTTTGGATATGAGCCTGAGCATGCCATGCAAACCCTGATATCCCTGAGGCAGCCCCTTACATATCCACAGCAAGGGCATGGTCCTGTTGGCCAAGTCCTTTCTTAAAGAACTTGCTGCTGTGCAAGCTACCACAGGATCCAGGAATATCCAGAGCTGGAAGGGACCCACAAGGATCATCAAACCAGCTCCTGTTCTGGGAAGGGTGAGAGGTGGCACCAAGGTGCTGCTGCTCCCTGGGTGATAGCTGTGGGTCTGGGACAGGAGGAAATAAATGCAAAACCTCATGGAGGGTGAAGATACATGCTGAAGGTTGCTGCCTGCTGGTGGTTGTGACAGCCACATGTCCATGGTGCCAAGCAAAGCACAGCCACAGCACTCAGCCATGCTCTTCAAAAAAAAAAGAGCCAAACACTGTGGCTGCTGTAGTGCTGGTGTTAGATCTCAGCACTGTTTTCATGTGTTGCTCACCCTTCATGAGTTTTACAGCTTGAGCCTTTGGGAGTAAACAAATAACCCAGGATTTGATTCCTAGATGTAAAGTGGATGCTAAGCAGGGCTTAAGCAGAACACAGCTGCAGAAAACCAGTTTATCCCAGTCTGAAAACACTGGGGTCACACACAGCATGCACTGCACCTGCTGGACAACTGTGCTGGCCAGATTCCTAAATGCTTCCACTGAAGAAAAGTGGTTTAGAAGAAAACCAGTGGACAAGATAAAAATTCACCAGTTCTGAGGAAAAAAAAAATAAAAAAATCACAATATAATTCGGGTAATGGCAGTGTTCAGGAAGACTTCAAAGGTGCATGGGCTGTGAGATGGAGCAGCTCCTTATGGAAGGGAGGAGCAACCCAGGCTGCCCTGGGTGCAGTTTATCCCCTTTAAAGTGGACATCCCATTGCCACCCACCCTCCAGGAGTGCCCAAGATGCTGGGAATGACCATGGGCATGGAGCAAGTGCTTGCTTGCCCTGTTCCAGATTGGTTGGAACCTGCCTGGAGATCAGCAAACTGGTTTGGACACTGGACCAGGCACCTCTTTGAGGGGCAGGTCTGTGCACAAGCTAACAGCTCTGCTACACTTCCATTAGGCTAATGTGCTGCTTAAACAGAGTCATCAATCATTTTGTTATTAAACCCCTTTGTGCCTGGCAACAAATTGATGGGGAAAGGAAAGCGTTAGTGGGTTGTTTGAGGATTATAAAACAGTACTTGTAAAGCTCCCACTGCTTCAGTGGAAGGTGGAAAAGCACAGAGGAGCTAATTGATTGTGCCAAAACAAGCCTCCAAAAGTGCTGTGACTTAAATGGGAATAACCAATTGAGTTGCCTTTTATTTGTTCTGACATGCTCCAGACTTCCAAGCACACATTTGGGTTGCATTTCCAATTTTTTTCCCACAAATCCTGCAACTTGTAAGTCTTAAAAACCACCAAAACCTATTGAGAGTTTCATGAAACCTATAGGTCCAGCAGCTTGTACCTTAAGAAGGATGAACTGACACAAGTCTCCTTATTTCAGAATTAAAACACTATATTCTTGCTCAGAACTTATTGAATACCTAAAAAATTATATATTTCTGCTTTTGCTGTTGGGTATCTTTGTTTCAGTAACCAGTTGCAGGGAGCTAGTCTAATAGTGCTCCACTTAATTCTGTATTGAAGCTTTGCACTTAAACCACTAATAAAACTCTTCTGCCTCACAATCACATTGTTGAGTTTAACTTCCATCTTATGGTCATGGGTTTTTCAAGGAAACCACAGTTTGTGCATCACCTCCTGTATGGAACACATTTTGGCTTTTCCCAGGAAGCAGTTAAAAATCCCATTTATTAGCCCTGTCAACAGCAGCTGTCGAAATACTGCAGCCCAACTTGTTCATTCCCACAGCTGTAGCTCCTTGAGGAGAACAATGAAAGGTCAAAGGCAAAGCTGCCCATTTTCCTGCATTTTTCTGAGCTGCTCCTCAAACCTTGTCAGCCACAATGGGAGAGCACAGCCCTGAGCAGCACAGAGCAGGTGAAGACAGCAGTTGCTCACTCTCTCTTCCAGCATAAAGGAAATGGCTTTAAATGGCCCTAGCTTGAGCTGCATTAAACAAAGAGGCAAGAAGAGATCTCAGAATCTCTTGGGGAAGGGACCCACAAAGAGCTGAGCTGGGGGAAGGGCCAGGAGCTGCCTGCCCAAGGATGCCAACACGTGGGTTGGCATCACTAAATTCAGGAGCAGCTTCAATTTGCACAAGTGCACAAGCACCTGGGAACCTCATGAGGGCTAACAGAAAGGTGAAACAGGCTATGAACCTCTTGGGCTTGAGGGAAGAGAGCTCCATTTCTGCCCACAGGCTGCAGTGCAGGGAGCACAGAACCATGAACTGGCTTGATTTGGAAGGAGCCTGAAAGATCTTCTGGTTCCAATCCTGCTGCCGTGGGCAGGGGCACCTTCTGCTGGACCAGGTTGCCCAGATCCCAATCCAACCTGGCCTTGAGCACTTCCAGGGATGGGGATGAGCTGCCAGGCAGAAAGAAACTCCTGTTTTCTTGTGCCAAGCAGATTTTGAGCATCCACCTTGTATTTGACTCTGACTGCTCCAAAAGCAATGGCATCAGCTCTCTGGCTATCAAGAAGCTTTTCTACTCACACAGCAGCCTAAATTATATAAAAATGGGAATATGGGAAGCAAAACCTTTTGAAGCTTGATTGTCTCACTCCAGCAGATGGGAAACTGCAGACCTGTCTGCTTGTTCAGCCCCACCAAATGAATATCTTTGCCCTCAGCTCTGATTCCACTGCAGGCAGCATGGCCTGGCCCTCTGGCAGAGTGCCTGGGCAGGGCTAGGCTGGTCACACTGCTGTGACAGTGGCCTTGCAGAGCAAACAGACCTTCATTTCACACCAAGAGGACAGCAGAGCAAATTGAAAAGCCCTGGGAAGCAATGCAGGCAGCATCAGTCTTCTGCCTGTCCATTGTACAAGCTAAAGACAAAACAGCTCTGTAAACCTCAGCAGGCTATAAAAGTGCCAAAAGCAGAAAAAAGGAAGGGACAACCATTGCACTGGTATCCATAACAATTTTATGTCTCAGAACCCTGTGTGTATGAACTTTTCTTTTTTTTTTTTTTTTTTCTTTAATAAGTACTAGCATGCCAGAAAGTATCATAAGAGAGAAAGAGAGCATCAGGGGTGATATAATGTTGGGGAGAGGAATGAGTAAGAGAGAGCCAGCCTCACAATCTGGAAAGAGCTGGTTCTCAGATATCTGAGGGTGGAAACCACTCTAATTTCCTGATTGAAACCAACAGCCCTAATTCTTCCTTCATCACTAATTAGACAAGTAGCCATGAGTAAGTCAATTTGGTTAGAGACTGACTAATGAAAGAGAAAATCCCAAATTAACACTTCCATTTGTAACATTAATTCAGGGAAGAATTAAGGTGGCTTGCTTACTTTTGCATTTCTACATCTTAACAGCTTTGGGCTTCTCTTTAAAATGTAACTTTAATTTGGGTTTGAATTCAAGCTCCTGAGTGTGTTTTCTTGGGGCTGGAGCATCGCTGTGGTGTGCTTTACCCATAAGGTCAACCCTAATTCTCTTCATGTTGCTTTCTAGAGCTGTAACCAAATAGGTGGAGTTAACAGCACATGCTCAGGGTGCACACTGTGCCCAACCTTGCCTCAGAGCCCCTTATTTTAATACAAATAAGTGTGGTAGCAAACTGATACATTTCCCCATTTATTTTGGTGTGGAGAGGAGCAGGATTGGCGAACATCAGAGGAGCTGATGGGACTCATGGCTGGTGTCCTCTGAAATATTAACCAGCTGCTGTGCTGCCTCCACACTGAGCTCATTCCTGCTCCACTCCTTCAGGAGCTGGCTGCTCCCTGCTGGAGCAGTGTGTGGCACCAGGGGCGAGCTGTGGCTGATGAGAATTCATAAAGTTCTTTTTCTCATGGAGTCTTTAAGCTGAAATATAATTAGCTAAAAGCCTTTTCTAATACCATCATCCTCCCAGCAGAGTGCCTTTCTGGGAGATCCAGGTAAAACCTTGGCTGGAAAAGGACTGAAGGTGTAGCCAGAGTGGAGCACCAAAACCCTCCTCCCCTCCCCAGCACTGCAGCCCCTGCCCCTCCTGCACTCCCACACTCAGGATTCTTCAGACATGGAGCAGCTTCACAATGGAGATAGGTAGTCACAGAGCTGATTCTGAGCCCACCCTGGCACAAGCAGGCAGTAAATCCCCAATTCTGGAGACACCAGCTCCATGACACCCTTGCCCTGCCACCTCTGCTGGCTGTGCTTTGATGGTTCAAAAGTCTCAGAGTAAAAAGGCAGGAACACACCAGGGCTCTGCAGGCTGCTTTTAGCCAGACAGCTGAACTCCTGACACTCTGGCACTGTTATTTTTGCTAGCAATATGAAAGATGCTGATGTGAGAGCAGGGCCTGGGGCTGGCTGCAAAGGGCACTCTGATCACCTGCAGGGACTCATCTCTGAAGTGCAGCCAGTCAAACTTCTGGTGCCTCTGCTTCTGCTAAGGGCAGATGAGAAAAAGTCTCCTCAGAGTAGGACTGTGGGAAAGTATTTCTTCTCTCCCCAGACCTCCTCTGTGCTCGTTCCCTGCTCCCACACCTGCACCTCAACAGTGTGGACACCTCCAGGAGAACAAGCAGGACATCTTCAGCAGCCTGCTTAGAGGACACAAAGCTCCAGCAACCCAGCCCAGCCATCAGGGCTTCACCCAGGGCAGGAGAAACTCCAGCAGAAACCTCCTGGGCAGCTTCCATTCACCACCCCAAGCTGCAGAACACTGGGGGTAGGAGAAGACTCTGCTGTTTGAGCTTTGCCATTCTTTATGGCACAATTAAGGGTTTGCTACTCCAGAAAGAAAAGGAAAATATGCATTAGGTGCAGCAGATTTTTAAATTAATTTTTAAATTTAATTTAATTTTTTAAAAAAATTTTAATTATTTTTAAAAAGCCCAAAACATAAATCAGACCTGAGATCCAGAGCTTCTGAGTTTCTGGGGAGTGCTCAAACCAGCAGAGGTCTCATGCTAACAACAGGATTTAGCAGCAGCACCAACACAGAATTGTGAAGGTATTTTTGGGGTGCAGGTATGGGTTTGAGGCACTTTTTAGTGCCTGTGGCATTTCTGATGGCAGACAACAGGGTTGAAGCCCCTGTCTGCTCTGCAGAATACAAATGGATATGATAATTCATTAAATGCCACCTTGCATCCACCCAGCACTAATAGGCTCAAAAGCTCCAAAGCTGCTTGTCCAGAGAAGCTGGGACTGGGCCAGCTTACCCAATATTTATCAAAGCAGCAATTCTGGTGAACCCTGTGTAAATAAGGGGTCATTCCTCACTGATAATCCAATAAAAGGATGTGTGCCACACACCAGAGAGCCCCAAGCTTGGTGCTGTGAGCTCTCCTCATTATGGATCAGGTCCAGGAGTAATATATGAGGGTCCCCAGACTGTTTTCAGGGGTTCTCAGCAACTCACTGCTGAGCTGAAAAAAAAGAAACCTGGGTTTGAAAAGCAAAAAAGCCTCAGTTGTCTCACTGTGCAGTGGAAACCTATGGCAGCCAGTGAATTCCAGAGAAAGTTATTACTAAAATGAAAGGAGAAATATATTGAAAGCACATCTAGGAAACTTACAGAGATCTCTCAAACAACACTGAAATGAGAGGAAAAACTGAGATCCATATTTTTATGGTACCTGTGAAAAAGAATAGAAATCAGAGATCATCTCTCCACTCATCCCACCACAACAAAGGTTTTCAATAAATCCAACATTACCATGGGAGTCTCCAACAGCTCCAGCTTGTGCTGCAAGATGACAGGAGGACTTGAGAAATTACTCAATCCAACTAAATGCCTTAACAAGGGAGATGGTTTGGTTATAAAAATATTTCTGCCCCAGGCTGGGAAGAGTTAAACCCCCCAAGTCTGCACAACAGCACAGGATTTTTTAATTCTTTGCTTTTTTTTTTTTTTTTTCCTTTGAATGGGTTTGTTTGTTTCCCCTTGGAGGCTGCAGTCACACACAATGGGCAGATTTTTCAATTAAGCCATTTTTTTTTCCACTTTTAGTCTTCAATGGAGCCCAGGTGCCAATTGTTTGCTGCCTTCCCTTTCCTGCCTGCAGCTTAACCCCTTTCTCTCCTTCCTGCTTTTGGGGCTGTCATGCAGGTGATGCTGATGCAGATGTCTGATAAATAATTATCAAACATCTTGGGAATGGTCTGTATCAGGTATCAGTGACATTAAAAATGCAGTATATGGACCATCCACAGATGAATTCACCAACAGTTGATAGCAACTAATCATCTTTCCTCTGAACCCCTCTTCATAGAATATTTATTTATAAAGTGAAAGCATTTGGCTTTTATTAAAAAAAAAGCCACAAATCACCAACAGCCAGCTTAAATGAGCATGCCCTGATTTATTTTGGCAAGACTGACAGAGACAATGTAGTCTTTGGGGTTAGCAGTGAGGCAGCTGATAGCTGCTAAAAAGTTTATTTGTCACACAGCACATCATCCCATCCCTGCAGCCATCAGGGGAGTGAGGGCAGGGAAAAGGGAGGAGGAAGGGAGGCAAATTTAAAAAACAACAGAACCACCAAGACTGGAGAATGTGAGGATGGATCTAGGACTATGCTCTCCAAGAGTTGAAAGAACACATTTTTAAGAACAAGGCATCCAACCTGGGATGAGGGACTTGAGCTCTTTCCAGATTCTCCCATTAAAAAAAGCTTAACCCATTAAAAAAATAGAAAAGCCATCTGTGGAAATGGGATACTCCTTTAAACCTTGCAGAGACTTTCTCCAGCACCACAAACCAGCCTTCCTGTTGCTCTTCCTGTACCATTTAGGGCTGAGCCATGGACACCTGCTTCTTTTTTTTTTTTTTTTTTTTTTTTTTTGTGTGTGTGTGTCCTTCAAGTTTTTTTTTTTTAAACCAAGAAAAAATCGACATAAAAATTTTAAAAAGAACCTCCAGAGATTTGGGGTATGAAAGAAAACACAAAACAAGCCATGCAGAAACATGGTGTGTTTCTGATCACTGCTTTCACCAGTTGAAATCAGCACTGGATCCCCAAACTGAAGGAGAAGCCTTGTATAGACAATTCCTTCTTCAAGGCTCAGCTCCAGTACCAGGCTCAAGACCTGGCATACATATGCATTTGGCAGGAAGCAGTAAATCAGCTGAAAGAACATTTCAGGGTTTTTTTTTTTTTTTTCAGCAGATTGTTTAGGAATTTACTTGGAATAAGCTTCCTCCCCAAGAGGGATTTCAATTCTACCCATGCACAAAGAGGAGAAAACATTAATGCAGTGTTAAGACAGCTCAGCTCTGAGAGCAGCACACACAGGCTGAGCAGAAGGCCACTGGAGTTATGTGACACCCAAAACTAGGTATCAGCAATTTTTCAAGGGCAAAGTTGTGAAGTTTCCAACGACAGCAGCAACCTGGCCCAGCAGACACAAATCCCCCTGAGACTCAACCACAGGACAGGTCTCACCCCTTGGTGGGGGGACAGGAATGCTGTTGGTGCCACCAGAGGAAACATTCACACCAGGTCCTCCCTGGCAGCTCCAGCTGTTTGGAATTGTTTCTCTTCAAAGGCACACTTTAAGGGTTGAGATTTAAGCTTCTGTTGAATCTGTGGTTTTTATTTACCCACCCTGACCAACTTGTGCAATCTACAGGCTTGGGAGGCATCACTAAAAATGTCCATAAAATATCAAGGGTGCTGCTTCCCAGTGCCATGGGAGAGCTGTGGGAATTGAACTGGTGCCAGGGTATGATTAACCCAGGGTGAGGTTAGATCATTATGCTTCCAAGGAAAAAGGGGGTGCACACAGCATTGGGTCTCCAGTGGCCAATGCATTTTGGAAAGAGGCTAACATATGTAGTCTTGCTGAAGACTCCTAACCCAAATCCATGTGTGGATGTAATTTAATGCACAGTGCTTTATGCAATTATACCTACAGATGCCTAAGTGAGAATTTAAATTAGCATTAACTTGATAGCTTTTGCTGAAGGCAGACAAATGCAGATGGGTGCTGGGCAGATTTTCCTGTGAAGCTCTGCAGATCCCATCAGTTCCCGAGGCACTGTTCCAAATGTAAACCCTGGGGATCTTTTTAACAATTAAGCCCACTCCAGCAAGAGCTTCTCTGCCCAAATGGACTCAGAAATGAGACCCCATCTCTGCACACTTCTGTGAAAGTGTCACAATTTGGGCAGCACAGAGAGTGAAGCTCAAACAGGAGAGCATACATATATAGGTAATCTTCACCCCAAAATTCTTACAAACCCATTTATACTCCTCTTCTGACCCCTCTTCTTCTGCCCAGAATCCCCAAGGAAGACAAATTGTCTCATGGTTCTTCTGCATTGAACCACAGCTCATCTCTTGCCCTTAATGCTCCTGGGATGGTCAGCATCCAAACCCCAGCAGGACTAAAGGACTTGATAGTATTTCTCTTTTAAACACTGAGGTTTTTTTAAACTACTGAACTTTTCATCTACCCAAAGGGAATTTCAGATTCCTCCAAACCAAATAATTAGTGCATTTTTTTTCTGGCTGTGGTGACTACAGAAGCCAGCAGTGGTTTTCTCCCTGTCACTAATGAGTATTAGGAGGGCTGGCTTCCTGATGAGCCACAAGTGTTGGCAGCAAGCACACAGCACAAAAATG
This sequence comes from Oenanthe melanoleuca, assembly GCF_029582105.1. Taxonomy (NCBI): domain Eukaryota; kingdom Metazoa; phylum Chordata; class Aves; order Passeriformes; family Muscicapidae; genus Oenanthe; species Oenanthe melanoleuca. The sequence continues at coordinate 103,064,316 of NC_079336.1, read as the reverse complement.
ATTGAGAAGCAGCCTGATACCCTAATTTTATGAAAAAACAAAGCCACAGGACACATAATCAGGAATGGCAGGGAAATTATCAGCTGGGGAGAGCAAGATTTGTTTGCTCCAGAAGCAGCAGCAGACATGGATCCTTCCCTTCCAGAAACAGGTCAAGCAAACTGAGATATGCCAGGGCATTGCACCTCTTGGGCATCTCCCCAAAGATGGGCAGACTGACAGACTGATAGCAAAGGATTGCATGTCACCTGTTAAACAGCAGATTTCATCTTCCCCACTCTGCTGCAAGGAAACATCTGATGAGCTGGCTCAATCCACAGCTGCACATGTCACCTTGGTAATCTACTGCTTGGAGCAGCTCTCAAAACTGGAGCTGGAAGGCTGATAGGTTTTTAAAACACCTGGGAAGCATTTCTGGACCTCTCATCTGTCTGAGGAATAGCATATCTCAATGAGCACACACCATAATCAAGAGGCTGAATTTTCCTCTTAGCACAGATCAGGTAAAGAGGCACAGTTGCTTTGTATGAAAAACAGGCTGGGAATGATTTTTAAAGGAGTGATATTAAGACAAGCCTTATTCTTGTATCCAGAGAGGGGATAGATGATGTTCCCTCCTTTCCTGGGATTTCCTCTGGGATCCTCTATAAGACATTCTGCAGTTTGGGTGGGCCAGGTTGTATCTCCTGGATTCCTGTGCAGAAGTTCAGGCAGCAATATTGCAGCTACATGTCCTTCAGCAAGACTCTCATCTCAAGGCACCAAAGTTATCCCAAAACTCACCACAGTAAATTCTCAAGCTCACTAAAATGTTTCAAACCTCTTCATTTCCCCCTCTGAAAAGGAATAACATGACCTTGGAGTGCTCCTTTGTAGTTTGGTTTCTTTTTTTTTTTTTTTTTTGCTGAACAACAAAGGAACAGCTGTTCAGATTTTTTTTTGTTGCTGTTGTCTTTGGTGGCAGGAATGTGTGTACTGAATATTTAGGACACATTATCTGAAAATAAAAGTACTGTTACTAAAGCAGCTCATGAGCAAACACATGATGCCTCTCACAGGCAGTTCCCAATTCCCATTAGGGTGTGAGCAGGAAAGTGGGATGGTGCTCACAGCTCACACCAGTTTTCCTGAATATTTCATTTCTTTCATCATTAAACTCCCAGACAGGAAGGCATTGACAGCAAAATGGACTTGTACCTGCTGCCCCTGTCTCATCCTCAGGCTTTGCTCTGTCCATCAGCCCAATTCACCTTCTCTAGAGTGACTCACTGGAGGTTACAGGACAGAGGGAGGATCCTGAAGCAGAGAAAGCCTCACACTACACTCCTTCAGCTGAGACAAATCCAAACTCTTCTCCAAGTCTGGGAAGATGCATAGCTGATGTTTCAATGACATGTGGTTTATTGCAAGCTAGGAGGAGGAAAAAGCCACAAAGCCACTCCTGGGAGCTCCTGCTGGTTTCAAAAGCAGACTGGGGTCTGGTTCCATTGTAATTACAATTAATTAGCTGAAGATGCTGTTCTAAGAATTTTAACAGGTTTCCCAAAACTACCAACTCCAGCCTAACCTTTTCTACCTAAATAGAGGTTCCTGGCTCCACCTGTAAGTCTCAGACCTGTTCAGGTGCCCACACAACCTACCCTGGAGGGGAAACTTGGTCTGAAAAGCTCTCAATACCAGAATACTGTTTTTTGCTCATGTTCCTGCTGTTCTCCATGTCCCCAGCAAAAAGCCACCACCATGTGTAGTTGCAGCTACAAAGTCTGTGGACTCTGTTATGGGGGAAAAGCCAGCCAAAACTTGCACAGGAAGAACATCTGTATACTGAATTCTTGCACAGCTAATGAATTAGGGCTCCAGAAAAACATGGTCAAAAGACAATCATTTTAGATTTTTAAATTCTGAGTTTATCTGTACGAAAGAAAACTTTGAAATACTGACAGCACCCAAAATGTACTTTGGACAACCACAACTCTTAAGGTTCTAATCTGGAGTTGTACAAGAAAAGAAAATAGAAAAAAGTAGAAACTAACAGAAAATAAAAACCAATTATTTGGAGTCTTGGGTCCCAGTGGTTTTACTGCATTCAGCAGCTGCTTATCAAGAACTGGATGGAACTAATTTTGAAACTTTGACTTTGAGGTATTCAAGACAAATTGCTCTTCATTTCCTAAACTCCCATTTCTCAAAAGTTTTCATGGCTGTTCAAATAAAAATATTAAACTGATCCTGATTTGAATGACTGTTTAAGTCACTTGGGGGTGTTAATTTAAACAAAATCCACTTCCATTTTTGTCTATCTCAAAAAATTATCTCCTGACTGTAATGCACAGCACAACTGCAGCAGAAATTTTTTACCTTGTTTATTTTTTTTTCCCAATCAAGGTGGAAAGCTGAGGGTGGTTTGTGGGGTGAGGGAAGGAGTGTTTCACTGCTGGTTTGAGAAGCCCACGAGCCTCCCATGACCTTTGCCTCCTGGGAGCTGCCATGAGTTATCCAACCTGTCACCAGAGCTGGGGGCTGCAGCACAGCCTGAGCAAAGGAGGCACAGAAAAGCTCAAAAATCCTTTGGGGAGGGAAAATAAAAAGGGAAAGAGAAAAGGCAGAGGGAGAAATGTGCACAGCAGACAGCACCTGAGAGCAGGCTCAGAGCTGTCACTCCTCCTCCTTTGGAAAAGCTCTCCTCAAAAGGTGAAAAACATCTTTCTGTATTTATCTCACTCACTGAGCAGGAAAATATGCCCCTGACCCAGCTTTATTTGCCCAGGACATGCTATTGAGGGAGGCTTTAATCCAAACACAGTGCTGAAAATAGGAGGGGTGATTCAAATGCTGACATAGCACCCCATTTGTGTCTCTAAAGGTTGAGTGTAATTTTCTGCCTTTCATAATTGCTCTGTCTACCCCTTCCTGCCTTTTGCAGAGCATTTGCTCTTCCTAATCTGGCCTCAGCTTTCTAAATAAGGCTTTTTATTGATTCTAGACTGTCTGTTCACTCCAGATGAGCATCGCTAAGGCTGAGAAATTGGTCAGCAGTGCTTTGTCCTGGCTATAAAAAAAAAATTAAAAAAATTAATAAATATAGATATAGATATAGATATAGATATAGATATATAGATGTATATAGATAGATATATAGGTATATATAGATATAGATATAGATATAGATATAGATATAGATATAGATATAGATATATAGATATATAGATATATAGATATATAGATATATAGATATATAGATATAGATTAGGTAGATATAGATATAGATATACATATAGATATACATATAGATATACATATAGATATACATATAGATATGTATAGATAGATATGTGTGTATATAGATATATAGATATAGATATAGATATAGATATAGATATAGATATAGATATAGATATAGAATAGATATAGATATAGATATAGATATAGATATAGATATAGATATAGATAGATATATAGATATATGGATATATAGATATATAGATATATAGATATATAGATATATAGATATATAGATATATAGATATAGATTAGGTAGATATAGATATAGATATGGATATAGATATAGATATAGATATAGATATAGATATAGATATAGATATAGATATAGATATAGATATAGATATAGATATAGATATAGATATAGATATAGATATGTATAGATAGATATGTGTGGATATAGATATAGATATAGATATAGATATAGATATAGATATAGATATAGATATAGATATAGATAGATATAATTTTTTTCCCCCAGTTTTGACACATATACTTTAAGCACAGGATGGAAACCTGCTGCCTGGCACGCAATGCTGGCACCTCTGGTCTGATCCAAGCAAACACACACCAAGAAATGGGTCCTGACAGCCTCCTGCTCAGTGCAGAGCTGCACATCCTTAGAATAAAATCCAGGCCACCCTTTAAGTCCTGTTGGGTCCACAGTGGAGGCTCAGCTCCCCTGCACTGCAGGGATCAGTAAGACACGGCTGTGGGTGTTGTATTTTAGATCCTTGCTGATCCAATGAAATAAGATGTGATTATCCACATCCATATCCCAGCTGCCTTCCCTTGGAGTTGCTATCTTGCACTCTGATCAAATCCCTGTGCCTGCTGTCAAACACCACACTGTGATTTCACAAACAGGTCCCAGTAGCTTCAGGTGTCTTTTGCTCTTTCCAGCCAGGCTGCACCTTTGCTTCCAGGTCAAAGAATCAGGGAATGGTTTGGGTTGGAAGGGACCTTGGAGGTGTGGCTGCTTTATCCAACACTTCAGCAGCTGGGAGGGCAGCTCATCTCCTTCAGAGCTGCTTGCTTTCCTCACACCCTTCACAGCCACAGCCTGAAGGGCAGGACCTCAGTAAGAGCTATTTACAGAGGGATTTGGGAATTCATGCAGAGTTGTTTCATCACTGGTGAACAAACAAGGCACTAGGTCTGTCCCTGAGCAGCAGGATTTTGTTTGCTCTGGAAGGATGGAGAGCTCATAGCTGCAGACAGGCAGGTCCTTTCCAAAACCAGATCCTTTCCAAAGGCTGTAAGAGCTGAAGCTGCTTGAGCATTCATGTAGCCCTAACACCAATCTCCATCCAAGCCAAAAGCAGATCCCTCAGGGAAATAAATAAGACTGGAGCAAACATAGCTGTGTTGCTTCCAAATGCTCCTGCAGCCTCCAATTATTGCTGTTTATGGAGAGCACAAAAGGACATTTCTGCATCCTGTGCTGGAAAAAATCAGGAGTGCAACCTCTTACCACCCTCAGCACATTTTTCATGGAGACAAATGTAGGTTCTGTATCCTTGGTAATCTGGGGCTTTGCAGATGAAACCAGAAAATTCCCTTTCTTTTGGCATCCATGAAGGAGCACCTTCATCCAAGGTGGACTCTGAGCCCTTCTTCCTCTCTTTTTTTTGAAATGTCCCAGCAAAGGACAGGGTCTCTGTGCCAGCAGGGCCAGCAGCAAACAAAACCCCTCACAGGACATTGTCACAAGCCCCAGGATGGACCTCAGCAACTGGGCTGGCAAATTGCTGCTGCCTCTGCACTAAAGGAGTGATTTTAGCTTTCACATTAGAACATCATAAAATATTTACTTTATCATCTGTAATTAAAACTCGTGGAGCACAGAAATTAACTGACAAACATCCAAATAAAACCTCTCAGCCAGGGACCAGGCTCAGGAGTAAGCAGTTTCTAATGCAAACCTGCAGAGCCCAGGGCTCAGGAGCATCCACCTGGCACTGCTGCCAGGGGAGGTCACCTTCACAGCCTTGAAATCACACATCAGCAAGAGCTGGACTTGTTGAAAGGTGGAGAGCAGTGTTTAAATAAATAAATGGCATTTATCAGCTTTCTTCCAGTGCTGCACTGCTTTCTGTCTTGGCACTGCCCAAGGAATTACAGCACTGCAAATATTTGCTGGGTTTAATTTGTTTTTGCATAATTATTTAATCCCTCCACAGAAAAAAAAAACCCTCACTGTGAATGCTGATAGTGTCTAAAATTAAGTCATTAGAGGAGCAGTTCAATCTATTTCCAAAAATCAAGGTCTTCTAGACTCAGTGTCAATAATGGAATCATTTCTGTCCTTTAGCACTGTGCATTCCTCTTCCTTTCTGGTTAAACCTGGAAAAAGATTTATCCCCTCCTCCCAGCAGCAGGTTTATCTTCAAGTTGGGTAAATAAGCACCCCAGAGCAATTACCTTAGGGTTCATTGTGCACTTCAGCATCCCTTTCCCTGGGCAGACCTAACTGGAAAATAGTTGTGTTCTGCAAAAAGCACTGGCAGACCTTGAATTAGCACCCTGTGACAGTCAGGACTGGGAGCTGCTCATTAACAAGAGCTGCATGCCCTGAAAGCCTCCCACTGAATGGAGTGGTGAGAGATTATTTACCCTGTGACATTAAACATCCTGATAACCAAATGTCCCACCAGCTCAAGGTGTGCCCTTTAATTCCTGCTGCCCTGCTAAAACCTCTGCATGGACTCTGCTCACACCAAGAATGAATCACTTCCTACTGCTGGAAGGCGACTTTTCCTGACCAGATTTATGGATCTGGGTAATGGGGTGTAATAGAAAGGTGCTCAGGATCCTCATGTCAGCTTAGATGAAAGGATTAGCACTTAAAGAGGGCAGATTAATCTTTGCAAGACCCAAAACCATCCCCTGGCTCCTGCCAGAGAGACCTGCTGCACCTAAATTACTTCCCCTAGCAGGTATTAAACTAAAGTGACTTAATTTATGGAACTAAAAGAGAAACAGGCACGTGGTACAGCCCAGACACAGACCTGTAGATCATCCCCACACAACCTTGTGCTTAATTAGGCATTGAGAACAGGAGCTGTGTACAGGACACACTCCAGTGCCTTTCAGAAATACTGGAGCAGTTGTTGTGGCCAGGCATTGCCAGGGCAGGAGTGTCAGAGCATCCTCACTGCCTCCCTCCCTCCCTCCTTCCCTCCCCATCCACCAGGACCTGCCACACTGCCTCACTTGACCCCATGTCCAGCAATTTTATTGCTTAAATACATTATTAATCTCATTAATGTTGATGTTTGGAAGATTTATTTCGTTTTAAACACTGCCTGAAGCCAGGAGGGGCTTACAGAGGAGATAACCACTGCTTGTACATAAAGACAAATAGGCCAAAGGGGATCACTCTGATACTCTTGTCTGATCTCTTGCCATCTCCCAGCAAGGCCTGGGCAGTCTGCAGTAAATAAAGTCTAATTTTAAACTCCTAAGAACATCTGACCCTAAAAAGGCAGGTCTTTGACAAGGGGTCACCTCCTTTCTTGCATGGATGTCTCAGGAATAGATGTCAGTGCCAGACAAACAGGCTCTACATGTTAATATTTTTAAAACAAAGTTAGTAGGCTTGAAAGGCCAATATTCAATGTGCATCAAGTTCATAGATTCAAATGCTTTCATTATTTTAGGATGTTAATCCCAGCTACCATTGAATGGCCAGAAGAAGGCAAGAACACCAGAGACCAAGGTCAGACTTCTTTGGGCAACATGTCCCAGAGCCTCACCACCCTCACAGTGAAGAATTTCTTCCTAAAACCTAATTTAAAACTTTCCTCTGTCAGTTCAAAGCCATTCCTCCTTGCCCAATCACTGCATGCCCCTGTAAAATCCCTCTCCAGCTCTTATAGCCCCTGTAGGTGCTGGAAGGTGCTCTAAGCTCTCCCTGGATCCTTCTCCAGGCTGAGCAGCTCCATCTCTCCCATCCTTCACAGCTTTGGATGCAGCCAGGATAATTTATGCAGATTACTTTTCATTTTCAACCAAACCCAGTGCAGAAACCCCTAGTGCCTCTTCAATCATTTATTTGCTAAATCACATGGTGTGGCCAGCCCCACACTCAGCCCTGACCCCAGGACCTGCTCGTGGTAGAAGCTGCAGATAATTCAATGATTCTTTGTGCTGGCTCAGCTCAAGGCTTCTCCTGAGCCCGGGTTCAGTGCTGTGCAATTGTGCTGTGATGGAGCTAATGCCCATTTGCTCTGGGCTGGAACCAAGGTGTTCATTAATCCCAGAGCCTCGGGGTGGGCTGGGGCTGGCTCACCTCACAGGAGAGGTCACTGCTTTGTCAGCTTTGCTCCTCACATCCTCTCATTAAATTTCCATCTAGGTGCCACCTTCTTGGCTTGGAAAGAAGCAAGGATTTTTTTTTTTTTTTTTTTTTTTTTAATTATTAGCTTAATGTTTGCCAGAGCAAACAGCCAGGCTGAGAGGCACAGGGCTCAGGGAGTGGGACAGATCTGCATCCCCAGAGCAGGATGCTGCCAAAAGCTGAGCTCAGCTGAGTGTCTGGAAGCTGAAAGATGATTTTTTAGGTCTGGTGAATCCTGACTGTTATTTTAGGGTAGGGTGAAGGAAGGAAGATTTACTTGGATGCTTGACCAGACTAAAGCAAACCTGCCCCATTAGGTACTAAATCTGAACCCTGAGCTAAAAATTCAGCTACAAACAGCAAGATGAAGGAAAAGAGTCTGAGAAACAGCACAAAGAAACATTGGGAGAGGTTCATAACAGAAATCACTGTTATGAACAGAAGCACACAAATGAGATATCCCAGCAAGTGATTTCTGGAAAGCAGCTGGCCAAGCTGGGATATCAACAGGCTGGAAATCTCATTTCCAACTTTCCAAGCAGATGCTAGCTCATCTCCCTGACCCAGCAAAGAAAGGTCATTTATATGCCCTGCTCATTTCTGGGAGCTGGAGATGGCACTGACAGCTTTGTGCCATCCCAAGGCTGTCCAAAAGTGTCATTTTGGGAAGCACTAGGCTTTAAAATTAGTTGAGCTCTGTGATCCCCACTGGGGACCCTGAGGAAATGAAGATGTGCCAGTGATACTTGTAGTTTTCTGAGAAGTCAAAGAGGATGTGATCCAGAAATATCTATTTCAAGCCCAAATAAAAACTATACTCTCCTTATGAAAACATCAGATGCATTTTTCATCCCCCTGAGAGGGCAAGCATGGGACAGGGTATCACATGGGAGAAGCAGGAGGCACATTGCCAGGACTGCTGATCCCTCACATCATTACTTTTCTCTCATCAGCAGGCATGCTCAGCAGAGATGAACCACCCATTTTGTGATGGCAATCCTTTGCCAAGCTCTCCCTTGAAGAGAAAGGGCTTTAACCAGCCTGCTCAGCACAGTAAAGAGCTGTAAAGTGACCACAGGAGAGCCCTGGGTGGGAGTTCCAGCCAGCAGGAAGGGCAGCACACAAACCACATCATTCCCATTGACTTCTCCTTGCCCCTGGTTAAGATTCATCTTTTATTTTTCATCAGCTGAGCCTTCAGAAGTGCAGCCTTCCCACCACACACATCCCATTGCACTGTCACCAGAGGCAAAGGCAGTCCCAGGAAAGCCAAGATTTAAGGAACAAACTGGAGAAGGACTCAGACTGGCTCCAAAAGTTATTACTGTTTTTTTTTTTTCACCCCCAAGCTTTGTGTTTTTTTCTTTTTGCTCTACACTGTTGTGTATCTCCTGCAGATTGTCCCAGCTTGGGGTAATTTGACATTCATAAAACATCAAGTTCACAACTTTGCTGCTGTGGCTGGCAGGTGAAAGCATGCTTTGCTTTGCAGCTGCTCTCTGCACATCTCCTAAAGCATTCCAAAGCCACAGGGGCAGGAAAAGCAGGAAAAAGCATCTTTCATCCTTTTCATCATTCCTGCAGTGGGCCAAATGCACAGCAGGTGTAGATAAGCATGAGATCCTCCACCTTGTTACACCACCTGCTTTGCACTTTAGTCACTCAATTCATCCAAAACCACAATAAACCTGTTATTTCATGTTGCCCAGAAAATTCTCTGCATTTAAACAACCAAACTGAGGGGCTTGGGGTGTTTTTAGTAGCCATTCAAGAAGGCTTCCAGCCTGAACTGGACTTCACCAACACTCAGGGCAGCTCACCTGTATGAGCCCCTCCTATTTTTTAGGTGAATTGATGCAGACACAGGAATATTTCAGCCCATCCACACCCTCTCCCTGCCCCACAGCCTCCTGGCTTTCACTGCTGGCCCAGTGAGATCACAGAGCTGCTTTATCAACTCCTTTTTCACAGGAGAGGGTGCCCCAGGGCACTGCACAATTATTTCATGGAACCAATGAAATGATGGTTCCACACCCAACCTGCAGCATCACTGGGCAAGAAACCTGGAGGTGCTCCCCTAGCAGCAGCACAAACCCAGCTGACACCATTTGCAAACAAAACGTGCCCAGATCTTTGCAGAGAAAGAAGTTTAGCAGCAGAAACAGCAACTGCAAAGTATTTTGTGTTTAAGCTAAGGCTGGTGGTGCCAGGAGGAGGGTGACTCAGATCCATCCACTTTCCTCCTTGGAGCTCAGTGCTCGTGTCATCCTGCATCAGCCATCAAACCAGCTCTGCTTTGCTGCTGCAGAACCTGCTTTTCATGTCCTTATTTCCTGCCTGATGGCTTCTTGCTCGGGAGGCAGCAGAAAGTCTGTGGCACAACATCTGTGGGACCTGTCTGATGAGAGATGATTTCATTTCTGTTTGAACTGGTGTTCATGGCACTGGGGAAATGGGGAGTTTATCCCTCTGTGAGCTTTGTTTCAGCTCACATTCCAAAATGATTGAAGAAAACAGCTCGAAGGCATTTCTAAAATAAAAAGGTGCCAGCAAATTAACAGCAGTTTTGAAGCACTTGCATTTCTGGGAGGGTGAAATCTCTGTGTCAAACCCTCTGGGCTCATCCTGTGTTTCTCACACCCTCAAAGCAGAATTCACCCACCAAACTCACATTTATCTCAATCCTAATCCCTGCTCCATCCTTCAGGTGTATTTTCTCACAAAGAAATTCCTGTAGAAAGTGCTTCAGGAAATGCTTTTCACCCCTCCTTCCCCAAAGGCACAACCTGCTTTAATCAGGAATGTTCTCCAGGCACAAGGTGTGGATGCAGCCAGTGAGACTCACACTTCAGAAGGGCCATAAATGGTCTGGTACAGAAATAGCACCTTCAAGCAGGCTCCTGGGATTTAGGAAGATATTGGAAACCTGTCAGCATGCAGTTCTAGCAGTGGAAAATGAAATGCTGTCAGACAAGCCTGCTCCCCAAATCAGCTTTGCCCTGCAGCACAGGCTTCTCCCTTTGTGGTTAAATGCAAAACACCACAAATAAAAATCTCCCCTTGCCTCTCTCCAGTCACTTTTCCTGCAGGAGACAGGGAATAGGAACCCTCTGACCTCAGGAAGTATTGCAGAAGTTTTGTGCACTAACAAAACCCCTCCTTTTCTATTTCTGAAATTGGAGCTATCCAAATTGCACAAAAGGTTGATTTTTTTTTTTTTTTTGTCTTTTCTTCAGTTTGAATAATTTCTAACATTAATGAGTTATTAAAATTGGTGAGGTTGGAGAAGTAGATGGGTTTGTCCCACCAGTAGATGATTCCCAGGATTTGCTGGGGTGTCCTGCTCCAATTGCCAATTGCCAGGGCACCACCCACAGATCCTGTGCTGGGGACTCCTGGTTCCAGGTCTTTGGGGTTTTTATGTATCCAGACCCTCCTTCTTTTCCCCATTTCCAAAGGCTTTTCCCTTTTTTTCCCCTTCAGTAGGCTGTCTCCTGCCTTTCCCATTTATAACTAAAAGACAAAAAACTCATGGATGCAATCACAGCTGAGAGCTCAGTGCTCCCAGCAAGAGTGGTAAACACTGGGCAAAGGATGCAGGAGATTTTAAGGAGAATCTGATAAAAAAAGAGGCAGAACAACCTTATATAAAGAGCCAATTGTTTTCTTGCAGGGAATAATATTGAAAAATGTATTTTTTTTCTATGCTAATGATAACAAAGTCCATCCTTCACTGCCCTGTATACTGGGACTTAAGGAAAGAGCCAGTGAAGGTTCTTCTTGATTTTTTTTTTTTAATGGGTAGACAAAGAATGTGGGTAGACAGAAAGGATTTTCTAAACATGACTCCTGCTGTAGATACACAGATATATAACAAAATAAGTGACAGGTTTGCCCAGCACATTTTAAGCAGCAATGTGGATATTTTCCTTACTAATTGCATCATTAGCTAGTCTGCCCTCAAAGTTACAGGACTTGTGATCAAATTACTGCTGTGATAATCAGTGATGTGATCTTTTTCCAGCTCCTCAGAACATTCTCTTGCCCTCTTTCTGCCTTTGCTTTCCCATCTACAGAGGTGGTAATTTCCTTTTTCTTTTTTCTTTTCCTCTGAAAACAGGAGGCTAACCTCAGAAAAATTACATCTTTTTTTTTTTTTTTTTTTTTTTTTTTTTTTTTCTGATGGAAGGTAGTGAATCAGACAAACTAATTGTGGGTATTAAATAAGGGAAACTTCAAGACATATGTGCTGGTTTTTCTTCTTTTTCATCCAAAGGATAATGAACCCTCAGGTCCTTTTTTAAAAGTTTATAAATAAGGTTTGGAAGTGCATTGATCATGAGAGGAGCCATCATTCTAATATTGTGCTGCAGTGCCAAGACCAGGCTGGTAAATTAAATCCCCTTTTATCAGTCCAGGGGAGGGATCTGCCACTGGGTTATCTCCCATCCTATTTGTGGGATAGATTACAGGGAGAAAAGGGCAGCCTGCCAGGGAGGGATGGCTCCTGCTCTTTAAAATTGTGAGTCACCTGTCCCCAGTGTTTCTTTTTTTCCCATTTGCTCTGAATTTCACCGAGGCTTATTGACCTCATTAGAAAACACTGAAGGCTCTCTTGGGAGTGAGGTTGGTGCAGAATTGAAGCAGACCCAAAGAATGTTCAATTAAAACAAATGGATCACAGAAAAGCCCACAAGACAATTAAACCTGGAGGTAACTCAGTGGCTGTGAGGGAGCCAGCAGTGCTGCAGCAATGCAGCCACTGCTGCAGGATGGATTTGGGAGCACTGAGAGAGCAGGAATTCATTTTCACCCTTTTTGTCAGCATGAATGCTTCTCCTGGGTGCCACCAGCCATTGTCCTGCTGCAAGGGCATGTGAGCCATGCAGCAAGGAAAGGAAGGAGCAGCAGGGAGCCCACAGAGCCTGAGTGGGGCAGGGAGAGCAGGACAGACAATGCTCTCAGTGCTGGTGGTGCCAGCTCAGCCAATTGTTACTTTTTCAGCATCTTATCTGCCCACTCTGCCCATGAAATGGTCCAGCAACAGGCAAGGTGGTTCAACCCTGCTCTGGAGCTCACTCCATTTTGTTGCCATACAGGATGTACCAGCAATGTGAATTCTGTCACCACCTGTTGAACCGGGTGGGGCAGTGACCCTTATCTCTGTGACACATATTATCTGCTAATGGGCATCTTTAAACCAGCTGGGGCAATCATCTTTATCTCTGTGAGAGATATCCTCTGCTAATGGGCCATCTTTAAACCAGCTTTATCATCTTTATCTTTTCCACAGCCCATCCTCCCTCCAGGAGATATCATCTGCTGCTGGCCCATTCAGTCCCAGTGCATGACTGATAAAATTCCATCATCCCACTGGGAGATGCTCCAGCCAGGGGAGCAGCCAAGCCTTTCCTACCCAGATAAAAACTGAGATTTTGGACACCAAGGAACCTTCTTTCCACTGGATTCCAGAGGAAAGCCAGACCTTTCCACATCATCACTGGAGCTTCAGAGGAAACTGCACCTTCTCCAGGAGCACTGCTCCAGCTGAACCACATCTGCCACTGCAGGAGGATGCAGCCACCATTGAATGGGACTGTGCCAACACCCTGACTGACTGACAGGTGTCAGCTTGGATTCTGACTCTGGCAGTGTTTTGGGATTGTTCTTTGTAATTCTGTATTTCTATTTTAATTTTCCTAGTAATTTCCTGTTATTCCTAATTCCCATATCTTTGCCTGAGAGCCCCTTAATTTCAAAATTATAATAATTTGGAGGGAGGGGGTTTACATTCTCCATTTCAAAGAGAAGCTTCTGCCTTTATTGGCAGACACCTGTCCTTCACACCAGGACACTCCATCTAAGTAATTCTCTGAGTTGCTCCAGGAGGAATTCCAAAGCCAAACCTTACATTCAGGCAGGGTTAGGGGTTCTTCCTTCCTGAAAATCCAGAGTGGCAAGGCTGTGAGATTTTTCCTGTGGCTGGACATTGAAATTTGGCTGTGACCAGTCCACCCTTCTCATGCTGCACATGGATAGAGGAGATTGCAGCTCCCCACAGCCCATCCTGATCCTCAGGAACACGTTTGTGCTGACATGCCCAGGGGCTGAGCCCTGTCTGGTGTTGTGCCAAGTGCCCTCCCTGTCACACATTTGGCTTGTGGCAACTCTCTCAGATTGGGGTGAGACAGTTCTGGTGGAGGGTGAAGGGGTCTCAGCTGCAGGACACTGGCTGGGTCACACTGCTTTCCCTCAGTGCTGTAATTACTGGAGTTGTGCTCTCAGGTTGAGGCAAAGGTTGTTTAAAATGTCAAACAGGCTAATTAATACAGGTTTGCAGAACTACTGAGTGCTCATTAATGCAGAGAACCACAGGTTGGGAGGTGTTGGAACCCTGGAGCCTGGGATTTTTGAACTATCTGTGCTTTCTGACACTGACCCCCTGGAGAACACTGCTTTTGACTTGAGGCCTGGAGAAGGTTTCCAAATTTGAGTGATGGAGTTAGAATCACTGATGTGTAGTTTAAAGAGAAATGTGTAATATCACATGGTGAAGGGTTTGGAATTTGGGGTTTCTGAATATAGTAATAAGTATGGGACAAAATGGGTGTTCTAGGGTGTTGTATTTTTCTTCCTTCTTGATCCTTCTTCTTGTTTTTAGGTAGTAGTTTTTGGTTGGTTAGAAAGTACTGCAGTGCAGGTCAGAAATGTTTGGTTATTGGGTCAAAAGTATAAATTATGTAGAAGTTAGTTCTTAATTGGATGGTTAGGCCTTAAAAGACCTTGTTGTGGGCAAGATACAGCTCCATTTTCTCACTTTTAGCTTGTTAGCTAGAAGTGCTGCAGAACTGTGTGTAAGACAGATAAGAATTAATAAACAACTGAGTCTGAACACCAAAATCCATCTCTTGTGCTTTCTGTCCCAACTCTGACTGAAGGCAGGAGAAAACTGAAGATTATCCACTAATATGTGATGGTGGGTCATCTCCCTGGAGTCACAGAGCTGGTTAAAGGGCTGCTTTCACCTGCTCAGTCCCTTTTTGAGATGAAGCAAAGGCAGGCAGCAGGATGGGCTCAGCATGGGTGCTTGGCAGCATCAGGAACCAGCTCTGTCAGCAGTGACCATCTCCCCAGAGCTCAACATCCACAAAAAACCCACAGCAGGGAAAGCAACTCTTGTGAAAAGTCTTTTTTTTGTGCCACTCAGAAAGCAGTGAGGGGGCAAACACAGAACAAGCCATAGAGACCATGGAATCTGCACCAGCTCCTGCTCCTCAGCTCTCACCAGCTGAGCCCTGTGAAGTGTGGACTCACCTCTGGGGTTTTTCCAGAATGATCTTGTGTTTCCCCTCCAGCACCAGGAGCAGTAGGCACAGATAAACCAGCAGAGCTCGTGCTGTTCCCTGTTGGGGATGATCCCAGTGGGAAGTTTCCAGCTCCAACACCCTCTTTCTGGGTTCTTAGACACCCTTGGTCCTGCAAACCACAAGCACCTATTTATTGAAAAATACCAGCCAGCTTCACTTCTTAGCTCCCAGTCTTCCCACTCTCTTCCTTGTTGGAGGTCACACACTTGCCCCAGGGCCCTTGGAGCATCCCAGGTCATTCCCCCCCTGGGAGCAGGGCAGGGACATGTTTCCATGCACTGCTGCTCCAAAGCTAAGAGCCTGTCACAACATGTCAGGTGGCAAGGCTGAGATGAGAGTCTGATGAGACAACTTCAGTCCAGAGCAGGCAGCCTGCTCCAGGTGCCAAGGAGAGGGAGATCTGGCATCTCAGCTGCTGGGAAAGGGCTTCCCTGGCTTGTGGATGGTCTCTCCCCCTCCTCTTGCTGGAGAAAGGAACCAAGGAACCAGTTGGGAATTTGGTGAAATGGTAGTTTTAAAAATTGTAACTTGGTGCTGTAAAATATTTCCATGAGGTTCAGAGCTGAGTGAACAGCAGGACGCGATTTCCATCCATCCCCCTTAAAAAAAAAAATAAAAATGGAAAAAGTAAAGAACACCTGAATTCCTCAGTACAAGGAAAAAAAATTCATTTCTCAAGTGCTAGTGCAAGGCCAGGAACTATAGAAATTTGGGCATTTCCCACTCCCAAAATAATGTGGATCAAACCCAGACCCTGTAGTGTTTGGGAAAGGTGGAAGCAAATTATCAGTGCACAATGGTTACAGAAAACAACACTGGCACAGAGAAGCTGTGGCTGCCCCATCCCTGGGAGTGTTCAAGGCTAGGCTGGATGAGGCTCTGAGCAGCCTGGGGTAGGGGAAGATGTTCTTGTCCTTGCCAGGGGATTGGAACAAGATGATCTTCCAGGTCTCTTCCAACTTAAACCATTCAATGATTCAATAAATGCTGGGTTTGAATTTTTTGGGGTCTCTCATGGGATGGCCAATTGCATGGCCTGGTGACATGGGGCTTTCAGTTTTTCTCTGAAGGAAAAAAAAAATAAAGGATAAATAAAGAAAATACTATAGTTTTAAATGCACTGCAAATCAAGAATTGCTTCAGCAGCACAACCCAGATATATGCCCTCAATAGATTATTCCAGTTTCATACCCTTTAGGCAACTTGTCTACATACCAGCACTAGCAGGGAAAAAATCCTTCAAAAGCATTTTTCTATTTTTATCCTCTGAGTGTCCAACTCTTTTTGCTAAACCTCTACAGTTTGGAGCTGAAATTACCATTTCTGACCAGTGCAGAGACAAATGATGAAATATTCATGAGTTATTCTTACTCTTCATCTTACAGAAGCACCAGCCAGCACTAAATTTGCATGATCTAACCAAAGTAGACATTTCTGAGAAAAGCACTTTCTATAGAGATTTTTAAAAACTTCTATATATTGAGGTAAAACCATCAAGTTTCTGCCCTCCCTGGTGCAGAGTCACACGTTGTTTGAAGAGCATCCCACTAAATTTTCTAAAGATGTGTAAATGTGTCATCTGGACCACAGGAGATAGAGCAGGGTTAAAACACTGAGCAAAACTGAAGTTAACAAGCACAAGGTTCATAAACCCTGTGATATAAGCTTGCAGAAACCCTTCAAGGCTGATCCAATAAAGCCCTGTGGTGCTTAGTTCTTCCCCCTCCTCTCAAATCTCCATCTGTCTGAGCCAGCATCAGCAGGAAATTTTGCATGGAAGCTTGCCAGATAAAATAGCTACTTCATCTGTCTTTCAACTGCCATTAGTTTTTAGAGAGCTCTTCAAAAATATGGGAAAAGTCTCTGTTATTTTTTATCTGTGTCCTAAGTTAGAGATGGGCCAAGTCTTGTCTCTCTGTATCTGTGTCTCACAAAAAGGTGATTTCTGTGTGCTTTTGTATCATATGTGCAAATATTCCCAATCTGCATCCTGCCCTCCTCACCTCACCCTGCACTGAAAGCTGAAAACACTCCTGCTTGTTGGAAATGCCTAAAAGTGCTGTAATTAATTCAAATCCACCTCACTGCTCTCTGAATTGTCCCAAAATTACAAGGATTGTGCTCTGTTACTGGAGTAGATAAGAAAAAGTCTTCCAAAGTGAAAGAAATTTAATATTCCTGTGGTGAAATTATATTATATTATTTGTTACCATCTGCTTCTCAGGCTACCTGGGTCATTCTCATAGAATCATGGAAAGGTTTGGGTTGGAAGGGACCTTAAAGACAATCCAATTCCAACACCCTGCCATGGCAGGGACACCTTCCACTAGACCAGGTTGCTCAGAGCTCCATCCAGCCTGGCCTTGAACAATTCCAGGGGTGGAACATGTACAGCATCTCTAGGCAACCTGTGCTACTGCTTTTTGTCAAGGCAAGGACACACAGAATTGCTGGAAATTTGCAGAGAAATGCAGGAAAATAAGATTCATCATACTTGGGGCTTGCCAAACCTGACAGAATCTCCTTAAATTTGTAGAGCGAGCATTTTCAGAGTAATGAATTTTATTTGGTGTTCTTTATTAATACAGCATTGGCTTTTCTTTCTGTATTTTTTTAATAGTCAAGAAATGTCATTTTTGATCTACACTTTAATAATAAGTAGAATATAATTCCCAATGAAAAGTGCCAAGGAGGGTATTTATGTGAGGCTGTTCTGCCTCGGGCATTAATGAAGTATGAGATGGTGCAGCAGGCACAGTTGTGTTATGTGTAATGCTACAAATTGAATGTAAGTAATATAATTATTTGTGGTGTAACACAACTGCTGCACAAATAGTGTATCTGGCAGTAAATGTCACTGTTATGATGGGAAGGCACTGCTGATGCCACTGAGCATTACAATCAATCCTCGATAACGTCATGTGAACCAGGCTAATAAATTGGGAATTATATGCTTCCTGCTCATTTCTGCCTATGTGAGCCAGGATTTGTTTGATAATAGACTAACAAATAATCCTGCTGGAAAAAAAAAAAAAAACCAAAAAAGTTAACAAAGCAGGAAGGATCCGAACATAGCACTGAAATTATGGATGTTCCACCCGTGGAATTGTTGGAGGCCAGGCTGGATGGGGAGCTGGTGTAGGGGAAGGTGTTCTTGTCCAGGGGGGTTGAGACAGGAGGATTTTTAAGGTCCCCTCCAACCCAACCCATTCCCTGGCTGTATGATGCTGCTCTCCCAGCTTGCCAGCTGCACAGGGCTCCCAGATGTGTGAGCTAAGGCACCTCTTCCCAGAGCTAAACATCCCCAGGGAGCCAAGAGGAGCTTGTGCTTTGGTGGAAAACTTGCCTCCAGCACTCCCCAGTCCAGCACAGGGCAGTGCAGCAGGGCTGGAAAAGGCTGTGAACCACAAGCCACTAGACTGGAAGAACAGAAGAGGGATCATCCTGAGAAGCTGCACAAGCTCCCAGATAAACCTCTGGTGCTCCCTGTGCAGCTCTCCTGGGATAGACTGAGAGGAGGGATGAGGCTGGAATAAACCTCATCATCTGCTAAAGGAGGAACTGGAGAAATCACTCAGACAAGGCAGGGATTAAACTGGGACTGAGTTCTGGTGAGACAGCACAAGGAAATTTAGGTTGCAATGATGGAGAGGAGAAGAAGATTAAAACTCAGGGCTGAGTGAGTAATGCACAACAAATGCATCCAGATTAATCTCTTCCACTGAGGCCCTTCCAGGACTCCCATCACCTCCCAATCTTTAATGCACTCATTCTGCTGGAAGGAAGGCAGTGCTGCTATCTCTGAGATTAAACACCTCCCTCAAGGTGACCCTAAATAACTGTCCCAGAACAGGAGAATTTTGGGTGTCATCATAGCCAGAGGAGCATCACTCCTACCTGCCTGTGAACAGCAGGTACCTCTGGGGGACACATTTGCTCCTCAGGGGTTTCCTTCAGCTGCAGATCCCTGGTCTGGGTCTCAACACCAAAGATCCTGTCAGTCCCTTCCCCAGGCTCCTCTTCTCTGCTCATCCACAGAATTCTGCTGGATGCACCAGGAATTTTTTTTGAGGGCATTGTCCTGGTTTGAAGGGCAGGTGTCTGCCAATAAAGGCAGAAGCTTCTCTTTGAAATGGAGAATGTAAACCCTTCCCTCCAAATTATACAATTTTGAAATTAAGGGGCTCTTAGGCAAAGATAGGGAAATTAGGAATAACAGTTCTTTATTAGGAAAATTAAAATAGAAATACAGCATTACAAAGAACAATCCCAAAACCCTGCCAGAGTCAGAATCCAAGCTGACACCCGTCAGTCAGTCAGGGTGTTGGCACAGTCCCATTCAGTGGTGGCTGCATCCTCCTGCAGTGGCAGATGTGGTTCAGCTGGAGCAGTGCTCCTGTGGAAGGTGCAGTTTCCTCTGAAGCTCCAGGGATGATGTGGAAAGGTCTGGCTTTCCTCTGGAATCCAGTGGAAAGAAGGTTCCTTGGTGTCCAAAATCTCAGTTTTTATCTGGGTAGGAAAGGCTTGGCTGCTCCCCTGGCTGGAGCATCTCCCAGTGGGATGATGGAATTTTATCAGTCATGCAGTGGGACTGAATGGGCCAGCAGCAGATGATATCTTCCTGGAGGGAGGATGGGCTGTGGAAAAGATAAAGATGATTGCCCCAGCTGGTTTTAAAGATGCCCATTAGCAGATAATATGTGCCACAGAGATAAGGGTCACTGCCCCACCCAGTTCAGCAGCTGGTGACAGAATGCACATTTCTGGCCACATCCTGTATTGCAGCCCCAGACCAAGGCACCAGGAGGTGCAGGGTGAGGGTGACACATCTGTGCTGGCAGGCTTGGCACTCCTTCAGTGACTTCAGGAGGAGGTAGGAAGGAAATTACACCTGCAGTGATGACAGTGTGGAGACTGCTGTAGGAGGGAAGGAAGTACTGGGGGACCTGCCTGACAACTTGGTTTGCAATGGACTTGACTCCTTTTGAATCCCATGCAGATGCATGGATCTTGTCACTGCAGAGCTGGATCCTCTCCTTTTGGGATCTCTGCTGGAAGGAAGTTTCTGGGGAGTCTCTTCCTCGTGTCTTCTGAGCTTCAGTTGGCACAAATTTGTGAACAAGCTCCTGTGGTTATTTAATTTTAATATAATTGAACTTGCCCAGAGCTACTGGAAATTGCTCTGCTGCTACTTCCACTACTACCAGACAGTCTGTTAGTACCCAAGAGTTTGTCCATAGAAAAATCCTTCACTGATGGCAGACAAGGGGAAAAAACTCATTTTAGACTCCTTGCTGCAGTGCAACTTGTCCCCAGTGCTCACACCATGTCCTAGCAGGGACCATCAGCTCTCCTGCCCTGCCAGCAAGGTGTGAAACAACAAATGAAGTGTCCAGGCAGCACAGACTGCACCCAGCCAGGGGAATGGTCCAACCACTCCATCACCAGCCTCCTCCTCCTTTGCCTTGGGGCCACTCCTGTCTGTGGCTGCCCAGCTCCAAGGAGGAGGATGAGCTGCTGCCAGAGCAAACAAAAGGTGCTTTCCAGGCAGAGGAGGGCATGGCATTGGCTGCAGAAGACAGCCTGGACCCAAATCCTGCTGGGCAGGCAGTTCCTGGGCCTGGAGCACCAAAGGTCAGCTTGGCACATTCAGAAAAGTGAACCCTGCTCTCAGATGATGCCTGCAGGCTCTTGCTTTCAAACAGGTGGGAGTGATAAAATGTGCTCTCTAACCTCACGGCCCCAGGTCTTGCAAGAGGTGAGGACAATTTTTATTTTATATTTAATTAAAAATTAAACAATCTGGAATAGCTCAGAGTTTGGCATTTTGCAGCCTGCTGTCTGTGGCTTCCCACCCAACCTTTGCTCTCCAGAAGCATCTTCCTCTGGCCCTGGAGCCCAGAGCTGCTCTTCCTTCTGCTCCCACTCCTGTGCCCTCCCTGGGATCCATCCAGGTGCTCCTTCAGTTCTCCTTGATGAAAAGCCAGTTGGATGCCCTCGGGTGCTTTCCAAGGTCTTGCTGTGTCTGTGCAGGGTTTCTGGGAATGTGAGGGAGATGGAGAGCCAGGACAGCTCACAGGACCCCCCTGGGCACATGCCAGGGATGTGCAGGGATGCCACCCAGTACAGGATGATGGGTTGCTTGGAAAAGAAAAAAAAATGCCCCTGGGGAAAAGAAAATCTTAGCTCTGCTGGATTAGCACTGTTCCTGAGGATGGCAGCAATTTTTAGCCCATCTATATTTTGCCTGGGATTTCACAGACCTGTCCAGCTGTCAAAACACATTTTTTGTTGTTTGCAAAAAGTTTTTTCTCTTTCTGTCTTAGTCACACCAGGCCCCTTGTCCTGAGTTCTGCTCCCAGACAGACCAACCCCTGGTTGTTTTCTCTGGTGTGCAGCCAGCTTGCTTCCATGCTGCTGTGAAATGTTCAGCATTCCCACAAAGTCTCAGCAAACACTCTCCAGTCCCCCAATATCTGCTGGGTAGCCCAGGGGGCTGCAAGGAGCAACTGGGGCAGCTCCTGTCCCTTCTGCTGGGAATGAGATTTAATCCAGAGCCACGCTGGATTCACTCTGGACCAAATCCCAAACCATTCTGTTCCAGAGAAGCATTTCCACCAGTAAAGTGATGGATGGGGTTGCATCCCTGTGTGCATGGAGCTGTGTGGGGTCGGGGTAATCTCTGTCCCCATTCCCAGCTTGAGCTGCTCCAGCATCTGCCACCTTCCTCCATCCCACCCTCAGCTCCCAGACAACATCCCAGCATCCTGTCCGTGTTCTTTGTCCTCACAGCAGGGAAAAGGGATCCCTCAAATGCCCGGGCACAGGGATCCCATTTCACAAATCCCCGGGCACAGGGATCCCATTCCACAAATCCGCGGGCTCAGGGATCCCATCCCGCAAATCCGCGGGCTCAGGGATCCCATCCCGCAAATCCGCGGGCTCAGGGATCTCATTTCACAAATTCCCGGGCTCAGGGATCCCATCCCGCAAATCCCCGGGCACAGGGATCCCATTTCACAAATCTCCGAGCACAGGGATCCCATCCCGTAAATCCCCGGGCTCAGGGATTCCATCCCGTAAGTCCCCGGGCTCAGGGATCCCATCCCGCAAATCCGCGGGCACAGGGACCCCATCCCGCAAATCCCCGGGCTCAAGGATCCCATTTCACAAATCCCCGGGCTCAGGGATCCCATCCCGCAAATCCCCGGGCTCAGGGATCCCATCCCGAAAGTCTCCGGGCTCAGGGATCACATCCTGCAAATCTCAGGGCTCAGGGATCCCATCCCGCAAATCCCCGGGCACAGGGATCCCATCCCGTAAATCCCGGGCACAGGAATCCCATCCCGCAAATCCCCGGGCACAGGAATCCCATTTCACAAATCCCCGGGCTTAGTGATCCCATCCCAAAAAAATCCCCGGGCACAGGGAACCCATTTCACAAATCCCCGGGCTCAGGGATCCTGCAAATCCCCGGGCTCAGGGATCCCATCCCGCAAATCCCCGGATTTAGGGATCCCATTTAACAAATCCCCGGGCTCAGGGATCCCATCCCGCAAATCCCCGGATTTAGGGATCCCATTTAACAAATCCCCGGGCACAGGGATCCCATCCCGTAAATCCCCGGGCTCAAGGATCCCATCCCGCAAATCCCTGGGCTCAGAGATCCCATTTCACAAATCCCCGGGCACAGGGATCCCATTTCTCAAATCCCCGGGCTCAGGGATCCCATCCCGTAAGTCCCCGGGCTCAAGGATCCCATCCCGCAAATCCCCGGGCTCAGGGATCCCATCCCGCAAATCCCTGGGCTCAGAGATCCCATTTCACAAATCCCCGGGCTCAGGGATCCCATCCCGCAAATCCCCGGGCTCAGAGATCCCATTTCACAAATCCCCGGGCTCAGGGATCCCATCCCGCAAATCCCCGGGCTCAGGGATCCCATCCCGCAAATCCGCGGGCACAGGGATCCCATCCCGTAAATCCGCGGGCACAGGGATCCCATTTCACAAATCCCCGGGCACAGGGATCCCATCCCGCAAATCCCCGGGCTCAGGGATCCCATCCCGCAAATCCGCGGGCACAGGGATCCCATCCTGCAGATCCCCGGGCACAGGGATCCCGTAAATCCCTTTCCCCGCCGCATCCAGCGGCAGCTCCCAGGGAACGTGTTAGTAACTAATTTATCCGGGCATGATTTACATGCTTAATTAGCTCTGCTTTTATTTGCCGTACTCACAAGGCAGAATATTTCCCCACAAATCCCAGTGCCTGGAGCCTGTTTGATCAGCGGCAGAAAGGGAAGCACTCAGCAGCACAAAGCTGAACCGCCAGAAAGTCAATACACATTAAAGGATTTGAAATGCTTTCTCCCCTCGCCCCAGCAAACAGCAGGGAAGACAAAATTCTGAGTGCAATGCTGGTTATTAATTTTTTTTCCCTTTGCTGCTCAGTCTCAAGGTCTTTTTTTTTTTTTTTTTTTTTTTTTTTTTCACTGGATGAAAAATTAGTGATGCAGAGCTTGGGATTTTTTACACTACAACTTATTTCCTCTGTATCAAAGTTTGTTAAAGGGCCGAACTGGAGATATGAAACCTCTTACTCTGCTCAGATAAATTAGGGTAAAAACTGTGCTGTGTGCAGCAGCTCCCTAAAAATAAGAATAATAAAAACTGCACCCCGAGTTGCAGAAAGCCTGTGTGGCGTTTTGGGATGAAACCTGGAGCAGTCGTGTGTGTGAGCACCATCTGTTGGCTGCATTGCTGCTTGCAGCAAGACTGGCGAGGAGCAGCTCCAGCTTTTTGGCATTTTCTGGACAAACAGCAAGGCAAGTAGCAGCAGGAATCTCCAAAATAATCCAGCAATTTGCACAAAGTCACCCATCCTCCAGAAAGGGGAGCTTGGTGTCTCTGCCTGGGCTCGCCCTCTAGAGCAGCCTGACAAAAGTTACACCTAAGGATGCTCCATCACTCCCTTTTCCTAGACAAATAACATATTTTGGCCTCAGCAGCTGAGAAAATTAATTCAGGCGAGGTTTTGGGAGCACTCAGGGTATTTGGCCACTACCCCTGTTCAGTGGTGTGAAGAACAAAAGGCTACAAATCTGCAGCAATTTACAATCTGACTTCCCAATTAAGGATTTGATGTGGGTTTATGCCTTTAAAGTGACAATATTTGTCAGGCCATTTGTTCAGCGCTTTGTCTGCATGTGCAGTTACACAGGAATTGGTTTAATTAAGGTTAATTGGTGCATAATTAGAGCTGCTGCCAGCACAAAAGAATGGCTGCAGACCAGGGGGAGAGTGGATTTCTATCCAGCTCCAGAGGACAAATGCTGTAAAGGGGACATTACAGTGGAGTGAGTGGTAAAAACCTGAAGTGCTTCAAATTGTGGCTGTAATTTTTGTAAAACCACATTCCTGACTGGCTGGCACAGAGCCCTGCCCTGCTCCATGACACATTTTTAATGTTTGTTCTAATGTTTGTGCTGATGAACCTTTGCAGCTGGTTACTCTCATTTCCCAGCACTCTGGGAAGCAAAGCTGCATGGAAAGGGTGGCAGGGAGGATGCTTTGAGAAAACTGTGATTAATTTATTGCACTATAAATTGCTGGTCTGGCACAAACCCATGGGAGCAGCACCTCAGCCTTTCTGTGATGCTCCCACCAGTGGCTGAAGGAAAACTGTGGGGAAGTTCTGCCACTGGTGCCGTGTTCTGCAGCAGTGGGATGATCAGCACAGAGAGTGTAAGACAGGAATGGATATACTGGAAAAGAGGAGAAGCCCCCACCAGACAGTAATTAATGTCAGACCATTGTGGCCCTATGCTGGACTCAGAAATTAAGGGTGGGGGTGTCCTCCATCCACAGGAGCAGCTGCTTTCTCTGAGTTACTATTTCAGCCCCTGCACCTGCTGAGGGAAATATTATCCTACCTTTGCCAAGCAAGGAATTGCAGGGATCCACCAAAAAGTCAATTGCCTCTTCTGCTCCCCTTGACCAAAGAGTTTTGACAAAAAAGTCTCCACTTTTAGTAGCCCCTGGCTAAATACTACAGACCTTGCCATCCCCAGTGCATACGGATTTCTCCCTGTTACCATGGTGAAAGGAGCAGCAGTGACTCTCCCAGCCACATCAGCATCATCTTCCCCTCTGTCCTCATGCACAGGCTCCTCAGGAGAGAGCAAAATGCTCAGCAAGACAAAATTAGGGAGAAGGAAACCCTGCTGTTGGCAGAATTCCAGCTGCCACCCTGCCCACAGCAGCTCCTGAGCTCCTTGGCACTGAGGCACAATTGCTGCTCCTGCCAGACCTGCCCCTCTGCCTGTGCAGCCCCTGTGAAGGTTCAGGGTCTCTTTGAAGAAGAAATACTTAATTCTGTAATTTTAGACCTGTGGTTGGACTCTGTTGGGCTTAACCTCTCACTGCTTTGCTTTTGGTGATGCAGCTGAGTGTTTCAACACTGAAGGCTCATTAATTAATTATTTTACTTCTCCCACAGAGCACCATGGTGCATTCAGTGGGATCCA
This sequence comes from Oenanthe melanoleuca, assembly GCF_029582105.1. Classification (NCBI taxonomy): domain Eukaryota; kingdom Metazoa; phylum Chordata; class Aves; order Passeriformes; family Muscicapidae; genus Oenanthe; species Oenanthe melanoleuca. Next base: position 103,038,803 of record NC_079336.1, on the reverse strand, counting down.
TCATCTCTAATTTAGCTGTCTGGGAATTGGGTGTCCAGTCAGATTTGCTCTGTGGTTCCTGGTAGGCACTGAGACAACTGGAGGGCAATTCTTCTTTCCTTTGCCCCAGAGGGCAGCCCTGTACCTGCTGTAGGTGGTGCAGGTCCCACCCCAGCTGCTTCATCTGTCTGACCTCATGAGTCCTGAGCCTATGGAAAGCTGTACATGGAGCAAACTTCCATATGAACCCCCTGAGGAAGATCCTGTCCAGCAAAATCTAAAGGCAAAGCCAATTCCAGACCAGTCCAAAGCAGCAGTCAGCACTTACATATAAAAAGCCAATAAATTATGAATTAAAAATGAGTGAGGGGGTTGAGAAAGAATTATATTCCTGAGTCAGGCTTGTATTATACAGGTGGCTTCAGGCTGCTAAGCTGCAGAGAACAATTCAGGAAAAGTTTCCAAGGGACAAAGCAATGAAATCATGATGCTAAAGAAATCAGGAACACAGCAAAAATATGAAAAAGTAAATATCCCTTCAGTGTGGTAGGAGTGCATTAACAACCACTGTTATGTATTTTTAACAACCACTTTTGTGTATTTAATCTTTACACTGTGATTTTCCAGATAAACCCTCTCTGTTTTAACTCTAATCCTTGTGACAGTGGAGCTGCAAAGTGTCAGGAAAAGAGCAGGAGAGGGGTGCAGGAAATGTGGTTTGGCACAGGGCATGGAGAACACCAGGCTCTGCCAGGCACACTGCTCAGCCCATCACCACAAACTGAACTGGCTGGGGCCAAGCCTGAGCCCAAAATAAGCAGAAGTCTTCTCTACCTGTAACTTAAGGCAACAAAATGCTTTGAATTTCTTTTAAACCACAAAACACCTTAACCTGAGAAAGGAAGGGCAGCTCAAGGGTTTTGCATTTGGGGGATCCTCACAGTAAGATTGCCAGCAATTCCTCTATGTTTATTATTAATTTCAGCTGTAGAGATTATCTCCATCCCTAAAGGCCAGCCCTACCCTGGAGGCTCATTAATGAGGCCATGGATCATCATCATCATCATCATTAGTGTTTTGGAAGGTAATTTGTTGACCCAGAGCATCCTCTTTAAATATTGCTGGTGTATTGGTTGTCCTGTTCATTGATTGTAGTCAATAATATACTCCCTGTGAATGTCTAAGTATAACAGCACAGAAGACTGCTCAGCTCCAATTCTTTTCTCACACAGCCTAGCTTCAGCTCAGAGTAATAATATTCTGGATATCTTCTCTGAAATAGGTTGAACAAGCCTGATTTGGGGATCAGAAACAGCTCATTATGCATTTATTATTTGCTTGTTAGAGCAGTCTTGCTGAGCTATCAATCCAGTCAGTTATGCAAGGAATTAGGTGCCCATTAGCTGCTTTTAATGTGATGAACTTTGTTTTCTCATTAATAAGTCTGTTGAAACAAAATGTACAATATATGAAAAGGTTTTATGGCTTGTATAATGAAACACATCTTAGGCCATAACTCAGGGACCAGCTAAAAGTCATTTGCCTGTTAAAAGGAAATTGTGCTTCAGATTATTCAGTCATAGCAGTGTATGTGGGAGAGGAAAAGGAAAATGGGAGCAGCAGAAAGAAACAAGTGAAAAGGGATGTTCTAAGGCACAGCTGAGTAGGTTGGTGCTGCCTCTTGGCTTCAGCCCAACACTGTGAAGAGCATTTGTTAAGTGCAGGGTCAAAAATCAAAAACAACTAAAAAAATAAAATCTCCAACCACCAAGCAATGACTGTAAGTATGGTACTGGTAATTAGACTGGTAATTAAAACAGTATTTTTAGCTACTGCTAATATTTTCCAGGATAGGATAGGATAGGATAGGATATAGGATATAGGATATAGGATATAGGATATAGGAGATAGGATAGGATAGGATAGGATAGGATAGGATAGGATAGGATAGGATAGGATAGGATAGGATAGGATAGGATAGGATAGGATAGGATAGGATAGGATAGGATAGGATAGGATAGGATAGGATAGGATAATTTGGTATTTGGGTGAAAACTCTGGCAATGGCTACTGCAGAAGGAGGTGGCAATCACCCTGCCACCAGACACTGGGTTATTTTTAGATGTGGAAGCTGATTCCTCCTCAGCACAAAAAAGAGTGTCCATGGTGCAGCAATTTTCCCTGGATTGCTCTCTAATGTGCACAGTGGGGATTTTTCTCCCCTGCACCTTGATTTTGGGGATGCTGCTTGTTGCTTAGCTACTGGATGCTGCCACAGCTGAAAAGCACTGCTTGAAGTGTTGACAAGAAGGAATTGCTTCTTCAAGGGGGGGAAAAGGGAGAGGAATTATCTCCTGGAGGCACTGCTGGTGCAAAGCAGTGGTGGGAAGGATGTGTGAATGTCGAGGTACTTCACTGTCCAAGATTTGGTTAAAAAACAAGAATAAAAAAATTTGGAGCACTGTGAAAAAAAAAAAAAAGAAAATAACAATAAACAAGACCACAAAATTGCTGCAGAAATGGAACATATTTCTCATGAAGTGAGCCCTGTTGGAGCAAGAAGAGGCCCTGTCCCTGGTGGGACCATTACCATCAGTGGTGCTGCACCAGCTCTGTACCTGTAGGCAAAGCTGTTTCTGTGCCATTTGCACTTCTTTCCACATTAATGAAGTAGCTGGGGGTTGGCATTATTTTTATTGCTAATTACATTGGTTTTATGCACTCTTGGTTTGCTTCAGTAAGCATTTAAGGAGAGAGAATTTTAATAGAACATTAAGTAATATGGAAAATTAAGCAAACAGCTTAGAGTGGTAGAAGAGGTTTTAGCTACAGTTTTGAAGGGAATTTCATTGTGTTGCTGGGTGAAATCTCCCTTCTGTGCAGATGAAAGGAGATCTGTTACTTTAGGATGGTAGCTAAGGTGCTGTCATCTGCCAGGAATGCTGAGCCCTGGAATCCCAGCTGGGTTATCCAGGATGTGGCACCAGGAGAGGCTGCAGGAAGCAATGCCAGGCAGCCAGGGCTCAGTGATGGGCTTGCTCCAGTGGTGGGAAGTGAGGATGTGCTTGAAAATCTCTGCAAAAATATGAGTTTCAGCCCCTCTGTGCTTTCCCTGCAGCATAGCCAGAGTGGGAAACTGAGACTGAACTTCAGGCTCTCAGTGTTTCTCAAAGCCAAAGCCAGAAAAGCTGTTCCAATTACTGTCTTGCAAATGCTGTATGTGGCACACACACATGCTGATACCTCCCAAATTTTTGTTTCCTGAGCTCACACACTGATTTATTCCAACTGGAATATGGATTAATACATGGCATATGGATTATATATGGATGAGCAAAAACTCTTTTGCATAAAACTTACAGTGTACAAAACTGTTTCCAAACAACACCTAAACCTTGAGGTTTTTCTGTATTTATTTACTTGTCTATGTATTGTCTGAGCTGCCTAAATGTGCTTTTAATGGTGAGCACACATTAAAGAGAAAAGCATTATCAGAGTCCCCCAGCTCCCTCTGCACACACAGTTTTGCCTCCCTGAGCTGGTTCAGGAGAGGCTGGGGTTCTGCACATGCAGAAAACCCCCACAGCCATGGCCACACACCTTTGGCTAGGGAGCTGCAGCTGGAAACATCCCCAGGTCTGTGGGTGCCTCTCTTTTGTGTTTCCCCCACCAGCCTGAGCTTAAACCTGCATTTGCTGCCCAGTGCCAGCAGTGAGATGACAGAAGCTGTCCTCTGGCTCTTGTGGGAATATCTTCACCCTACATTTAACCCCTTAAGGTCCCAGTCCTATTTCCCCAAGGGGGGAGACCCATCTTCCCAAACATGGGTGGGTTCAAGTCTGTGTTTATACACAGAGGAGGGGTCATTTGCTTTCTGGTGCATGGATGGTGCAGGAAAACCTTTTCATTGATCACAGGGGATTTTAGTGGCAGGCAGTGCTCCTGCCTGTGCAGTCAGGAGGTATTTTGCACACACAACAGCATCAGAGTCCCACTGATGCCACGGGACTGGTACTCACTGCCTTTGGTGAGCCTGGGACAGTCCTTCAGTGGCCCTGAGGGGCAGATGATTGACTGAAATACTCTATCCCATTGACTGACTGATAACTGCAGGGGAGAGCCAATGACAGGTTTCATTAATGCCTAATTAAGGCAGATAAAAGATGACTTCCCTGGGCTAATTTTCTCTCCTGAACTGGGTCACACTCTCTCAAAGTGAGGAAGGCAAAGCTGGGGTGTCAAACATCACAACTGGCTCCCCTTTCCTGCTGAGCACAATCCTGGCTGGTCCTGGGGCTGGCTCCCAAGGGATTCTGTCCTTGCAAGCAGATAAGGCAGCTGGGGCAGTGCCAGAGCATGTTTATCACACAGAACAGAGCTGAACCAGCAGCTCTGCCTGGCTGCCTGCCCACACCACTGCAGAGCAGGCAGCCTGGGCTGAGCAGCACCAAACTTGAGCTGCTGCCCAAGGCTCTTTGCCCTCCTGCTGCCAGCAGGACTGGGAAGGGAGCTGCATCCAGAGCCTGTGCTGAAGGGCAGAGCAGGGCAGAGCATCTTTAGATGGTCAGGAATTAAATAGTCCTGTCACCTCCAACAGTGCAAGCCCCTCTCACCACTGCCCACACCATTCCCTGTGCAGCTGATTCATTTGTGGTGGGATACTGACTTTACTTGGTCACAATGGTCTTAACACTGAAAATTCAAGGAAAAAGTGAAGAAAAAAAAAGGGGAAGACCTTTAAGATCACTGAGACCAAACACTAATTCAGCATGGGCAAGTCCACTACTGAGCCTTGTCCCAAGGTGCCTCATCAGCACATCTTTTAAATAACTCCAGGGAAAGTGATGCCACCACTTTTAGTGCTTGATAACCCTTTCAGTGAAGAAATTTTTCCTAAAATCCAACCTAAACCTCCCCTGGCACAACCTGAGCAGCAGGTCCTGAGAAAACACCCTGCTCCCCCAAATCAGTTCCACGTGCAGGGAAAGAGCAGAGCAAAGATTATTTGCCACAGCTTCTTTCCAAGGGTGATGTAAGAGAAAAACAGTACTAAAGATGTCTGGGGGAGAACAGTTGTTAATACACTGCAAAAAAAGGATGTCCCAGCTGGGAATGGCCACGGTGACACTGTCTCAGGGATAATGACCAGCACCAAGATGCTTCTGATGGCACAATCTTCTCAAAATACCTCATGCCTTCACCTGAAAGCTGCAGAGAATTTTATAAACAGGAGCTCCATTTCAAAACATAGATAATATCAACCCAGTTTCCAAAATGCTTATTGCTGTCAGTTGAGCAGTTTTTCATTTATTTGATTGTTGGGCTTCATTAGTGAGCCAGAAAATGCACTGGGTCCTGTTGGTGTCTTTGAGGATTCTGTGTTGTGGGTAAAAAGCTTTCTCTGACACCCCTCTCCTGTAATTTGAAGCTGGCAGTTTTATTTTCATTCTGAATCACCCATCCATGAGGCATTTTTCTGTTATTCTGCAGCTAAAGGTTGTACCAAACTGGAGGTAAAATGGAAGTTCTCTGCTGTCTGAACCAAGGAACATTTTCCTCACACACTCATGCACAAGGGGTTAAAATCACCATGGAAAGCTCCCACCAGCAGGAGCAGGGCAGGAATCATCAATCCATGTGCACCTTCTGGGCTCCAGAGGGTCTTCATGGCATGGCTGGAACCACAGATGAGGATCTGTGAAACTCACAATTCAGCAGACATTCACCTGCACACCAAACTAGGTCTCCTGTCTAAAGAAAAACAACCTAATTTGTCCAGAAGTTTCCTGAATGAAGCAAATAACCCAAAATAAAAAAGTTTAAAGTAATGAGGAGTGGGCATAGGGGATAAAGGAATAGAGGGGAAACAAAAGTAGCAAAAAAAACCAAAAGTAAAATAGGTTGTTTGAACAAAATGTCTGGCTTGAACCAAAATTAAGTGGCTTCACTCAAAATTAAGTGGCTTCACTGAAATTTTAAAAAGAAATTCAGTTTAGGTCAGTCTCTAAAGAAAATACTGCTTCAACATGAAAACTGCTGAAAGTCCAACTTAAAAATGCTAAAATGAGGGTTTTTTAAAAATTTTCCATGAGATTTTCTTTAAAACAGCTTAAAGACTTTGATGTGTGTTTCTGACTGGTGTCACTCCACTCCTTGTGTAGAAAAAGTGAGAACAGTGATCCCAGTTTGATCTCTGTCCCCAAATCCCAGCCCCACCATCCTGCAGCAGATTTCCCAGAGCTGTGTGATATCCATTTCCCACCCTCCCTGCCTGCCTCTCACATCCAGGCAGGGGCTGTGCAGACCTAGCAGCAGGACACCTAATTCTCATTTCCCTTTCAGCATTATGATGCTCAACATTTTGTGTGTGTGGCTGGAGGAGGAGGGCAGTTGTTATTTCAGCTTTCCTAAGGGTACAAAGAAATCCAACCACTGACTGGATCCCAGGGCAGCCCCTGGGAAACAAACCCTTTCCAGGTATTAGCCTTTTTCTCTGCCTGTTTGCTGAGAAGTAAACCAAAACATGAGTCATGATCCTTTTGCTTCCCTCCTACACTTTCAGCTGTTTTTCTCCAACAGTTGCCTAATTAACAGTTTCAAAGCACAACACACATCTAATACAGGCATTGTGCTGCCAGGATTACATAAGGGGTGCAAACAATGAAAATGTTACAGACCAGCCCTGTTTGCTTCAGCCACCTCAAGGCTGTGCAATGGCAATTTATATCCAAGAGAAACAGGTTTTGTTCCTCTTGAAAGGAAATAGCAAATGTCCTGCAAGGGGCAGGTTTACTGAATGGCATTAACCCTTTGAGAGTGAGGGGGTGTTCAGGAATAAAAGGGTGATACAGTTGGAGCAGAGCCCAAACCAAAAACTTCATCCTGGGAGCTGCAGATCTTAAATCCATAATTATCAGATACAATCATGAAACCATAGAAATAAAGAATAGCTTGGGTTGAAAGGGATCTTAGAGATCATCTCATTTCAGCCTCTCTGCCACAGGCAGGAACTCTACATGAATTCCACAACATGCCAGGAAGTTTTGCAAAAACCATGTCTTGAAGTTGCCAAATATTTCTGGTTTCACCCCAGCTGGCAACCACATTGTCCCCTTGCTCCCCTCACCCCCAGTGGGATGGGGTGGGAGACAGAAAAAGGCAGAACCTGTGGGCTGAGATAAAAACTGTGATTATCAAAATAAAACATTATCATAGCAGTAATAATAATAATTATAGAAGTGGAAGTAGTAGTAATAAAAGGGGGCATAACAAAAAGAGAGGAATAAAACCCAAGAGAAAAAAAAAGTGATGCTTCATCAGTGTGTTATCAACATTATTCTCTCACTAAACCCAAAACACAGCACAGCTAATGAGAAGAAAATTAACTCTACACTAGCCAAAACCAGGACACTTGATAACACTTCTGTGCAAGATAGCCACAACCAGATAACTAATTTATTTTTTTTTTTTTTTTGTGGGGGTGTGAAGTTTCCAGCCTTCTGGGGGTGGAAGCAGCAGTTGCCTGGTTCATTTTCAGTGCACAGCACATTTAAATCCCAGTTTGATACGTTCTGCACCATTGTGTCCTGCTAAAGCTGGCAGCATCTGGAACCCCAAGAAGTGCTGAACCAGCACTGCCCAGGACTGCCAGCTGGCTGATGGCATCTGCAATCCTCACAGGCTCTTCCAAATGAGAAGTTTTGCAGCAGGAAATAATCCCAAGTAGCAGCTCCCCTCCTAATCCACAGTCTGGGGTGCCCAATCCTTCTAAGCAATGTGCTAAGACACCTCAGAAATTACTATTATTATTTTTTTTAAGGAGTGTAAGCTGAACACTTTGTTGTGGATGGAGAGGGAGCTAAATGACAGCAGAGGTAAATTTTGAAATACAAGTATATTTCATTTTGATGGCAATGGAAAACTTAATTTTGGAAATCTTAAAGTAAAGCAATGCTTTGGTTTTGTGATTTCCTCAAACAAAGCATTGCAGAAATCCATCCAAAGGCTTAAGTGATTCCATTGCCCTGAAATTACAGTTGTGAGCTGGGAGAAGATAAATTCTAGTTACTCCTTGGCTGCAGGGTGCTCTTTCCTGGGAGCTGGGTTTGCTGCTGGCTCACACAGGTGGTTTGGGATAATATATCTGAACATGGGTGTGCAAACTCCAGCCAGACCAGTTTGGGATTATTGCCTCCAAATAGTTGTGGCTTGGAGCCCCATATGCTGCCACCATTTGGGTTTTGATTTCTGCCAGTCATTACTCTGATAAATCTATATAAGAAAAAGATCCTTTTACTAAAGCTGATAAGAAATTAGTCTCTCTCAATTTCAAACACAGCTGACATCAGGCATGGGTGAACAGGGCTGACAGTGGAATAAAAAGTTATTTGCCTTAACCAAACTCTCTTTCTGGGGTGAAATATAATTCACAAAGAATATGTACCAGACTGCTCCAAGTGACCATAAAACTCTAAGGCTGGCAAGCACTTGTCTGAACAGCTTATTCTCACACTGTTTCCATTGCTCTGGAACATTACATGTTCCCTGGGAGAAACTGAGGGTCCTAACCCATATGTCAGCAGCAATCATAGAGATGTAGGGCTGGCTGCCAGTTGGTAAATGCTGATGGTTTTAGAGGGTTGCTGGTTTGGCTACTTTGTAATAAAAAAATTATATATGTATATATGCAAATATATGTATTTTTTTTAAGTAGTTATATTTATAAAGAAAGGAAAATCACTCACAAAAAGTTGGGATATTGTTATTTAGGATGCTACATTTAGGAAGTATTTGCAGGAATTTTAATTGTTGAAGAAAACTAGAAAGTGTATTTTTATCCTGAAATCCACTTCTCAGTGCTGTCCCTGCCTGGCAGAAGGAGGACCTGCACAGGAAAAGAGAGTTTTCACCCACACCATTATTGCTCATTTTTGTTTTCTCCCAGGCATGGGGCAGAATAAAACCCAACATCAGCCTCAGTGAAGAGGCTCACCTTGCACCCCTGTGTTTTCTTTGCACACAGCATTTTGAAAACCAAAGGGTGGATTGCACATTCACAGCAGGGTTACTGAGCTACTCCCTGTGAATTCCTGCTCCACCTCCTCCAACTGCCCATCTCTTTTATCAGTAATAACAAGAGTGATGTTTTTTTTTTTTAATTTTATTTTTTTATTTTAATTTATATAAACTGGATTGAAAAGTTTAGGAAAGAAAGGATTTCTTTTAGAAGCTTATTGAATGCTTAAAAAAACTTTGTCAAACTGCTTGGGAGGTTTCTCCCCCCACTTTGTGTTTCTCTGCACTTATGCCTGTCTGGAAAAGTTGGTTGAGACAGGTGTTTTTTTGTTTTTTTTTTTTCCTTGAAAAAAATAATAAAAGAATAAAGGGGTTGAAATTCTACTCTTCCAATGGTTTACAAGTGCATATTTTTTCATTATATTGAAAACCAGTAAGTACAAAGCTATTTTTAATCTTTTCCAGAATAAATCCATTTCCAGAAGCTTGGCTGGCAGAAGCCAAGAAGTCAATTTGCAGCTAAAATCTTTCACTCACCCACTTCCATTCCACTTTGAGGACTGCAGGAGAAATTAAAGGTTGCCTGGTGTGTGAGCCTTTTTCCAGCCCATGGCTGAGGCTCCTTTCCCTTCCTGACTGTGCTATGTTGTCATTCAGCTGCACAGCAGGGATACAAAACTCTCCCCTTCTGAATTACTGGCATGTCAGCAACTCACTCACCACATGCTGCTTCCTGAAGGAAAAATACCCCCCAAACCCCATCAAATGAACATTTTCTTTGATATGGACAACATTCCCAAGCTCTTATTTCAGGGACAGATGAAGTCATTTGTGCAATGACCTCTGACATGAGCATTAATACCTCAGTCCTTTCTTTCTAAATGCTGGTTCACTCACTTTGCCACCAATGCTGGTGACAATATCCAAATATCTAAACATCAAAGTGAATGAGAGAGCATTTGAGCCACATAGGACTGTTTCTTCTGACTTGCCCTGGTACTCAGAAGGCTGGTGAACTTCAGCCCTCACCTGCAGATGGTTCTTCTTTGCTTAGATCTGCTTGGGAATGGCATATTCTATTTTTTTTTTTTTTTTTTAATTTAATTAGTATTAAAAAAGCAATGACTGCATCGAGCTGCTTCTGCAAACAGGTTCATATATCACCATTTCCTGAAGAACCATTATACTGCTTTTTTTGTTACTCAGAATTTTGGTTTGCAAATGAAAGATGGAAAACTAAAATCCTAAGGAAATTTTCAGAAGGGGAGCAAAAATACTTGGAAATGTTTCCCCATGAAACCTGCTGTGCAGGCACAGGCCTGAGCTTCTAATTTATTGCAGACCTCAAACCACACTGGGGTCCAAACTAAAGTCTCAAATGCTGCTGTGAGCAGCTCTTGCAGCCTGGTGTGGGGCAAGAATCCTGTGTTGAAAGGCAAGGTGCAGCTTTATGTCCTTAATCCTGCTCAGGAAGAGTGACACAACAGGTTGGGTGTAGTTTAGGACTCCTTGGCTTAGTGTTTGTCTGCTGTGTGAGGAGTGTCAATAAATATTTGTATCTTAATTGACCCTAGTTGGGGGTGCCAGAATGCTCCTCAGAATGAAAGCATCCCAAATCCAGCTGTGTGCCCAAGGCACTGATCAGGACAGACACTCAGGTGTCCAACACACCCTCAGGCTGTGACATATGGCAGGCACTGAGCTGTGACAGCACTGAGGTGTCTGGGAGGAGACACATGACAAAATTCTCTCTTGGGTGGCAGTGCAGGATGTGACCAGAAATGTGCATTCTGTCACCTTCTGCTGAAGCTGGGTGGGGCAGTGACCCTTATCTTTGTGAGAGATATCCTCTGCTAATGGGCATCTTTAAACCAGCTGGGGCAATCCTCTTTATCTTTTCCACAAACCACCCTCCCTCCAGGAAGATATCATCTGCTGCTGGCCCATTCAGTCCCACTGCATGACTGATAAAATTACATCATCCCACTGGGAGATGCTCCAGCCAGGGGAGGAGCCAAGCCTTTCCTACCCTGATAAAAACTGAGATTTTGGACACCAAGGAACCTTCTTTCCACTGGATTCCAGAGGAAAACCAGACCTTTCCACATCATCCCTGGACCTTCAGAGGAAACTGCACCTTCTCCAGGAGCACTGCTCCAGCTGAACCACATCTGCCCCTGCAGGAGGATGCAGCCACCATTGAATGGGACTGTGCCAACACCCTGACTGACTGACGGGTGTCAGCTTGATTCTGACTCTGGCAGGGTTTTGGGATTGTTCTTTGTAATGCTATATTTCTATTTTAGCTTTCCCCAGTAATTTTCTGTTATTCCTAATTCCTCTATCTTTGCCTGAGAGCCCCTTAATTTCAAAATTATAATAATTTGGAGGGAGGGGGTTTATATTTTACATTTCAAGAGAGGCTTCTGCCTTTCTTAGCAGACACCTGTCCTTCAAACCAGGACAGACCCACAGCCTCAAACAGCAATGGAGCTGTGCAGGTGGCAGTCAACACAAATTCTGCACGTTTCAGCTGCTGAGGAACCACAGCCAGGCTGTCCCACAGAGCTGGGGACAGGCCAGCTCCTCACCTGCAGCACTGCCAGGAACATCCAGGATAAAAGCAGGAGCAGCCTTTGCCAACTGCCCCATGTGAATGAACAGTGTATTAAGTTAGATTTTGTGGATTTTTTTGTGTAATAAACATGATATTAGATTTTCTCATCTAAAGGCTAGAAATCCCACGGAGTACCCAAAGCAGAAAAACCCCAATTTTGCCTTTCATTTACTGGCCAAAGTGATGTTGGATAAGATCTGAGTCTCCAAAATACAAAAGGCAAAACCCTACACAGAAAAACCTTGGCAGCCTCTGCTTGCAGCCAGGTTCTGACCTCAGCCAGCTCACCAAGCCAGGTGCCCAGCCAGCTGTGACTGGAGCTGCTGCAGAGCTTTTCCCACCAGGATTTCTAATTAAATTGGAAAGAATAAGAAGACTACTATAGCAAGAGCAGAAAATCTTGGACTTTACTGCAGTTATTACATACAAGAGATGCTAAGAACATGTTTGTGCCACTGGCTGCATGCCCTTGTGAGCTTGCCATGCTGCTGGGAGAGCTGCTGCAGCCTGTGGGGCTGAGGTTGGGATGGAAGCTGCCCAGGTCACCTGGCTGTGAAATCTCCGTGCCTCAGTTTCCCTAACAGTGGAAAAGAGGTTTATCCCATAAGGGCTGTGAAGAACCAAGCAGGAAAGGAGAAAATGTGCCCAGCTTTAAATAATACAATCAGTGCTCAAGTATTCCTGCCATGCCTGCTCAGCAATCTGGCCCTGGCTGGGCTTATCCTCAAATGATGGGAGCCTAGGGAAGCCAGGCAGCTGCTGCTGCAGCTCCTGAGGCTTTGTTTAGTCCTCATAACCAAACACAAATATTGTATTTGTGCAGTTAATCACTGCCATTTAGCATGCCAAAACACTAATTTAACTTTATATTTCAGAGGGGACCCCCCCTCTGAAAAGCTGCTGGTCCTGCCAGGCTTGCAGGGACAGCAGAGCATCACTCAGGTCAGCATTCCCATTCCCACAGAATTCCCATTCCTCACACAGAGCCTGAGCTGCCTGTGATCCCTGGGGCATGGCAGCTCTTTAAAGGCAAGGCTTTGGTGTAAAACACAGCCTGGAGGCTCTGTAGCTGTTCTGTCTGCTGCTGTGCTGGCTGAGGCTGCATGTGTGGCTCTGTCCTGGTGTGAAGGACAGGTGTCTGCCAATAAAGGCAGAAGCTTCTCTTTGAAATGGGAATGCAAACCCCCTTCCTCCAAATTATTATAATTTTGAAATTAAGGGGCTCTCAGGCAAAGATAGAAGAATTAGGAATAACAGTTCTTTACTAGGAAAATTAAAATTGAAATACAGAATTACAAAGAACAATCCCAAAACACTGCCAGAGTCAGAATCCAAGCTGACACCCGTCAGTCAGTCAGGGTGTTGGCACAGTCCCATTCAATGGTGGCTGCATCCTCCTGCAGTGGCAGATGTGGTTCAGCTGGAGCAGTGCTCCTGGAGAAGGTGCAGTTTTCCTCTGAAGCTCCAGGGATGATGTGGAAAGGTCTGGTTTTCCTCTGGAATCCAGTGGAAAGAAGGTTCCTTGGTATCCAAAATCTCAGTTTTTATCAGGGTAGGAAAGGCTTGGCTGCTCCCCTGGCTGGAGCATCTCCCAGTGGGATGATGGAATTTTATCAGTCATGCAGTGGGACTGAATGGGCCAGCAGCAGATGATATCTTCCTGGAGGGAGGGTGGTTTGTGGAAAAGATAAAGATGATTGCCCCAGCTGGTTTTAAAGATGCCCATTAGCAGATAGTATGTGCCACAAGAGAAGGGTCACTGCCCCACCCAGCTTCAGCAGATGGGGACAGAATTCACATTTCAGGCCACATCAACCCAACACAGGCTCTCTCCCTGTATTCACAGAATTCCTGTGCTCCCCACAGCCTTTCCAAATCTTGTGTGCTGCATGGAGTGTGAGTCTCTCCCAAAGGACACTCAGCTGGGATGCTGCAGGGCAAATCTGAAAGCATCCAGGGCAGTGGGCAAAGAGGAGCAAAGTGTGAGTGCAGAGGAATCCTAAGGGATGTCTGGATTCCAAGAGAGAGCAATTCAGGCTGCCCAGGACATGCACCACCTCTGAGGGACAGAGAATATTGGCAATGTTACAGCAGCAAACCAGGCTCATGGTGACACCTCTGTGGTGGCAAATCTGCCCAGATCAGGCTCCATCCATCCATCCATCCATCCATCCATCCATCCATCCATCCATCCATCCAGCCATCCATCCCCTGCCTCTGGATCCCAAACTCCAGCCCCACCCAGATGGTTTTACCATGCTGCTGCTGTGATCCACTGAAATGCTGAATTACAGCTGCCTAAAGCCTGGACTCTGCTGAGCCAGGCCTTGCAGACTCCCACATTTCCCCTTAATACATGGAAGAAAATGGCAATGCCTTCTCTAAATGGACCAGGTGCATTAGTGCACTCAGTGATGGTGAACGAGAGTGGCTGAAATTGAAGGTCTGTCAGTTTTCTCATCACAAACTGTATTGTTGGAGCTTTACTCCTCAGCTGCAAATGGCTTTAGGCTGGAACTTGGCAACATGATCCCCCAAAAAAGAGTGTGCTTTTATTTCCTGAACCTTCTTTTTGTTTTTTTTTAATGCCCATTTTTGCATTATGCATAAACAATGTTAGAGGTGCTTTTGCCACCCTTGTGAATGATGCTGAGGAGCTGACAGGCTGTGTTTAAAGGTGGATTTAGTGCAGGCTTGCTGCTGACCCCTGGATTCTAACATTGCTTTAGGCATGTGAAAACAGAGCTGTGGGCTAAACCTGCCCTGCTGAAGGAAAAGAGCAATGAGATCCTCCTCTACGTGCTACAGACACATGCTGGCTGCATGTGACATGTTTTTCCCTCTGATTTTGCTGTCTTTGTTGAACTGTCAAGCTGTTCTGTGAAAATAAACACACCCAGCCCAGCCATCTGTCTGTCCAGGGCACTGAACTTCCCAGCAGGATTCTCAGCTGAGGTACCTGCAAGAATCTGACTCGTGAAACTGTGGGTGGGAGGCAAATGCGGGGGGAAAAAAAGGAAGAAAGCACCAAAGCAAATAATGTTATGGACTTTGTTGTTATCCTTGCCCTGGATTATCTCTGTCTTCTAGTGGAAAATCTCTCCCTCCAAACTGGATTCAGGCCTGGCCCTGAATACCTCCTTGCTTTTCTGTATCACAAGATTTTTTTCCTCTCCCTTTTACTGTCAGAGGGGATTCTTTGATGCTCTTTCTCCTACAGAGTGTGTTTTCCAGTTGCTATGGCCATGAGCAGCCAGAGAAGCAGGGTTCCCAGGAACCAGAGAAAAATGTGGCTTTATTCAAAGGAATAAATCAATTGTCCTGACTAATGCATCACTCAGGCTCTGACATAAAGTTCAGGTCTTGGACTTCAAGCCTGGCAGTGAATTGTTGGGATTTGGTAAAAGGACACATTTTCCTCCAGGATTACCTCAGTGTGTCCAGGCTGGTGGGAAATCTGCAGTCAATTTAAGAAATTTGTTTTGCAAACACCACAAAAGATAGAGGTTTTAGCAGATCTTTGCTTTCCCCTGTGTGTTTCTTTGATGTTGTTCCAGGAGGTGTGGTGGACCATTCTGCCCAAATGTGCTTTTGCCAGGATCTTAAATCACCTCCATGAGCCCTGGATGAGATCTGGAGGCTGTTCCCTGGCAGGAGATTCAGAGATGGGATGGATTTTCTCATGCAAGTTTATTCTGATGTTAAACCTGAGTTGAACCTGGGGACTTTTGAGACCTTTGATGTGACCAAAAAGAAAAACTAGAGGGATCCAGGAGAGTTACAGTGCAGACTTGGGACATGAGGAGTGGCAATCAGGAATGGGTGTTTCACATCCAATTCCTTGTTCCTGAATGGAGCCAGCTGCAGAGGATGGTGAAGGTTTTTTCCTAAGGCATAAAGAACTCAGCCCTGCACCAGTTTAACCCAACTCCCAACTGGAAATATTTGGGGCAATTAGACAGGCTTTGCTATTTTGCATTTTCTGCTTCAATATGATAAAGCTGTAGTGGAGACAAATGAAACTTTTTAGCCTGATATTGCACCCACTGGAAAACCTGATTTACTTCAGTTGAAGCACTGCACAAGCCCATATCAAATCCCCTGGTTAGAAAACAGCACACCACAATTGAAAGGCAGAGAGTCCTTACATTCTCAAAGTGAAACATCCTGACCCTCTGTTCTGAAACCAATTCACCTTGAGGTTCATCTAGCTTTCATTTTAGAAGATAAAAAGACCTTTGCCATCTCATTCCCAAATTCCTTACCACTGAGTTTAAACCAAAGCAAAAAAAAAGCAAAATTCGTGCACTTGTGCATTGGATGCTCTTGTCACCTGTCAGCTTCTCCATTTCACTCCACATCTTATTACAGTCTTAATGCTGCCCTGCAGTGATGACTTTCACAGATGAATTGCCACATGCTAAGAAAGGATTTTCCTCCTTCTCTCCCCCCCTCACTCCCAGCTAAGAGCTTGCCTTGAACCTCCAAGCTGGTTTCCTTAGCACATTTAAATAAATTGCAAGCTTGCAGTGATACACACTCATCTCAAGGCTCATGGCAAGCATGTAGGAGCTCAGGTTCCATGGGTCTGTGCTTTAGATAGCTGAAAAACTTCTGATTACTCTCTATTCCAAGAAATCAGAATGCAAACCTCAGGTCAGTCTCAGAGCCTCAGCATGAAGCAGAGGCACATCCAGCTGACCCACAAAAAATCCCTTCTTGGGCAACTGCACTGTGCTGGAAAGGGGAAATATTTGCAAGTGGGTAGCAGCTCAGAAACAATTATTTTCTAATGTTCCCTGCTCATTTTCTGCTCGTTTCCTTCTGCTGTGCCAACACCTCTGCTCTGCTGAGGTCTGGCTCTGACTTGGGGAGCAGCAGGCATCCTGCACCTCCACTTGTGCAGAGCTGAATTTGGATGCCAGCAATTTGTTATGGATGCCTCCTGCTGCATGACAGAGATGTTTTCTGCAGAGTGACAGCTGAGTAATCTCTCATTGCCTGTACTGCAGATTAAAAAACCTGAAAATCCCCTGTCCCTGAAGACTGCCAGGCAAGAAAAATAAGGAGACAATGATCAGCAGGGACTCCAGAGATAAACTGAATAATTACCTGATGGTTATTAACAGCTTATTAACACAAATCTAATTTTATCACCACAGATACAATTCTGTATGAAAATGTTTAAAAAGGTTTCAATCCCTTCTACAGCCTGCAACAGCCTTGAGAGAGCAGAGCAGCAAACCACACAATTCTTCCCTTGTGGAAGGGTAAAAGATTGCTGTGGGATGCATATAAAAAAAGGGAAATGGTCCTATAAATGCACAGATATTTGCTTTCAGAAGCCCAGACTTAAGGATCTTATCCAGGGAGCCAGAGATAACATCAAATGTCTAATATGTCATAATAAGAGTTTCTTCTTCATTGAAGGAAATGTATGTATGTATACACACCCATACATGTATGTGTGTATTTTTTTTTTTTTTTCTTTTGAAGCCACAAGAATGATTTCCCATCTTCAGTTATTTAGGAAGAAGTGGTTTCTGTGACTCAGGACAGAAGGGCTGCCTGCTTTATGACATGACAGCAGCCAGAGCTGAGGCTCAGCAGAGGCCAGCCCCTTCCTCACTTCCCCATGTCACAACGACTTCCAGGCAGAAGGATGCAAAGCAGGTTTTTGTCTTTTTTTCTTGAGTGCAAGTCGGCTTTGAAATAACTAATTACTCTCTCTGAACTATGCCAAGGGCAGTTTTAAAGAGAAGACAGAAGATTGCTGATAAATCCATGCTGGATGAGGAGGAAAGCAGCAAGGCTCTGAGGCCAGGCAGTGTCATGTCCCTGCCACCTTGTGACAAGGCTCTACAACTGCAGAGCCCCAAGGCTGCCAGCCCTGGAGCTGCAGGTGGCCCTGGAGATGTCAGAACCAGGAGCTGGCTCTCTTCCTGGCTGCCCAGAGGGAGCACAAGGGGAGGTGTCCAGCCCAGGGGTCACACACAGCCCCAGGCAGGGACGGGCTCACTGCTGGGGTCTGGGGACCAGCCCTTCCCTGCAGGGGACAGTGGCTTGTGCTCTCCCTGTGGGACAGGCACCTGCCATGGCTATGATCAGCCTCATCTTGGCAACACCCAGGTGCTGTGTTAGAGCTGGAGGGGTCAAGGCTTTTTACAGCCATAGGATCTTTTAGGTTGGAAAACCCTCCTGAGGTCATCGAGCCCAGCACTGCCAACCCCTCCAAACCAAGTCACTAAACACATCTGCACATCCTTTACATGTCCCCAGGGATGGCAACCCTGCACTTCAGCCTGTTCCAATGCCTGGACACCCTTTCAGGGAAGAAATTTTTCCTAAAATCCAATCTAAGCCTTCCCTGCTGCGACTTGAGCATTTCCTTTTGTCATATCATTTTTACTTGGGAGATCTCATTACTAAAAACTTGTCTGCATGTTACCTAGGAGGTCTCTGGGTTGGCTGGATGAGAGAAGCTCCACTCCCAGCCCAGGGAGTGGAAACTCAGGGGTTCCCACCCCAAGGCAGGAGAGCAGCAGTCCTCAGCAGAGCTCAGATATCAGCTCTCAGTGGCTGGCTCTGCTTTTCCTCCCAGGCAGATCTCTGCAGAGTGCTTCAAAATTGGCTGTTTAGGAGAGGGGAAAAATAGGTTAGCCAAGTTTTTTATCCAGACTTATCTGAGGTTTTTGCCTGCTTTGCCTCTTCCTGACTTCCTTCTGCTAAGAAAACAGCTGCCTTTGGACTTCTAGGGGGAACTTTTATGTAATGCTTGAAAAGGAACAACAGAAAAGTGCCTTATTTTTAAAGACTCAGCCAAGAAGACACATCATTGCAGCTTCTCCATCCTCACTGCATGCAGAGCTGTGGCACCAGGCCAGCTCTGCTCCTCCTTCAATTTGCTCCCAAATCTGAAGACTACTTTGGTTTTCCATTGTTCTGCTTTTCCTGAAGAAGATCTTTTAGTGCTGCTATCCCCTGATGGAAGGGGCCTTCCTGCCTCACACACTGGGTGACACAAGGTGTCCTCCTCTGGCACCTGGCTGGCACAGCTTGCCCAGAGAAGCTGTGGCTGCCCCATCCCTGGAAGTGTTCTGGGATGCTCTGGGATGAGCCTGGTCTAGTGGAAGATGACCCTGAGGGCTGGAATGAGGTGATTTTTAGAGCCCCTTCCAACCTGAGTTATTCCATGATTCTATGAACTGAAAAAGACCTGTAAAAGTCACTTTAAAAGCACATCCCTGTCAGGATATTTTTGAATGAACACTAATTCTAGAAAGAAGGAGAAATTTCTAGCTTTCAGGTAAGATTTTAGCTATCACTTAAAGTTTTAAAGTATTTTCTTTGTAAATAATAAATAGCATTTTTACACCATTGCAGGAATAAACATTGCTGACAATGAGGCCATGCCACTCTTTATGGAGCAGGAATCTGTGACAGAAATTTGACAGGATAACTCATTCCACAGTGAGCACAAACTTCCATAGGAGCTGGCAGTTCAGCTCCTCCACATCAGAAATCCAACTAGGACAAGCCAACCCTGGGCTTCACAAAAGGCAAAACAGTAAGAGACATATTGAGGACAGGACTTCATGATATCATTATAATTTCCACATCAAGTGGAAGCATGGATGTGCTTGGGGTCTGTGTATGGTAGTTTTGAAACTGAAGATGCTTAACTCTGGTTCTTTAAAGGTTCTTTAAAGAAAAAATAAGTTTGTAAAGGTGCAAGCTGTCCCTGTCCCCACGCTGAGCCAGCTGGAGGCTGATGAGCACAGGCAATGCTGCCGTGGGTCTGGGCTAACTCTCTTCCACACCTTCTCCACCAGCTCAAGTGGCACCAGCTCCCTGTGCTGCCTTGAACAGCCCTGTCAGCCTGGCCAGGGTTGGTGCCCTGGAGCTGCAGGGCTCATTCAGGGCAGTTTTTAGGCAGCAGGAGTGTATCTCAGAGTCATGGCTCCTGCTGTTCTCAGCTCTGCAGGGAGAGGATTCACTCACACCCCAGTGACTCCCCCTTTGAGCACAGCACTTCCAAGCCCTGCCAGCACTTGATGCCTTTGTGAGCAGCAGCTCTGAGCTGTGTAATCCTTCCAGCCACCAGCAGAGGATTTAATGCCAGGGCAATTACAGCTCTCAGATGAGATGGGGACTGATGGCTGAGAGTGGCTTAAGGCTGCTTGCAAGAGAGGAGAGATTTCACCTGTCCCACAATTATTGTGTGCTCTTACTCTTGACAGAATGATGAGCCACGGAGTCTTTAAGAGGAGGAAAGGATTTCTGAAGACTCCTGCTGTGAGGAAAAGATATCAGAGGGAGAAAGGAATGATATCCAATCCAGAAATCCCATAGGAGCAGGCTGCAGAAATATTTCTACATGTGTGACAGTTCAAGAAATAAGTAAGTGCAAACAGTGTAGAAAGAAATAAATTCAAGATTTGATGTGTTGGGATGAACAGGATCTTTAGGACTTTTCCCTGTGTAAAAGTTAGTGTGGAATTCTGTGTGAACATGGGTGGAAGGGGGATTGCTGAGCTCAGGTACCAGATCTGGGGGCACAGCAAAGCCACCTGGTCCAGGAGAAGCTGTCCCTGCCCAAACAGGGGGTTCAAAAAGTCATTTTTAAGGTCCCTTCCAACCCAAACCATTCTATGGTGTGATGAAACAGGAGAGCTGTAAGAGAGAGGAAGGATAATTTTTTTTGCCTCTCTTGTACAATAAAAAAAGTTATTTATAAAGAATAAACATTCTTTATCCCATTTCTGGTAAGACAGAGAGCAGGCTTTAGTTGGAAGAATAGTTTTGCTCTTACATTGGTTGAAGGTGTTTCACCATGCAGAGAGTGATAACAGCCTGGGGCACACATTGTTCTTTGGCACATCACATGCACCTAGAGGGAAAAAACTGCCTTAAAAAGCCCCCAGTATTTCTGTAACAGGAGTTTGGGAATATCCATCATGGATTTTTCCAGCAGATGGCAACAGCAGACCGGTTTGTAGAGCAAGGCTGCATCAAACCTGGCTGGGCTGCACCCACAGCATCTCCCAGGTCTGCTTCTCCCACTCCTTGGTGTTCAGCCTGCCTGGCACCCCAGGGCATGGTTACTGCAAAATGGGATAAATCAGTGCTGCAGAGAACTGCACTGCAAACTCTGGAGCTCTCAGTGTGGTTGCAGGGCTTGGAACATACCTGGTGCTTGTTAAACAGATTAAAATGATGGCTCTCCCTGAATAGACACAATTTCTCTCCTACATATCTTTCTGAAAAATAATCATTCAAGGGGTGATCAGGGGGAGAGCACAGAAAAACACAAATAATAAAAAAATGCAGTGTTTGCTGTTTTGTCACAAGGTGTCTCTTCCCTGCCATGTCCAGAATCTGGATTGATGAACCAAACTTTTCACCTTTCATTCTTGCCATCTTAACCAGCTGCTCTTGGGGAGTGCTTGTCATTTCCTTGGAAAGGGGATGATCCTGCTTGAAATTGCAGGCTGTGATTTTCCCTTCTGGAGGAAAGGGCTGTGCTGTGGATCCCAGGAGCTGCAGATGCTGATTGATACCTGTGGAAGGATCAGGGGGATTCCACAGCTGAGTTCTACCTGGTCTGCCCAGGCCCTGGGGAAGATGGGGCAATTATTTTTCATAATCATCACCCCTGCAACATTGTGTCTCCATCACATTTTTGAGAGCACTATTATTTTTAATAAATAGCAACATTGTTTTGACAATTGAAAATTAAAATGTGAATGAACCTGGAAGACACAACACAAGATAAATTTACAGCTGAATGTTCAATTTTTTTTTCCTCCAAAATTCAGTCAATGTGTAGCTTTTTCCCTTAAGCTGAAGTACAGGCCAGATTCATAGAATCATTCAGGTCAGAAAACACCTTCAGGCAGTGAAAATGAGCATTTGGGTGAGGACTGAAGAAGTTGTAAAAGTCAACTGATATTCTTCAGTTTACTGCTGCTTTAATGGGTTAGGCTGAGGGCTCTTCTGCTGCTCCTCTGCTCTTCTGATGAGGAGGACCATGAGGTGTCTTTGAACTAACTACAGACATGAAAGATTTAGTAAACAAGTATTCCTTATCCCATTTCTGGTAAGAGCTTGTCCTGACAGATGTCTTCTTCCTCCTGAGGTTTAGACCGGAGTTTGATCTTTCTTTTTTTTTTTCCCTATTTTTTCCCTTTAGCCCCTGAAGCATTTCACAACAGGATGGGCAAAGGCCCATCAGTAATTTGGGCTGATTGAACACACAAAGATAGACAAAAGAGAAGGCTGGAAATCACTGCTCTTCTCCAAGCTGGCACTGCCAGGTCCTGATGTCTCCTGTGCTGTGCCAGGCAAGGAGAGGCACAAGCTGCCAGGTATCACCCATCTGACCTGCACTGAAGAGGAAATCTTATTTTTCAAAACTTTCCATTGTGCCACACACAAAACACTAAATCCTCCCAAATCTGGGAGGGATAGCCTGGCATGATGCCCCATAAAAACTCTTACATAAAGAGTTATTTTTCTCATGCACAATGCTCTATATCCTACTTTTACAGATATTCACTGAAGCTACCTTAAATCATAACAGCCAGGTCTCTGTATGACTGTGCTTAACTCTTTCTCAGCTCAGGGCATCTTCCCATTCCTCAGGCTTCAGAAACCACTGGAACTCCCCTGTTTTCCTGCTGGCTGCCCTCCTCTCACCAGCAGGGTCACCTGCCAGGTTTTCTGGTGCACAGGGCATGGCAGCCTCCAAAGGGATTATTAGATTAAAAGCATGAGGAAAAAAAAAAAAGCTGAGTGATATTGCAGCTCTGAAGGTGCAAGAATCTTTAGAATGGAGATGTGAAGGTCACCTGGTTTATGTTGAGCATGAACTGGTGACTTTCCTGGCTGTTCAGCTGGAGAGATCCATTTCCATGTGCTGGGGCTGGTCCATCTCCATCCCTGCTCTGAGAAGCTGCTCTGGGGTGACATGACCATGAGGTTTATCCTAAAGAAACCAGGCTGCAATTATCCCTCCTCTGCTTAAAGCTTGGTGGAGCAGGTTTAGATGGCCAGCTACTGTAAGCTTTTCACTGGTGCAAACAAGCAATTTGCCAGGAAAACTTCACACCACAAAACTTGTATCCCAGAAGTAATTTCTAGTCACTCTGAACTTCAGAGATGTTTGATGACAAAGGTCAAAGAAAATCTAAAATGTGCAGACTGATGCACAGCTACAAGGGAAAGCTGGACACTGATGCTGAAATATTCAACCTTTAATCAACACTTTTGTATTTCTTATGAGAGAAGGAAATAAAGAAACACACAGCCACTTAGGCCAAGTGAAACCAATAGAGAGTAATTAAAATTGCATTTATCAACAAAAATAGCCAGTAAAGAAATACCAGTGTGCTTTTTTTCCCTAACATCTATCTGATAAAGACCTTTTGGCTGTAATATTGACATTTTTGTGACTCTTAACTCATTGGAGACTCACCCACAGTAAAATGAAATTTAAAAAACCTTATTTTTAAGCACCTAATTCTCTTTACCAAAGCAAATGTTTTACTGCTGTGTACTTGGGCATACTGGGCAGCTTATTTTCATTCAGAAAAATAAAATAAGCTTTCCTAGTACAAAAACCCTCTCCAGCAGCAGAGGATATGCTGGTGTAATTAGAGAAGTCAGGAATCAGGTAACACCACCAACATTGCTTTATCTTTATCAACTGAAAAAAAAAAAAAAAAAAAAAAAGAAGTTAAGTAAATGCCTTTAAAAAGTTAAAGCTGCTTTTGGGGGGGTTGAGTGTGCTTTATCTGTGTGGTGAATTTATTTGCCAGAGCAAACCATGATGGAATTCATGAATATTCAGTAGTGGGCAGCTCTAAGTATAATTTGTTGGAATAAACTGGCCTGCCGTAGAAAAATGTTTTGAAAGATTTTAGATGCTTGGGTAAAGAGCTGGCAAAATCTGCAATCCAGTTCCCATCATGAGGTAAGCTATCATCAAACACTGGCTTCCAAAGCCAGATCTGGCAGATCTGAAGTGTACCACATTATGTCTCCCAATCTGCTTCCATAGCCTTTCCCTCCCTCCGGCTCCGAGGCTGCCTCGTGTTTTCCGTGCAGTGCTGAGAAAACACAGCCCTTTGCCAGTGGGCTCCTTGCTTTTGGTTATTTTTAAATCTCCACAAAAGCTCCCTGCTTTCTTCTGTAGCCTCTTGTTTATGGAAGCAGTTCCAATTTATTTTCTATAAGGAGGAAAAAAAAAAAACCATAAAAAATGGACTGCCTCGAAAGCGCTGCAAGTATCCGCATTGTTCTCCCGCGTTGTTTTCCTTGTTAAAAAGGAATTCTTTGGAACCACAGAGGCATTGAGTCGCCTCCACTCAGGCTTTTTTAACCCCTCCCAGCTCTCAAACAGTGGCTTTCAAGCAGTGACCTTCCCTTTTGGTGAAGGCCAGCTTGTTATTCTGGGTTGGATTTCCCTGCCGATTGTTCTGCGTTTCCTCCCGCGCGGCTCCGCGGCCAAACCGCTGCCGTGTTCCCATTCCCGGTGGGATAACCAGGGTGACCACCTCGTGCTCCTCACCCCAGATTGCTGCTCTTGGGCAGCCATGGGGAGAGCCAGACCCCTGGCAGCCATGGGGAGAGCCAGATTTCCAGCAGCCTTCCCATCGATGGCCAAAACCCATCAACTTCTGATAGCAGCCACAAATTATGCAATTCTGGTGACAGTGGCCATTGAACACCTTGTGGTGTTATAAGCATCACTCAGATGCTCAGAAATGCAACAGCAGCTTTCTAGAGCTGCTCTCAAAGAGCTTCACATAGGAAGACACACAGAAAAACCTGACTTTTCTTAGTGGAACAGCTGATCCACTTCTCTTCATGGGAATAAACACCTTGTTTATGCTCTGTCAACCCTGTATATTCTTTTTCTTGCCACAAGTTTTTCCTCAATGTTACAAACCTCTTGAAAGGACATGCAGAGCCCATCCTTTTTCATGTAGTACCTCTGCAGGACACTGAACCCACAAACAAAAAGCATGAGACACATGTAGGACTCAGAGTGAGCCTCGAAATCAGTCAAAACCTCTAATAGAATCTTCAAACAAAATCTTGGCTACCTGAAGCAGAGAGGTGCTAAGTCCACCCACTCCATGGTTTGGTTTTTTTGTTTTTTTTCCTTGAGAAAGCCAAGTTCAGATGTAAAATACAGATTTGCTGTGCTGAAGGATCTCATCTCGATTCCTAGTTGCTGACACCGAGCCTGGCAACAAGTCCTGTCAAAAATAAGCTGGGACATCTCAAATACACTCAGCAGCAAAACATGTACATCTTGATTCCTTGAGGACTGCTGCAGGCCTAGGAATCTGGAGCTCTGAGCAGACAGGCTTTGTTTTAGGAGCAACATGTTCTGCTGTACTCATAAGAAAATATTCTCAGAAATTCCAGCTCACCAGGAGTTTGAAAGCTCCTCGTTTTGGTCTGATTTTGGGATGTAACCCAAGTGTGAAGAGAAGAGGTTTCTTGGTGTCTTGTGAACTTGAAGTGCTGCTTTTCAGCCAAAGCCCATCCAGACCCTGCCCTCAACCTGCATGTACAAGGCACAGAGACAATAAGTTGAGTTTTCTAAACACTCTTCTCATTTTGTTTATATTGCAGAGTTCAAATTGAGACAAATTGTATTCCTTCACCCAAAATACTTGTCAAATTTTTCACTTCTGTTTCTTTCCCAGTAATAGTTTCCATCTGCCACCGACTGCATGAAAAACCTCAATGTCAAAATTTTAAGAAATGCTTACCTGTTTTTACATCTACTTGGTAATTTTACAAACTTCAGGTAAAGGAGGAAAAAAAAAGATGATTCTAATATGTTCTTTTATCTTGCACTTACTTCATTGAGAGGTGTGATAGGAGGCTGAGATCCTGTGCTAGCCAAACTTTGAATGCACTACACCAACAATATAGGTAAAGCCCTAAAAAATGGGGAAAATAATAAAATATATGGGAACACAAAGGTGAAAATGACCCTGCCCACCACCAATTCCTTCAACCTTGGCAAATATCTGCTGTGTTCAGAAAACACAGCGTGACACTGAAGGAAGGTGACAAAAAGGAGAAAAAACAACATCTGAAATTCCAAAATGCTTTGGGAAGATCGAAACAAGATGAAAATTTAAATTCGAGGGAAATATTTTGGTGCACCGACTACTTTTTATACAAAAGTCTCTACTTTGCAGGATGAATGTTTGAGACACAAATGTTGGCCATCTGTAACTGCAGCAGTGAGGGAGGCAGCAAGATGGAAAAGGTGTCGTGGCAAATTGCCTCGCCTCCCTCTGGAGTGCTGCATTGCAATGAGCTGGCCCCAGTCCCAGAACAGCAGTGCCATATTTGTGCTGTGAGAAATGCAAGGTGCTCAGGCCTGGGAAAAGACCTCTTCTTGTGTCCACACTGCCTGTTCCACAGCTGTTCAATGCCACACTTCTCCCTGCATCCACACTTCTCACTGAATCCAGAGTAAAATCCTCATCTCTGTTTCTGCTCACAGGCAAATGGCTTTTTCCTCCTTGAGAGTCATTTGGGCTATAAATACAGCAATGAATATGCTACCTAGTAGGAAAAAGAGAAATAAATATGTATAAGTGGCTCTCCATATCTTATCACCCATATCTTATGCCTACAGAATATTTGTGTGTGTTCAGTGGCTCAGTTCCAGTGCAACTACAAACACCAGTGCTCATTATAGGAAAATGTGTGGTTCTTACTTTAAAACTCCCTGAAATCTCTAAAAACATGAAGGCACCTGCCTCACACAGAACATCTCCCCTGAGCTGATTTTATCAAGCAGTGTTTGTACTCGGGGTGTACGTGACACTGCTCACTTGAAACACCATTATCCAAGAGTCCTCCAAAGCTTATCCCAAACTACCTGAAAAAAAAGCATTAATATCCTTCTCCAATCCCTCTTTTAACCAGTTCTTGACACATCTCCTCTCCCCAGAACACTTCTACTCATCCCACTGATGAGAGGCAGGTTGATCCGTCCTCTGCCCTATTGATGCACTGCCTGAGAGAGGGGACAGTCCCCCTGTGGTGGCAGTGACAGGAAAGCTCACTGATGCTCTGGGCTGCAAGGAAGCTGGGGCCACTCTGATTTACACCAATCCAGACTCTTTCACCTTAACCATGAGGATTTTTGAGAGCTCAAGTTAAATTATGAAGTGATCAGAGCTTGCCGCAGCAGCGGGTTTGGTCTTTGTTCTAAAATGAGCGGCTGTCTTTGCAGCATCTGAGATTATCTGCTAAGTGATCACATACCCACACACATGGCAGAAGATTAGCAGCTGCCCTGCACCCCCTGTCAGTGTCAGTGTTATTCTTTCGTGCCCAGCCACCTCTGTGAGCCCACTCCAGCTGTGAGAAATGCAGCAATTGAACTGCAGTGAAAGTTAAAAAAGTGATGTGGGGGCACATCTTTGAGCAGATCAAAGACTCTTCCAGCAGTTCTGCTTCTTCTGCCTGTCTGTCTCTCTTTTTCTCCACATTTAGGTTTAATGTCTCTTTTCCCAGGGGTCCATGTTAAAGGAAGTTCAGCAGATCATCAGGCTATATCCCATTTCCATGTTATTCCAGCCTTACTTGGAGAGATGATATATTTGATAACTTTTAGCTAGGCTCTATCACTGCAAATTTCCCCTTTTTTTTTCCACTTTGCACTTAGGGTTTGTGATGGGCAAATCTCAAAAGATTAGAAACTTGGCTTGGATAAGCAACCCTGTGTTTGAAGTTTACATTTCAATTTTCAGGGATTGGGGTCACTGCAACAAGTGTATGAATTATCTACCTCAGATTCATGGGGTTTGAATGACAAAATACTTTGGCATGCTTTAGGAAGAGGAATAAGCTGATAGCTGCATTTCCAGCTAACACAGTTATTTTGCCCCAAAATTAAACAGACCAAGGGGATTTATTGATTTTTCAGTCACATCAGGGGAAATGAGAGCTGAAGGCATCAGAGGATTGTTTGACCTTGGAGCAGGACTCAAATGTTGTATCCCATGTAAAGGCTTTGCCCTTTGGATGCTCTGGCCAGACAAGGGGCAGGGGTAGAAAGGAATGCTGTGAATGCTTGTATAAGTGATGTCCTTCCAGAAAATAAAATTTGTGTACTCCCCAGATTGTGGCTGGAAGCACCTATATTTTCCTCTGGGCTGCAGAGTGCACTCTTAGCTCACCCTCCCTGCAGGGCTGTGTTATTGTTACTGTGAAAATCTTAACTGTGACTCTTCACTGACATTTGGCACCACTTTAAAATCAACTTTCCATAGAGATAGATCGACTACAAAATTGGCCTTGACTGTATTTTCTCACTGAGAATGCAGACAGGAGATGGAAATCAAAGTTTAATCCTGTTGCCTGCTGTAGCAAAGCACAATACAGTGCCTATCTGGGATGTAGCATCTCTTTTTTATTTATCTATTGTATGTCTGAGTCTGAGACAAGTATGTTCTTGCTCTGTTTCCAAACAGAAGAGCATCACAGAAAACACTTCTGATGAACAAAACAAAATCTACTTTTCTTGTAAGGTTTTACATCAGCAAAAAAAAAAAAAAAAAAGAAATCTGGCTCCAGACAACAGAAGAGCCTGACTAAAACTGG
The DNA here is from genome assembly GCF_029582105.1 of Oenanthe melanoleuca. Lineage (NCBI taxonomy): Eukaryota > Metazoa > Chordata > Aves > Passeriformes > Muscicapidae > Oenanthe > Oenanthe melanoleuca. The sequence continues at coordinate 103,010,545 of NC_079336.1, read as the reverse complement.
GTGGAGGGTTGATGGAATTTTGCTTTGTCAAAAAAGTTCTCATCAGGGAGCTCTGAGGGTTATAAGCAGGAGACAAAGCAGTTCACAAGTTTTTTAGCTGACTTTTTGCAGACCTGAAGAAGTCTGGCTGTAAGCATTTTGGGATAGGAGCTGGGTAAACATCACTAATATTTGCCACAGTGGCAACACAAAGAAAATGATTTCTCCAGTGGCAGCACAGAGGAAATAATTTCTCCAGTGCCAGCAGAATGGGCTCTTTGGAAGGGCTGGCCTGAGAAAGTGGTACAATGAAAGAAAAAAAAAAAATATATATATAAAAGGTTTCCTCAAATGGGTGGTACAGGCTTGGGGGATGAATGTTTGTGGAGCACTCAGCCCCTGGTATGAAGAGGTGCAGTAAAAGTTCAAAGTGTTATTGTTATGGCATACTTACTCAGCAAGGCAGGGAATATCAAAGGCTTTCTTCTCCCAGCTGGCTGGGCCTTATCTCCAGGAACTGCTGGTGGGTGGTGATTGCTCCCAGGGGCTGCTGATGACAGGGCAGGGAAGGCACTCACTCTGCTTGCAGAGCTCCTCCTGCCCCATTCCTCCTTGGTGCTTTCTGGAGAGCTCACACCCTGTTCCCAGAGAAAAGGATGAAAACAGAGCTCTGGCACCTGGCTGATGGAGGCACCAGGCAAGGCTTCCACTGGCCACTGCTGCATTGGGAAATAATTGCTCCAGACATTCAAGGCTGCTGGTCCTCCTCCCCACAGGTTATTTTTAGGCCCAATTAGGCAGATGAAATGACACGAGAATTAATTTGGGCACACTCAGATATCTGGGCTTGCTTCTTTTTTTTCTTTTTTAAATTATTTTTTAATGCTTTTTCTGGCTATATGGCAAATTTCTGAATCGCAAAAAGCAGATAAAGGGATTTTTTTTCTTTCTTCCCTCCTCTACTAAGTGATGTTCAAGCACTGAAAGACTTGCTCACTGCAGAAGCACTTAGGGCTGATTGTTGGGGAATTTCCTCTCACCACCTTAAACCCAAAGCAAATACAGAATATGAAATAACACATATTCTTGGATCAGGCTGCATGAGAGCTCCTCTGGGTCTGTCACAAAGCAAAGGCTACCAACCCACCCATCAGAAGATCAAATACAATTAACAATTAACAATGAAAGTACAATTAATTCATTATATAAATATTTGGGGTGGAGAGATATGAGTTGGCTTATCTCTATTATTTTTTATCATTATTATTAGCTGCTGTTAGCTGAGTTTTTCAAAGCCTTCTTTCACATGAAGGAGCCCAAATTCCCATGTTAAATCTCACCCTAAATTTTATGGTGATAGCTTTTTTTTGGGAACACAAGCAGGGAGGGAAGCACAACAGGTGAGATAATACTCAAGGCTGTTATTACCAGAATTTATGGACAAGCTATTCCCATGCTATTTGAACATAATTAATACATTTGGGCTAACCAAGCTTTAATAAGTATCTGATACTTAGGGAAAACCTCTTTAATACATCAGCAGAAACAATTTTTTTTTCTTTTTCTATTATTAGTACCTTGTATGATACCACTCCTCTAATTTCTTTCTGAAGGCAACACATAATTTTGGGGCTCGAGTTTTTTTCTCACCTGTATTTCCTAAGCAAGTCTCAGCACTAGGATGGTCAGTGGCAGAGGAGGAATTAATAGTTCCCAAAACTAAATTACAAATCTGAGGCAGAAAAAATATCACCAGCTTCTCAATACTGAACTGCTCCAAGGTGCATTTATTTTAGACAGTCCAGGCTGTAACTCAATTTTTGTAACTCAAAATACTGAGTTATAAAAACTACTTACATGAACAAAAGTCCCTATGCATTGAAAAAGTCCTTTTAAATGTCGTTTTTAAACTTAAAGCCTTCATAGGTGTTTGCCCCATTTTTTCCTCTAAAAGTTCCTGTGAATTCCTGGATCATCACCCATTTCCCTGGCTCAGATCTGAGCACCATGTTCACCTTTAAATCTCCACCTGGGCTTTGCAGTGAATCTTACCATGGCATCTCTTTAAGCAATCCCAGCTGATGCTGCTGAGAACCAGTAGCAGAAAGATCTTCAGTCTGCAAAAAAACTAAAAAAAACAGAAAAAAATTTAATATTTTTTAATTAATGTATTTTCAGACACTTGCAGGAAACATTGGCAACTGGTCTCTAACAAGATGATGAGCCACAAGGAAAATACTGAGCTTCCAAAATGGCAGAAATGATACTCTCACAGGCACAACATCAAGGGAGATTTGTCCTCTGTCCTTGTTTGTGGCACAGATAATTGATTCTTCAAATCCCTCTCTCTCAGCAGCTTCATAGCAGGAGATGCCTGCAAGGTCACTAAAGGCTGAATCTCACAGAGAGAAGTCACTGCTCCACAGTCTTTCAAGAAATCTTTGTAAAAAGGGACAGTGCAGCAAAGGAGGAACAGCAAAATTGCTGTAAATATCTGAAAGAGTCAAAATTCCAAGAAAGTTGGAGTTTATCTGGAATGGCATGGTGCTGACACTAGATATTCATGCATGAAAATTTTCCTGACTTTTCTAATAGAAATTACTCCAAAGGAGTAAAAGCTTTGCTTCAGTCTCATTTTTTCATGCCCATGAACATACCAGAGATGAAAGGTACCTGGCTGAATTTGGGTAAAAATAGATGGGATTTTGAAAAGAGGGAAGAAATGCCTGGGAAAAGTCACCTACATATGGTCTTAATCATGCCAATGGATAACCCCCACATTACCCTTTAAAAGGTCATCTGATAAACATCAGCATTGGGCTTTTCTCACAAACCCAACACCTAAAATTGCTTCAGGCTACTGTAATATGGCATGAGAAGTTAAATTAGAAGCATATATTTGGTAATAGCACCTCTGAGAGGGAGCCTTCAAAAGCCTGTGCCCCCATTAAAGGATTAGAAGCCCAGCACACATATCAGCAGCTACTCTCCATCCAAAGAGAAACAGAACAGGAGACAGAAATCAGCATTTTGTTCTGATTAGCTTATTTGATTGATGTAATGTCTTAATTACCTTTTTTTTTTTTCTTTTTTTTTTTTTCTTTTTTTTTTTTTAAACATTGCTGCAAGTCTGCCACTGAGGGAAGTACTTTAAAGAATACCACTATGAAGTAGAGTTTTCAAACTCTCCCTTATCTCTTGTGGGTCTGGTAGTGATCTTTCCAGAATATTTGGTGGTGAGACAAACAGAATAAAGCAATCTCCAAGCAGCTGGCAGTCTTGGGCTCAATTGTTTTCAGGGGTGCCCAATATCCAGGTTACAGACTTGGAGGTAAAACCATTCAAGTATAAGAATGGGGTCATTAAATACTTCTGGAAATGTGCTAATTCTCTATGAAACAATGGAAGAGATATTAAAAAAGGAGCAGGGATAACTGGAGTCAGTACATTCAAAAGCACTTCCTTGTTATTTGGGCATTTTCCCTTCTGGAAGCAAATCCAAGGCAAATAGGTCAGGTTGCCCAAAAAGTAAGGATGAAGGCAGAGGGCACACCCTAAGGATTGAAGACTGGCTGAGAAATTGGAGTGTTTAAGGTCAGAGAAATTCTCTGTCTCAAGGTCAATGGTGATTTTAGGATGGCTTTAAGTGGTGGAGAACACTCCTAACCACAGTTTTCATAATTTTGGTGCTTTTCTCTTGTTCCTGTCTCAAAGTTCAGGGCATCTCTCCACTTCCCAAGTAGAAAAACTCCACTTGTGGGCTCTAGGAAAGGATAGATGGAAGCAGAATTTTGCTCAGATTTTGACAGAAAATTCTCTGCACATGGGTTTTCATGGAATTTCCTATTCATTTAATCCCAAATACATCTTTTCAGTTCACAAATGAGGAAACAAAATTTCCTCAGTGCTGGCTCTGCAATTCTTGATCAGGCTCTGCTCCTTTTACCAGATTTCAGGATTTTTGGGGGGTACAGCTTCAATTTCTGAATCTGTTGGAGGTGACCAAGGCATGACAGAAGTGGCTTTGCCTTCCAACAGGCACAGTGACTCTGAACTCCTCTCTCTAAAGTCCTAAATTATCCTCATGGGTTTTCTCTCCTGGGTTCATGACAGCAGTAGATCACTTGAGGAACAGAAGGAATATATTCAACCACACTGTGGATGTGTCCATGATTATCCTTCTGTATTGAAGAGATAAGATTTGGCAGGAGCAAATGTGGGCTTTGTTTGGCTTTTTGTTCTCAAGTTCTCATATTTTCTTAAAGACCATCAGATCATGAGATGTAAAAGCACACATACAAATATAACATGGTGCAGAATATAATACCAGACAACAAAAGCAAATCTCCCACATTAAAAGTATTTTCTGCATTTTTCCTTTCTACTTTTTTTTTTTCTCCTGTTCTTAAAACAATAAAAACCCCAATTCAAATAATGGCAAACTCCCTTCAGGAATTTACCCAGAATTTCCATTCCATACAGTAACAGCTCTTCTCCCTCACTTGTTACCCTGCTCTTTGTTTCTTCCCTCTAGTCAGAACTGTTGCTGTGCTAAATAAGTATAGTGCCACTAACCTTTTCCTGATCACTTTTTACCCCTAGGACTGTTACTCTGAATACTTTTGCTGCCCTGAGAAAATATTTTGCATCCATGTGTCACATATTAATGATAAATACACTGGCTGATACTTCATAGAGCCAATAATGGACCTTTTAAGATATTGTAGAGAATTTGTGTTCTGCTTTTAAATAGCAACTCTTCAATAATAATAATAATAATAATAATAATAATAATAATAATAATAATAATAATAATAATAATAATAATAATAATAATATTCTCAGGTCTCTAACAACTGTACCAGCTTGTGTCAGAGATGGAGAGAGTTGAATTCATCATACTCATGTCCTCCTTTCTCCATAGGAGTAGAAAAGGTGTGACAACAAAACATGCCTCAAGACATGCTCTTGGACTCTTTTTTCAGCTGGCCATTGCTCATATTTGGGGCTAGAACAGGGCAAGCAGCCAGGCACCTTAGCTTGTACTGCTCAGTACCAGCCTGGCTCCACATTTCTGCATTTCCTGTTAATGCTCAATCAGGCATGATTGCAAAGGGGAGCCTGGAATGAGTAAAGAGAAAAATGAGATGTCAAGCCTTGCATTTAGAGGATTTAGCAAAGTGTGTAAATAAGTGATGGCATTGATATCCTGACAGATTGCTCAGCCAGGGGACTGGAAATGGAAAATGAAAAGTCTATTGATTAAATAAATGAATTTTTAAATCTAGAAGTGGTTTTAGTAGATTAATAGCCTCTTACACTGAATCCAAGCTTTTCTCCCCTCAGCTTGTACATATGCTCAACTTCTCCACCTCAGCCAGCCAAGCCTTTGTGCTTTACACAGGGGGAAGCTGTGACCCTGATTTCAAGAACCAAAGGCCAGGAATCCCAGATTATCCTACAGAATTCAGCTCCCAAACTCCCTCCTGGCATATTAAAACAGCAACATGTTCAAGCAGAGCAGTGCAAGGGAAAAGCCAGAGGAAGCCTTGCTGGTTGAGCACACCCATAAATGTGTTTGTACCAGCTCCTGTAGAGCCCTTCCCAGCACAATCCTCTGCTGGATCCCAGAAAACTGGGTATAAGAAAACCACTGCCCCAGACAGGGTTGGTTTGCCAGATTTCTGCTAAGGGAGCAGAAAGAGCAGCCCCTTTTTGGGACTTTTCTCTGCAGCAGGTATCTGGGACCAGCACTCAGTAGGTGGAATGTGGGCTCAGAAGATGCAGGTTCCACATCCAAGCCTGTGGCTGACCTCCTGAACAACACCAGACAGGTCATTTCATGCCTCTGTATAATGCACATAATGATCCTGAACTCCTCTGTGAAGTGCTCTGAGTCTCACTGGGAGAAAAAGTCTGTAGCCATCCCCAAATATTTAATGAATAATGAACTACAGGGGTGATAGTACATGAAATGTGTAACAAAAAAGCCATTTAATAGCTCAAGTTAACAAAACATGGGGGAACTGGAGGTTCAATTCTCATCATTCTCCCTCTCATCTAATAAAATGGCTTTTTGAAGTCTGGGCAAGTGAAAATGGGATTACTAATTGCATCTCACTCATTTCTAGATGGAAAGATTAATCACAGAAGCCAGGTGGGTTTGTTTTTTTTTTTTTTTTTTTTGGCTCTTGACTGATTTCCTCTAAGTGGCCAGGGACATTAGTAGGATGTATTAGTGGGAATTTCTCCAGGCAGTTTCAGCTGCATGTATTTTAAAGTGACAAAACTCCCAGAAATCATTATTCCCAAGCCACACAACTTTAAATGAGTAACTCTGAGTTGTTATTTTGTGTTATTTGGATGCAAAGGTTCAGGCATGACTTTTTTTGTCTAAAATTAGCTTTTTTTAGAAACATTTGTCCACAGATTGGCCCTTTACAAGCTGTAATAATTTTTGTCTGTGCAATATTAATCCAGCTAATTCCTTTCAGAGAAATAGGATTATCCACTAATTTTTCAGTCTCTCTCTTCTCTCCCCTGTACATCTCTGGTTTTCATTGCCTGGATCAAAATTCCCATTACCTGCAATTTTCTTGTTTTATGCTTCCAGTGCAAGATGGAACAAAAACCTTCCAGGTTTCCTATCACATAGCTGCCAGTGCAGTTCTAATTTTGATTTTCCTCCCTTTTATGTGCAGTAACTTAGATTTACATGTACACAGGTTTTATATCAATTGTCTCATAACTTGTCTTTACTTTTGCCTGTCAGGTCTCAAAGGAGATAAGGCTGGGAAGGAAAGTAAAGGGGGAATTACAGTTATAGGGAATTCACTTCCAAGAATCCACCCAGAGAGCCAGATATAATTTCCAGATGCTATTGCAGGACTTAGCAACTTAACAGGGCATTAGGTGTCACTTTAAATTTTTAATCTCATACCAGGGACTGAGCTGCAAAAAAAGAGTCCAACAAATAGAATACTGCAATAAAGTAGAGCAAGTAAGTTTAGAGGAGTGTCTTGTTTAGTGTTGTTTGCTTAGGTTTACTTTGGTTTTCAGGTGGGTTTTTAGTAGGTTTCCTTTTTTTAAAACTTTATTTCTGAATTCCATTAAATACAATTTTTGACAATAAAAAATACATCTCTTTTGGCTTCAGAACTGAGATTTTTTTTTTCAGTTAGCATTTATAGAACAATTTACAATTTCAGTTCAGCTTTCATAAACACACAAAAATTCAAAATAGAAAGTATTTTCATTGAAATTATATATACTTTCAGTAAAGAGATGCACTTTAGACCTCTTTCCTTTCCAAATTTTTTTTTTTTTTTTTTTGTTCAGTAGAGTTCATGTCTTGCTGTGCCATGAGGGGACACTGGAATTTAACAGCTTTAACCATGTTTCATTTATCTTTATGATCAAGCTGTAAACAGCCCCCATGGAGACACCCAGCTCATCACATGGACTCATAAAACACAGCAAGCAACACTGGAGAGGAAACCTGCACAGTCCTCTCAGACCAAATTCCTGCTTAAACCCCTGAAGATAAGAGTCAAATTAAACTGATTTTCCTGCTAAAAAATGGCACCACTGGAGGCAGAAAGGCTCAGTATTCCCTGGGGGCTCCAGCTAGGAGTTAATGCTGCCTGAAATGAGCCCAGGGTTTCTTCCCCACTGTTATCACATCACTTTTAATCACAGTCCAGCATCTGAAGTACCAGGATTTGTTTTCAAATTAACCACACATTGCATCTATTTGATCTGAAATGTTCACTGCCACTCGTTTGTGGGGTCCTCAGGAGATGGATTTGGGAGTTTAAAGGGTTCAAAATCAAGAGTTCAAAATCAAGAGTTCAAAATCAGGAGGTTCAGAGCTCTCTCCCAAAACTTAGAACTTCTCATTGTTAAGTTTGTCTCCCAATTCAAAAAATGATTTATTTTGGAAAATAAGTTATGACTTTCCCCTCATCATTCCCACCTTCAGCCACAGGAAAAGTGCTGGTAGCAAGCTTGGGATACAGCAGGAGAGCTGCCTAAAATAGAAGCAAAGTTCCTTCAGTTTTGCACCTTTTGTGGGTTCTGGTCTTTTCCCTGCAGGTTTTCAGAGAGAATGAATGGAAAACTGGCCCCTTGTCCTCAGAGGTGATGTGATCTCTGCCATTCCCTATCTTTGCTAGCAAAGGATGCAGGGAGCAAGGGTACCACAGGCAATGCTGAACTTTCAACAAGGAGAAGGAAGATGAGAATGAAGAGCAAATTTAACCTTGGGAGAATGGGCATCCCTGATCCCTGACAGAAATAAATGAGGATAAATGCCTTTTCCATGCACTGCTGTGGGACACACAGGCTGAACTGGCTGCCACAGCATTTCTCCAGCAGCCACTGCTCCACAAATGACAAAAATAACAAACCCAGGGTAAGCCACTGATGGAAACTTGCCAGAGGCACAAAAATATTGTGTTTTCCTCTCCTTCTGCCTGGACACAACAGCTCTGCACACCCACATACAAATACTCACTGCTGCTAATAGAATGTATCACCAAATTCCAATAACCAAAGAGCAGCTCAGCATGAGCTGGTGTTCATCCCTTAAAAAAACCACAAAGATAATGAATCCTGGGAGCTCAGGGGAAAAAAAAAAATTGCCATGTCAGTAAATGAACTCAAACTTTAAGAGCTTTTCCTATTATTTTTAACTTATTAATGACTCTCAGTCCAGTCTGTACAGAAATGGTTTCTTTCTTAAGTGCTAAACTCTGCACTGACCCTGCTGTTGATAGGGGATTTTGAAGAAATCTGTCTTCTCTCATTGTTCCTTTGCCTAAAGAACTTGAATTTGGTCCCAAGACTAATTCTCATATTGAAAAGTAGTCCTTCACCTTTCTCAGCATTGTTTGAGAGTGGAGAAGGCATTGAGAAGGGTGAGGTTCCTAAATTATGATCAGGGGAAGAAAGACTTTGCCATTAAATAAAGTTTAAGTAATTAAATAGAGGAAGGAATCAAGGTAGGAGACCCAATTTCTGGAGGTTCCATAATAATAATTTATTCATTACTGGGGAGAAGCCACACTGAAAGAGTTTGAAAATGTGAATTTTCACTAATATTGCTAAAAACTCTTCACCATCCCCATTTTAATTGTGTTGAAGAAAGAGGGGTGCAGGAACCACAGGGCTGAGCAGGATCCAAGCAGTTTTATACATAAATGCCAAAAAAATCTTCTAATCTAGAGAGAGTCACAGGCTCTGCCCTTTCCCCTGCTACTTCTGGCCTCATGGGCACTACAAATTAGCACTTAATGGAATTGTTACAGCAGCACCTGGACAGCATGCAGTGTGCCACTGGAGAGAATTTCCAAATGAAATTATTGTACTTTGGCTCTATAACCAAAGAAATTTCACAGGCTCCAGGCCCTCCTGGAAGGCACAAGAAAATCCCACTTACTCAATTTGCTTGCAAACCACCCTGTTTCTGGAAATGGGATATTATTTAGCTGAGAAATTACAGAATGATTTTAGGGTTCCTCAGATAAAAATCAACTAGAATAAAATTCTCTGTTGGTGGTGTGTTCTTCCTTCTCTAGGTTTTCTCTTTTCCTGTGATTTTTACCAGCAGTCAGTACCCATTATAAATTTTTTCAGTGCTTAAATCTGGACAGGCAACAATCTGCAGACAGAAAACCCCACACATGCAGAAGCACTGGGGTCTGCCTAACCCAGCTGGAAAACTCCTGAGGCAAAGGAAAGAGGAAATCTAGGTGAAAAAAATCTGTCTGTGGCAGTATATCCCATTGGAAAATTCAGGTTTCACATCTGCCTTGGCTGGCTTATAAATAAAACAATAAAAACAATTCAGCAGTTTGCCATCCTAGTCTTACCCAGCTGCTTGTGTTAGAAACCCAGCAGCATTAACAGAGAGTTTTTTGACTGCTGAAGAAAACATCTTTCCCATCATTTACTTTGGTGTGCACTCAAATAAGAGCTCTGAGCACAGCCCATGTTTGAGGCAGAGAGAAAAATGTAAGTGCTTTGAATCAAAGCACAGGATTGCCATGCTTTCATTTAAAATTCATGTAAAAAATGGATTTTTAATTTGTGAAAGCCCCAGACAAGATGCAACATGACCCTCCACAAAATTGTCCCTAGGCTTCAGTGGTGAACTCTTGATTATGAGGGTTCCCATGTTGCCTCCAATTTCAGTGCAGTTTTGAGTGTGGCCTTCCAACAAAAATTATCATCTCAGCATGTTATCCTGAAATGCATCTTAATAAATCACAGCCAGCATTGAGACTAAAGGGGGGAAAGGGAAAACTTTTCACCAAGTTGTAAGCAGTAGCCTTGAAAATGAAATATTCCTGCTAAAATCCCACTGATTTTTCTCCTGTGAGCAGGCAACATTGAGTCTTATAGACAAGGGAGTCATTGCTTCAATTGGATTAAATAGTTGCATCAAATTTGATTTAAATTTTGAAGAGCTAAAGAAAATAACTGGTTTTTTTTTTTATTAGCCATACAATGAGTAGATTTCTGAGTTGGGTGTCCTACATTTCTCACTCCTCAACACCTTAGTCCTAATACATTGTCCCTTCCTCCTGCTTAGATTTTATTTCAATAGTTGACCAATTTAATTAATAATTAGTTGATAATTGTCCATATAATCTCTATAGGGAGACAGTCAGTCTTCTTCTGAATGTTTTAGGCTTTGCCATACCTTGGAGGATTTGGGGTTTTTCCTCCTTACAAGAAGCAGGAGCAGTTTTTTTTATCATCTGGAAGTGAATAAAAGCACAAAGGTTTAATAATGTTCCCTTTTGGCCATTGAGTGGTTTCTCAATGCAACTTTTTAAGACTATAATGCAAGACTGGAGACCACTCCTAATTTTGGGCCCATCAGACTTTTGGGTCTTGCTTTTAGTTAGCATTGGCACCAGATGGGTTTGGGTGAGGGAAACCTTAGGAAAAGCCAAATCCTGCATTCACAGAAAGGTGAAAGGAACAACTTTGTCTCTTTCCCACTCTTCTTCACTTTATAACCTTCTCTAGGTTCATATACATTAGTGTATAAGTTATATATTCTTTTATCTTGCCAAAATCTGTAAACAGAGATCTATTGTGTGTGTAAATATCCTATTCTTTTAAGACATATTATTTACAATTTCCAATTCTTACATCATAGGGTTAAAAGGTTGCATTGATAAGCAACTCCAAATATATGTAGTTAGGAGGACTCAACATGAGACAATTTTGCTGACTACAGTGAGCTTTTATAGCATCAGAAACAACTCAAGTTAATGTTTTTTTTTTTTTTTTCTTTTTCCCTCTCTGGACACAAGCCACTCCAGAGCTTGCATCTGAATATTTGGTTCTCATGTATATTTATTTACTTAGGAGTGGCATTCCTATTTTTATAGCTTGGAGTTTTTAACTTTCTTGTTAGCAGCATTAACAAGGTTCATGGCATATAAAGTGAGCTGTGGCATTTGAAAAATGTTGGCCTAATGTAACACCAGCCTTTTTTTATATACATGTTCAATGGCAAACTCCTACTGACAGGCAGAATGCATTTCTATGTCTGGGCAAGTTTATAGATGGTGTTCCCACCTCTGGGCCACAAGGTCACAAATTTGTTTCTGATTCTATTAAAGAAACACTCAACAATGGGAAGTTTGTGTGCTTCTTTTCTTTCTTTTTTTCCCTTTTTTTTTTAATGAGGGGGGACTGTTTTATAAGATCCACAATCTTAAAGATACTCCAAGGAATCTCTGTTGACTGCTGGGATTTTCACCCCTGTGCCCTGACCAAAAAACACTGACTGCAGATTTGAGGAGCTTTGTCTGTTAGCAGCTAGATAAGACAGATTTGGGAGAAATCTTGCATGACTGAAAAAAAACCAGGCATTTCATCCATCCATGTATCTGATTTCAGGGATTTGCCTCTGCACCACATACATTAATAAGGATATTTGCAGAACTCATGGCAAGGACAAGCAGAAGAGGAACCAGAGGTGGCTGCTGTGCCCTGGGAAACACCAGCCCTATTTTTTTAGGTCTGTTCTCCTTTATGCCATGTGGTGGCTCCAGCTGCAGCTTCCTCAGCAGAAGTGTTTACTGCCTCTCACCCAGCCTCATTTAGCAAGAGAGGAGGCACAATCCAGCCTGGCCTCAGCCATGAAACCCCTTCAGGCTGGAAATGAGCAGGGGCCAGCAGAAAGATGGGGTGAAATCAAGAGCATGGGAGAGAGAGAATGCTGGAGGGTTTGGAGGAGGGAGGATAAACTCAAATATCTGCAGAAAGAATTCCAGCATCATCCATTACTGTCCAGGAGGCAGTCACAAAAAAAAAAAAAAAGCAAAAAAAAAAAAAGCAGAAGGGCAAGAAGCACTGCCCTTTGTGTGGGATGCTTGGGCTTATTGTGGTTAGGAGGATCAAGGCTAGGTGTCACATGCCTCCACTGAAGGGAGATGCCCTGGAATAAAGCAAGGAGCAGGAATTTCTAGGCTAGGGAAAAGGCTGATGGTGTTGAAACCGAGCACAGGGAAGAGGATTTGGCTGCAGGGTCAGACTGGAGGATTTTTAGCTACATGAGAGGACTCCAGGTCTATTCTTTCCCTAATTTCCTTCTGCCCCCAAGGAAGCTTTTGCTGGAAATTTGCTTCCATTTCTGGGAGGGCTGGAAGAAAGAGGGCCAGACTGTGACTGAGCATCTGGCAATCAGAAGGAGGGTTCAAAGGAGAGGAAACTGCACTGAAAATCGACCTCTGCAAGGGACAGGCTGCCACTGCTGGTCATTCCACCTGGCTATTTCTGCAAAGTGACACTTCAGGAAACTCTCTGCAGCCTGGCTCCAGTAAGCTGACTTTGCTGCCTGAGAATTGTCATCACCACAGATTCTTGTGTCTCACTGAGCTGATATTTTGTGCAGTATCACCTGCTTCAGATTCTCTCCTCCATGATGATGAGGGGTCTGGCCACCAACAACAGCCACAAAACCACTGCTGAACATCTTTGCTCAGAGGAGACATTGCTTCCTAACAAGTGCTTTCATTTTTCTGTGCTGTATTTGGTCACCTGAAATAGAATTGTTGATGATCACAATGGAAAAACCTTTACTAAAACAGGTTTCAAGCCACCTTGCTTCTACTGAGAAAGGCAAGTTTTCTTTGGCTTTGGAGAAATCTAAAGTCTTCAAATAATCCTATAAGAAATTCTCTTAAAATAAAGATGCACAGGTATGTATCTCCCACAAAGCACAGGCAGCTCCCCACAGGAGCAAACAATCAGCTTCAGTTCCTGTGACCTCTGTTAATTTGGTTACAAACCACTTGGACAGTTTACAGCATCACTTCTGTGGGAAAAGCAGAAGTGGGTTTAATGTGTTTGCATTTGGGTCAGAAAAGAATCCAAAAGAGCTGGGGTGGCTTGTCCATGGGAGACAGGATTAATAAGCATGCAGTGATCAGCTGCTTTGCCCCACATTTATGATTTCTACTTTATTAAATAAGACATTTTGATTGCTCCAGAAATGCTGGTGAAATGGATTCAAGGTAATGAAGAGCCTGTGACTTTTTTTTTTGGGTTTTGTTGGCATCATGACACCAAGAAAGAAGTTGATCACAGTTTTCAGTCTAGAAAAATAGCAGATATTTACTTTTCATGTTTATCCCCACCTAGAGGAGATAATTTTCCATAATTTACCATCAGCACAAAGCACAGTTTCTGTGGCAGTGCTGGAAGACTCAGGGCTTGCTCCTGGAGGGGAGGATGAGCACACCTGCTTTGGGCTGGCTCCAAGCCCCACAGAAGTGGCTGCTCTGCAGTGTGCACTGGGCTTGGTGTAAATCCCAGGAACTGCCCTGCAATCTGCTGGGGTGGCACAGTCACCCTGAAATGTTCCTCACACATCCAGCCCTGCCAGCAGCTGCCCCTGTGCTCTCAGGGATTCTCCCCCTTCCCTCTGCCCTTCCTTCCCTCCTTTCTTTCCCCAGCATCACTCAGCATTTTGAGCAGGAGAGCAATTCTCCAAACTGGAAACATCAAAGCATATCTTTGGTTAGATCTCATCCCAGCCCTCCCAGCCTGTTGACTTGGAAAGTGAATAACTAATAAGGCAGCATGCCATTGTTTTCTGTTTATGATAATGGAAATAAATTGTTGGCTCCAACTCAGGCACTGATTGTTCCTTTGATATCACTGCCAGGAAGCAAAATAAAGTGGATTTTTAAAAATCACCTTTCACAGAGAGTGCCACAGGCATTTGAAAGATGAACCTTTTTCCATGTCAAAGGCTCTACCAGGAGTGCCAAATACATGGGAAGAAAAATTCTAATCCTTCTCTGTTAAAAATAAATTAAAAAAAAAAAAAAAAAAAAAGAGCACAAGAGAGAATGTGAGAGCAGGATTGCTTGGGATGGACTGGGTGAGCTGGCACACCACAGATATCCTGAGAGTGCTCATGAGGGAGCAGCAGAGGTGAGGAGCACTTCCTGAAGAATATAGAACACATCCTTTGCATTCTCCCCCCTATAAAACAGCACAGGTGGGCTGGTTGAATTACTCTGTCTGCCTGGCAGCTCCTAAACTAATAATAAGAGACTTTAGGAGCCAAAAAGGCAGGGGGTGCTTTGTCCCTGAACTTGAACCACTCATAAATCTTGCTCATGTGCTTCTTTCATGGTTTGGGGTTTTCTTTTTCATTGCAGCTCCAATCCTTCCCAGCATTTCAGAGCCTTCCCCATGGGATTTTAGGGGCAGGCTCTCAGGTGTTTGCACTTTTCTCCTACCTAGCATGTCAGGCACTGGCAGCAGTGTGTCACACACAGGGAGGAGGCTGATCCTGGGAGTTGGGAGCTGGATGCAGATCTGACCCCACCCCATGGTGCTGTTTGGCTCTCCTGGCTTGCTGCAGTTTGACTTGGCTCAGGGCAGAGGATGGAGCACACAGCCAGGTTCAGATCTCAGGCCAAACCTGGATTTTGTGTTTCAGCCACCCAGCTCCATCATGGTTTGGGGAAGGGGTGCTCTCACCTGCTCACACCATGTGATAGCATTTTTCAAGAACATCCTAGAAGACTCTTTTTTCCAAAGTTCAAACCAACACCACAGCAGAAATGGCAAAAGATCTGTGTGGCAAACTGCTAAATATTAAGGTTGTTTGACCCAGATTTTAGCTCCATGCTCAGCTCAAAGTGCATTCTTATTCTGTAAAGCATTGAATTAAATGATTACCTTCCAGGCTGTAGCTGTGTCCCACAGAATGGGGCAATTTAATTGTGACTTTATGAAGTGCTTATGACATAGGTGCTGCTCTGAATGGAAAGGTTTGAAGGGCTCCCACCAAAGTGTCCTGGAATAAAGCAAAGATTTTCTATTGGCTTCAGCAAATATTCATCCAGCTCCTAATTTTTATACTTATTACTAGTTTATGACAGGATATTTAGAAAGAAAAAGGGAGGACCTTTTTTCCTCTAGATAATACCATCTATTCTATTTCTGAAAATTAAGGGTGTGATTACTGACCCATAAGTACTTTATGATCACACTTTGGTTTGAACTTTTATGAGTGTATGTAGCTTTACTAACTCTAGCACTGCCCAGTAATTTATTTCCCAGGTGGGCTACAAAAGTCATCTGGAAGAAGGAAAACAGTGTCCAAGGGCTTGCTGTGCTTGATTGTGCTAGCTGGATTTGTGCATGGATGTTTTTGGGAACAGTTTTCAGAGGAGGGGCAAGGTTTTCTAACAAAATTAAACCTTTTCCTCTCATCCAGAAGCAGTGCTTCAAATTCTTGCTTATTTCATTGAAAGACTGATGATTGTACCTGCTGCTCTTTTGAGCAAAAAGCTTTTCAGACCCCAAAAGCTGCTGAGACAGAAGTGTGAAGAAGCTCTGGGTATCTTCACAACCTTGTCACCCTTCTTTCCCCAGAACACAACCAACCCCAGGGGCTTTGCACAAATTTCCTGCACTGAGCCCAGAGCTGTGGTTCTGCAGCTTGATTCTTGGATGCTGTTTGAATCCCAGAGCACCCTGCTCTGGCTGGCAGTAGCTGGCACACCTGGAAATCACTTGCTGGGCATTGATCTGCCTTGGCTGAAGAGGCAGAAATTAAACATCAGCCCTGAAAATGCAGTCAGCATCGATGTTCTGGCACATGAATTATTTGCAGGTCCCTGGAGACCAAGGAAGTATTACACTGTGCCATGCAACCCCAATATTAAATGGAATTTCTGCTTCTGCAGCTGGTGTGGCCTCTACTCATTCCACCCAGCAAGTTCCTGGGAATACTTCAATGCAAAGAAAAATCTACTTTGCTCATTTAAAAAAACCTCTCTTTGGCAATACCTATGAAACTTCAGGAAAGTGATTCCCAAGGAATGTGACACTCATGCTAAAGTTATCTTGGTTTAACTTTAAAGCAGCAGCTCCCTGAGGACCCCTCAATTCTGGAAAGAGCAAGGTTTTTCTGTGTTCTGTGAGAGTCTGGATTATTTTTAATCTTCTGGACATGTTATAAGATCAATTTATGGTCTCACAGAGATGGAAATGACAAGGGTTTGCAGGCAGACAAAAGGGGGGCTGGCTGTGGTTGATTAGGGAATATTATTATTTCTGGAAAAAAAAAAAGAAAATATATTTTTCAAGGCAACTTCTTTGACTTCCTTGCACTCCTTGCTTCATTTCAGAGAATAAATGGTGGGAACTGGCCCAGATGCATGGACTGCAATGCAGCCACGTTCTCTTAGCCCAGCAGAGAGTTTGATCAATGCATTACAAGCTGCACAAGCCCTCACAGCTCTGGATGGGTGCTGTGCTCTAAAAAAATACAGAAGATAATAACAGCAAAGCTTTCTTTTACTCTCTCTGTCACCATTTAATGTATATTATAAGGAATTATGCCAATGACTTTGCTCCCAAATTACTTGAACATGGAAGAGCATCTTGCTTGTAATTTTGAGACATACAGCTTGATAGCACTTCCAATATTATGCAAGGCTTCCAGTGAAAACAGCAAGGACAGAGTTATGGTATGTGCTTCCCATAATATTCAGCAATGTACAGTTTAAAATTCTCCATTCATTCATGTTGCAGACCCAGCAGTTCAAATATTTATCACAGAATACAGCACAGATATGCAGACTGAATCTGAGCAGAATTTTTTCCAGTTTTACTTAAATCTCACTTGAACCTTAGTAAAGCTGTTCCTGACACTTAAAGAGACCCCAGTACAATTGTTCCCTTAATTTTGGCTGATGAAAAACAAGAACCACAGAGTTTTGTATTTCCAGCCAAAAGGGTCAAGTGGCCTGGATTTTCCCAAAGTTTTACAAACATTTCTGCAAGAAAGCATGGCAGGGCACTTTTACAAAATGCTGGTAATGTCCAGAGTTCCACACTCCTGAATTTCAAGCTTGGCCACATATTTTATTTTTTTTTAAGAAACTCCCACCACGATTGTTTTCATATCCTTGTAATCACGGCCAGGACTTTTTAGACTGCATCACTTTCCAGGAATTCCAACAAAGAATTCTAACTTTTGGAGCAGAGAAAGGGCTTTTTCTTTGGGAAATGCCATTCCTGGAAGTGCCATTCACAGTGTTCCTTCCTGGCAAGGCCCAAGGGAAGGGCTGAGATGGGTGACACTGCACAGGTGGCTCCCATTTCAAACTGTTTCATTTTTTGGAGACCTCAGTGACACAAAGAGACATTTAGGAGTGTGGCACATCACCAGGCTATGCTGGACTCTCTGTGGGAATTTACCCAAGTTCTCCAGCTCCACCTTGCCTGTTTCTGACCCTGTGGAGATGCCCAAAGTTTGGGGTGGTGGGACAAGGCTGTGCCCTGCTCTCTGTCAACCCTGCTACAAACACAAAGCAGGTGCTAAAGGCTTGAGAAACATCTACAAAGAATAAAAGTGACACTTTCAAAACCAGGCTCAGAAGCAGGAGCCAAACAAGGATTTGCTCACTTCCTCACCACTGTTTTATCTAGACTGCTGCTTCTTGAATTTAATCTTAAATCTTGACAATTCATGGCCTTTCCTGGACATCTTTTATGCCATGGTTAGCACTCTGTAATGATGAAGGTTTGACTATTAAAATAAACATCCCAGTTACAGATATCTGACAGCAGTGAAATGGTGAAGTTCCTATTCCCCAAACACCTGTAAAGCTTTCATTTTCCCTCTCCAACAAAACCAAGGTGACCTCCTCTTCCCCTTTCCCTGATAGTTCTCTTCCTAAAGCCCATGGGGCTTCCTTGGCCTGTCTTAGCCTCAAATCAGAAGGCAGATGGATTTTCAATATGAGCTTTATGGTTAGGAGTACCCCCTTCCCACTAAAATACTGCAGGTTTCTGTGGAAATTCTACTTCCAGCTTTGTCAAAAGCCAGGCTTGTTACACATGAACAAAATTTAGAGGGATGAAAACCCAAAAGGGAGTTATTTTTTATAAAGGCAGAGTTTTACTGAGATATGGTATGGTCCAGTGTGAGCTGCAGGGATGGCAGCTCTGTAATTTTCTTATAAAGCAAACACACCTCACTGCAGCCCTGACAGCAGGCAATCCAGGGCCAGCAAATTACTGGCAAGTGCCTCCCATATTCATCTCTTCAAGTGTTTTGGCTTTTCTTTGCTTCTCATTTGCCTGGAGGCAGCCATTTGAGATAACAGCTGTTCTGGTGATATTATCAGCCAGGGAACCCAGGAAATGCCTGTGGAGCAGAGCTCTGGGGTTTTGGTTTTAATGCTCTGGGGCAGTTCCACTGCTTTGCCAATGCTCTGCTCGAAACATGAGAAGAGAACACAGTGGGGCTGGTTTCTACCCTCTGATAATGAAGAAATGTCTATTCCTGCTGATTAGCATGGGTTCCCTTCTTGCTCCTGGAGGATCTAGAGCAGTTGTTTGGCAGATCATTCCACATTTTTTCCTTGCTGTTGAGCAGTGTCACAGCACATCTGCCACCAGCAACATCCCCATGTTCCTCTGGTGATTTACTTGCTGTAGAATAACTGGGAACACCCCCACTAAAAGGGTTTCTATCCTCCCATGGAAAACCCTGCCTAGGTTTCTTGGGTCCAGTTTTAATGTTTGCTGGGGAGGAAAGTTTCTTTGCTTCCTGAGCTGGAGGGCTCAGTGTCAAGAACCATCAGCAAATAGGTCTGGAACTCCCTCTGACAAAGCTGAGCCACCTTCAAGAGGGCCAAAAAGATTTATTGGTTCTTTAGAGAAGATGCCATGATGCCACCAGGAAGGTGTTGGGCTGGGAATTATTGCTCTGCACTTTTTTTTTTTTTCCTTACAGAAATACAAGATGACAACTCAAAACTTTGTAGCTTTGGAAACAAACTGGGATGTGCCCCTTTAATGCCAATAAGCCAGTTTTTCCTGTTAGTTTGATGAAACTTGACATGCTTTGCACTAGACAAACTTATTCATTATGCTCTGATTGAAAACAATTTGTATCTGAAGATCTTAAACCACTTTACTGACATCAAACCTGTGGGAGGATAAGTAGTTACACCTATGAAGTGACCATGATTTCAAAGGAGGAATGGAATACAGGCATTTTGTGTGTCTGCAGTCCCAAAGGAATGGAAAATAAACAATTCTGCTTGCATGTTTAACTGCTTTTATATTTCCTAATACCTCTTAATTAGGTGGTAACAGCAGAGATTCCTCTTTTCCATTTCCTTTATTTTACAAAAAAACTGTTTTGCTGGAAATTGAGAGCCCAGTTCTAGTCTGCACCTCACATCTCCTGACCACCTGTGGGTAAAATATTCAGACTACTGTGGTCTCATAAAAATTGGGCTAAGCATTCCAACACCACAGAGACAGAGCTCACACAGACACCTGAGCAGCAGAAGAAATGCATGTGAAGGAGAAAGGTGACTTGGAAGGCAAGCCTTGAACAGAGAATCACAAAGGTTCCATCCAAGGAAAGTGTTCCCAGGTAAATCTTGTGGTTTGTCTCCCAAAGGTAGTTTCCCAGCTTTGAAACACCTGCTCCCAAGTATCAGCAGCTCATTGAAAGAAGCTGGCATTTTTGTGGGCTTGGAAGATGCACAAAGGAGGTGTGTGGAATTTATTTTCACCCACAGCACTCAGGTGCAGCAGTTTGGAACAGGGTTACATGGCTGCACACCTCATGCTCCAAAAATCTTCACTGAGCTCAAAGGAAGTGTGAGCAGCCTTTCTTTTTTTGGGTTCTTCCAGAGACAAGAAGAACCTGCTGCCTGCTCAAACATGGTGGAACCAGACCAGGTAATTTGCTCAGCACTGCTTTGCCTGCCTGCTTTCACCACTGCTGATGTGGTAACATAAAGGATTTGTTCAGCACAGGTGAACTCCTCCTTCCAGATGTCTCCAGGCTTTTGGGAAATTTCAGTTTCTGGAATTGAAGTGTCACAGTGAGTAAGCTTTGAGTGATGGGAATGTAATTGTGAATTTCCTGTACCACTGTGGCAGGACTGCTGGGGCTAAATAAACTGGAAAATGGGTTTTCTTAGGGAGGTTGAGAAAAAAAAAATTATACTTCTTGTGAAAATCCTGGTAGAGGTTTTGTCCATTTGTATTTCACACAGATGGACTGCCAAGAGGGGAGGGATAAAATTTCATGCTGTGCATCAACAGAAGTTGGTCTTTAAGAGCTGATTTCTAATAAAGGCATCACATTCTTAGAGCTGAGCTGCCAGAAACAAAGGTGAGAAGAAATTCAAGGTTTCATGACTTTAAAGCTACTGGTTGTTACTTGTGGTTTCATTTGGACACTTTTCTCTCTGATATTATAGTATCAAATACCCTCCAAGCAATCTTCCACTGAGATTGTGGTTTGATGGATAACAGACAGTGCCTTTCTCTGGACTCATCACCTGGAATTGAGAAAAAAGGGCTGTGCAAATCTGCAGCACGGGAAAAATATAAAAGACAAACAAGGAAAATGTCAATTAAGATTAAGAAGATAATATGTGGAGAAACTGGCTTGGCAGTCATGCATTTCCTTTAGCATTTTCTGTGTAATTCACTTCTGTGAGGTAAATACAGCCATGGAAGGTAAGAAGGGATGACAAATGAAACAGAAATTTTTGTTAAAAAGGTGTTTTTCATACTTTTGGAATTTTTTTAAATCAAAAGTAACCCATCCTTTGCTAGGCAAAATGACAGACAAGTGTCCCACACCCAGGGTGGGGTGGGAGCTCAAACACCCAAGAAGGTTCTTGGGCACACACAAATAGTCCTTGTTGGTGGCACCTTCTTCATGAGGTTTTTGGGCTCTAGAGGAAGGAAAAGGGGTCTCACAGGAGGGAATCTGGGAATCCTGACTCTATCTCCCTGGAGAGGAAAGATGCCTTCTCCAGAAAACAATTCTGAGTTTCAAACGTAATCATCTTTAGGCAAAATACGGAAACAGTCTGAGGGAAGGAACCCAAACAAGGTGTCTCCTGCACCTCCTTTCCCAGACAGCATCCCTCACCACCTGTGATTGCCTTCCCCTTTCAGCTCGAATCACTTCTTTCAGCACAATGGCACCACTCATGATGGGGCTGGGAAAAAAGCCCATCCTAGCCCAGCCCAGAGCCTGGTACAAGCTGTGGGTTTGAGCCCTGAGGCAAGGAAGCCGCGGATCCGGGGCTCCCAGTTGGCTCACTGTGGGATAACTCCATGAAAAAAAACACCAGCTGCCTGCCAGGATGGCTGGCCAGGAGCCTTGCAGGGAGGCAGAGCCCTGTGTTGTAAGATGTGATGGGAATTCGGGTGTCTAAATTCCCGTAGGAAAAGAGGAACTTCCCATTTCTCTGCTATCTGATCTATGATGAGTGCACACTGTAGGGAGGGAGCAGGAAAACACATTTTAAAGGACAAGCAGCTGGATGCCACTCTTGTCATGCCTGGAATTAGAATGAAGTTCCTGATCTGCTCTGAACTGTGCTAAGGAACATGGCAGATTTCAAATAAGCTATTTCACTCCTTTTTCCCCTTTCAATAATTTAGTTTTAGACTGGGGCATTTTTCTGCTTGATGTCCTGTTCACAGACATGACTGCACACAGGACTACATGTCAAAGAAATAAACCTAGGAGATTGTAAGGGAGATGTGTAGAAAATGGATAGCATTAACTAAGACCTCTCACTATTAGGATGGTAGCCAGAGAAGATTTTGGCCAAGAGAAATAAAGGGATTACCTCTCAAGTCATGGAGCCAGACGTGTTGTAGCCTTGTTCTGGGAACCTGAGTGAGCCTCTGGGTACTTTCTTTCCTTTGGAATTCAGTCTGGTTGTCTTGTTTTTATTGACCAGAGAAATAGAGAGGCTTCATCCAGCATGGGATGGGCCCTGCTACCTGTCCTGGCTGGCACAGGGACTGGGATATTTCCCTGCTGCTCCTTTTGATGAAAAGGATTCACATAACCTGCAAGCACAAGTCTTTGTTGCCAGAGACCGTGTCATTCTCCCTTACTTCATCCAAACCAGCCCATTATTTCTCAGATCCTCTCTCTGAGGGCTTTGTCAGCAGTGGGTCACCCACTGCTGGTTTTTGTGTAGCTCTGCAGGCAAGAGGCTGTCTTGGGTTGCCATACAGGATGTACCAGAAATGTGCATTCTATCACCATCTGTTGAACCGGGTGGGGCAGTGACCCTTATCTCTGTGGCACATATTATCTGTTAATGGGCATCTTTAAACCAGCTGGGGCAATCATCTTTATCTTTCCCACAGCCCATCCTCCCTCCAGGAGATATCATCTGCTGCTGGGCCATTCAGTCCCACTGCATGACTGATAAAATTCCATCATCCCACTGGGAGATGCTCCAGCCAGGGGAGCAGCCAAGCCTTTCCTACCCAGATAAAAACTGAGAATTTGGACACCAAGGTACCTTCTTTCCACTGGATTCCAGAGGAAAACCAGACCTTTCCACATCATCCCTGCACCTTCAGAGGAAACTGCACCTTCTCCAGGAGCACTGCTCCAGCTGAACCACATCTGCCACTGCAGGAGGATGCAGCCACCATTGAATGGGACTGTGCCAACACCCTGACTGACTGACGGGTGTCAGCTTGGATTCTGACTCTGGCAGTGTTTTGGGATTGTTCTTTGTAATGCTGTATTTCAATTTTAATTTTCCTAGTAAAGAACTGTTATTCCTAATTCCCATATCTTTGCCTGAGAGCCCCTTAATTTCAAAATTATAATAATTTGGAGGGAGGGGGTTTACATTCTCCATTTCAAAGAGAAGCTTCTGCCTTTATTGGCAGACACCTGTCCTTCACACCAGGACAAGGGCCAAACACACGTCAATATTTACACAGCAGGATGTGATGGCCTCGTGCTGCCTGCAGGTGTGTTCACATCACTACAAAACCCAGGACAGATCTGGTGATGAGGGGTGTTTCTGAGCTCCTGCTGTCCATTCACACTCTTCCAAATTGGGCTAAATTTGCCACAAGTTGCTAAAAAAGAGGCAAATCAGCCTGGCATGCTAGTCCTGCTCTGTTCTGGCTGTTTATTCTGTGTGAGGCAGGAATGCCACTGGAGACTGGCAGTGCTTTGGAGCAAAATTCCTGATCTAGCAAAAACACTGGATACATGAGATTTATGAAGAGTCACCTGCAAAGATCCACTCACACCAGTGGGAGGGTGATTTCTTCAAATGGATCTGCAAGGCTGATCCTCCAAAGTGCTACCAAGTGACTTCATATTGACCTCAATAGTAAGAACACTCAAATATTTGAACAGCAGGGGAGAATAATGTGACATTTTAAACAACTGCTTGTCTCTGAAAGTATTTGATCTGTGAGGGGTAAAATCAGCACTTAATTGGAACATATGTCTGAGGCAGGCATGACAAAGAAACTAAGCAATGCATATATTTTAATTTTAAATAAATCAATATGATAATTTGGAATCAGGTGGGGTTCTGCAGCTGGGAGAAAGGAACAAAGGGAGGCTATTAGTTATACTTTTAATAAATCAATTTGTTAATTAGGGATCAGGTGGGATTTTCCAGCATGAGACAGAGAACAAAGAAAGCTCATTAGCTGTGTTTTGAATAGATTGATGTTTTAGTTGGTGCGGAGTTCTCCTGGAAATACATGAAAAATGGAAAATATACCAAACCCTATAAATGGAGAACAGACCTGATAAGAAATAAGGAAATTTCCCTACTCACTTAGGGCATCCATATTTTCTAGGCACTCCATAGTACAACACAATTGTGGTCAGGCTGGAACTCTTGAAAGGTTCAAGGAAACAAAGAGAGAAGACCCCTAGTATATTCAAGGAAATGAAGAGAAAAGGTAATTTCAGATTTGTGGGACTCACCACAGCTGCCAAAGTGATTTCAAGCATTGCAGTGTTCAGAACCACCAGAGCTGTGTGAGGATCTGGGTCCTTGTCCTTTAGCTGGCCCTGCCACAGGAAGGTGCCAGGTTCAAGGTGTGATGAGCTCTGCCAGGCTCTCTGCAGCAATGAAGTTCACTGGGCACTGAGCTTGTCTCCCCTGTGGCACATCCAGACGTGGATAGCAACATCTGAAAGCAAAACATTATCCAGGAAAGGGAGGCAGGAAGGGAGGGAGAAAAGAGGGTTAAAAAAGATGGTGTTTAAAGGCTGAGCTTTAAGAAAATGGTGATTCAGCCCCCAGCTTAGCTGGGCTGTTGTGATGGATAGTGGATCCTATTTCCACAAAGGAACAGGGCCTCGAGTTTTAATCAGCTATGTAAACGAATTGAGCCTCACTCCAAATGCTTTTGGCCCTTCCTTTGTGAGCAGATTCTCCACAGCAGGCAGGAAAACACATCCTGTGCATGACTTACAATGCTACTCTTCTTCTAGGATGCAAGAACAGCAGCACCTTCAGAGGTTCAAAAGTCAGCAGCCAGACTGAGGTCCTGCTGAAACCTGATCCATAAGACAAAGGGCAGTTTTATTTTCCAGAATTTTTTCAGTAAAAACTTTAAAGTCATTTTAAGTTTAAAGAATGCAAATAAAGAGTTGAAGATTAATATTTCAAGACTTTTTTTTTTTCTTGAAGCAGTAACTTAAAGAGTATTTCATTTCTCCAACTGAAGGTCCAGAATATTTCCCAATATTTTTTTTCAAAGAAAAACTTTGGGACTTATTTAAAAATAATTTTCTGTACATAATATTAAAAAAAAAATTGAAAAAGGAAAACGGTGTCCTTAGCCATCAAGACAAGGCCAGTTTCTTGAAAGTTCTGACCAAGATTTAACAAAGCTGAGCAGTCCTGTAGTTCCTAGTCAGCCACATCATCTTGCTCTCCTCCTTCAGGGGAAGTCCTACATCCCTGGAAAAGGCAGACACAGAGCTGCAGCTGCAGTTCACAAGAACATCAGTCAGTGAGACACTCAAGTACACACTTGAGTGCCATTAGCATAATTGGGACACGAGTGTGTGACTGAAGGTAAGTATAATTAAAGTTAAATTTCTTCAAGATAAATGGATTAATGCAGATGATTAGGTAATTTTGAGCAATAAGGAAAGCAAGTTTAAGCAATTTGTCAAAATTTGTGAGTGATTTTTACAGTAAACCACAATTTTTCTCACAAGTCCCAGTCTCAACCCCATAAATGCCTAAAAACTTGTTATTCCAGTCATGTCAGCCTTAATGCTGCCTGTTTTCTGCATATTCCCATGCTGGCTTTGGAAACCTCATCAAGGAAACAACAGGGCTCCTTAGGCTCAGCTCAAGGAGAGGACTGGGCTGAAAGAGCCAAAAGCTCCACTATTAAGTTTGTCAAGGAGATTTCTGGGCACTGGCAAGCTGAGACACCAAAGGTGTGTGCCTGGCTCTCCCCTAAAGTCAGAAGAGAATCAGGGGTTGGACCTTTGTGCCCCTTACCCTGTGCTCAGAATCCAGAGCTGGCTGTAGGGGGTCAGGAGCTCCCACAACAACAACCAGATCTCCATCATCCATCACAGTCCTGCTCATTAATTCACACTAATTAATTCTTCCTCTTCTTTGCAGTCTGTGGTTAGAATTTGAAGACCAAAGCCATTAAGCTCCAAAATGCTGAAATGACAGACCCTCCATGAGCAAACAGTGGGTCTGACTCCCTTCAGAGTCCACCAGGGACAAACACTGCCTGGGCTCCAGCCCAGCTTAATCCAAGTCTTCCACTTGATATCCACTTTGGTGATGTGAAGCTCTGCTGGATGGCTCCAAATTTGCCTCCAGACTGCTTCTAATTGTTCTCCTTCATTTTTCTGCAGAGTTAGCAGAGACACCCTGGCAGTGGAAGCTGCCACTTTGGGAAGAGTTCTGATTAAAATATACCTTGCTTTGATCAGTGGCTTCCCTGTAGTGTAAGATAAACACCATCAGCAGTTTTGGTTGATGTTCATTCCTGAGGCACATGCTGTGAAGTTACTGCTCTACATCAAGCAAAAGTTTAAAAGAAAATTATTGTAGCCAGCTAGGACTTGGAATTACTAGAAATCTTAAAATCAAAGCAGCACTGCCTTTCCCCCCTCTGTCAAGTAGGGTCTTCTTCAATGGCAAGTCCAAGAGATTAGGGCTGAGAATTTTCCTAGCTGGGCATTTATGTCAGAGGAGGTGAGCTATGTTTCATAACTAATTTAATGCTTTATGTCTTTTCATTCAGTACCAGAAATCTCACAGATTTACACTTCTCTTTGGATGGTGAAGCTTGTTTGAGTCTCCCAGCTGGAGCCTGGAGGAGCTGTCCCAAGTGCAGCAATGGTCTTTATGTCAAGATTTTAAATGCTACTTTTCCCTCTTTTTTTTTTTTTTTTTCCCTTTTTCCCTTTTTTTCTTGTGAAACCGTAAGAGGAAAGTGTAGGGTTACACTCTGATTTTTAAAATGGAACTTTTAATGACACTTTAGGGCAACTTCTCTGCTCAGAGTAGGAGCCAGCCTATCTTTCCTTTTGCCATCCCCAGATCCTCAGTAGATACAGGAAGGCTGAGTATCCCCAAAGCCAGTGAAGCTGCCCCAGAAGAGATCCAGGCAATGGGTTCTCCCTCTCCCCCCAGAGGTGGGGCAGAGGGTGGGGGCTGCTGCTGCTGAGTGAGGCCCAGTGGCACCAACACCTCTGTGCACCCCTGCTCTGTCCATTCCAGGGCCTTTTGTGATAAACATGCCATAAAACTGTTTTACAAGCCAGGTCTCACTCTGCTCTCCAGCTTTTCCTCATTAAGGGCATTGCTGCTTCAAGGAAGTTCAAGCTGCAGCACGTTTCACATCTGCATTCCTTGTAGTGTTTTGAAATTATTTTAGAACAATTGGGAGAGGAGGACCAGGTCTGGGGGATGTGGGGGGCTGAGTGCTTCAAAGAGAAAGTGGATCAACGTGAAAGCCCCAAATTACATAACTAGCCCCACCAAGGAAATAAATTAATTTGTTTCCCAATGGCTTATTTATATAACCCTTTAATTATAGCCAACTGTATCACCAGGGTTATACCATGGGAAAATGTAAAAATGTTAAGCAACCTGCCCCTCCACCCTCCCCAGACCGACAGCACAATTGTTAAGCAACAACTACATGCTGGGGCATCACCTTCTCTTTTGTCTTTCAGAGGTACAGTTCAATAACCTGGCTATGAAAATGTAACCTCAAACCCAGCTCCTTTTCTGGGCCTTTTGTCTGCTCCTAAACTCTGCCTCCCCGCTGGCTTGTAAAAATGGGACAGCATTTGACCTGCTTGCAGCACAAAAAGGGATATTGTTCTAATTTTTTGCTCTTTTCTCCCCTCTGCCCATGAGTCATAATCAGCCACTGAGTCCTGTTAACCCAGCCTGTGCTGGCTCCTCAAATGTGGCAAGTTTAGGTGACTTCAATGAAAGCATTTCTGATTGTTCCTAATTCTGCAGGCACCAGCTGAGCCCCTGGCTTTTGCCCTACAAAGGGCCAGTGTGTTCCAGCAGCTCTCTGCAGCTCTCAGGGCTTAATGAATGTCACCCATTGGGAGTCAAGCACACCCACAGTGCCCAGCAGCATCTCCACAGGGAAGAAATGCAGGTGAGAAATGGCAGAATGTTCTGAAGCTGGATTTTCCAAACTGCTCTTTCAATCCAAGTTCAGAAGACAAGACAAAAATATTTCTAGCAAAAATAATCCTGGTGATTGGAGATGAAGTTGGATGGGGTCAGTGGCATCCTTTAACCATGGGGCTGCAAGAATGGTTTTGTTATAAAGGATGGAAGCTCTTCCTAATGTTTCTGTGTTTGGATTTTCCTTGAGTTCCTGCATTTGTGGAATCTTCCAGGTACCATGATCTTCTCAGGGAAGGGGTAAGCCTTGGTGGCTTAGTAGCCCTGTAATATGAGCAGCTTTATTTAGGGGCAAAGATAACTCATCCTAATGCTAGATTTACCTACAGAGAGGGGTATTAATGCCCTGTGTATGAACAAATTAGAACAGATCATCAGGGAGGCTTTGGACCCTCCATCAGTCAGACTCTATCCATCAAGCTGGTTATCCTAGAGTGTCACCATTCTCACCATGTGTCAATAGGCTCAGTGCCAGCAGTTTTGGGAAGGCATTCTTTGATTTGAGAAGTCTTTCCAGTCTCTATATTTAAAAATTAAGGATACTCTGTTCAAAGTTCAAAAACAGCTAAATACAACATGCAGGAGTTACCCACAAGAAAAAGCCTCAATTAACTTGCTAAATAATCCTTTCTTTGTATTTCTATTTAATTTCAAGATGGCATGAAGTGATTTTAAGCAAACCATTCCTGCACAGAGAGATGAAGCAATGCTCTCATTCTATCTTTTCCACCCTTTGAAGCAGCATTTTGCCAGCCATGGATGGGATGCCTGAGGATGGCCTTTAGACCAGGTTTTGTGTTAAAAACAGATCAAGAGAAAATTGGCCATGTCCTTCAAAAGGCAGGTGCTCTCCTCCCCTTTCTCACAGAGCTGCACAATGAAACAAGGCTTAGAGTCAGGAACATCTCTAATTCTGTATAAATGTTTTGGCTCACAGTCTCTGCTTTTTGGATGGGAAGACCAGGTTACCCAGCTCAAGGGACCTTAATTATTTCAATCTCAGTTCTGAGCTAAGAATGGGGAAAATGAGGATTTCAAGAAAAAGTGGAGGCTTTGTGTTAAGCAAAAACAAAAAATGTTGAGACTCAGGCTGCCTGCTATTATACAAAAGGCATTTTATCTCAGGATTTTATAATGACTGAAGAAAAATACTTTAATATGACTGAGAAGATTACTTTAAAATCTTAGCAATGGCTGCAATCAATCAATCAATCAATCAATAAATAAATAAATAAATATCTTTTCAGCCCTCTTGGTGGTAGAATGATGCCATCAAATGTGACCAGCGTGTATCCACCCCAAAAGCCTGAAAACAAGAAAAAAATAACAAGACAGCAACATTCTTGACCAGCATTCTGTAATTCTGTGATTTCTCATCCAGACCTAATTAAGGCTTGCAGCAATGAGATCTATATGGACCCAAACACATCTTGCTGCCATTTCAGATGATATCCTTACACAAAACACAATAACTGTGCTGAGATGTAGAGGATAAGATTGGTCTGGAGGAAGCACAATCTGGTTGGAATCCAAATTTTCCTGAATCTTTACAAAAGTTTAGTTAATATATGTTTATATATTTTTCTCACCCAATATCCTTCCCTGATTTTGGCTGGAGATAGGAAAGCAGTTTGACAAAGATTATTTCCATGTTGTGTTACCTCAGCAGAAGCCAAGACCTACAAGAAATCTCTAGGAAAAACAGCTTTTCCTCTTTTCACTGGTTGGTCATCAACCCTCTCCAGGGCTCCCTGTTGATTCTGCATGCACTTAGCAACACAAAACCTTTCACTGGACTTCAAAGTCTTCTTTTAAAACAAATGTTCTTGTTCAGAGGTGCAAGAATAGAAAGCTGAGACTCCCAGGTTAGTCTAGACTCAGCTGGCTGGAGCTCTGCAGCCCTGTGAGCTGGGCTTTGATAGGAACAGCCTACTGCAGAGCCCTGGTCTGCATTAGCATTTATTTCTGCACTGTGGCTCAGTTGCTTCTTTGCATCTTGTGACAGCCAGAACTCAGTGGGAGCTGTGAGCAGACAACTGGCAGGCAGATGGGGCTTCTAATAATCTGCTCTTCTTTTGGAAACTTAAAGGAAAAATATCAGGTAGCCAAAAAAAAAAAAAAAAGAAAAAAATCTGTCAGAAGACCTGTAGAGACATTATCACCTGGAAAACAAGGATATGATCTGGAACTGGTTTCCATTCTCCCTAAAATTCCTCAGCTGAGCAAAACATCTGTGAGCTGGATTGCTGTAGAGAGCTGGCTCTGGAGAAAGGCTGGAATTCACCCCACCAAGATATAACCTCCAGTGGGAATAATACCACCACAAAACACATCAAACCAGAATGGTTCTTGCAACTGTTTGCAGCTCAGGAAATCAGTGTGCTGCACTGCTATTTGTAGCCAATATAATTTTATCTCCACTCTGTGCCCACTTTCTGGTAATGCAGCATAGTCACCTCACTGACAGTGAGTTCAAATGGGGATTTATGGTCCTCTATGTTATGGATAATGAAATTAACAGGGAAAAAAAAAACTAAACCAAATTCTGTGCTATAATTATTTGGGTTATGCAGCTGCACCAATGATACATGGGGGAAAAGAAAGCCCTAAACTTTTTTAACAAGAAAAAAAATGGAATCATGTTGACTGAAAAGTATATAGTTAAATTCTGCTAGAAGAGTATTTTCAATGGAGAAAAGGTGGGCAAAATTTAGCAATAAATAGATTTTTTTTTTTTCAGTTTCCAGAGAAAATTTTGACATTTTCAGTTACCTCATGAAAAATTTTAAAAGAAAACATGGTACTTAAGGAGGACAGGCTCTTCTGTGAGCACCCATGTTCAGCTGAGAGCTCCATTTTCTGATCATAGCAAATGTTAATAATTTTGACCAGCCTAGGATGCTTTGGCACCATAAATGAGGCACCACTGGCAGCTCTTATTCCCTGTGTGGCTTCTTTCTGCATCCCAGACTCCAAAGGGAGAATCCATCAGCAGCTACCTGGAAGCTGCTGGGACGTGTAGTCACATCTGACAAGGTTATGCATTTGCTAAAGTGCTGAAGTTTGGGTTTTTTTCCCCTGAATCCTCATTGATCCCACAGAAGAAGTGTTTATGTTAACAGCTCCTACCAGCCAAGGATCTGGCCTTCTTTCAGCCTCCTTGACTTATTTTTTGGCATGTTCCTGCAGGTGGGTTGGGGCTGTGCCAGGGCGGGGGTGAAGGGAGCAGCATTCCTGGGCTCTTAGTGGTGTTGACCATTGTCTTGATGTGAAGGCATAGAAACCTTCAAAGGCAGAAAGGTGACTCCCTGCCATGTGCAATGCTCCTTCCAGTCCTTTCAAGGCAGAGATGATCAGCACAGTCTGTCCCTGAACTCGGGACTGTCTCTCCCGAACGGGAGATGGAGATTATTGTGGTGAATAGTAACAGTAGATGGGGTGCTATCTTCCCCTCTAAATTGAGCCATTCAATTTGTCATGAATGGCTGAGTATTCCTTGCTGGCATCTGGGACTTGGATTTCAGCTCTGGGAATAGAGTGAATAGGATCAATGATGAAGCTGAAGTACAAAAAGAAGGAGCAAAAAAGGGCAAAGGACTAAAACCGATCGAGACAAGCAATTACAAGGTGTATTAATGTACACTGGGCTAGGCTGGAAAGAGGGGAGAACTTATTGTTATTCTAGGGGATTTTTTTTCCTGTGGAAGATAAAGGGGTTGGGAAGTGAATATTTGCTATTTGTGCAAAGCTGTGGCTGCAAAGAATAAAGAGACCTTTAAGGACATGGCAGCTGCCTCTGATCCCAGAGCGTGGTACTTGATACTCCAGTCTCCCCTCCTGGTGCTTTTGGGACAGCTTTTGAGAGCTGCAAGGAGGGCATTCAGAGGGAAGACAATGACAAATGTCAAGAAAGAGAGAGGAAACCTGGAGCTTGAAAGACTATTGAGTGACAGGTGGGTTAGATCAAAGGCAGACGTTTACCAGGTATTTATAATTGCAATGCTAATCAGGTTAATCATAGAAAGCAGAGCCCAAGGGCGGATGCCCAGTCAGTCTTAAAGCACACACAAATATATGTTTAATGCACACACACACATAGAAACCACACATATGTATATATCATACTTGAAAAGCCATGCAGTCAGTCAGTCAGTGCCACCCATTCTCATTTTTGCTGGGGTTTAAAGGAAAAGAGCATCTGATTTTCCTTTTCCTGCCAGAGGCAGTGAGATGTTTAGGAAGGAACACACAAGATGGGGCTCATATATAAATCACTGGAAAAAACAGTCAGAATTTTTGTTTCTTCATAAAAAAGAAAACAAATCCCCCAAAATTTGCCCAGCAAGACTGTCTTGTTTTCATGGGTTTTAACACAGAGAAAGAAGAATCCTTACAAAAGGATTTTTGAACACAACTTCTTATCTTGCTAATTTGGAGGGCTGGATTTTCCAGGACCTCAGTACCTGTTACACAACCAAATGAGCATCAGCTTTTCTAAAGGCTGCACGATTTTGCAAACACGGGCTCAACTTTGAGCATTTTGCTTACCAGCCCTTTTCAATCTTATCTCTCTCACAGACATGCTCCCTCTTGTTATCATTCTTCCACCCATTCCTTTCCTATGCCACACACAGATTGCAAGAAACAAAACAAAAACATTTCCTATGGGAGTCTCTCCACACTAATTTTAAGAAAAGGCAGTTTTTGTTCTCCCTCTGTGGTGTGCAGCAGTCCCAGCTGTGCATTGCAGCAAGCACAGCTACAACAAGACTTAACAGTGTCTAGAATAATTCCTAATACCACAGCTATGTCTGATTTTACCAGCAAAACCAGTTCAATGCCCTGCACTCCCAGATCTAGAAAAAGAAATGTTATGTATAACAAAATACCACCCACAAACTATTAATGAAGGAGCATAGCAACACTGAGTAATTGTGTATACATCCAAATCTCTGCTCCCAAAGACTGCCAGTGACACAAGTTTGTGTCCATAAATCAATAACAGAAGCACTAAATCTTAATACATGCCTGGACTAATTCCTGAAATTACAGAGTCTCTGTCAGGAGTTTTATGAACATGTACTACAAATAAAGGCAAAGTGATATTAATTATCTGGGAGGCATCAGGGCTATAAGAAATGGTGCTTCTGGTCATGGGCTATAAACTCAGAAAGCAGTTTTCTCCAAATATAGCCACTTTAAAACCATGAATTTTGCTTCTTTTGTGCCATGCTCCCTTCTGCAGGACTGCAGGCAAGGGGAATGATGGGGGAAGGGCAGAGAGGGGCACAATCCCACACACGGACCAAAATTAATTTTGGTGTTTACACTGAAATCACAGCAGGGCTCCCTTATTTCCTGGAGCAAAGGGACCATCCCCTATCCATCATTTTCATGCACCATTTTTCACAGGGGGTTCATCAAGAGCACAGATCAGATAATACCAAATACCAAAACCTGAATATAAGGGTATGTTTGAAAACCTTTTCCAATTCATGCAGCTTAGATGTGTTTCTGCATGTCTTTGCTAAGTGAAGGCCTGTGACATCATTACATTGCAAATGAAACAGGACTTTAAAAGGTGAAAAATGGGCCAAAAAACACAATATGCCAGTTTTTATCTGGAGCAAGCTTCAGAGGCTCAGGTCTGAGATAAAATTTGGGTCTGTCAGCATCCCATGAAAAACTGAGCCAATATTCAGCCCCAACAGCTGAAAGATTGTAAGTTCATTTGGAGGTAGTCTGGCCCTTCAAGGGCTCTGCTATTTTGGACAGCATCCAAAAAGCAAGCAAAAAGAGCCCCCTGGATGATTAAAAAAAAATCATTATTATTGTTGTTATTATTATTATTATTAAATCCCACTGTGGGTTTTGAATAAGTTCAAATCTGAGCAGACATGCTGAAACAAAACCACCCTTCATTTTGGGAGTAGGGAAGATATGAAACTCCAGTTTGGCCCCATCTCTACTTTAGTGATATCTTCTGAAAATGAATTAATAATCGATTCTTAATTAATTAATAACTAATTAATTAATTAAGAGGTTGCTTAACAGCAAAATCTTACCTTCTCCCAGCAAACATAAATACTGCTTGGATTATTTTGAAAAGTTAAAGGCTTTTTAGGCAACTAACATGTTCAATTACAAAAACTCAACACTATTTTGCCATCTGCTGGATCACAAAATCTTCCACGTGCATCCTTATTCTCTTCCACTGTCAAGACTTCTCCTTTCAAGTTATTTTGACTTTTAGTCACTCTTCTGGTCATTTCCAAGTATTTTTGCTAATAAGAGACTGAGGTTTATCATCTCCCCCCTTTTATTTTGCATCACTTTTGGAAGGGAAAAATATTTTTCTGGCTTGAGGCTGCAGGGAGGATGAAAAAAAAATTCTGGAGCTGAGTAGATTCTGCAATTTTATTTCCCATCTCAACCACCAGGTAGGATACATAAATGCTCCAGCACCACCTTCCTGAACATGAGGGAAATGAGGCAAAATTTTCTCTGTGCTCAAGGGCACAGGCCAGTCCTTGAAAGAGGTGACACCTCACAAGCCTGGTGTGACAGGGACCCAGGAAGGGAAGGAAAGTCTGGGTGCTTCTCTTCTTCTCCCAGGTCTCTCTGCCTTGGAATTTAATTTGCTTTATGGCAGCTCCTGAAGCCACAGCACAGCCAGTCTTGGTCACAGCCACCCCCTGCTCATGATCTCTCACTTTGCTCATCCAGACAAACAAAACCATGTGACTTATGCAACTTTAAATAAAATAACTGAGCTCCCACCTTCTACAAGCTTCCAGTGCATCAGCAGCCTCCTGCTGGCTGAAAACTGAGTGGCTGAAGAACACAGAGCTCCCATTCCCCCCTGTGTGCTGCTATTGCAGGTTGTTACTGGCCCAGGAGCTCTCCCCTCATTGCCCTGATGGAAATGAGGTGGCCCAAGGGGTAGGATGCTAACCAGCCTTTCTAAGGCTGAGTATCAGACACACAGCCCTGGTCCAGCTTGTTCAGAGGGGGCCTTGCTCGTGTCACTGTGGCTCTCTGCTAGTGGGGCAGTGGCACTCAGCCCAAAAACTGCAGCTCCCAGTGAACCTCTCCCCAAATCTCAGCTCCTGTGTCACCACACCCAAGGAAGGCAGTTTAAAGACAGTGCAGGTGTGGGAATGGCTGCCAAGCTCTTGACTGCAGTGCCAAGCATTGCCAGTGCCCATCTGCTCTGACAGACACAAATCTTCAAAATTCATGAGATCTTAACATGACTGAACAGTCTCTTAAGGGCTTTTGACTAAACAGAAGATCCAGATAGCAAGGAAAGAGGAAATTCCTTCATTCTGAGGTATTTCAAGTCTGGAAGAAACTTCTGCTTTGCTTTGAGGTCAAGACTGTCCCATTTTATAAGCAAACAAATTCCCAATGCTGTGTGTTACAAAGAGGGGATATTTCACTCAGACTTGGCTTATCTTGCTCTGCCTTCCTCAACCATCATCAGCACCACTGCAGCTGAATGTTTTTTCAGCAGGAGCTGTGGGAGTCAAGTGTAGGAGCTGGAGTGACCAGAAATAGAGGGAGTGGGAAAGGGCTGAAAAGAAAGAGGGTGAGGACGGGGAAAAAACACGTGGATAATGGGAATCTGGAGAGCAAGAAGTCGAAATTCAGGGGTGAGCTGTAGCTGTGAGAGAGACTGGAAACCTGGCTGGACAGATGCCATCAGCTCAAGGGCCACCAAACCTTGGAGCATTCCATTCTCTGAAGCAGTGGAAAACACCAAATGCCTGATTTAATTAACTTTTCTGTCATTAGCATGCATCAGCAAGGAGCAAGGAGCACACTCTCTGTCGTGTGATGGATTCCTGTTGTGTCCATGGTATGCACAAACATAAAGCTGTTGGCTCCCTGAGAGGTAGCACACAAAAGTCCCATCCTACCCACAGGGCTTTGAAAAGTGGGAAAGAGAAAACCTATTTTTTATTTGCTCCTTGCTTTTTATTTATTTGCTTTTCATTCTTTCCCAGGCACTTTCTTCCTTCTAGGTCAGCCAGTTTAAATTGGAGCCTGTAGCAAGAGATCCATTTCTCACCAAACAAACTTCTCTACAGGAAAGCTCATATCTTTAAATATATTTTTGAGCTAATTTTCCCTCTCCCCCTGGTCTGAATTTGGTTGTTTTATTTGTCAGCTGATAATACGGACAAAATTGAGTCTCTCCCCTACACGGGAAAGTCAGTGAAAGAGCTTCTCAGGAGGGGCTGGAGCAGCTTGGGAATATGTCTACCTTGGCAGGAAAGTTCCAATTCCTCCACTTTTTGAGGCTTAATAAATTCCTGCTCTCTTCAGTAATAATAAAATAAAATCAGTCTCCTGGGGAAGAATCCACTCCAGCAGACTGTACTATTTCAGTCATTCCGAGCTTTCATTGGTGGGAGATATAAAAAAATGGGATGATAAACTCTTCCCAAAAAAAGATAAAAATAAACTCATCCTAAAAATGGGCTTCATCCTTCTCCCCAGCCCTTGTATGGAGTTTCTGTAATGGATGATTAGTGTGTGATGGGAAGCTGTGCTCAGCTGAGAGCACTGGGTGTCCTCAAGGCTCTCCAAGTACCAAAGGTAGAGATTTGAAGAGAATACAGTATTTCAGGGTTATAGAAGTTGTATATTGGATTTACCCCTCCCATGGATCCTTCATGGTACTTTTTAAACAGCTTGTGGCTCCGCTGCCACATCTATTTTGCACACATTCCTGTAGGAAATCCAGGATCATATCTCTGCTCTTCCCATATCCCACCGCCCAGGTGAGTTTGGGAAGGAAATGGAAGCAGGGTGTTACACTCTGCACAGACCAAAGATGATTTTCTGTCTAAAAACCCACATTGCTCCCAACTGCATGAGTGAAAAATCTCCAATAGTTGGAAAATTCCAGAGGTTTTTCATCACAGAAGCCCTGACATTTCACGAAGGCCACCATGCTTGCAACGTTGTTGAAGCATTTTGTGGAATGGGCAATTACTGTTGCTGGGCAAGAAACTGGTTCTCTTCATTCACTGACAAATTATGATGATTTAATATGAAACACTAACATAGAGTAACTATTTTGAGATGAAAAAGAAAAAGAAAGAAAAAGAAAAAGAAAAAGAAAAAGAAAAAGAAAAAGAAAAAGAAAAAGAAAAAGAAAAAGAAAAAGAAAAAGAAAAAGAAAAAGAAAAAGAAAAAGAAAAAGAAAAAGAAAAAGAAAAAGAAAAAGAAAAAGAAAAAGAAAAAGAAAAAGAAAAAGAAAAAGAGAAGAAAAGAGAAGAAAAGAAAAGAAAAGAAAAGAAAAGAAAAGAAAAGAAAAGAAAAGAAAAGAAAAGAAAAGAAAAGAAAAGAAAAGAAAAGAAAAGAAAAGAAAAGAAAAGAAAAGAAAAGAGAAGAAAAGAAAAGAAAAGAAAATAAAAGAAAGAAAAGAAAAGAAAAGAAAATAAAAGAAAAGAAAAGAAAATAAAAGAAAGAAAAGAAAAGAAAAGAAAAGAAAAGAAAAGAAAAGAAAAGAAAAGAAAAGAAAAGAAAAGAAAAGAAAGAAAGAGAAGAGAAGAGAAGAGAAGAGAAGAGAAGAGAAGAGAAGAAAAGAAAAGAAAAGAAAAGAAAAGAAAAGAAAAGAAAAGAAAAGAAAAGAAAAGAAAAGAAAAGAAAAGAAAAGAAAAGAGAGGAGTTAAGTTGATAACAAATAATACTGCATTTTAGGGATAGCATTTCACAAAGACACTTCAAAATCCAGTTGGAATAACTGTGCTGCAATTTTCCTGGAAAATAGATTTTACTTTTCTATATTAGTAAGGTTTAGGTAAATGTATCAGTAACTCCTTGTGTTTAAACAGGGAAAACATGCAGAAAGGGCCCCTTTTCATGAGTTGAGGGCATGGGCAATGCATCTCCTGTTCAGCTGCAGCTGAATAATACAAATTTGTGTATGAACAACCAATATGTTTAAAAACAATGGAATGTATGCTAAGAAGGAGTACAGCTGCCTTAGTAGGTGAAGTCAATATTATGAGTATGTCAGTAATGAGAGACTGAAGCTAATGCTCTTAACAATTGTTTCAAATCCAGACAAAATCCTAAAATAATAAAGGAAGCACAGATCTCCATCATAAACACATTTATTATTTCCACATGGTGTTTGTGTGTGTTTGCACAGTATATGCAGCCGGGCTCGCCTTCACAAATTGGAAATGTTTCACATTCCGTGCACACAATGATTGCTCACATAAGAGGCCTCAAGGTTTGTTTTCAGACACTCTGGAGAATCCAGGAACCTTGAGAAATTCAGTGTGATCTGTTTAACAGCCCCTCCTTGGAGCTGGGTGAGTGGC
This sequence comes from Oenanthe melanoleuca, assembly GCF_029582105.1. Classification (NCBI taxonomy): domain Eukaryota; kingdom Metazoa; phylum Chordata; class Aves; order Passeriformes; family Muscicapidae; genus Oenanthe; species Oenanthe melanoleuca. The sequence goes on along the minus strand of NC_079336.1, from coordinate 102,972,198 downwards.
ACAGGATGTTTGTGCAAATGTCCCTGAGCCAAAGCCCTCTGAGGGCTGTGGGGCCAGACCTCTGCAGAAGTACGTGGACATCTCTGTTCCCATCCACGGCTATCAGCACTTCCAGGAGGGCTCCTGGGAGTTTCTCAGAGACAAACAAGAGAAGAAAGAATGAATAACAGAGATTAACACCTGTTGTTGGTCACAGAGCTGTGTGTGTGCTATGTGCTGTTTTGCAGAAAGCATGATTTCAAAGAGGTGTTGCCTTCTTGGACCCATGAGCCTTTTCTATCCTGTATTGCACGAACTACTCTATATAAGTGTAGTGTTTCTTTAAATATACCCAAAATGCAACAGCTGCTGACCCATGGGGTCTGCTCAAGCCCAGAAATTGACTTCTAATGCCTGATGAAAGAACTCACATCCAGTTTTTAGCTGTTTTTAGACAAAAATACCTCATTGGTTTGACTTCTGCTTGAGCTGCCTGAATCTCATTAATGATCCAGACAACTCTACAAGGAAAAAGTATGGATCAACCCACACCATCAACATGGGATAAGGGATGGCTCCTTGGTGAGCAGTGCTGCTTTTGGGGATAAAAGACCTGGTTTTTGTTTATAATGAGATGTCTTCATGATGGCTAAGGGATGTAAAGTAGAACTTGCTCTTTTATGTATTGTAGCCTCTTGTGTTCTTGGATCTGCCTTAGCTACATGGCCCCTCATCCCTGGATTTGCACTGGAATAACAGAAATAATCTACTCAGCTAAATGCCTTGGAATCAGATGCCACACAAGAATTGTAAGAGCAGCAAATGTTTTTAAAGTAGATGTTTAATCTCAGTCTCAGAACCAGCAAAGATCTGTGAGTTGCCATCCCTTCAGACACTGAAGACAGAATGCACCAGCATGATGCTTTTTTAACTTCTGGGGCCAAATAAAATATTTTTTTTGGCTATAAAATTTAGCCTAACAGATTTCTAAACTAACAATTCTAAATATTTTCTGCTATGGTATTTTCTATGTGCGTGTGCAGAGTTGTGAATGCAAAGCAACCAAACACCTTTTTGTAAATGAGCAAGGCAGCTTTGGAGGATTCTCCTGTAACCCTTTTCACCACCTGTCTCTGGATCCTTTCTCCTTTTTTACCTGAATACTCCTCTAGGGCAGAACTTTTCAAATGCCAATTACTCTTGAGGTAGGAAGGTTTTAATGGAGCAGGAAATGAGCCAATTAACTACAAGGTCTTAGCACATTTCTTTCAAACACTTATCCCTCTATTTTAATGATTTAGTTGTTTGGTTTTTTGTTTTTTTTTGTTTTTAATAATTAATCTTCCTAATTCTTTTTATTTTTATTATTTTTTCTCCCACCACTCAAAGCACTCACTTTTAAACACTTCCTTACATTAAAAATTAAGCAGTAAGGTATTTCAGATTTTTGTCTGATTTCAAAGACTGTTTTAACCTTTTTGTCACTGTTCTTGCTCTGCACCTGCTATCTACTCACATGCCACAACATTGGAACCAGTGGGAACTCAGGACAAGTGACTGATATGTTTAAGGCACCACAGGAGAAAATAACATCTTTTTTAGTAGGATTTATCCAAATATTGCCTTGCAACAGTAAAATAAAATATTTCCAGTAAGACAGCCATGAGATGCCTGCTTTGAAATCACAAGCAAAGGCATCACTCCAGGGCTACTGGCTGTGGTCACAGGAATCTCTCAGAGCAGCCAGGGAGCAATAATGCACAGCTTCCACCAAAGTCTCTGTCACCACCTTTCTGCACGACCCTGGAAAACTCTGCTAATATTCAATTTTTTTCTCCCAAAAGGATTCAAATGGAAAACAAGATTTTTGGTGATCATTTAAATGCAACTTCTGTCTCAGCAATAACCTGACCTGCCAACTGGAAGATGCTACAAGTGTCTATCACAGAAGATTAAAGCATTTTCCCAAAGAGTCTTTCCACCACAACAGAGGGAAGGTTTCACTTCCTGCTGGAAACCTGTTTGTTGTTCCAGCCACACTGAACTTACATTGGAGGTAAAGAAACCAGAATTTCATTTGACATTAATCAGCACAACTGTGGCATCAGAAGGTCACAGTCAGGCTGATGCTGGTGGTTTAGAACTTCAAAACAGTGATTGATTTTTATTTTGTCATTCAGACCTGATAGCCACATTGCTTTAAGATCTTCTTGCACTGATGCTGTTGCTTAAAATGAATAACTGCAGCTTAAAGCAGCCAAGTCAGCCCAGTAGAGAGTTCTCAATTCTGACACTTTTATCTCCAAAAGTATCTTAATCCAAAACCAGCCACTGAAATTGAAAGATGTGCCTTCACTAGAAGCAGCAAGCACTTCTGAAAGTTTGTTCAAGGGTATAATCTAGTGTTACTGAAACCTCCAGGGATTTTCCTGTGGATTTCATGGAATCACAGAATTGTTAGTATTGGAAGACACCTCTGGAGACCATGAAGTCCAGCTCTCCTGCCAACTCAGGGTCACCTAAAGCAGGTGACACTGGAATGTGTCCAGGTGGGTTTTGAATTGTCTCCATTTGAAAATGCTTTTGAAAAAATAAAAGCAAAATACTTGAGTGGTGGCACAAGATCAGATGCAATTTAGGAACCAGATGTCCAGGGATGTGTGTGGAAACTGCTTGCATGCTCCACAGAGCAAAATCCAGCCTAAAATTTTTCCCACTTTGCTTTATGAGCTGATAGGAATCTTTCCTGCCACTGCAGCTGCCCATGCAATGGACCTCTGACCATCAGAAATGGTGCCAGGGATGAAGTTTGTAAATGTTCAGGGGCTTGCTTCAAAATGTTTTTTAAAAATACAATTGTAAATCAAGTTCTGTTTCCCTAAGACGTATTAGTGAGAAAGGCTGGTGGATATTAACATTGTACTGCCAGGGCAGTGGCAGCTTGTAGAAAATATAAATAGGCAGATGTCCTTGGAAAAAAGTCCCCTTTCTTGAGCAAAGTCCTCTTGGCACATTGGTATACCCTAAGACTTAGCAAACAGAGAAGGAAATTCCCTTTGCATTGGCCAAGATTTTGAGGAAAAAAAAGAATCCTGATTCTCAAGCAGAGAAAGTGTACACTCAGATAAGTACAGGTATATTTGTGTGTAAGAGTTGTCCTCAGAGACAAAAATTACATTACAGTCTTCCACCTTTGCAATTAACCTGAACCAAATTCCTGCTTCAGGATTTATTTAGCAGAAGTTGCCACTTGAGATAATTTGTGCCCTGGGTAAGTGCATGCAAGAATTACAAACAGTGAGCAAAGCAGCTGTGAAGAGCCCTGAGTGCAGCCCTGGCTGGTTGGGCAGGTCCATCCCTGGGAATGTTATTGCACTGCTGGATAGAGGAGCAGGGCTTGGGAGAATTGCTCCAGTGTGTTGTGAGGTGCAAATGTGGGTGAGGTTTAACCAGACTGACTGGAATATCCTGGGGATAGGTGTGGTGTGCACGTGTGGGACTGTGGGAGTAGGTGCACCTGAAGGGACAAGCACTAGTGAGGATGTTAAATACAGTATTGGGGTGCTGAGTTAATGCTGGATGATCAAACTTCATTACCAGGAGCTGGAGTGCTTGAACACTGATACCTATAAGGGTGTTTGTATAAGAGAGCAAGCCATGTTTCCTAATTTTTGCATTTTTTGCACATTGTTCTCTCCTGTACCAACGGTATGAAGTTCAGAATAAAGTTAAAACCCACACCTTACCCCAGTTGTACAGCAGATGCACATTCCACCCCTATTTTTATTCTTTGCCACTTATGGCTTGATTGTGCTGGTGTGAAATGCAGTGCAGTGCTGGGGAGGGGGCACACAGAGGACAAAACAGGGATTTCAAAAGGAGAGAGATGTTTTGGCTGCCACCTGACAGAAGTGCTTAGAGCTAGCAGCAGCTCAGACAAGAGGATCAGCGCTGGCAGGGCTGCTCAGCAGCTTCACATGGCTTGGTAGGGCTGCAGTGCTCAAATGATCACCCAATTAGTGCCCCAGGGACAATGTGGAACCAGCCACAAATCCCACAGCCCCTGGCCAGAAGCCTCAGGCAGAGGACAATGAATGTGCCTGCTCAGTTCCAGCACAAAAGAAATATGAACTATTTCTGACCCCTTCTCTCCTGACCCGTGAACAGCCAGACAACTTCTGCTGATTACAGTTTATTTTTCACTAGGCAGAGACTCTGCTTCCTGGGCAGCTCAGTGCTATACACAGTGATAGAAGAAATAAAAACCACAAAACTTAGTCCCTGCCACAGGATGCTGCTCCTGTATCAATCTAGGAGTGATTTCTTGACACTTTAAAACTCATCACCATCGTGCAGGGCACTTTTTTTTTTTTCCTCTGAAAGGTGATTTCCTCTGGACAACACGTGAAGAGCTGAGGAGTCAAAGCACTAGGCAAAGGTTTAGCACTCTCTGTGGGTTTTTTATCAGTGAGTAACAGCAGCATCATGCATTTACAGGTGGGTAAAACTAACACAGAGCCTGGATTGACACACAGACCAGGGACTTGCAGAGCTCATGAGGTACCTGGTTCATCTCTAATGGTGGAGAAGCAGAACAGGGGAGGTGCTGCTTTCCCTTCTTTCTTACTTGCATTTAAATATTAGATGGGAAAAAATGACCAAACCCTTTTTAAAATAAGACCTAGCAACAGTGCTGAAATAATCATCTGAGCCAGAATTGTGACCTACAGAAACTCTTTGCTATCTTTACTGCACCCATGAAGCATAACTCCAGCCTGCCAAAAGCCTTATTGAAATTCCTTTCTTTGCAATATTCCCAAAATATCAGCATATTCATACTTATTTTAAGCAAGCACAGAAACCCAATTCCAGCAGTAAAATTGTAGGGTTTGTGAGTGTGGGTCAGAGTTAAGTTTGTTCTCACAACAGAAGCAGATTCTCACATGAATTTATGGAGCACAAATGTGGACAAAGAAGGCAGAAAAAAAACACAGAACAGCTGAAGTAATTCAGAAGGGTCATGTCTGTGCTCTGGACTTGGGGAGTTCTCCTCATCAGTGATGGCTGCACAGCCATGGATGATTTTATAAGGGTAAAGTAGCTGAGACCTCAGCCAGTTTAAAACCTCCCTCCTTCAAGCTTCACATTCATAAAATTTTAAGGACTGAAATGCTGAACTGGAATACACCATGGCTGCTTTACAAGCATAACATCAAAAAGGTTTGGCAGAGTCAGGGTCCACTCAGCCCCACTGCCCTGTGGAGCTCCAGAGGGTTCTTGGCTGGACCACACAGCTCCAAAAGGAGCTGGCACAACAAGAGCACCATTCCCTTCTGAAATTCCAACTTCCAGCAGGGAAATTCTCACCCAAATAGCTGCACTGAAGCCTGCATTCCCAGGTTATACTTTAATAGAATTATGGCAGAGCTCATTTCACATAAATGGGGTCTCACTCTTTCCAAAGCAGCAGCAGCAGCACTTGAAATCTGGTCCAAAGTGGTTAAAAGTGATAACACCTTTGTGGTTAGGGGTGGGAAAAAGTCAGTTACTGTGTGTTTATGCACCTCTATTTCTATGTGAATGCTGAAGTTCCCACTGAATTTCCTGAATGAAAAGAATGCCAAAAACTCAGGAAACACAATTTTTTTTTGTGTGTGTATGTGTGTAAGAAAACTCCTGTAATTTGAAAAGTGTAGATGATATTTTGAAGGCAAAAAAATCCAGATTTTTCTTTTCTCCAACAGTTAATCAACTTCAGAAGGAAATCTTACTGCTTTGGAAAAATGAGAAGGGAGAAAGGTGAGTTTGGATTGAAGAGTTTGTAGATGTAACTCTGGGCACACATCTCCATCCTAGATTTTCTGAGGCATCTGCAGGAGATGAATGTGCAAATCTGACTGCCTCCTGTCTTAATTTGATTAAGCAGAGTGCTCACAAAGTGCTGACTTATTCAGTTTATCCAGCTCACACCTGATTTTTAGCAAGATGTTACATTATTTTAACACAATGAACTATAGTTTTATTGCTCTTCACTATTCCTCCTCCCTCTAGCTTGAAAATCTACACTGCAATCAATGGCTGATGTCAACAGTAATAACCTTAATTTAGGGCAGCAAGGAGGGACATTTGGACAGGCCAGGGAAAAGGGCAAGGAGTAAATCCATCAGGATGTGCAGATATCATCACTATCATAAGACTGCTTAGTTTCAGGACAGCTTTTAAGTGTGAAAACATCCAAAATGTTCCTGCCCTCCACTCAGTTTTCCTCTGATGGACACAGAAAGCCAGGAGAACTGGGACTGACAGCAAACCTGTGCCAGGTGGTGTGTTTATAAAAAAACCAAATCCAAAGTGTGTGTGTGGATGTTCAGGTCAATCCTTTAGGAAGGAGAAAGAAGAAAATCCAGTGTCAAGCATGAGGAGTGTGACCTTAGGGTAAGGTGGCACCAAGTCCCGTGGTCAGTTCTGCCTTCAGGACAAACCAGTGAAGTTTTGGTGCTCTGCTTTCCCTCCCTCCAACACACTGATAACAGAAAACCTTTTTTAATTTTTTTCCTCCCTATTGTTTGTCTGCCTTGAAGTGTGCCAGGTTTTTAGGGGGTCAAGGACCATTTGTATGTTACTACCTGGAGCTTTTAGGGCCAGCTGTAAAGGAATTAATAATTGGTAGAGGAAGTGCACTGAAGGGTTCATTCTCCTTTTACTGATGTCCCATGGAGAATCCCAGCAGATTCTCATCTCTGTGTTTGTCAGCAATGAGGATAGAGACTATTCCTCTTTTAAAATTGCCTTTCTTTTGCACTTTCTGAAAAAAACTATAAATCCCCAAAGAGTTCATGACATTGATATGAACAGGCACTTAAACCTTCCTTGAACTGGGAAGTTGGTTTCATGTCAGGAACAAGTGTGAGTTTTACTTGGGGCTCTGTTCAGCTTTCTGTGGTGGAGGCTGAATGCCAAAAACCTTTTCACATGGAAGGTGCTATAATTCCAGCCACTGGACAAACCCATCACTTTTATTTGCTAAATTACTTCTGAAGGGAAATTCCATTTTCATGGAGAAACTTAAGCATTTCCACAGCAAAGATGACATTTCCTGGCAAAAATATTTTTTCCCTAACCATACTTACTGTTCATTTAAAAGCAGAAAAACGAATTGATTTCTTTACAAGAACCAGAAAAGAAATAAAGAGGATAGAAGCTTGCTTTTGTTTTTAGTTAACTGAGAATGAAAATTGTTTTGCCTGGTTCTAGATTAGAAAACAACTTTTTATTATCCAGAAAATACTCAGCTTCTGGCTGCTACAAATCAAGTTTTTCACCACAAAAAAACACGAGTATTCCCTTGGTTAAACACCTATGCCTTTGGGCACTTGCATCCCTTCTCCAACATGTCAGAAATCAATTATCTGGTTACCCTCTAATTTATTAAACCTCCCATCCCGGATCCTGAAAATTTTTGGGAGCTGCCGTAATGCGTTCCGCGGCGGCGGATTCGCGCCGGCGCGTTTTGCCCGACTCAGCCCAGGCACCTTGGCATCCCGAATCCATGCTCTGAATCCTGCTTAATTGTGTTGAATTGCTGCCCAGTGTACCGTGCCCGGGGGGAGCAGACAGCTGGGGGCTTATCTGGAGTGACCTCGGGTGACAGACACAAGCCGGGATCACGCCGATGTCAGTGCCTTTTGTCAGTGGATACCAAAAAGCCAGGGCTGCACCGAGCCAATGATCAGCACATATCCACGGGGATAAAGATGGGAGGGGAGATATGTCTGCCATGAACATGTCTCAGTGCCTTCTGAGCCACACACAGCCTCATGCCAGATGCAAGGCAACGATTTTTCGGTTTTTTTTTTTTTTTTTGCCAAGCGTCTTGCACCGCTCTCAGCAGAATTTGCTGTCGCAAAAAGGGGATGTTGGGTGGGGCAAAAAGTTTGGGAATCGGGAATAACAAAGGATTTTGAGGTGCTGAGGGGTCTGCTCATCAGTTTAGGGTGCCATCACACCAGTACACCTTTTATTAAAGAGGTGCCAGCAAGGCAGGAGTGGCCCTGGGAGGAGCTCAGGTATGGTACAGAGCTAGTGCCTGGTTTTGGAGCTTCTCTGAGCCTCCCCCTGCCAACATTTCTGGTCAAAACTCTCTGAGACACAGAGTCAAACTGATGGAGAAAAGGCTCCAGAGACAGGAAAGACTCGTGAAGCTGAGAAGTAATGAGAGAAGCAAGAGAGGACCTTTGGGATCAGCTCACGTTTGTGCACAGGGAGCTGCAAGGGGTTCATAAAAACAGAGCAACTTGTTGTTCAGAAATTCTAATAAAGAAAACCTAGAAGCATTAGAAAATTATTCCAGCTGGATGGACATGGAGAAATTATGGGGGAATCATCTTCCCAAAGGATAGGGAGAATTTGCTAAAAATCGTTTTTCTTTGTCCAAATACAAAACCCAAATTGGACACAAGCACTTGCAGACCAGAAATGGAAAACTGAGGTCAATGGGTCACAATCATCTTAGCACAGACAAAGATATAAAGTTTGTGTTACTTATATATTGTACTTTCCCCCTGTGAGTACAACCCACTGAAGATGGAGGAGCCTTTCTGCAGCTTAAGAAATACTAAAAGGCATTTCTAGTAATGACTATTAGAAACAGAGAAATAGTCAAAAATATTCTCTTAAATATGTTCACAGCTTAGTCTTTTCACTTCTAAACATCTTGTAAAGCTATTGCTGATGTTCCTCTGGCACTTGGAAGAGAGGCCAATGGGAAAAATAGTGAAATATCTCACTTAACATATATGCCAGGGATTGCTGATCCCCTAATTTCTCCGGATTGCAAAATTTTTCTCCCCTAACACTTTAAGTGGGATCATGCTGGAAGCATTCCATGGCTGGTGTGGAGCACTAGTCACAAGAGGACCTTGCTGAAGGTTCTGATCCAAGTTCCTATCTGCTGCTAATATTCAAACAAAAACCAATAAAACAAACATCCCATCACTCAACAAAAAAAAAAAAAAAAAAAAAAAAAAAAATCTGGGATTGGTTTGCCAAAAATTTTCAAGTTTCTGTTTTTCTTCCATTCCCTTCATTTAGTCATATTCTGGGTTAATACCTCGTTGCTGCCAGTTTATGCAAGCTTTATAACATGGGAAAGTGTAGCATGATCATTTTTTAATGGATATAAGTTAATAAAAGTGGGTTGGAAAACCTTAGAAGCATTTCCAGCAGGAGATCAAATTCACCCTATTTCAAAACATTTCATGTTAATGAGATTTTGGTCTACAGTATGAATTGCAGGGGATTCTGATATCTTAATTTTCATGCTGTGACATGGAATATCTTAAATTAATCTGAATGAAAACCTTAAACTTTATTTAACATACATATAAATAGATGTTAAAATGTATGTGTGAAAAGGTATAGAAACATCAAGAACACATTGTAGGCAGCTCTTTGGGTTCCTTAGGTGCACCCTTTAACTTTCAAAAACAGAAAGAAAACAAAAAATGAAAGTAATTTTTTTTTAACCATAGTGCTATGCCACTCATGTATTGAGCCCTTACCACAAAGCAGAGTTTGAAATCTATGGCTGAAGCCAACTTCAAATCACTATGTATGCTCAAATAAGTAGAAAAACCCTCCAAAATCTTCCAAATAACCCTGCCCAGGAATTGTCAAACCTGTAAACTTTGCCACAATGTTCTGACAATGCCAACAAGCCTGGCTCTGAGGAAGCACCAACCTTCCCTTGCTGCTGAGCTCTCATAAAACCAGAAAACTGGCTTGAAATTAGTCTTTATCATGTCCTCTCTTTTCAGATTAGGGCAAAGAAAAGTGTTGAAAAATTACACAGGGTTTCTGTTGTTGTTCTTCAGTCTGGTACAATTTATACAAACTTGATTTTCCACCTTCTCACCAGGGCTCCTCTGTCTGACCCAACTCTGAAATCACACTCAGGACAAGACTCAAGAGCCTTAATAGCACTGTAGCTCAGTATTGCTGGAAAATCACAGTGCACAGTTGTTTTCCATTCTCCCTGCTTATCAGGGAGTGCCAAACACTTGCATTAAGTGGGATATTAACTCTTCCCATCTGGTGTCTGCATCACCTCTCCAGACTCACACGTCTCCTATCTTATCACTGCATCCTTTTGATCAGGCAGCATCTTGGAGCAGATCTCTTCTCCCTTTCACACTCATTATAACCTGACTAATTCCTCATGCAGGAGCTGGGAGATGCACTCAGGCAGGTGATTTGGGAAAACTGCATGACAGGCTCAGAAATTATTTTTTGCACTTTTTTTTTTTTTTTTGCCATGTTTCTCACAAACAACTGGTGTAAAGTAACAGCTGGGAAGGTAAACCTGACACCTCCTAATCTGCTCCTCCCAGATATGTTAGAAAAAGTGAGATTTCACATCCAGCAGCAGCTGTAGTGTAAGAAAGGCCACTGCTTGAGGAAGAAAATCTGTCAGCCCCCTTAGGTGTGGCATTCAGGAAGGTACTTAGGTCACTCCTGCTCTTTAATAACAGAAATAACTGCACTGACTTCAGTGGGCCAGAGACTCGGGCTGAGCAAAAAAATCTTTCATTTTTCGTGCTGAAAAGAAGCACTTGGCCTTCAAGCTGCTCGTGGCGAAATGATAAACAAGCAAAGGTCAGATTTCAGGCTGCCAAGCCATTATCAGACCTCCCTTCAGGAAAACGCATAATTGCAGAACTAATGAGTCATCTGCACGCCGCGCAATTAGCACAACCGCCCGTGTAATCACGTTAATGGCTCGGAACAAAGCGTGGATGGGGGGACCAGAAATGGGGGCCGATCACACTCACACGGGCTCCTGGTGTGCAAACCCTCCGGCCACATCCTCACCCACCCCGCAGGAGACCGGCAAAAACAGGGAAAGCGACATCCTTGATGGAGAGGAGCTCGGGAAGGAATGGGAACTAAGGAACGCACATTTATGTATGAAAAGAGCTTTGTGAAGGTAGCAGGGCTCCTTTAGGGTGCCTGTTTCTCTCCCCTAAAGGGGGAAAAAAAAAGAAAAATAAGAGAGAAAATAAAGAACAGACAATGACCAATAATAGAGCATGAAGGTAGAGTGAGTCAGGAGAGGGAGAAGAGCAGATAGGACCGGAGGAGAGGGCACTAAGCTTTGATGGCATATTATTTAATTTAATATATTTAAGCTCCTTTATTGCTGCATGTCTTTGGCAGACGTCCTAAATCTCTGCAAGTGTGAGAAAAAGACACATGGCAGCTATTTGGAACTCCTGGGGATTTCACTGTTGCTGGCTACTTAGTGAGTTTTGTAATTAAGGGCAATTTAGAAAAGGTAGAAAGAGAACCTACTGTTCACCCAAAGCCACAGCCCCTCCCGGAGCAAACCTCCAGCTCCACAGGAAAACTGATCTTTAATTATTACTGGAGCCAGAGATTCAAAGACCAGGAGGGAACTCTGGAGATTTTTTTAGTTTGTTTTCACGATCAAAGCCAAGGAGTTCACCTGGACCCCCACGTGCCCTGCAGGCTAAAGGAGATGTGTTAAAGAGATGTTGAAACCTTGATTTGGAGAATTCACGGGACAGTAACTTGGCAGCAAGTTAGAGCAGAGGCAGGACATGCACAGAACCCTCAGCCTCTTCCTCCTTGGCAGGGAATCCCTTCTACCCCAAGGTGCTCAGCGAGAGCATCATTTGCACACTGAAACTATCGGGTTTAGGGCAGGGAGATGTTTCCAGGCACAGCTAAAAAAACCTTTTCCAGCTGCAATCCCAGCGAGTTACAGCGACCTTCCTCTAACCTCAGCCACAATGCTGCTTCATTTGCTGCATGGGAAAGAAATCAACCTGGAGTTGATTTCCCTGGCTTCCTTAGGCTTGTTTCAATATTTTTGATGCCGTTCTGCAGCGTGTGCCATGGGGCTGCTAATACAGCCCTCACCGGGAGCCAAGGCGAATAAAGGATTTCATTACAGCCGAGATGTCCCTGGTATAGCTTTCTGCTGTCCTGTAAATCCTCCTTCCTCACTTATCTCCAGCACAAAGAGGCATCTTTTCCCCAGTGCGGGGGGAGGCAGGGTGCAAGGATCCCTTTGTTGGCCGGGCTCGGTGTGGGAACGCGCCCTCCATGAATGACAGCCAGCGCTGGAAATTAGCTGGAGCTTTTGAGAGCTCAGCTTTCCTTCTAAATTACTGAGCTGCTGTAACCTCAGAAGGCAGGTATTTCCCTGGACAGGGATCCTGGGGGGCTCTGAGTGCCAGGCAGGACTCACAGGTATTTGAGAGAGCTCTGAAAGGACCACGACCACCAGGCAATTTTAACCACCATCAACGCTTTCGCCTCTGCTGGAGCTGCAGTGTCAGGATTTATTATTTCCCTGAAATTTATTTCCCAGCTAGATCCAGCTACTGTAAAGCTCTGGAGGTCTGTGTAAGACAGATGATAATGCTTTCATCAAATCTCAGCCAAAGGAAAAGCCTCCAGGGTAGAATCGTGAGTGCAATAAAGACGTTTTCGTGACTACGGTATTTACATAATGTTATATCCATGCCCCAGGTTCCCAGCCAGGAGTGAAGCCATCTGCACCAGGACACACTGAGGAATTCCCCAAACAGGTCACAGGCTGCACTGACAGGGCAGGAGGCTGAGTACAGGAAATTTAATTAGCCAGCTACAAAGGGGAAACTGAGGTACCCAAGCCATGCAAGGGGGCTGTGGTGCAGCTGATAACTATATCAGACACTGGAATTCATCTTTTGGCCTCAAATTCAGGCTCGGGGGCCACACACACTCCAAAAATACAGAGTAGTGTGTCAGTTATTCTCACACTTATTTCTGCTCATGTGATGGTTCCAGCTGGGATAGTGATAGGCACTGCTCTTCCATGGTTTGAATATAATTTCTAAAGGAAAAAAATTGCATTAATGGTTCAAAAAACTTGGCTGTAAAAGGCATTATCTTTGCTTTTGATTTAATGAATGCTTCCAAAGACCTGCTTCCCATTGGGATGAATGCCAAGCAAAGTGCCCCAAGATTGCTGTGATTGTAAAATCCAGCAGATTAGACATAAGGAAGAAATTCCTTTCTGTGAGGGTGGTGAGACCCCTGATGCAGCCCCAGTGAGAGAAGGGGTGTGCAGAGGAGGAGAAGGAGTGCTCTGCTCAAGGAGGGAAGATACAGTGAGAAAGTTTTCCTGGTTCAAGCAGGTCCTGGACACCCATGGGCAGCCTGGGGAATTTCTAGCATTTATTTCCACCTCTCAAACACAAAGGTGCCCTGCTACCAGGCTGTGCTTCCAGAAGTCCTCACAGGTTTACAAGCTCTCTGCCTTGCTACTAATGATTTCCTCATGCCTCTCAACTCCTGGGCAATGCCTGGCTTTTGATGGAGAAAAGAAACGAGCTCCGCCCATTTTCAAAATGAAAATGTGTATCCCCAACACAATCAGGTTTATTTATTGATACATTTTAAAATGCTGCAAGCAAAACTAAAAGAAAAGCAAAGACCTCATCAGGAGAGAATGCTGTGTTTGCCTTACAGCAATTTTTTGCAGTTTAATTGTAATGAGAAAACCTTCCTGTACTTTGTAAAAACCTCAACATGTATTCCTGTTTTCTACTATTTTCAGCTCAGGTGATTTTCTGAGCTTGTTGCTAATTTTCAATGTGTGAATCTCCAAAGGATCTGCCTTGCAAATACTTGTTCAATCTGTTCTTGAATTCAAGTAAGCTTTTTGCATTTATAGCATCCTTTGGCAAGGAGTTTCCCAGACTGCTGCTCCCTCCAGCACTCCTGATTTCCAAGCTGAGCTTGCTCAGTCCTTCCTTAGGTGGGAACTGCTCCAAGACATCCATCATGCTTGCAGCCTTTCTCCAGCCCTCTTTGCTCTGCTGTGCTCTTGTTGAGCAGAGTGTCCTGGATTTCAGTGGAGCTGAACTGAGGATTTCTGGTTTGCTTTGCTTTTCTGAGTGCAGCCAAGCACTGATGTGCTGATGGAAGCAGCTCTGATGGCCCCAAGGGCTTGTTCCAGAGCAGCACATTTCATGTGCAGAACAAAACTGGGGCTGTATCTCCCTGTGTGCACCACTGTTATTTATCTGCACTGAATTTCTTCTGCCAGTCACAGGCTGCTGTAAGAACCTTCTCTGCTTTTACCCAGCCCTTCCTCTTCCTCATCAACATGAAAACTTTATAACGGTGTCAGACTTCCACAACTTCAGCACAGACCCCTGCAGAACCTCACTACAGACCTCCCCTTGGACTTTACAGCCATTTACACCAATCTGCTGATTCTTCTTTTTCAGCCAATTATAGACCCATGGCAGCAGCATCCCTTTACTGCTTTGTTTCTCTGAAAAACTACATATGAGGAGCATTAGAAAAAATCAGTCTGGGATTTCATGTGGAGTATATTATTTGGACCACTCACACCTACATTAACCTTTCCAAAAGATGCCTTGAAAGAGCTCTAACTTCAAATGGAAACATTTTGTCAAATTAAAACACATTCAGATGCTTTTGGAAAGCCAGAGCTGAGTGTTTCTCTGAACAATTTAGTCAAAAACTGCTGTCCTGTCTTATTGTAATTGTCCAAGAACAGATATTAACTAATTACTTTCTGTTTATAGGTGCATTACTCAACATTTAGCCTCACATTTTATGAGAATACCATTCCCTACAGCACCTTCTGCTAAAAACAAACTCTTCCTGCATAAAAGGGAGAAACACTGGAGGAACTTGGTGGATGCCAGTCACATCAGCCTTCCTTCCTGAGATATTTGGTAATCTGGCTTATCAGATAATTGTCACAAAGGTTACAAGATCCATAACACTATTTCCCCTTGGCTGATAAATTTATAGGTGCAGGTTGCATCTAGGAAGGAGGTTGAACTGCCAGACTTTTATAAGGAATGGGACATAAAACATCCTCAGGTGTCAGAGCTGCTGGTGTGGCAGCTCCTTGTGCCAGGCAGTCCTGCAAAAAGCACAGCAGAACCAGCCAGAAGCTGTTCTGGGTCGATGTGAGCAGCCTGGACATTTAAATACATGCAGAGATTGGTCCCATTTCACACCCTCTCCACTGTGGCCCTGAGCAGAATCTGAAACTGCACATCACTGAAAACACGAGGATTTTGTCCATAAGGCCAGACAGAGAAATATCAATAACTTCCACACATTAAGGACAGGTAGAGAGAGGAAATGCTGGAAACAAAAAGAATTAAAACATGGAAAAACCCTTAAAGAAATCCTAAGGATAGAAGTACATCTCTCCATGTGTGAGCTGCCACCTGTACTTGATTTGCCATTTGTCACATGCAAGCCAAATATGTAGAGAACAGGGAAGACTTAATATCTTTCTTCCACATGAGCTGAAGTTCATCCAGATGAGTGGAAAAAACAGCCCCATGGCTGCTGTTGGAACAGCACATTGCTCAAGACAGGTACATTATTCACTAAAGCTGAAGTAGGTCCAAGGATATAAATTTGTCACATTGGAATTTGGCCTATGCAACACCCAAAAATGCCAGTGGAAATACCCTGGAAAGGAAGATCAGGAATAATTAACTGAGTTCCTCATCCTGTGTCCTGGTGGCTACTTGTGCCACAGCCAAAAATTCTTTTTTTTTTAACTTGAAATTTGTTTCTCTTCTCTTCTCTCTCTTCTCTTCTCTTCTCTTCTCTTCTCTTCTCTTCTCTTCTCTTCTCTTCTCTTCTCTTCTCTTCTCTTCTCTTCTCTTCTCTTCTCTTCTCTTCTCTTCTCTTCTCTTCTCTTCTCTTCTCTTCTCTTCTCTTCTCTTCTCTTCTCTTCTCTTCTCTTCTCTTCTCTTCTCTTCTCTTCTCTTCTCTTCTCTTCTCTTCTCTTCTCTTCTCTTCTCTTCTCTTCTCTTCTCTTCTCTTCTCTTCTCTTCTCTTCTCTTCTCCTGACACCCAAGTAATTTTCCTACATCCTTTCAAATTTTTGAAGCCTCTTTATCCTCTTTCTGCTATGACAGAGATATCAGCAAAGCCAAGTTCAGTTGCCATTCCTATGTTAGAAGCCCCTGATTCCACACCCATTTCCTCTCAATGGACAAAATTTTATTTTTATTATATTCCAGCTTACTACACCTTACTATTTTAATGGGAAGAATTTATCAATAAAGTCCTAGAACCCAAGTTAAATTCTGTTAGGATATCTCTAATATTTGCATAAGTGGGGGCAGTGTGTGTGTGCAAGGATGTTCTTAACAGGATTTCTAAATTTTCTTCAGCACATCAGTATTAGTCAGGTGTCACCTCTGTGGATCAGAGAAATCAGCTGACAACATTACAGGCTCTGGTAAGCAAGACCACTACTCAGGGAGATAGATACAGTTCAGAGTTTTGTTCTTTTAAAATTAAAACCTCACTTTGAGTGCCATTAAAGCAATATACACTATATTTTAGAGATGAGAAAACTTTCCTGTTTCAGAGCTTACACTTAGTCTTGCAAATAGACCCATATTATTAAAGCAGGTTTTTCATTCAAGGAGAGAATATATTCAGTTTTAAACTAACTGTCCAAAGCTATCCAGCTCTTCTTGTTCTAGCTAGCATCAGAATTCAGGAACTGAATTCAGCAGCTGTTCACCAACTTGACACTGAGCCATCCCTTTCCATATCTGAACTAATATTGAGGCCATAGCAATAGACCAAATCCTTTCATGTATGGAAATTAAATATAAATTAATTAACAAAGCCTTTTTATTTTGTGCTATGCACCTTTGCCAATCCCCTGATAACGTGTTGAAATGTGCAAAAAAAATATCAGGGAAGCCAGGGAACAGATTTTACAAGATCAATATACATTTGGTGATATAATTTCATCAGTGCCAGCTTTTGCCTGGTTGTTTTCCTTTTCATCTATTCCAGTTAATAGACTGAGAGGCAATAGACTCAAAAATGGTTTATAAAGTAAAATTGAATTCAGTTGAAACTTTTGAAAGAAGCAAAGCAAAGTTATATACTTCTATTTTTATATAGCTCACTAAGTTCTGCTGTTTTTAAAATAAGTCAGCAAAGTCAGTTATCTTTATCTCAGCAAGAGTTCACTTCCATTGGTGTGGTCTCTTTTCCTCAATTATTTCCTTCCTTTGGTATCTTCATCAGTTTCCTGAAGAAGCACAAATCTCTGAACAAGTGCAACTGTACTGACATGACAGCAAAAAACCCTGGAAGGTTTTTACTCATTTTTTTTTCTATTACTTCCTCACTAACATGCTCCAGAGCTCAGATTGCTTTGTTGTCCTTTCTCACATGGAATAAACATAATAATCCACAACTTGTGCCACTGAGAAATGTAGAGACAATGATAATGAAATAGGACCCTAAGTGGAATGATGTAAACTGATTTTTTTCCAAAAAGGTTTTTCCTTCCAAAACTGAGCTAAAATGTAACTCTTTGAGTCAAATCTAGCACAGACTTAAGCTGGGCCATGACCACAGCATCACTATAAACACTTGCCCATGCAGAGCAAATAAAGCTGAAATACTGAAATACAAAACATTGTGGTAAGCTGAAAGAAATCCCTAAATTAACAAAACAAGTTTTAGGGGAAAGACACCATAAAGTTAATTCCCAAATCTTCCAAGGCAAAATGAAGGCCTAATTAAGATATCTGGGCAGGGTTTGGTAGTTACAGAAAGAAGGCACACATGCATTCTCCTCCCTGTAGATAAATCAGTGCAATTGCTGCAGGACAGCAGACTGGGAAATTGAGAGGAAACCCCCCTGGGTTACAGGTCCCAGCTTGCCTGTTCCCTGTATTCCTGTGATTATCTGGGGCATTGGCCTCTGCCAGAAACCAGGATGAAGTTCTAATGTAATGCAGTTTCCCCGTTTTCAAGAAGGAACTTGTGAAGGCAGAGCAAGAACCCAGCCCCCCTGCACCTTTCCCTTGTGCAGCTCTGATTCCTGAAACTGGAAAGGAAATCCAGTGGTCCTGTCAGCCACTGCTAAAATGAGATGCAAAGGTGGCAAGAGCTCACCATTTTATAGCACAACTCCAAAAATTTGTATTTTTGAAGAACATGAAGCATAGAATACATTTTTTCCAGCAATTATAGAAAACCAAGAACTGAACACTGTAACCATCTCACCTGTGCTTCAGGTGAGAGCTAGACTGAGTTGTTACACTGGGAAATTAAGTGTTTGCAAGGCAGGGAATTGAAATTGATGAAAGCTAATTTGACATAAAGCTGTTTCAAGTATCTTTACATCTGTGGGGTTTGGGTTATGACACTTTGCTCAAGTGCACATCCTCTAACACAGAATCAGCAAACATAAGCAGAAACAGTGGAAGTGTTATTCCCAAGATGAACACTATTTATCCTAGAAAATTTATCCTCAGGATTCTCTGAGCTTAGAAATTCCTACAAGGGGAAAGAGAGCAACAACCTGGGCTCTAAGTCTTACATGCCATTATGTTATTTTGGGGTGCAGGAGAAATGTATTTCGAGTCCCCTGGAATGCTCCCCTTCTCCAGGAGGAATTCTGAAATATTTTCTGCTCTTCTTTTTATGTAGCACACCTTCTGCTCCAAATCATTTAGCAAAAGCTCATCTGTGAAGGCAAACCTACTTGCAGAGATTTTAATTTCTGGCTTGGGATGAATCCACAATCACTGTTGTTGTTGTTTTCTCTCACCAGCATGAGTCACCATCTGGCAGTGAACTACAGCCCAGGAAACTTCTATAACTTCCCCTTAATTTATTCTTTGGGTTTCTCACCCTCATTTAGGATGATATTACAAGAAACTGATCCAGATGTTGCAGGGAGAGGCAGGAGATAAGTAGCTATGAACTGGCTCAGATCATCTTCTTCAAGGCTGGGATTGCCAACAGTTATTTCAGACACAACTGCAAGCAACCACAGAAAAATTAAGAGTTCTTTTGGCTGGAGAATAATTAAATGGATAATTTATACAGGTCATGATTCAGCCAAGCATTTAACTACACAGTTAACTTTGAGTGTACATTGAAATCAACTGCAAGTGGTTATTAGGACATATGTTAAATTAAGTCCTGTTTCAGAATTTTGTGAAATCAGTGTCTGTTTTGTGAAAGAGAAAACACATCTGTGACCTAGATGGCTGCTGGATTGCAAGTCTAAGTTTATTTTGTCTCAAGTAGGTTTAGGCTGGGATTTAAATTAGATTTGAAGAAACTGTGCCAATGCTAAGCTGAAGTATCCTAGAGCTCACATACATAAAATCATTTCTATTAAATATGGTTACAGGAACTCATTTTTCACTAGAAAAAATATATAAAAATTAATAAGTAGTAAAAAAAAAAGAACAAAAAGGAGAAAAATTTAGAGCAGATTTAAAATCAACCATCAACTTCAGTGATTTTCCAAGCACCTCCACTCTCTGGTAGAAAAATTACAGGTTCAGAAAGCACAGACCTGCAATGGCAGGACTGAGCCAGAGAAGAGCCACATGCAGTATTTAATCCCTAAAATCACAATCCTCTTTAGCTGCTCTGGCATCTCAGCCTGTGAGCTGGGCTAATTGCTCCCTCCCAGTGACTTGGGGCTGCCTTTCCCAGGCTGCTCTCAGTGTGATGTGTCTCAGCCCTATCTGCAGTGACACACTGGCAGCTCATCAGCCTGGGATCATTAAAGATGGATTTTAAACCTGCCCACAGCTCTTGGCTGCAGCTGAAGCACAGCCACCTCTTTTTTCCTGCTTCCCTGGCTCTCCTTTTTTCTGTGAATGGGCACAGGGATATCACATGATAACATGGGAACACTCCCCTCCTTTCTCCCTCCTCAGAGTGTTTTAATTAACATTTCTATTATACACACTCATTACCACATTCCTGGCTTTGGCTTTAAACTGGTCATTCTTGTTACAAGCCCTCTAGGACACGGTGGTAAAACTTTACACATCTTATATTGCAGCAATTATTAATCACAGGTACAGTTCAGAGATTGAACTGCAGCAACTGCTACCAGTCTCAGCAGAAGATTTAAACAGAAACAAATGACAACACTGGGAGTGGTGGGACCCGTGTAGGGTGGCACTTTCTTGACCCCATTAGTTTTATAGGACCCTTTGGGGGCTTTATCACAACTGCAGCTATTCCACAGCCCCACTGTGTCTGGCCAAGTGCTTCTGTGGCAGAGCAGGTGTGTGGGATGCACTTATCAGGGAGAGATGCTTTGCTTACTGGGTTTCAGGAAATACCCCTCAAGGAAGCATGAAGCAGATCAGAAAATATTTCTTGGCAGAGGTGGAGGTGGGCAGCAGGATTTCCATGTACAGCCTACAAAGTTCACACCTGAGGCAGAGCTGGGGCTGTCAAAAGAAGGGCTGAGCTTGGGTAAATCCTTGCAGTGGGATGCTTTTAGCCAGGAAGGGAACAAGCAGCCACTGGAAGAAGGGATTATATCACCAGCTGGATTTTGGCTCTCCTGCCCATCTCCTGCACCAACCTGGGACAGCCAGAAAAGCAATCAGGCTAAAAATTGTCTTTGTTGGTGTTACTGGGCAGCTTTTACCTGGATCCAGTCTCTCTCCAGATCTCCTGTGTGGGTGGAAGAAAAGCCTTTTCTGTACTTGTATTAGTCCAAAGGGACTGCAGGAACATATCACTGGCCTAACTATAGGCTGGTGGTGTTTCAATATTTTTTTCTGATAACACTTCACCCTTTTTGTGTTTGCCTGGGCTTAGGTGGTGATTAGTAGGCATCTTATAAGAATGTGGAACAACTGAAATAGGAAACTGAAAGGGAGGCTTTATATGCAGGCTTAGCCTAGTGGGAATAAGATCTTTCTTAGATCCCTCTAATTGCTTTAATAATTAAGAAACAATTTTGCTAAGCTGCATTTTACTTGATTTTAATAAAATCCATCATGTAGAGCCAAGAAGTTAAGCAGCACTTCAAGCTCTTACAGAGAAAAACACATCCCCCTTAATTTGTGCCTTCAGGAGAAATTAATAAAACGTGTGTGGATATCTCATCTGAGCTTTCAAAACCTGCT
Source organism: Oenanthe melanoleuca (assembly GCF_029582105.1). Lineage (NCBI taxonomy): Eukaryota > Metazoa > Chordata > Aves > Passeriformes > Muscicapidae > Oenanthe > Oenanthe melanoleuca. The sequence continues at coordinate 102,951,214 of NC_079336.1, read as the reverse complement.
CTGTGTTCATGAATTCCTTCAGTGCTGGCAAAATGAATGACACTGGTCAATAAGTGCCCTAGCCATGCTATTTTAGGGATTTAGGGCTGTGATGCAGGAAAACCATGTGCTGCTCCTGCATCTCGACCAGGTACTCTGCTTGGAACAGCCAAATGATCTCATTCTACTCAAAGGAACTGCATTTACACCCAAAATAAAGCAGGTTCTCAAGCAATTTTGTTCTGGGGGCCTCTACTTTCCATTGTTTACACAAATGAATTTTCACTGTAAGCTAAAATTGGCCAGATTTTCACATTGGAGACAATAGGAGAGGGTGGAGGCTTGGGGGCTTTGTATCTCAGAGTGGGCATTTGAGAAAGAAGGTCTGAAAACCACCCCTGTGTACCTCAAAAGGGAAAAACTCTGGGCTCAGTCAGGCTGCCATGAAAACTCAGGGTGGCTCCACAGAGAAAAAGGAACACCCACATGACTGATCCCACTGAATTTTCCATGCTTTGGGTTATCCCTTTACATTTCCTTTTCCTCCACACATTCCCAGGGTCAGTGGCATCCACCAGTGCACTCCAGATCTGGCTCAGTTAGGAAGCTTTTATGGAATATGGGATGAAAATAAGTGAACAAGCAAAAAGCACCTACTCAGGCCTGAATAAAATGTCATTTATTTAACAAGTCTGAAGCAGAAAGGTATTCATCCCAAAATACAGAGGTAACACAGCCACAATTAAGGAAGTAAATAATATATATAAATATATATATATATATATGAAAAGCATGAGGTTGAGGGTTTTTTTTTTTTCATCTTCCATACTTAAAAAGCATAAATGTTTTTTAAAAGAGCTGTTAAAAGAGTTTCCTCTTCAACCTACTTTTGGAAACACATCCTTTTAGCTGTGTAATAGCACCAACAAAAAACTCATCCTCTGTGCCCATTAGCCCACCTGCCAGAGGTAAAGTAGCATTAGAAGGTTTTGGGGGGAAATAAAACCCCGAAAAGTGCTGCCCCAAATGGTACTGGGAGTAAAACCCATGTTTTGCACCATCCAAGAGTGTGTATTTAGTGTCTGTGTTGCAGCCAGCTGCTGTGGGGTTAAACTCTAACCTGGCAGGGCAGGGATTTCTGTGCCCTTAGGGGGAATTTAGGGGGATTGCCAGAGAAGGGACAAACCCCCGGATATCCGATAAAGCACCGACACCCCGTTTGTCACTAGATGTCACTGTGCACACGAGGGAGTGCTGGGGACACGGGCACAGGGATGCTCCGGGCTCTGCTCCGGGCTCTGCGCTCACCACCCGCACGCACATCGCTCCAGTTTCCTTCTGGAGCAGAAGCACCTTTATTCACTTCCACAGAAAATAGTTGATTTGAGGGATAACTCCTTTGCTTCTTGCCTCTTGACTGTGAAAATTCCTTTGGAGTGATGCTCTGGTGTATCCCAGCTCAGGCTGGAGTGAGCAGAGGAGCTGGGATTGGGCTGGAGCTGCAGGGAGCTGCTGCTGCACCTTTCCATCAGCTCCGTGTGCAGCCAAGGAGCACAGCCTGAGCCCCCAGCAATCCTCACAGATCCAAGGGTGCCGTGCCAGCCTCACCTGGCTCACAGCCCCTGCAGTGAGCAGGATTCACCCTGCCAAAACACCTCTGTCCCTGAGATTGGAGCCCAGCCTGGAGAGAAAGCCAGCCTGGGACCTCCCATCACATGTGCCATCAAATCCTTTACCCTTACTGTTATCCACCATAAATCATGCCTATAACCTTATGGAGTATCCAGCAATAGAAACTTCCACATCCACCATCCATCCATCCATCCATCCATCCATCCATCCATCCATCCATCCACAGGAAAGCAGCTGACAATGCTTCAGCCATAACTGTGACTTTCCTGTGAGTGCCTTGTGAGATTTTTCACTTAGTCACATAATTTGTGTGCCCCCTGATTGGAGGCTGAAGCAATAAGGAAAAAAAAAAAAAAAAAAAAAGAAAATCAAAGTGATTTCAAGACAGCTGCAGCAATTTCTCATTAAAAGGCACTTGAAAATAGCTGTGTGATTTTAACTTTTTGGCAAACTTCCTTTTGGACAAAATTCATTTACTTAAACATTCACAGATATTAAATTACACGAGTCACAGAAGGAATTAAAGTGAATACACAGGGATAGATATTAGCTGTTGTAAAGCAACACTACTCCAGAGACTTCTGATTTGCATCAGTTAGGAATTTGGCTAGCAGGTTTTATTTGGTTCAATGTTCATAGAAGATTTCCCATTCAACCAGATTTACTAGAGCTTGTTAAAATTCTCTTTAACAATTTTAGATAGGAAGATCTATAAATCACTAACTCTTTTTTTCTTCTTTTTTTTTTTTTTTTTTTTTTTTCCTGGTGTAAGAGATGATACATTTGCAAAGAGATTTTTAATTTAAGATAGGCTCAAGTGTGGGAAAGACACTGAATGGCAAAGGCAGATTAAAGTATCTTGATCATCAGCATCCACTCTGTGTAAGAAGAATAAAGGACCATTTTACAGATCCCCATCCTTTGCTCTGAGAGATGCTTACAGTATAATATTGGATTTGGTAAATAACCAGAATCAAGGCACATGAGGGATAGAAAGACTACAGCAAAAACAGCATAGAAAATTCCCAGTGATAAAATCTGAATTTGCATTTTTCTTTCACTAAGAAAAAAATAAATCTCAGTGCTGAGTCTGGAGGAGTGTCTGAGCATTTCCAGCTTCCTGCAAAGGCATGTAAATTTACAATGCTGTCCACAAAACCACTGCTGCATGGGATTTTGACATTTGCTTTCAAGAAATACTTATACACAGTTAATTTGAAATATTGGCTTACTGAGAACACAGACAAGGAGCAGGCATTGCAAAAGGCAGTGATGCAGAAATTCCAACATAATACTGATATTTATGCATTACTTGCCTGGCTGGGATGAACCAGTGTCATCCTGTTACTTGTGTCAGAGAAGAAGTGCTAGTGCTCATCTCTTTTTTCTCTCTAGCTCTAAATATTCCATAATTTCTTGTTTTTAAAAGAAAAATAAATGTCTACAAAGTTTTGCTGGAGAGAGAGGAGTCCACAGTGCCCATCAAAGAGCCTCCCCACACAAACCACTCCACATGCTTTGCAGGTGACTTTTTGCAATGCTCATCCTGTTTTGCATCTCAAAATTAAATAACCTTTGTTCTTCTTAGCAGCCATTTGAATAATCCATTTTATTCCATGGCAGACAAAATCAACATCTGACATATCCTGCTCTCTTCCTTCCACCCCAGTTTCACCCTGCCATGATTTAGATCAGAAAGCAATTCAGTTTTCTCTGCCAGCCCAGCACCTCATTTCAGCAATAAATTAATTTAATTTTCAGCAGTATGCAAAATTGAATGAGAAGAGTGGAGCAGAATAAATTCTTTAGTAAATTAAATACTGTCTGAGTGTCACTAAAAATCTTTCAGAGGATTTATCTAATATCCAATGGATCACTGCAGGCTACCAGCTCAGTTTAGCCCCAAAACAATATGGGCAACTCTGTCAAGTTCATTTTCTAGCTACAGAATTACAGAAATAGCAGAACTGGAAAGAAATAAACCTAACAAGCCACTTGCAAAAACACCATCACTTTATTGTCCACCACTCCTCATGATCTCAGGGTATAATGTTAATCCAAATGATGAACAGACATTGCCCTTTCCCCTGATACTGAAAAAAAAAAAAAAAAAAAAAGAAAGTGAGCAAACTGAACCAATACCTGTATAGAACAGACTTTTGATGTTGGTCTGAGCACTAGTGACAGTCTCAGTGAAGTCAAGAATTGGCCCTACAAATTTATCTTGAGTGGAAAACACCATGGCACAGGGATCCCAGGGATCTGTGCACAGTTTGTTGGATTCACACAGCCATGCAGTGACTGCTTGCTTGTCCAGTAAATCTGAGGGGAGATTTCTCAGCTGGTTTGGGACAAGCCTCTGTCAGACCCAAGGGCAGCTCTTTTAAATCTGCATTTGGTTTACTGGGACATCTTTGGATTTAGTCACTGCTGTTACTGGGATCCTGCTGGAGCAGTTTGCCATGTTCCACTGACTTATACTCTTAGTGTGTATTTTAAAAAGTTCTTTCAAGCAGGTGCCAGTTCAGCCCAATTTTGAGAATTTTTTCCCATCCAGGCCTGTTGAAGGGCCATCAGCACATCAGGAACTCATTCAGCTGCTACACCACTTTTCCTTTATTGTTCTGTGGCACATAAAACCTTCTGGAGCACTTGGCCTGAGGCAATTAGTGCAATCCCTGCCCCTCAGGTAGGGAATAAATAAAGCCTCTGTCACCACCAAATAAGCTGTGAAACAAAGCTCCAAGGACATTTGCCAGAGCAGGTGACCAAAAAGGCAAAGTTGCTGAGCCATTAATGTACTGTGATGGAAATAAGTGTATGATACAACTTGGCTGCCAGCATCCTTAATTACAGGACATGGCATCATTTGATTCACAATGGAATAAATGGTGATATTTATATATTTGGAGGTTTGAATGAGCACTTCCTGATTTCCTGATGAAGTCATTCCTTTATTACAGCAGCACCTTTCGTGGCTCTCCACAGCTAAGGTCAAGTCAGCATTTCCATTAAAAATATCAAACTTATTTTCAGGGCTTTATTATTACCCATTTGTAGAAAACCTCTGTGCTGGATGAGATTTGGCAGCTCAGGGTAGAGGAAGGGAGAAGTGGGGATTTTTCTCCTTTCTTTGCTCTAAGTACACAAATAAATACACAGACACTAAGCAGCAGCAAATGATGCCTTTTAAAGACTAATAAATCCTGCAAAAGCTTTTTGCTGTAAATCCTAAACACAAACTTCTGCTCTGGAGTACATGGGGGGAGAATATTAACAACTATTAAGCACTTCTGTCTGCAAGAGCAACTGCTTCCCATGTGCAGAGGCTCCTTTTCCAAGAATAATTTTACAACTGATTTAAGACTCCACACAATTAATAGAGCAGGCTTCAGACAGGGGCTCAGCACAATAAACAAACTGAGAGCTTTACTCCAGCCCTGCTGCAGAGACCAGGAATCACTCCTGCCTGCTGGAAAATGTGTCCCCCAAACCCTTTGTCCAGCCCTCTCTCTGCAGCAGACACTTTTTGGAGCTCTAGCAAGTCCTAAAAGAAAGCTCACAGAAGCCATGCAGAAAGAGCATGGCCATGGAGAGTTTGATTCCTGACACCCAAATACAGCAAGTTTTTGTCCAGGGTTTCAGGAATGGTTCACTGATCCTGCCATGCCCCAGTGTGCCCCATCACACACACACACACACACACACACACTTTTGGTTTCTTCCATTTGGTGGAAGGAGGCTGCAGAAGGAGGCTGCTCTGCCCCACTCTCAGCCTTATCCAAAATGTCACACTTTGAGGGTCCTGTGCCTGCAGTGGCCAGGGGGATGTGGGAGCTTGAGCTGACAGTAAGACTGCCACCTACATTTTAAATTTTGGCACTGTTCTGTTTTCATATTTTGCAGAGCCCATGAAAACAGAAAATGCTGCAGCAACTGGGTCTGGGTCTTCAGTGTTATGGTCATGTAGAAATAACTAATTTAAATAATTTTAAAATGTTGTTTGGGTGTTTTGGTTTGTAGAACAAGAAAAAAGTCCCAAGCAAAATAGACACACACACAGAACTATATGTATCCCAGCAAAACAGAAGTTGTTTCTCCTTTCTCATTTAGGGTTGTGAAGGTGGTAGGAGGTTGGGACCAAGGAATCAGGTGAAGGAAGGATTGGATGAACTCTGACTTGTCTGCTGTGTCACTGGCACTCACAAAGACAAGCTCACTGGCATTTTGCTCCCAAAAGGAGAAGTTTCTAACATGAGTCTCCCTTTGGCACCAGGGCTGCATCCACCACTTCTACTCCCAGGGCATGATGAGCACAGACTTCCTGAAAACTGGCCTAATGGAAATGGTGCTTTCAAACCCTGTACATCAATGGGGACCATTCCAGAACGTCTCCAGGACACACTGCATGATGATTAACCTCACAAACATGTCTGATGCAAGCAGAGTCCTGGGGAATTCCTTTCCTTGAAGCACAGTCAGTGCTGCCTGGCTGGGGGTGCTGCCTTTTCATCCAGAGCTGTCCCGTACAGCACGACCAAACCTGAGTAACTGGGTGGGTAAAACAGCTCTTACACCCACCCAAATTCTACTCCAGCCTTAAGTAAGAGCCTCATATTCAGCAGGAAAAACCAAACCCAGCAGCTGCTACAACACTGCCTTGCACTGGGGTCTCAGGCTCCTGGGGGAGTGGGGATGCAGCCCTGATCTGCTCAGGCTTGGCACAATGTCCTGTGCTTGAATCCCTTCCATGCCAACATCATCCAGCAGGGATCCCCATCCCTTAGGTCACCACCTAACCCCCAGGAGGACTTTGTGGTCCAACACACATGTTTTCTTTGTGCAAGCCTTCTTGTCTGAGTGGGATGGCAGGACTGTAAAACACTGTCTGTAACTCGTGTCTCATGCTCACCAACGTGTGCCAGAAGGCAGCAATTGCAACACTCAGTAACTTCCTGGTATTGCACCAGCATCTGTGAATGCAAACCCACTGCTGCAGCCCCCTCTGCTGTGAACAAACACACTGCTGAGCACACAGCCTCTCCAAAAAATTCTTTAAACAGCACAGGGACAGCCACACTGGGGCAGGGTCCCACCAAGCCCCAGTTCTGGTCCTGTCCCCAACAAGAACCAGTAGCCCAACCCAGGGACAGAGTATGAGAAACAGGGCAGCACACTCTGAATGAGACAGAGAGGACCAAAGATGCTGTTTGCTGCTTGCACTTTGGAAACTTCATGTGCTCTTGGTGCAGTGACCTACAGAGTAAGGAATCCCTAAGAAATCATTAATAGGTGGTGTCTCATACAGCTCCACTGAGACTGAAAATCAGAAATAAAACACAGACTCTTGGGGAGAGTTGCCTGTGTATTTCACTGAAACATTTCAGATTTCCAAATGTTTCCTATTATTTATCATTTTATATATTTGCTCTTTTGAATTCCAAGGTAATGGGCCAAGTCTAGGAAGACTAGAACAGGATCCAACCAAACCAGAAAAGGAAATTAGATCGTCACTTTGCAAAACACAGCTCAAGCCCACAAAAGCAAGAAAAAATCAGCCTTAGGGCTCAAATGCCATCCTTGTCTCTGTGTGCTGCCTTTCAGGGAGTCTCCAAGGCAGGGGTGACTTCACAGGTCACACACAATGCCCAGGCACCACAAGATGGGTTAAGGAGGGAGTCCCAGCCTTAACTCCACATGTTGCTCCTCCTGTGGTTTCAAGTCAGACTCTGGATGTTAGCACAACCTACTTTTTGTGGTTTAATAAATCACATACTTGAGCTTATGTAATGACTCAGAGTGAGTGATTGTATTCTCTTCTGGCCCAGAGGTGATGTGGTCATATCCCAGCTCTGTAAGGCAATGGAAACCAATGGTTGCTGCTGGATTCATTTCAGGCAGGCTGGGGTGTGTGGAGGTGGTGAGGGGCTGGCTTAGGCTTTGAAAGTTTACTAGTTCCAGATGGAGTTGTTTACAAAAAATAAAACATTTTTGAATCAGCTTGTGGTTCAAATCTCCTTCCTGACCTTCCCTTACCAAAACAGACTAAAAAGCCATGGCTGAGTCCTTCTGCTGCCTGACAGCCTGTTACACACCATCTACTTTCCTCCTTGTTTTCAAACATTTTGTGAGTCCAACTACCTGCTGCAGTTTCAACATCCTTGAGAGCTGCACGGGGATGTGAAGTCACAGGCTGCTCAGAGCCAAGGTTTGCTCTCCTGCACATCCAGCAGTGAAACCTGAAGCTGCACATATCCTCCTCATTAAAAGGCTTTCCCATTACACACAACTCTCTTGCATGAAGCACTTTGGCACCCTGATTGATCAAACCCCTTTGAAATCGTCTCTGTTACAGCCCATCTCTGCTGCTGAGAGCAAGGGGGAGGAGTGGAGGGAGGCTTTGCCTGTGTTATAAACTTCTGGGGTTCCTGCAAAGGAGCAGAAGCAGCAGAGAATGAGCAAAGGGCAGCCGTGAAAAATGGAACCTAGTTTACAATTTGGAGAGGGTTTATTACCTTTTTTTGTTTGTTTTTAAGGAATAAAATCCATACATCATGTGTCTGGCATTGTCAGTGCTCTGTGGGCAGCTTATAAGAAGCCAGCAAGAATGGCTGGTTTTCCACACAGGGTTGCCCTGCTGTGATCCACAGAAACCCCCCCTGCCCTCTTCAGAAGGCATCCCTACCCTTGAAAAATGTGGTGTGCACAGTTTCCTCTCACATAACACAATCCAACAGGCCCCCACCACATCCATTTTCAGGGGGTAGGACTCACAACATGTGCAAAGATGCTGCAGAGAAAACTGACTCAGTGGTGTCAAGAGCATTTTGGGGGGACTGAGGCTTGTATGGCAAATGTGCCATGTGGATCCCACCAAAGCTTTCTGAGAAATAAAACAACCAACCAACAGCATTTGGAAAAGTCTTCCAAGGATGAAAGGGAATCAATGTATTTGCCCCATGAAGGTTGTGTCAATTTTCCCACTTGTAAACCTGTGACTTTTCTGCCTGAAGACAGAGAGAAATACAGGGTGAAAGCTGTTTCCATTTCCAAATCCCATGTCTCACGAGTCCAAGAACCAGAGACTCCAAGAAATAAAGTTTTAAAGTGAAAATAGCTCTCTTCAACTTCACAGCATACAAAAATACTGCTCCAAGTGCTCAGAGACTCTGCATGAAACAAAAATGAGAATTCATCCTTCTGGAGAATAATGGAAAGAGGAAAAAAAAAACCCAACAACTTCTAAGCTGCCTTTGCTCCAGCATCCTCTAACCAGCACTTCACATATATCTTTTAGCTGTGGTGTTTCACACATCTGATTTTGAAGAGCATTTGCACATTTCTCTTTGAATTGTTGTGTTTTTCTTGGTTCTCATTACAGCAACGAGGGGACCCAAGAGCCATCATAATGAAAGGCAGATCGAGGATGAACAATAAGAACTGGAGCTTCCCACCAAAGGCTGTGAAAAAAGCAATTATGGTTCTAGCAGGGGACCTGGGGGACCAGCAGCCACACCAGCTCACAGAGCCTGTGCCCACCCCACGTGCTGGTTCCCAGGGCTGAGCCGGGATGTGCCAGCAGTTTTTGGGAGCAGCCCATAAACCACGGCTCTGAGTGGATCCAGGCTGAAAAATAAAGCTGGAAAAGGATGAGCCCAGACTGACTCACTTTGGTTTGGCCTGTGGGGACAGCACTGAGGGGCTCAGCAGGGTGACAGGAGCACCTGGAACAGAAAATCCTCACACCACTGCTCCTGCCCTGCCTGTGGCTTGTGATGCCAGGTTCCAGTGTGACATTTGGGGTAAGGAATGAGGGATCTGCACTGCTAAACCTCCAAATTCCTCCAGTGGGAGCAGTAGGAGAATGGCTGAGCTTCTCCCAGCTCTAACCATTGCCTTGCCTCTCCAGGCACAGTAATTGGATTGAAGCCCTCTTTACACAGGATGGACCCTCCACCATTCCCACTGCCCTGGGATGAGGCTCTGCTTCCCTACTTGCATCAATTATTCTCCAGCTTCCCTCCCTGCCACCCCCTGGACTCCTCTGTATTTCAACATTCTCTCCCTTAATTTTCCTTTGGAGTTAAAATAAACCTTTTGAAGAGATATTTCCTTTCCAGTGTCATACTACAATGCAGACCAAGTCTGCATTTGATTAGTAAATTCATCCCATGCTGGTGTTTTTGTATCCTCAGTGTCATGCACATTTAATAAAATACTATTCCCCTCTCTGTCCTCACTTTTTTTTTTTAAAAAAAAAAGGGAAGATGTGTTTTAAAGTGATAGGAATATTCTTGGTGTAGAAAGCAGTTAATGACCAGGGGTTTCCAAAAAGAGCCAGCAGAAGTGACAGGCAGCAAGCAATGGGTCACTGAGCACTTCTGTGTCTTCCAGCCCTGTTTGGAGGACCTTTGGAAATGTCTGGGATGCTTCCAGCTGCCTCTGAGAACTGGAAGGAGATGTCCCTGTCAGTGCCTCCACTCCATGAGCCTTTCTTCCAGCACAGGGACAGCATGAACCTTGCAGGCTTCTGGCCAAAAGCAGGCAGGGAGCCAGGAGGCAACACTGAGAGCAGAGAGGAGCCAGAGGAAAAGCAGGAGAAGAGAAATTGAAAGAAAAGTGGCATAGCCAGCAAGAAGTAATTAGGATCAAACACCTGGACAATTTGGGCAGAAGACAACAGAATGAAGTAAAGAAGGTAGGAAATAATTCCCCCAGGGCATTGTCCATCCCTCTACACTTGTGTCCTTCTGGCACAGATGAAGCTGAGTGCAAATCATGAAGGACCAGCACAAACTGAGACACATCCAGATCCTATTTAGAGTAAAGTGCTTCACAGGTGGGTGACAGTGGGGCAGACAGGAGCACAAACTTCATGGCCCAAAGGATAAAAGCACTGGGGGAGGTCCTTAGTTAGCCAAATTAGATATTCTGTCAGGATCTGCCAGCATCCTTTCCCCGCATTTCCCTCAGCTCCCAGGACCGGCCGCGAGCTCAGACCCGAACAATGAAATGTTAATCGGATTCATGGCAGCCAGCAATTTAAAAAAAAACCAAAAAACATCCCAGAAGTCACCTCTTCTACAAACACACCCATCTAAAAGGGATATTAGTTGATGCTTTTGCAAAGAAATGCCAAGACAAGGCTGCTTTTGTTGTAAGGAAGATGTCCCGGTGACAGACAGCTGCACGGGGCTGGGGCAGGAATCACCTCCAGAGAAACACTCAGGCACTGCTCTTTTAAATGTTTCTCATCATTCTGGTGAAATGAAAGGGGTGCAGGGCATTTCAGAGAGGAATAAATGCTGGCACCACACCTTGGCTGGCGCTTGCAGCAGGACAGGCTGGTTAGAAGCAGGAGCAAGGAGAGGAAAGCTCAGGGAGTGCTCGTGGGCAAGGCTTACGTGAAGGAACTGGAAATGAGCAGAAGGGCTGATAAAAAGCACAATAGCATATTCTCCTATAAACCACCTAATTCTTCTGCTTGGTATTCATCACTGTCAGAAGCCTTTAGAGCAGTGAATGAAGGCTTTATGCCTGGCCTCATTATCAGCTCAATGATAGAGGGCAAGCCATGCACATGAAGTTCAGTACCAGAGATATGTTGTTAAAATGCTGCAATTTGTCAGCATTTAGATAAACAAATGAGGGGCAGAGCGAGTGTGTGAAGTGACCTCTGCAGCATTCACGGGATATTTTGCCACTTGTTCTGAAAAACGTATTCAAGCCGCTCTGGATTTGCTTGGGTGGAATGAGAAAACATTGATTTAAAAAGAAAAAATCTCTTTGAGCAAGACAGGGGTTTGCTCTCACTTTCTTTTAAGTTGCTCCTCTCTCTGTAACCCCGTGCTTTGTTTACTATTGTGCTTCCCATAGACCCTGACATTCCAGCAAGGCTTCTTGGGCTTGATCCTGAGCAACTGGACTGGCCAGCACATTCCTGGTGCCTTATTCGCCAGGACAGGCTGTGTGGCTTGTCATTCTGAGGTGTGAAGAGTTCATGAAGGACTAATAAGCCATGTGAATTGAAAACACATCAGTGATGCAAACTGAAGGAATGTGCTCTTCCCTACTTCAGTTAGCAAATAGGGAACCGGAGCCAAAAAAAAAAAAAAAAAAAAAAAAAAATCTCTTCCAAGATTTTGCATCCTCATCCTTCCCCATCGAGCAAGCTGATCTCTAAGTTTTTATTTGCTGCAATATTTACTCTGAGTTGTCTGTCAATTCTTTCCCCCAGAGCTGGAGCAAAACACGCTTGAGGAGCAGACAATGCTGCTTTGCAGAGGACTCCATTTCTCAGTTCCTTACAGAGCTTTTAATGATGCTGTGAAAGCCAGACACCCGAGAAATCAAATCAAATGTATTGTAACACTTTCTGAAAAGCAAGATTAGGCTACAATGGGGTTTCAATCACCTCCAGGAGAATGTTTGTCTGAAATCAGGCCTTTCTCAGATTGTACACAGCTGTTGAGCTGCCTAATGCTTTCACACTTTTCCAATGTTGAATGAAAACCTTGGTGGCATGGGATCACCATCAATCTCAATACCTCATACAAAGTGGAGTCACTAAAGTCTCATTTGCAGCCCCTTTTCTTTTTTGGCCTATACACAAACTTTTCTGCTCATTTGAAGAGAATTATGTGGGCTTAATTAAGTGTAGTAACTTCTTGGTAGCACAGTGCCCAATCAAAGAAATGTGCAGATGTGATGTGAACTGATGGGGTGATGCTGTTGTGAAGAATACAAATCAGGGTGATGGCCATTATTTGTACCCAAAAGAAGTTATCTGGGACTCAATTATCCCATTCATAGTAATTGTGGTGCACCAGATGGTTACAATGCAGAAGAGTTTTCCATGACCATAACATTTCTTCTGAGCGTCTTTTCTTCTTCTCTAATTCACCATACGACGATTAGTTTCTTATTGGGTGTTTATTGAAATGAGGGGGGCTAAGGAACAGATTTAGTGCATCGAGGAACAAAAGGGAGGGGAGACCCATGAATCAAAAATAAGAGACTGCAGCTTGCTCTGTTGTTTTTCAGAGGCCTTGGAATAGTCGCCTTGCAGCTTATCTGCAGTGACCTCCCCTCCCCTCCTTTCTCTTGCCTCCTTCTCTCCCCACGTCCAGGAGATGTAAAGTTTTTCAAATCTGACCGGCTGCTGTGCCGTCTGTCAAAGCCTTTCCAGCCAAGTGAGCAGTTTTTCATTTAATTCACTCAGTTGTCCTCAATAAAATTAATTCCTTCTCATCGGCACCATTGAAGCAGCCAACAGGAACAAAAACCAAACGAGGTTGTGAATATAGTGCTGGTCATTAACTAGGGGCACTGACTCCATCATCTGTTCATCCCTGCAGCTCACTGAGGTGCTTGCAATAGAAAAGGAAAAGCCGAGCGGGTGGGGAGAAATTGAGAACAGAAGAGCCTGAGGAGCCTTGTTCTCAGCAAAACAAAATCAGCTTATTTCCACCTCAAACAACCAAGCAGCAGCCACTTGTACCAGAGGGATCTGGCCTTTGGCTTGGCACTGTGCTGAAGCTCTTGCCCATCACCTGTGGAAATCAGCTGGCAGGAGGTTGGGCTGAGCATGGATGCTCTGCCTGTGCAGGAGAGCAGGAGCAGCTCTGCACCACGTACATGCCAACGATCCTTATGTTTCAACCTTCCTGTTTGGGAAAGGGAACTTTCTGCCTGGGCTCTGGGAAAGCCCTCCAGACTGCAGCTGTACCCCATGTTTGGCAGAGCTGTGCAGAGATCTGTGCTTATGGCAGAGCGGGAAGTCTGTTGAGAATCATGGATCATAGGATCACTTAGGTTGGAAAAGACCTCGAAGATCATTGGGTCCAATCATTAACAGTGTAGTCCCATGTTCACTGTATTTTCAAGTGCCATTTCCACATGGTTTTGAAGACTTCCAGGTACCAAGGGATGGTAACACAACCACTTCCCTGGACAACCTGCTCCAATGCTTGACCACCCTTCCAATGAAGAAAAATTTCCTAATATCCAACCTAAACATCCCATGGCAAAAAGTTGAGGCTATTTCCTTGTGTTCTGTCACTTGTTGCTGTAGAAGAGACCAACACCTTGTTGCAGCCTCCTTCCAGGTGCTTGTTCAGAGCAATGAGGTCCCCCCTTTATGACCTGGCCTTTTCCCTTGGCAATCTTCCCTTTCTAACACCTTTTTCCTCCTGAGCCCGGCAGTGCTGTGGCAGTCCTGGACTATCCCAGTGCAGGATGAGGAGCAGGCAGCTCTAATTGGAGTGGACCTGTTGTTATGGCTACGTTTATTTGTTAAACATAAGGATGGAGTTGGGACTCACAAGTCCAGGATTTTCCCGACCAAGACACCGGCACAGTTCTGGTGGCGTCTGCTCGAAACCTGATCGTGTGGCTCCAGAGGCTGGCAACCACATCCTACTTTGGGGTTAGCCAAATAAAACTAGAGTTGGGTTTAGTGCTGCTAGCTTTGAGGAAATGATGGTTATGAAATTTGGGCCAGAGTTTGTGTTTACTTAAACTACGGCTGCCACGAGACAGAGTCCATCTTTCCCAACAAAGAGCGCCGTGGGTGAAATGTGCCTTTCTTAATTTTTCAAAGGTGCTTTCCAGCTTAGACACAGACCCTACACTGCCAGTAGTGCTCTGAAACCTCTATTAAAGTGACAGTGAGCTGCAACCCACAAGCTCAAGCCACACTTTGCAGACTGTTTATTATTTGCAAATACATAAGGCTTGATGACATGTATCACGCAGATCTGATTTCAACCATGTCTTTGCTTCAATAAGCAAAACATGCTGTACCAGCAGAGCTACAACCAAGTGATGATAACATCTGGTTTTCAGACCGTGTACAGATCAGAAAGATAACTTTTTTGCCTTCCAAAACAAGAAGAAAATGGAATAAATAAATTAAAAAAAAAAAGAGAATAATCCCAAACCTGGCTTTCTGAGCACTACTGGATAAGCAGGGGCAGATTTTCAAAGACAAACAAGGGTATCACCATTCCTATCCACTTTTCCTTAACCACTATGTTTAATGTGGATCTAGGAAATACATCTCACAAGTTTGATGCAGACCTGGTTTGCCACCATCAGAGCATAAAGCTCAGAGTCCTGATTCAGGTCATCTTCTCTGCCTTTCACTAGGTAGATCAGACAGTCACACACTCCCTATCAAGCTGTCTGAGCAGGGTGGGGAGGCAGCAAGAGAAAAGCAACACGTTCTTATCTCAAGAAGTGTACTGAAACTTTTCTCCAGAGGTGAGTGGACTAAAAATAATATAAACTGTTATAGAGAATAGAACACTGCCCTCACTCCAGGCAATGCAAACCTTCCCCTGGCCTCTGTGAGTACACAATTTCACACAGGCCTTTCCATCCTGTAGCTTAATATCATTGCAATCCAGGAGTGCAAAAATGGGAGTTCAGATGGAACAAATGGAACCCCAGCACATCTTTCCTGACCGTTATGCATTTTTTAAATCAGGAATCGTGTTGGCCAAAGGGAATTAAAGCTGGTACTGGCTTCAGTAGACTCCAGGATAAAAAATACTCCAATTTGATTTACAGCCTTGCAAAACCCCAGTCAGATCTCATCTCACTTCAAATGGGAGACAGAATAGGTACCCAATATGGATCAAGGTATGGAATTTTGTTCCCAGAGTGTTTTCACACTAAGCTTTAATCAGGATGCAGACCCTGTTCCGAAGAATTGAGAAATGAAGTTGAGGTCTGTTCCAATTTCCTGCTCTGACTAATTCTGCATTAATCCATCTGAGCACATCCAGGCCCAGCTGCCAGCAGGTGTGCAGGAACCCTCGAGGCTGTGGGGCAGCCAGAGGCAGAGGGACAGCTCCTACCCATGACACTGAATGCCAAATCCTCAAAGATTTCTCTTCCCCTACAGTTATTTTTATTGACTCTTCTCCACCTTCCTGTACCAGAGGGCTCAAGCCAGGGCAGTGCTGACTGCATCTGTTCTAACACATCATGGAGGGGATTCTCTGCCCTGTAGGCAGGGTTTTGTGAGAGGCACATAATTCCTTCTGAGGAACTCAGAGACTATGAGGTGGGAGAAGGCAAACAGAGGATGCTGAGAGGCCAGTGGGCAGAGCCATGAAAATCCCTGGACCTGTGAGACTTGGGCTCCCAGCTTCCCACATGTTCCAACAGCTTTGGCTTTCCCAGGAATGCCAGTGAGACTCCTGGGCTCAGCTGTGCACACAGTCAGGTATCACTGCTCACCTCTTGCTGCAGTTCCTCTGATGTCTTAACTTTTCTTTGCAGAAATGGTTTTGGTGGCTGCAGTTTCAGACTTCCACTCAGACTGGCCTTATTACTTCAGATTACTACCCCCAATATTTATGATGTTGTTTTGTCTCCCAGGCACACACAGAAATTTCTTCCCATACATTTTATTTTGATCTTATCTAGGGCTATAGCCTGCTCACTTTACCAAGGTCTCTTCTTTTTGTTCTTTGGTAAGAATAAGGCCATGCAAAAATATGTGTGATGAAGCCTTAAAACCCCTGAGACCTATTCAATGTCAAACTCTGCTATGAACTTCAAAGTGCAAAGGAATGTCTCATTAGTGGACATTTATATATCATCTGCATAATGACTCTTTTTCTATTCCCTCTCCCCTTTTTATGCCTTTTATGGTTTGACATTGACCATACATTGACTGTCAGAGGTCGGTTACAAGAACAAGATTTGGATGAGAACATTGCAGGACACACTATGGAGAATTTAAATATATAGTGGCCTCTGTCAAAAGCCTTTTTCCATACTGAACAGCAGAGTTGAAATGAGGATTAGATTTAATGGTGATCAGGGTTAAGGTCAAAACCAGTCATATCTCTTTATATCTATTGAATTAATTATAAATACTATGTAGTTAGGTGGAGTTATTTCAGTTCCAGGGGGTCCTGTGCCTTTCTAAAGCTATTTTCAAAATAACTGGGAATTATTATTTGCATTGATTTTACAAGATATTATATGTATGTATCTGGGGGTTTTCAGGCAAAAAATTTAAAGGTCATAAATACCCAGACAGTTGACTTCAAAAAAAAAGAAAATACATTTTTGCTCCAAATCTCTTAAAACTAACAAACTCTTCAAACTAAAAGCTAAGCAGGTATTCCTTTAACAATATGTCCTTTCCTCAAACAAATGGTTTTTCCAACACTAAGTGAAGTATCTTGTCCCCCAAAATACAAATATTTAGGCAGGAAAGTAAAAAGAGTAGCACTTAGGGGACCAAAGTTTGCATATTTTCACCACAGCCACAGAAATATTTGTGAGGCCAGATATTTGTTTAGGATAAGGGTTTTTCCTCTGGGGCATGAAACTTATTTGCACCTCTGGTCCCAAACATAAAGGCCAAATTGCTAAAATATTCACTTAAACATGCAGGACCCAAAAGACCTTCAAGGAGACTTGGAGAGAGGTTCCCACAGCAGAAGAGAGTAATGAGATCTGAAGAACAGCTGGCTAGGAAAATGTCACCACATGCCTCCAACTGTCTCCCCACTGGAGTCCTACAAAGATGTTTTTTAAAAAAAAACCCTTGAAAAAATCCTATTATGGCTTTGTTTGGAGCAGAAAACTTGATATTTCCTTTTTAAAATTAATTTTCTTTTCAAAATATACGTAAGGCTACATCCATCACAAACAGATCAGCAGATGGAACTGCAGTCCCTGCATCCCTGGGGTCAGGCTCTGCCCATCACCCTGGAGCTGTGGGGTTGGAGTCACACATCCCATAAACACCCCTGAATACAAGTGAGCATCTCCCAGTGCTGGAGCTGCCAGTCTGACAGGGAATAGTGATGGAGGAATGGGATGGGTGGTGGGAACAGCCCTCCTGAGCTCAGTCCCACCACACAATGCTCAGAAATGCTTTTGTCCATCATCTTCCTCTCCTCCAGGGATGGGAAAGGCAGGATAAAGTCTGAATTCATTCTCCCTGCTCTTATAACTAAGTAGATTTGGTCCTTTGGATCAGGCAGGATTTCCTTGAAGACTGCTTGGACTCCAAAATTTCCCCAAAATTTCACATGACACGAGAACGTCATCGGGTGCCTGATAAAGTTGTTTGAGATTGGCAGTGCCCAACTTCTCCACTCCTCCAAGCTTCCCTCCTTTCCTTTTCTCCTCCCTCCTCCACCCCCCAACTTCCCCTGGCCTTTTCCAGCATCCCCAGCTCCCAGACTCTGGCTGCTGCCCCCATGGCACCCAGTGCTTCCCAGCAGGGCTGATGTGCAGCAGATGTGGGCTCTTAGTGCTGCTTTCACATGGAACTCAAATTGCTGGAGAAGGTTTAACCCTGTGCCTGGGTTCTCAAACCTGCAAACTGTAAGCAAAGCCCCATTCAGGCTGAAAAGGGCAAGTTCATGAAAGAAACCCCCACCCCAGCAATTCACAGGATGCATGAAAAGAAACCTAAACCCCCCACATTCTCAATGCTAATTAAGCAATAATGATCAAGGCACAGAGTATTTCCTGGGGATTAATAACTAACTGGGAGGAGATGATGACCCCAGACAGTCATTAATCCTCAGGAAATGCCCTGCTTCGAAGTTGTTATTGCTAGTTCAGGCTAAATATGTGAGAAAAGGGATTTTTTAAAAGTCCTTGCTGGAGATTTTTCCAGTATGTTTTCCCTTTGCTTGGAATTATGAGCCCCCCAGAGTAGGACCTCTCAAACCCATCAGTCAAACAGATAGCACAAAATATTCTTCCAGACCCCAGCAGATAAGAAATAAAAGTTAAATCATAGTTCCTTAAGCAGACCCTTCTGCAGATGTCTCTTGAGACATTCAGAGCCTGATCCTGAGCAGCACAAAGCAGTTTCAACTCCCTCTGGACTCAGTGAGGAGCTCAGGCTCTGGGACCCCAAATTCTGTAACCTCTGAGAGTCTCCTTATCCAAAAAACACCAAGTCCATGGAGCTTAATGCTTCTGGACACAGGCCCTGGCTTTAGGATGTGCTTGATTCCCAGCTCATGTTTAACCTTAGGCAAAAGTAAACTCAGCTGACTTGAATGATTTAGCAATGTGTAGTAACCAGGAACACTTTGCAAAATGTTCTTTGTAAGGAAAACCTCAATACACAGAAAAACACACATGAAAACACGTGCAAAGGAGAGGATGAGAAAGGCTCCTCCTACCACATCACAAGCTTGTCACTTCTCCCTGAACATTCTCAGGTCTGTTTCAGAAAGAATTTGGTTTCTGCAATAAAAAAAAAAAAAAAAAAAAAAAAAGAAAGTTAAACAGAAACATCCTCATTCTCTTTGGTAGTCCTTAAATTTTTCTGAAAGCAGAGCTTTTTCTATGCCATTAAATAGTCCTTCAGCTTCAAAAGAGAAATTAAGCAAAGATAAGAAAAAATAAAATTAGTTTCATGAACATTAATCTTCCTGGCTAAGTTTGAAAAAACATGAACACAATAGTATAAGTAACAATAGATAAACTTCCTTTTCTAAAGTCTTTGCTGTCTAAAAACTATTAAACTTAATAATGCTGCAGGGAAACAAATACATGGTACACATTGACATATGTATACATATGATATGTATTAAGAACCATTTCAATCCTAAGCATCATTTTCTCAGCTCTTCTGTGTCACTCTTGCAAAAAAAAAAAGAAGCCCCTGAAGGATGGAAAAGAAAGGTCTGGCAACAATAAGGCCTGCCTGAGTTCAGTGCCTACATTCATTTGAAACCATTGAAAGCATTCAGTACCTAACAGGATTAAACTGAGGAAAAGACTTTAAAGAATATGGTTAAAATCAGCCCTAACTACTAGGAAAAAATTAATTATCTTTTTCTTATACAGCATCTCTAACCATTAGAAGAAAGAGCCAAGAATCAGTGCAATATACAAACTACAGCCAGCTCTTAAACTAATGAACAGCCAGATGAATTAGCAAACCCCATTTTCCAAAGATCTCTGCTTTATCCTCCACATAAATCTCTTCACTTTGCAGCAACACCAGCCCCAAGTGTTAATAACACAGTGTCAGCGATTTTGGTAAGATTTATACAGGAGAACTACACTGAAAATTGCCTGGTCATTATACATTCCTTTGGAATCAATGGAACACTATAAATCTTTAAATACACTTGTGCTCATGTGATTCAGGCATCCTCCCCAAGAGGACCCTGACACTCATTAGAGGATACTTAAGCATGGTGTCACAGAGAAATAAAAAATATAATAAAGCCTCCATGCTTTTGCTTTGTTTTTGTTTTTTTTTTTTTTTTTTTTTTTTAATGGAGTACTTAGAGAGTGCATTTCAAGAGCAGGGTTGGGAGATGTATTTTTCAGATGGAAATTAATAACAATTCCAAACCAGGACCAGCCCTAGAGCCCCTCCATACCATGAGAGTAGTCCCTTGGTCTAGAGTTTCACGTTGGCCTGTTTCTTGCTAGCTGGGCTAAGCTGGCATCAGGGGGCTATCATCTGTCAAAATATCAGCAGGAGGAACAATTGACAAAGCCACCACTTGAGAATGTTGAGTAAAGTGGGTAAAAAAGCAGTGAAAGAAGTTAATGTGCAACCTGGCACACAGTACCAGCCCAAGCCGTGAGAACCACTTATGTGATAATTGGTCCCCCACAATATCTTCTGCTCTGTCAAACATTGTCCTGGGCTTGTCTTTCAGCACAGGAACGGATCCCTTTGAGGCACAATGAAACAAACACCCACCTGAAAGCCCCCTCCAGCTGACAGGGGAGGAATTCAGGTGGGAAAGCTTGAGGTTTCTGAACAGCTACAAACAGTTTCAGGTAACTCCAGACTCACCCAGGGTCAGCAGGAAAAAAAGCCAGCCCTTTTTTGAAAGAAGAAGAAACACATTTATATGCAGCCATTTATTCAGTTCAGACAGAAATTAGTAACCTCTGGGATTCAAAGTATCTCTCTCTCTCTCTCCATTTTTATCCTCCTTGTTGTTCAGCCTTAAAAAAAAAAAAAAAAAATCCTCATTGTACTGGCAGAGCATTACCAGGGGAAGAAATGTAAAACCAGGAGAGAAACAGGAAAAATTAACAAAGCTGGTCTGCCTACAAAGTAGGAACCCAGGCAGCAGAAATAGAAGAACATTGGAATAGGTTATGAAACATCTTGTAGCACAGGTGTTGCACAGGGCACCCAAGCTCCCATCAGCATTGCTTTATGTGCACATTAATACATATATAGACACACACATGATCTACAAGCTTTTTAAAGTTGGGGGAGTGGGAGCAAGAGCAACTAAAATCAAACTAGTGATGCATCACCATGCATTTTGCAAGAGAGCAGAGGAAAGAGTGCAAGTCACCATCTGGAAAGGATGGAAAGGAAAGGTGATGAAAAAGCTTTGAGCAGAGGGGTAAAATTCACCCTATAAGGAAATTATTTTGCTTTCTAAAGTTGGTTCACTTTGAGCTTGTAAAGTGACCTAGGAGACTGTTCTAAACTGGGATCTTCTTGAGAGAAAGGGTCTGATTTGTAGCTACTGGAAAATATGAAATCCATGTGTGTTTTGGCACATCTTTAGATTCTCAGGAGTCAAGAAATGGGCCTCTGTGTTTTTTAGTGATTCAGAGAGTGGCAGTCAGTCCTTACAAAGTGGGAGAACTCAGTGTTTGTAGAGCAAATATAATTTTCTTCATGACAGAAAATTTCCCATAGTGGAATCTGTTCTTTCTTGTGGTGTTTCAAAAAATAGTGATCCACATTCAGGCTTGTTGCTAGAGCAACAAACATGTGGGCAAAAGCTGCTCTCCAGAGATATGTTCACTAGCAGGCCAGGTGTTCCTTTGTATGGATCTGGGCTTTGTCATATTAACAACTGTGGATGAATCATGGCAATTTTCCTTCAGATTCCACTAAAGCTTATGACAGCCACAGTTTCCTATGCTAAATCAATCCCTATTCCCTGAAAAAACACCATCCTTTCCCTAGGTAGTCATGCAGTGACCAGTTTCAGTGTGTCAAAGGAAAAGTTAAAGGACAAAGCCAGTCTTTGGCATCTAAGATTAATAACAACCAGTATGGGTTTTCCTTTAATGAGATCACCCAGTGTCTCACAAAAATGGCAGCACCACAGCCAGAACAACCATGGAGGAA
Source organism: Oenanthe melanoleuca (assembly GCF_029582105.1). Lineage (NCBI taxonomy): Eukaryota > Metazoa > Chordata > Aves > Passeriformes > Muscicapidae > Oenanthe > Oenanthe melanoleuca. Next base: position 102,929,481 of record NC_079336.1, on the reverse strand, counting down.
TAAGAGAGAGAAAAAAGGCAGAACAGAGATGAGAATAAAATGAGCTCCCACATGAATAAGGATTTCTATCCTGCTCTTCCTTTCATTTGCTTTCCCTTTAACTGAGTTAGGGAAAACTGAACAAGAAAACCAGGCAACTTTCAGTAAGAAAAGCAACTTTCAGTAAGAAAAGCACAGCTTTCTGTATCCTTCCCTAAGCCAGTGCTCAGCAGGTGGAGGGGCACAGAGTTCCACATCTGGAATGCAGGTTCTCCAGCAGATGCTTGGTGGCATTCCAGCAGCTGGATTTCTCTGTGGGCACCCTCCACTGCTTACTGCCAAGAAAGAGGTTTGTCCTAATTGGCACCAACAATGACAACAATACCTCCTCCTCATCTGCCTGGCAGGCTGCTACACCAGGCTGGCTACCAGGGCCACCATAAAGAGAGTTTACTAGAAGCCCTTTAAGACAGGATAGCTCTGAATACAGCCACACTAAATAAACACATTTTTAGGAGATAATTCCTGTCATCATGCTGTGTTTGAGCTGGGCTAAGCAGCTCTACCTGTGAAGATGAATATGTGCCTTCTAACCTACTAGAGAATTGCACTATAGCCCACTCCAGTCAGTGTTAAAATGCCTGTTCCCCTGAAAATATGTCACAGAACTGCAAAGAAAGTACAAGGAAAAAGGGAATTGAGTTATTTAACTGAAACTTCAGTTTATAGCTGATTGCTAATCCATATGTCAGAATATCCTTTTTTTTCCACCCCAGTTAATTTTTCATTCTCAAAAGTATTAAGGACCATTGGGATTTAAACCACAAATTTTTATTTGAAAGCTTTAAGCAAGCTACATAAACTCTGCCATGGAATGCTCCATCTGAAGGCCTCTCCCCAAAAAAACAGAGACTTGCCTCAAGCAAGGAGTGGAGTATTTGATTTAAAAGGACTTGTGGCATCCTGCTACTGCTTTACTTCTGTAACACCTTTTAGAATCTAGCTGGGTACAAAGGCTAATCCATTACAAAGGCAGTAAAGTTTTAACATTAGGATTGATTAATCCTTTCAAATTGTTATTACAAAATATATACTAAGTAAAAAGGTTTTTGGTAATAAACCTATAGAAAGCAAAATATTAACAAATCTGCAGTGGCTCAAGAGCAGAGAATCCCTTTGCACTCACCCTCAGCACAATGAAATTTGTAAAGTCCCTCTATCAGGAAACTTCTGAAGATTTCTTGTTGGTTCAACATGATAGAGAATTTTTTGCTTTAATAAAGAACCAGTGGTAAATTACTCAGAAAGGTTTTATCCATATAAAATTGTGAAAGCTTCAAGTATCAATGATCCCAAAATGTCTTATTCACCAAATGGATGGAGAGCTCAACATCAGAAATAAATTGCATTTAGAATAAATTAAAAGTCACAGAGTGATCTCACTGAAATGTTGTTAAAAACAAAAACAGACATTTCTATTTTTTGTTTTTTGCTTGATTGTTTGGCTGGGTTTTTTCAAAGCCACAAAACTAAATGTAAGTAGTGATGTAAGCATCAATATTTATTTTCTCAAATGTCCAAGCAATCTCAGCTTTACCACAGCTCTGATACTACAGTTGCCATCCTGCAGGCACCCATGGGAAGTCTGCAGCTCCTTGGATCTCGTGTGAGGATGGAGGTTGCAGTGGGGATGTCCTGGTTTAGGGTTTTACTCCTGGAACCAGCCTTAAAGCTGCAGAACTCAATGCTCAACACTAACAGAGCAGATGACTGGGGTTGTACAACACCATAAAGTCACCCCAAGACAGGGGAGAAGGGAAGTTGTGTTATTTTCAACACTTCCACAGGATGCTTTGGGGAAATTCAGCAGGGCTGGGTCACGGCTCCTGCCTCGGTAGGGACTGACATGGGACCATGGGGGGCACAGGAGGGAGGAGAGTCAGGGGATTTTCTCAGGCATCTGCACAAAAGGAGTGTTCATCCCCTGTGACTGACAGCTGGGATGCTGGAGCTTGTTTCCCCACAGAGCTGTAACCAGGGGCTGCTTTGACAGTGCTGTCCCTTGACCCCTCTATTAGTGGAAAACTCCTTAAGACTTTCATATTCTCCAAGGTCTCCCTTTTTCCCAACAGGGGCTGAAACTACTTCCCACACCAAAAACTTTGGCTATTTCAGGCACTGAGACAGAGTTCTACAATTTCAGGCTGTGATCAATTACTGACTATTTGAGATTTGTAACAAGTGCTTTCTCCACAAAACAGAAATCTGATGGTGACTTCAACCAGCAACTCCAATAAAGCTGCACAACTGCTGTTTGAAAAAGAGGCCCCAAATGGATCCATATTTCATGATTTAGCAAGCTCAGAATTGGCAAGTCTTGTGCCAGATTTAATCCAACATACTCTGCTAAAGACTGAATCAATTACAGTGGACTCGTGTACAAAAAAATTTATGTAAAGGTAGGATGTGAAATTAGTTACTCTGCAGATTCCCTTCTAAAGCTGCACATATGTAAACATTTATTCTACCTCTCTTTTTCAGATTATTGTTGTCATTGGGGAAATTGATTTAACTAAGCCAATGATATTCTGGAAGAGTACACCTGGACCAGCTCCTAACTAGTGCCTCCCAATTAGAAAGCTGGTTGTGTTTGTGGTCCAGAGAGCACAGGATACATGCACTCACAAGAGGTCACTTCACCAGCCTACCCATGCAATGGGATTCCTAAATTTGGCACAACAGTGAGGTGCCTGAAGGTGGATGGGATAGACCCAGACCTAGAATACCCAAAAAGGCACTAAAATAATGAACCTACACAATACTCACAGGGATTAATGTGAATAATGTAAGTTAAAATCTAATACTTACTATACTAAGCCAGACACAGAAATTTGGATTGCAATCCACCTAGAAAAACTGCAGGAAGAGGGAGGAGGTGTTATTTCTAATTTAGAACAAGTCCTGTGTTACTCCTTCTGTAGGAAAAAGCAAAATGCCCACAGCTTTTCCAACCAGAAGAGGTAGGTCTGCACTCCAGACTGGCTCAGCATCATTTTCATTTCAGAACAATGTTTCATCAACAGTTTGGGTGAAACCATCCATGTTTCCATTGTGTAGGTAATCATGGGTCCAAACAAGAGGCCCATGACCACATGGGAATTCTGTCCTGAAGCTGGAATTGATCTCAGATCTCTCAGCTTCCTGCCCTGTGTTTTTCCTACCCAGCCCAACTTCTCATCAGCCCTAGGATACCCAAATGATTAAAGGTACAACCAATTTGCATGGCCTTGAGGACTGCAGTCACTCTCAGGAATATATAGATATATATAAAATATATTTCCTTCTCGCTCTCTCCCCATCTTTTTAAAGCCTTGCAAAGAATTTTTAAGAGAATGCTCTGCAAAAGTCCAAGTGAATTGCCTTGTTTCTCCAGCATACATCTGCAACCCATCTTGCTGATCCTGAGCACAAACAATAGTCTGCACAAAGACACTGAAATGTCCTTTTTCCGTGACTGCCCTGCTTTTATGCACCTCCACTGCTCTGTCTCAGCAGTTCCAGGACCAAGCCAGTCACATTGCAAGCACAGCAATACAGATGTATTGATGAGCCATGCAGATGTACTCCAAGTGTTTGGGATAGGACTCAAAGTCATGCACAGCTGGTTTCCTTGGCTAACTTTCCCCATTTTGGAGTTCTCTGTGCTTGTAATGCTCTTCAGGATGTGTAAGGCAGGGACCATGTAAATACAAAGCATTTCTGTGAGAACAGATCTGGATGTCCTCAATTACAATGCATTTCCTTGAAACCAATATGTTGTTTTTCACAGGTATTTCCAAATCTGGTCCATAACTGGGAATGAGGAGTAGAGCCAGTAAAATTTTTCAGCTGGACAAGGTTCCCATAAAAAGGCAAGGTTTCCTCAAAAATGAAATTTTTCATAGGACTCTAGAGTTACATTTATCAGAGTTGAAGGCCCAGAATTTTCTATTAACTTCACAAACACTCACTCCAGTGTGATTCTATCCAGGTTTTTTTTTTTTTTTTTTTTTAAATATTGCAAACACAGTGTGGACATTCATATGAAGAATTAGACCTTAGATACTTTCAATCACACTAAGAATGCAAGAATTCTTTTTTATTCCCTACCTCATTACTTTAATTTCTTCTTACCCAGTATGTTTAAAGAAGCACTCGGAATGTTTAAATGAGGTTCATTATTATCAAAATCCTTTCACTAATGAAGCATATGGGAGTTCTGAAGGGGCTGGGATCTTTGCATCTGAAGGAATAATTTTCAGATCCATCCAGTGCTGTGGAAAGGCCTGAACTGCAGTACAGGATGGGGTATGGAACATCTGTCTCACCAAAGAAGTAAGAACTGGATTATTTGATAACAGCTGCCTTACTGAGCTTTACTGTTCAGTGATATTATTCTGTAATTACACGTTTTTTGCTGCCCAGAGAAAGTGGATTTTTCAATTTTTTTTTTCCCCCACAGCAATCAAAGTCAATGATGTCCAGACACCCTTCTCTAAGATTTTTTCAGTTCTTCTTTCCCAGTTCCCTAATGTTTAGCAGTGGTTTGCAGGTGGATGGCTTGTCCAGATTTCATCCTGTACAGTTTGTAACAACTGGAGTCAGGTTTTTCTTGCCTTTTTTCCCCCTCTTTGAATTTTGCTGGGTGGAATTTGCCAAGGTTGATTCATGGAATGAAGTCCTGGTGCTGAAGCAGCCAAGCCTTCCCTGGGTGCATTCCCATCCCTCATCAGGCTCCACACAAGTGTGCACCATTTTACTGCTTGCCTTATTAGTTCTAAAATCTCCAGATTCTTTACCTCATTCTGGCACTGAAAAGCTGGGAGGAGGGCTTTTAACTGAACATATATTACAGAAACACTGCATTTAAGTCTCCTTTATAAAGGAATGGAGAACTGACCCCAAATTTTTCAGAGCTGTAATGAATTAAAGGTTCATTGCATGACTCAATGTGCTCTCCCTCTTTGAGGGGGGTGCTTTATCTTTATTACACTTCTTATAATCTTTTCAAGTTTAGAACATACAGCCTTACACCAGGATCTAATCTGCCCTGCTTTCTTTATTTACCTTTTTTATACTGAGATGAATAGTATGTGTGCAGAATTCTCTTATTTTTTAATTAACATTTTCCTTGCTACTAGACCAGCTGGGCAAGCTGATCATTCTCATTCTTCTAAAAACCGTTCTTTTAATATTTCTGTTTAATAGTATGATCTCAGACTAGACTTTATTGCTGTTTTTTTTTTTCTTTCCTTTACAAGATTTCTTTTAAACCTGCTATTTTAAGTGCATGTAAATAGCTGTTCTTCATTTCAGTTCAATATTTGCTAATCCTGAGCGAGTAAGAACCACAGAATTGGTTCAGATTTGTTGGTGCACAGAAGTATTAACAAATACCCCTTTTCACATCCAGCATCCTATACTGGTTTCCAGTTCACTCCAAAAGGTTTAACACCAGGTAATAGAAAGCTTCTAAGGCCAGAAAGGCCAGCCATAATTATTAACAGGTACTCAGGAGACTACTAGGCATTATGAGTTAATGTCTTTCATGTGCCTGGAATTCTGGAGAGGATTCCCTGGGCAAAGATGAAGCTGGGCCCTTATTAAAGAAGCCTCACAAATTGATGAGGTGTCTTAGGTTTCACAGCTGCATTCAAACCACGTGCTCCCTAAGCTGCCTTCTGCTGACCTCCTGCCCCTTCCACCCTACCTGCCACTCTCCAGTTTGTGGGCAGGTTCCCACAGCGTGTCTTCTCCAAGCTCCTGGCTGGCTGGAACCCTGGGTCAGGATTCCTTTTGAGATGCAGAGTTTAAGACACAAAAGGAAGGAGGTGAAAGGCTCAATGCCTGCTCTGAGCTGGGCACAGCATTCCTGTCAGAACCACTGCACAGGCTCTGCAGCTTTACCTTTGGCATCTCTCTGTGGATTTTGGTGCAGCCACTGATGGATCAAAGCTGTGCTCACAGCAAGAACCAGCCTAGAAGTGGTCAAATGTAAGATAACCAATGGCTGATGCAAACTTCTTCCCATAGCCATTCCCATTTCCTTCATAAGACTAGAAACTGGGAAGCAGCTGTTTTGGGTGTGTCAGAGGCCCTCATCAGATTAAAGATTTCATTGCACAAGGTACCATACAGAACCATATCAAAACATGGTCCTTATTCAGTCTAAATTGCTTTTGGGGGTGAGGATAATCTTAATTTAAGAAAGATCAACATTTCACAGGTATCTGGAAGCATGGTCATGGATCTGCATTTCTTTTCACATGATTTTTTTGGCAAAACTGAGTTTGGAGGCAGAATTCAGCTGATCAGTCTGTGCTGAGTAAACTGCTACCCTTCCTAGTCAGTAGGAAAAGTTATGCAGCTGTTTCAAGGGCAGCTGCATAAATTCAGCTAAATCATAGAAAAAGCTTTTTATTCATTATAATATGGCCTGGGGCAAAATAAAGCTGAAGTTATTAAACTGTAACTAAAAGCTGGCCACAGTAAAATATATTGAAGTCAAGATTAAAAGAACATACAGAGTGTGAACTCCTAGTGTGGAGGGTGGAGGTTAAGAGAGGAAAAAGCCTAATTCCTTGGTGAAAAACTGTATTTCCTGAAATCTCTTTTCCTGTATCCAAAGTGGATTCTGGGAATTGAAAATTGATACTGAATGTCTGAATCATTCAAAAGAAAAAAGAATCAATCCAGTAATTTTCACTTATAAAAACACAACAATAGGAGCATGTTCTTTCCACAGTGACCTGGATAACTTTTTTTACGAGTTTCAGACAGGGTCCTATGTCAAACAGTAGTTTTTTCATGGGTTGAACTGTTTTGAAAATGCAACAGTTGGCCAGGATAAACCTTTATCTTCATTTACCCATTGTTCCTCGTATTTTTGTAGCCTTCTGGTAGCAAGAGGTCACATTTCCATGAAGATAAATTCCTTATTAGCCCCAACTGTGGTCTGAGGTCATTGCATATCTGTGCCAGGACAGACTTAGAAGTGATGGTGAATAGGAAGTTTTTGTGTTGTATTGTCCTGGCTCAGGGCAGCTGGAGCCAGACAGCGTTAGCACCAGTATCAGCACGGGCTACAGCAGGCAAACCTTTCTCTTTGCTCATCACACAACAATGAGTAAATAAACACTGTCCTGCATGCAGACTGAGCTGTCAGCCCAATTAGGCAGGAGAGTGTCCCAGGGCCCGGGGTGTTTCCTTTCCTGCACCTTCAGCTCCAGCTCGCAGCGCTGGGGCCATTCCAGAGCTGTGCTCAAACACAGCCCCGCTGCTGGCAGGGGTCAGCCCTGCTGTGTCAACACTAATCCTTCCTGTCTGCTATCAGCTCGTTTGACATTTGATGTGTGTCAAGTTGCTGTGGCCACTGGAAGGCAAATATCACAGCTCTGAGATAAAGCCTTGCCTCGCTTTCCTCCAGTCGCTGAGCGACTTCGCCTGTTCCCTCCTCAAACTCTGAGCCAGGGGGGTCACAAGCCACTAAGACAACCTTGCATGTGCCTGAGAAGTTACACCCCAACACCATTTCCTATCATTCAGATGCAGTTGCAGAAGAATTAAACAGAAAGTTCTCGAGTGCAGGAGTTCCAAGCCTCCCATCTTGAAGGTCTTGTCGAAACGAGTTCTTTCTTTTCCCAGCGGGATAAATGAAGCAGCTCTAATATTGAATTGATTTTTACAGACTGCCCAAAATTTGGCACAAAAAAGGCCAGCCACCCAAAGCACAGAATACCTCAATGCTCAGGTCAGGCTTGCTCTGAAGGAAACCAAAGGCTCCTCTCACCCCCACCAACCAGTTTGTTGTGACTCTGTGATAAGGATCAGTATCTACTGAGAGATAAGGCAGGACCACCACCAGATTCTAGTCTGTGTGAGGAAGAGGAGCAACCTCTGAAAACTAATTTCTTCACAAAAAAAAAAAAAAAAAAACCCAAAAAAAAAAGAGGTAAAATATATCCACATCCACATCCTTATTTATACCAGCCCAACCACTTGCCTAAACCAGGAGTATTGTGCACAGTACAATAACCCTCTCCAAAATCACAATTTCCCCCTCAAGGAAATGACTTAATGAAATTCCATAATGGTGTTAAAAAGTAAAAATTCTCTCACTTTTGTTATCAAAGTCACTGAATTTGAAAGTGCTTTTGGTCTCAGTTCCAGATAGGAGCAAAAATAACACTACAAAATATATGTGCACACATATGTGATATAATTATGGATGTAATTATATACTGTATAAGCAATTCAAATTAAAATATATTTCATCAGGGATTCAGAATTTTCTTTGACAAACAGTGCATTAGTGCCAAGAGTAAATATTAAGGTTCTTTGTTGAATGGTCTGTCTATGCAACACACACCAATTAGCCTCTATTCTAAATGTTTTAGCTCTTTCAAATTTAAGGGGAAAATTAAGAAACAAGAGTTTTCCTGGTTTATACCAGAGTTACTAAACCTCTCCAGCCTTTCACACTCATCAAACCACATAAGATGTCTGTGGCTGAGGCACACTAGCAAAGAAATGTGCCCTCTCCATCTTTAATGACAAAACCTGACCTTGATCTCATTGAGTCTCTGGGAAGGATTAAGCTTGGGATAGAGAAATCCTAAAGGCAAACATTTCTTTTAGATTCACAACTGGTAGCAAGATATAAATAGACACTCAGGGAAAAAAAAAAAAAAAAAAAAAAAAAGGACAAAAAAGGCTAGAGTTAATTAAAAAAAAATGAAAATGCTGAAGTTTAACATAAACACTGGATAAAAGTAGATATTTGAGCCTACAACAGAAGTTTTAAACCATGCATCAACAACCATTATCAGTCTTATCAGTGAGAAGTGATTTCATTGCTGCCTCACCAGCAGCAGTAGGTAAGATTATACTAATTCCCAGATATATTTCCACTTTCCTGGCTGTGTTCTTGCACTCACCATGCTCAGCCTTCTAAAGCCACAGGGAGAGTGCTCAGATGAGAACTTACTCATCACATCTTTATCACAGGTGGGCCACATAAAAAGCAATCTATTGGGTTGTAAGCCTGCTAAACCAATAGTTTATAAATTTTATCCAGACAACAAACATATCTCCCTATCTCTAGGATACTTCAAGGTCTTATTTGAGGGCAGGTGAGAGGCTTGATCTTACAGGAGTGGCTGTAAAGAGAAAGAACCAGAGGGGGCTTCAAACCTGTCACAGATCCTTTATGCATCAGGGGAAATTATCTGTGTTGCATAAGGAACAGCAACCTTATGAGCAAGAGAGGAAAGGAGGAGCTTAAGCTTTTTGTTTTCAATACTATCTACATGAAGCACAATAACTCTTTCCAAGGAAGACAGGTGTTGGGATATTTCACACTGAACAGAAACTTCTGGGTGCACTGTGAATCCAACAGTTTAAGGCATAAGCTTCCACTGAAGATATTTTGTCCTCTTGTTCTGTAGCTGATATCCTTCATCACAGATGTGGACACCAAACAGGGAGCACAGTGTGACCATAGGGACCTTGTCCCTAGTGCTGAGTGCTCCACAAACAATTCTCCTCAGCTCTTTTTTTTGAAAAATTCAGGGTTTCTTGGTTTTTTTTCTGCTGCTTTCAGATCCCTAAGTCACAGCACAGCCTGCCCAGACTCTTTTCCCAGACAGGAACTGGAACACACGGCTTGTGGTTGCTGGAAACTAATAAGGGGGTAAAAAAAATAATAATAAAAAAAAGAAATAAACAGAAGGGACTTTTCCCATGTGTTTTACAACAGTGCAAATCTGCCCCCCATCCAGTTCATCTGCAGCATACCATTCTCCTGCCAGCCATTCCTGTGCTCACTTGCTATAGGATACAACTCCAGTCCCCCCCCACCACAAGTTTTATTTTTAATGGGTTCTCTGGATTTCCAAAGGCCAGATACTGATGATGTAAAATGCTGTCAATCCACTCTGGATTTTGAAACCAGATCCAGATTTGCTTCTAAAATATGTATTTAAATGTATGAGGAATTCCCTGCTTGTAATGTATATAGCCTTAAGCCATAATTATTGTCTCTGCTTGCATAAGGGCATTTACATAGCTATGCAATAAGAGCAGTCAGAAAGAAGCATCTTTGCAGACTGAATTTCACTTTACATAAATATATTGCAAATTAGGCCCAGAGATACTAGAGCCCTATAAATCCTTCAAATGCAGCATTCTTCAAAGGTGAGAGATTCCCACTAAAATGCAGGATTTCCTGAAAAGTTTTATAAGGAAAAGAGTCTGTGTTGTATTTTTAAACTACATCCTCCTCACTGCACTCATGTGCCAGTGCAAGAACCATTAGAAGGTTTTTATGTGGTGTGGCTGTGAGTTTCCTCATGACTATGAACAGAATATCTCTGGAAACCCCTTTCCCTTCATTTGCACAGCTCTGAGGAGTGTGACAGAGCTGACAAATGTCAGAAAGCTGCTGTGAAGAAGCACAGCCCCTCTCCACTCTTTGGCAAAGCCTGGGGCAGCCTGTGGTTTGCACAGCCTGAGAAACCATCTAAGCACCATCCAAAATTACAGTGACCACGAGCTGCATTTCAGCAGAGGAGACCCAGAACTCTGTAGAACTAATTTTCCCACAGTCCACAAACCCCAAACTCCAACCCTAGTGCAGTCACCCTGTGCTTTTAGACATCTGACCAGCATTTGTAACCAGCTGATCTGCTGTCTGTCAAAGGGTGGGGACAAAGTAAGAGGGTGAAACAAGCCACGAGCTGCCCAGAACACCTTGGGGAAGTCATTTAGCAGGCAAATAAAGAGCCTGCCTGGCCCTTTACAGCCACCCTGGCACTGCTGGTCCCTTGGATGCCCAAGCCTGCATGTTCTCAGAAATCTCCTCTAGGCAAAGAATGAGATCAGGCTCTGGGCTTCAATCCAACAGTTCACAGAAACCCATGGAAATCATTCCCCTTGCTCACAGTTAGCAGGGGAAACCAAATTTCTCTGGATGCACCTGAAGTATTTCCACAGTCAAGTACTTAATCTCCTGGTGCAGAGCTTGAACCTGTAGGTGTCTGCTTATTCATATTCTGTGCATTTACTGTAACATCACAAGGTCCACTCTTCATCCAAGACATGACTTCAAGCAGGTGATAATTGCTGGCAGTGAAAACCAGTGTTATTGTCATGCCCAAAATTCATGTCTGTTATGCCAAGCATTACATATAATTAATTTGTGATGTGCAATTTGTCCCAAAGACTTTATCATGTCTCCTGCTCGACCACAGCTGAAAACAGGATTATTTTTTGACAGGTTTATAATGCACAAAGCCTGGCCCAAATCTAGACCAGCCATAAGCTACAGAGACTGCACTCAGACTTCACCAATTATCAGAAAATGATGCTTCATAGACCACAAAGTGTAATTTGAGGGGAAAATAATGAAAAAGTCTTGGGTTTGATAAGCTGTAACTTATGCAGTTGCTGCACCAACTTCTCACATACCACACCAATGTACATTACTACAAGAAAAAATAAGGTACAAAAATAGCTAAAAGCAATGAAAACTAAATTCTGATTATATAAATATGGAGGCTTCTAAAAATTAGGCCATGATATTTAATTTCTTCCTGGGAGCCAGTGGCTGGACTGTTATCTATCCCTGTAGGTGTGACCATCTCAGCAAGGCTCCAACAGGAGTCAAAGCTCTCTTGGGTGGAACTACCTGAGTTTGGCACAATCCAGAGTGCCAAGATGAGATTTGGAATGCTAACACGAGATTTTGGGATGGCTATTGGAGACTTCATGACTTGAAGTTTAAGCCAGACCATAACTGAAGCAGAACAAAAAAGGTCTGAGCACATCTGAAGCCTAAATTCTGTAAATAGCATAAAAAAGGATCAGGCAAATTGGCCCTGCCTACCTGTAAACATGCTGCCTTGCTTTTGTGAAATACATGATTAGCCTATGCAACTGTATGAGTAAAAAAGATTTTAAAAAATAATGACAGGCAAAAAATGGGGAAGTTTTCTTTAAAAAAAGATTTTTTTTTTTTTGTCTCTTTCAGCATTAGATTTTATTCTGAAATTGGCACATCCATTAAATTACTCTTTTTTAACTTTATCTTTTCCATTGTAGCAGGAAATATGAGCCAGATCAAGCAGATATCTGTGCAGTGAGTTAAAAAGTGATCTAAGAAAATTATACTGAATTTCAAATTGAAATATTTTAAAAACATTCTTCTGCCCTTTCAAATTCCATCTACATGCTGCAATAATAACAGCAAAAGTGCTAAGGAACTATGATCTCCTGTACAGGCACAAATTAAGGTACTTACAGGTACATGGGCACCTTCAGATGCCTCATGGATGAGATGGTTAAATTGCTACTGGCTCCAAATTCAGTGATTTATGGTAATGGGAAGCCATACAATATGCTCTTGAAATGCAGTTTGAAATGATTGATAAAGCTTTAGTCTGACTGAACACATACAGTAGATAGATTAAGTGCCTGGCTTATCTGTCTGGTCCTGGGTGTTCATCAGTCAACCTCACTAACAAGCTAAAAGTCAGGATTGTGGTCAGCAAGTTGATATTCAGCTGAAAATATGGGGTCTGCAGCAAGCTGTTTCACACAAAGGCAGCACTCTGAACCTGTTTAATGCTTGCTCACCCCTGCTAATGCTCCAGGAAAGGGAAGAACTGCAGACTTGAGAGGCAACTTCACCCCTTGAATTTACCTTTCCCCCTTCATTACTTTTTAACATCACTTTAAGTAAGAACTGCTGAAGCCCATTAACAAACTCATTTTATGGTGCCAGAAATCTCAATGGCTCATAAAATTGTATTATGAACCACGTTAAATTTTGCTCGAGTCAAATGTGATTTAATAGCTTTTAATCCAAACACTGGATTTGTGTGTGAGGAGCTGCCTTCCAGCCTGGTACACAAAACAGCTTCAAAGTAAAGGCCCAGCTCATAAAGGTGAAGTGGGGTAAGAAATGTGTGGTGTGGAAGATGTAGATCCAAATTCCCAGTGTGTAAATCAGGAGAATGCCCCCTTGAAATCCCAGCTGCCAGAGCCAAGGTGTTGAGGGGAGCATCTCTAGAATCAGTTCCTTCACCAATAACTCTGTTTTTACTGATTTAAAAGATGTGACTACCAATATTTTCATGGGCCAAACAAGGCATTAAAGCTGGATTTCAAGCTAAAATGTAAAGAGTTTGGAGCTCTTTACATATGGAGCTGAGGAAAAATTCAGCACAAGATGAGCCTATTCTAAAAGATCAGCTTCCTCCCCTCCCACCATTCACCACTTTGGGAGGGGGGGGATTTAAAAAAAAAAAAGGATCAATGAACTCCAAACCCCTTTGCTGTTAATCCCTGCTGAGCTTCAAACAAGCCTGTGGAAGGACAAGACCTGAAAAGGTATTTGCAATAAAAGAGGCAATGGACACGAAAGTATATGCTGCTAATTAAAAATGTAAAATTATATCACAATGACTTTAAATGAGAATGATCTCAGTCTAATCACATAATACTTTCTTTTGTGCTCTGGGTCACACTGTCACTCAGATGCAGCATTCAGGAAGCACATTTCATTAGACTAAATAAAGCTTCAATCATGTGTAAAATTTCCAACTTGAATAGGCAGCCATCATATCATTCATCAGTCTAGATGTATTTAATGGGTGTAATTTCTTCCTCATATTTCTGTTGTGTTGATTGTTTCATTTCTATTATAGAAATCTTTCAAGGTTGCTCTCTTTGCTGTTCTTTGAGTCAGGATAAACTTTTTAAAGTTGCACCCCAAAAATACATTCCTTTTTGTTTGTCACAAAAATTGGCTGATGGAGATAAATTTAAACTGAGACAGAAACAACAAACCCAAATCATAACACACACCTTCCCTGCCAGGACTCAGGTGGTGTTACCCTTCTTGCATGTCTTGCAATAAATAATTATGCTTAATCAAAAACAAATTGAGCAGTCTTGTTCAGACACAGCAGCTCCCTGTGGATGCTGACACTGTTTCCACAGATGAATGCAATGGGATTAAGTTTAACACATGACTTTAAAGCAAAACACAAGAGCCCACCTCCATCCCTTGCTTCCCCCTTTTTCACCCTGACATGCATGCATGGACAAAATGGTAAAAATAAAACCTTTTGCCTTTCAAATTTCAAATGGAAAAGGAGAATTAATTCAGGGAAGATTTGCAAACTCATCAAGAAGAAACCATTGCAGAGAGCTGTATCTTTCCAGGATATAATGTTAGTCTTTTGGCTTCATCTGGAAAAGAAAATATTTTCTCCCCAACACTTAATTTGGACACATGGTTGCCTTGCATATGAGAGGCAAAATTAGGACAGTTCTGGGCTCCATACCTAGCCAAGGTTCCTGCACCAGTAATATACCTTGTAGTTTTCCATCTGGCCTACTTCCCACCACTAACACACTTTGAAATTAGTTTTTTTCACTGTTTATTCCTTTCTATGCCTCCACAGAAGACAGAAAGTCAAAACATCATATTGGGATTGCACTAGATAGCCCAGCTAAAACTCCCCTGCTCTGCCCAACCTAAACCTCTCCCAGCTCTTCTCCTATTTTTTTTTTTATGTCCCCTCCTCTTTATGGACATTCCAAACCATCTGTTGTTTCCCAGCCCCAAACCTGAAATGGGATCTGTTCTGCAAAAAACAATTTCCATTTCAGAATCTCCAGCCTAACTGGGTCCCAAAACCTTTTAGGCTCACCCTTATAAGCAGCACAACCAAGCTGAGGGATGAAAACACAAAAAAAGCTTTACACTTACCTTTTCTGATGCATGAACATATTTCAGAATCCCAGAATAAGCAAAGAGGATGGGTTGGAAGATTTATCCATCTCCCCAGGTGGTAATTTGAAGCCCATGGAGTGGAGTCCTGGAAAAAAAAAAAAATCAAACAGTAAAAATATAGATTTAGTAATGTCTCTTTTTGATCACAACTTTCAATGAAGACAAATTGTTTTGCATGTCATGATTATTTTTGGAGGTCACACTGCAGAAGGAGCCTCAAGAGTTCTCTCCTCATGGTTGAGACAGAAAGCTGACAGGTTTAGTTTTGAAAACAAAAAAAACCACAAAGCCAAGGCTGTAACTTGGTTGAAAAATCCAGAAGAAGTTCCAGCACAGATGCTCATGACCTGGATGAGAATAAAAAGTCCTTTGGAAAACCCTAAGGACCAGCATTCCAGCCAGGGTAGCTGGGTACAGCTCAGATAATTTGTGACAACACATCTACTCATCATTTTGATGCACAACCTAATTCTCATTCAAGCCAGTGGCAATATTCTGCTGGAGGATGCTGAATTGGAGAACTTTGACCCAGAAGAAGAGTGAAAAGCCAGAATCCTTCTCCAAGAACTATGGGGAGACTGGAACCACGTTTCAGCTCTGCCAGAGTTTTCCCACGTGACGTCCTGCCAATTTTTAATTTTGTCTGACCAAGAGGCTGAAACATATTTTTAAAACCTAATGAACTTTATAAGTCAGTGCCTCTGTGGCATAATTCCCATTAAAAAGGAAAATTAAAAAAAACAACCAAGACTGCCTGGGAATGTTTTTAATGCAAGAATTTTTAAATGGTCTTTTTCCCTCTTTTGTGGCAAAGGGAGAGTAGGTATAAAACTTTCCTCATCCATAATGTGTGACCATAATCCATAATATTGACCTTCAATTAATCTGCTTCATACTGTATTTCTCTGATAAGAGTTTTTAATGTGAAAAGAAATCTCTGTGTATCATAGGAGACATCATAACACTGCTGAGGATAAAGAAGAGGTGGAAACCTGCCCTGCAAAGGTTTCCTGCATCTCCTAAATCCATGATAGGGTCAATCTTCAGCTTTGTATTTGTGGCTGGAGCATTTTAAACAGATAGCCCAGCTCAGCTGACAGCTACAAAGGATTCCATAGTACTGCAGCATCTTCAATCTTGGAATGTTTAGAGTCCCAATCATCACACACTTTGAAGCAAGGACTTTTTCCCTGTATTTCCATTTTCTTTAGTGCCCATGAAGGCATCTGAAAATTCCCAGGCAGATTCCACTCCGTAACTAAGCCATGGCAGAGGATTTAGGAGTCAGGACATGATCTTGGCATTACATGGACATTCCAGGAGGGAATGCACATGGCTAGAGGATTGGCCTCTCAAGACTTGTTCAAAAAGAGCTGCCTTTCTCCTTAACTCAACATTTATTCATACTTTTATTCCTATCTGCAATTTTTTTTTTAGCATTTACAGGCTCCACTCATATCTGAGGCTCTGATGCCTTTGGACAACCACACAGAATTAGGAACTGAATTTAGAGCTACAACTTTCCAGAGAGAAAGCCAGAGAGACCCTAAAGTCTTTTCAGGTCAGTGTCTGCAGAGCACACAACCATTTCCCAAAGGCCAGCAAGAACATTGTCATTTGCTTCAGCAGGCACAAGATCAAAATCCAGCCATGACCATGGATGCACTGCACAAAAATGTTCTACCCAATAGAAATATTTGCACTCTCTAAGGGGAGTCAGGAATGAGAAAGTTACAGAAGAGTTCATAAACAACCAGCCCCAACAAAAAAGAGCTCAGCTTCAAATTCCCAGCTCATCTGTTTCTCTCATTACAGCCAACAGATACAGAACAGACTGGCTTGTCAGGAGCTGAAAGGGTTAATGCAAGGCTGGAAGTTATTTACAGTTAATAGCAGTGGAAAAATTGCAGAGCAGCTTGGTCCAGCATCTAATCACAAAAATAGTTTCTTGTAAAGAGACTTGAGGGCAGAGACTCTGCAAGTTCTTCAAGTATTTTATGCTTTTTCTTCAAGAAATGCCAGTAAACCCAATATTCTGGGATAAAGTTTTCCATAGCTTTCTGGTGACCCTGACAAAAAGGAAGTCAATAACTGGCAATTATAAGGAGAGAGGAAAAAAAAAAAAAAAAAATGTTGGCCCAACCTGTCCTCATTTCATCAACTGTGGTATTTCCAGTTTTTTGACTAGCATATTTAGTCAGAAATAATTAGGGGTTATTTTAAGCATGCAAAGATGCCTAAGAGAGAGTAGTGTGCTGTTAGATTAACTTCATTGGTTTGAAATCCTGATGGCCATCTTCAAAACCAAATGTCAAGAAATTATACAGAGCTACCCATAAGCTAAGTCTCTTGGCTTTGATAGACAAGAAAACCTCTCAAAATTCAAGCCAGCAGTTGCAGTAAAAGTTTTGTTTAACCATCAATGCTACTTTTAAGTATTTGAGAAGTTCTTACCTTTGTTAAGAAAAAAAAAAAAGGTAGTTTCACCTTCACTGGAAGACAATCTTAAAAAACCATGTGACTTTAAGAACCCTGGTTTAGAATCACATTCTGCAGTGCCTAAAGCTTCAGCTGCAGCATTAGTATAAAAGGATCTGAGTATGCTCAGCAGAATCAATTCAGAGCATGCTGTTATTTCAGTGCATATTAGACCCAGCATTAAATCAAATCTTTTAAAGTACTTGTGTATCTATTTCCTATTGAAATCACATCTTTGAAGGTATTTATGTGTGCATTTCCCATTGAAATCAAGGCTTGAGGCTTTTATCTTTTGCAGCAGATCAGAGTATGACTCAAGAGGAAAAGCCTAACTCAAAAAGTTTCTGAAGTGATGTTATCCAGCAGCCAATACCACTCTCTGAGCTCCCTGATCTTTATTTCTGTCAGATTAAAATACTCAGAGCTTGAACCAGAGGGCAGCAATTTTAGCAAAGGGCAAAATCATCCCTCACCTGTGCTGTGAGCTGTGGAGCTACCAGACTTTGACAGCTCCAAAACATCCAAGTAATTAACAAATTTCTGCCCTCCCCCTTCTGATAGTTTTCATTTCCCTTGTTATCAAATAGCTTGGAGGAAGTTAGTTTATGAAAGAGAACTAGGCTAGACCCTTCTCTGGAAAATTCCCACTGGTCTGACTTCAAGGCTAATAAAAATGCTTTATTTTTGCTTCTGCTGATCCTCCTAACTGGTCAGCAACCCCCAGGGCACAGTTAGTGCAACAAATTCAGCTTGGAGTGCCTGGTGTCTCATGCACAGCTCTAGCTAGGAATGAGTTTCCTGTTGCAAAAGAATGATCTTGTCAAAAAATGCTGCCTATTTTTTTATTTATTTTAAATTTCTCACCTGTTCTTGTCCATGTTTAGAGAGACCTCACAATGATGATGCTTATTTTTCCACTCTACAATTTTTTGCCAAGTGCTCAAAATAAGAATTCCATGGTACATAGAAAAGAATAGACAGCTGGTTCCCCACCACCATTTCTTACCTCTGCCTGCATTCAAAGCATCACCTCTCAATTTTTTCCTGCATGGTTCAGAAGGGAGTGCAAATGTGACTATAATCTACCTATTCCAGATGGATTTATTATACCAAAAAAATGCTTTAAAAAGCAGCAAAAGCAGACTGAAGTCCAAAAGAGTCACAATAAATATGATTTAATGTATTTGGGCTTTTATCACCTTTGGCTATTTTTCAAGAATCAGAAGAATATGGATTTAATATCTGCCATTAGAACTGAGGGCTGATGTAGATGCTGAAGCACCAGCAGAGTCCTGTTACATCCTTATAAAGCAGCATTCCCTGGAATGAGGAAAAGAACAGAATAAAGGCAGAGTTCTCTGTGCTGAAACCATCAGCTCCTACACCACAGGCAGCCTTTCTAACTTCCCTCTGACTCCAGGTGTGGTAGGTGAGTTCACTGAGTTCAGTGAGAGTGTTTCCACTAACTTCACAGGGGTTTGGAACACAGTGTAATTAAGGATGGCAGAATGGCAGGAAAAACAAAAGTACTATTTAAAGCCAAGGAAAGAATCCACTGTGGTGCAATACATCTGAAAAAAAATTCAAGCCCATGCTTCTGAAACAGGCTAAAATAAATTTTGCTCTTACCTGTACTCTTACCTAGAATGGTTTTCCTATTTCTCAAAATTCTAATACAGTCTACTAAAACTCTAGAAACGTGGGAACAAGAAGCAAAAACAGTCTTTCTTCTTTCAGGATTCTCAAAATAATCCTGGTCTGACTGAAGATTTATATTGATTTCTCTGAAACCAGAATTTCAACCCCTGAGAAGAAACTGCAACCCCTACTTACAAGAAAAAAAAAAATCTGTCAAAAAAATTGGCACAAAAACATAACTAAACAAAGTACACAAGGGATTTCAAATGAGATTAGAAGCATTGTTTTGACCCTGTGGCTTTCAGAAGGGTGTGAGAAAAACACAGCAAAGAGCACAAGAGGCCTTTGCAAACTGGGCAGCCCAGACAGTTTAAAGGGATTGGAAAAGAAAGTTAAACGGAAATGGAGTGAAAGGAAAATACAACTCCATCTAGGGTGAGAGGAATAAAGGCCAATAATCATTGGGATTCAGTTGTGTTTCTGTGGTAGGTGCTCTGAAATCCATGCTGGAGGAGCAGACAGAAAGGTCACAGAAGTCAGAATTATTAGATGAGAAAGGAAACAGGGAACAATGGGCTCGGAGAAGTCATGACAGCAGAAGGATTGGTGGTCTTCACTGGGAAAGAATGGGTGGCCTTTACTGATGGGCTCCTTCTGCAGAGAGGAATGACTGTGTGCAGTATCTGCACAGAGCAGAAGGGCACTGCTGACAGGCTTGCTGAGTTATTCCCTGTGGATAAGCTAAGCATTCTTCCCTGATTTTGATTTTAAGCAAGTCTAACTGTAACATCTCACACATCCCAGCCCAAGAAACACACACATACATGGTTTTTAACATAAATCTCCTCAGCCCCAGGTGGACTATACGTGTCTTTCAGCTGGGCAGAAGGCAAGGAACAAGATCCACTCCTCTAAACACGTGAGCAAAGTCACAGTGTAGTGACCCTGAGCAGCAGAATTTCACAAATGACATTTAGATGTCTTCTGCCAGTTTTTCTGCAGCTCTGGTCACTGCTCCTTGACTCTGTTTCCCTTCAAACACCCCCTTCTCTACTTCTTTTACTAAAGTTCCCAGTTCTTTAGAGCAATGGGCTTGCATTTCACTAAAAAAGACCTTAATGAACATTAATTGATGTTTCCAAAATTACAAGTTATTAAAGATTCGTGGTTTGTGACTGATCACTAAACACACACTCTGTTATACTCAGGAATATTAAAGCAACAGAGGTGAGTAAAGAAGAGAGAATAAGTGTGAATTTTTTGTTGTTTTTGTCTGTACTAATTGAATTATTCATATGAAGGAACTCCTCCAGGAGCAATGAGCAGAATCTGTGCCTGTTTTCACAAGGGCAACTGAGGCAGGCAGGCAAAAAAATGCTGAAATACTTGCCAGGAAATTCAGAGGTGCCATTGCCATGAATGCCCCACTGCAAATGACATCAAGGGGGTGGAATCAGGTAATACTTTTTTAATCCAGGTTTAGCAAATGAGAGACCAGGTCACAGGTGGGAAAACGAGCTACATTCAATTTCTGTTCAGAACAAAGCTGCTCATTGCAGCGGTGAAAAAAAAAAAGCACACGAGGACTGGGAGGTTTCTGTCAGAGGGCACAGCTTGCAGGACAAGCTGTGGGAATCTGTGGGTGTGTAGCATGCTGAGGTCTGAACTTGGGAACTGTGAATGCAATCTCAACATCCAAGAGCAGCAATGTGCAGAAGGAGCCAGCACCACAGACCACCTCCTCTCCAAAAATCCCACAGCAGCCCAATCCATCTGCAAGCCACGAGATCCCAGCCTGGCTTGAGTGCAGACATGTGAGCATCTGTCCCATTATTCACATGGACCTTTCCAATACCTCCTGCAGCTCTGAATACATCATTAGTGATATGACAAGTGCTTTCTTTACTTCCCAGCACCTCCCTCTTTTTTTTTTTTTTTTTTTTTTTTTTTTTTTTTTTTTTTTTTTTTTGGGTCAGGAAATGCCAGCCTGTGTGAGTATCTCATAGAAAATGAATGGGAAATTTGCAAATTCCTGTAAACACCCACAAACTTTCTCATGATCTCTTGCCACTCCTTCAATGGATGGTCCTTTGCAGCTCCAAGAAGCCTGGGCTGCTGAACACAGCAATCATATTGTGCCAGTCTGTGAAATGTGGGGTTGTTTCACGAGGCAAATGCCCACACCACCTGGAGCTGGGCAAGCACACAATCACTGTAGTCTAACTGAGTAATTTTGCCTTTTTGTATTATTTTTTTTGTTCTTTAAAGCAACCAACACCACACAAGTACAGGTTTGCTGAGAATTAGCTTTCTCAGAGTAATGCTTGTAAAAGCACAGGCTGATCCAGTCCTTGACAGGACCCTGCTGGAGGTTTTCTGGAGTGCTGAGCTTACATTTCTTAGCATCAAGGCTCCAGAATTCCTAAAAATAACATCTCCTAGCCCTCTCAACCTTGGCACCAAGTGAGCCTAAACTGTATCACTGTGGAAAAGCTCTGATAGGGTTTCACTGACTCCAACATCAACCCCACAGCTCCCAGCTCAGCCAAGTGGCCATTTGAGAAAGACACCACATCTTGACCGGAATACAGAACAGATGAAAACACAGTGGGAAAAATCTAGCAGTGGATTTGGTTTGCAAGTCCCCAGAAGTGTCTAAAGGTTACTGGAAAAGAGCATCTGACAGGTTGTTCTGTTCAAGGGAACCAGGTAGAACCCACTGAAATCCCTGCTGGGATCCATGAGCTCCCACAAAGCCTCAGCCAGATGACCCCGAGATGCCCTGACAGACTCATCAGCAATTCAGCAGCAGCCAGAGCAAGGAGGAAATCAGGGCCTTATTAGAGACCAGCCAAAGCAAAACAAGCCAAAGACTTGGTTGCCACTGCCAAAAATCTGCTTTCACAGGCCAGGAATCCTGGTCATGCAGCTGCCTCACTTGCCCCTCATTTGCCCACATCCGCTGAGTTCACAAATGAACCTATTAGAAGGCATGAATTTCTATTTTATTTGCCAGGGGCAAAGATGGTAACAAAAGGAGGCTGTGAGTGGATGAATATGCCAATGCTCCTTTTGGTTTCACTGGCATGCCATTATATTGCAAAAATAGAACTAGATTTTTTAAAATAAACAGAGCATAATATGGTGGTTTCTGTGTAAACAAAGGGTTGTACATGTGGTGGTATGATACAAAATTTCATGATCAAGAAATTTCTCATTCAGCTTGTCCAATCAGCCAGAACAAACTTGCAGTCAGTAGACTTTAATTATAATTGCATCTAATTGATTCTTTTTCCTTCTTTTTTTAAATCTGTGGTATTGTGGTATTATATGCTGCATCAACAGCAGCTCTTGACACAAGAATGCACATTATGGACTCTGAAACAGAAAGAACCTTATGAGCAACCATCTCATACCCACTACACTGGTCACTTGCTGATTATCTTCCTTCAGAAATGTTCAGAGAAATCAGCAAGCCTAGCTGTGAGTTTGGAGCCCCTGTCCCCACAGGAGACATGCAGGGAAGCTGAGCCCCAGAGCCTACAAGGGGAGCTGAGTCAGGAGTTCTGAACTTGCTCCTGAAATTGAGAGTCCAGCAGTGCTGGCCACAATACCTCGATAATTCCCCTGGGAAAACCATCAGCAGAAAGAGAGGCACCTTCAGGTTTATAGGAAAGGTAACTGGGGATTTTCAAAAATGGAATACAGAAAATGAGGGCTCCAGTCATCAGTTCACATCCTTTTTGTCTAGCAATCTCTGCATGGCTTATTCAAGGCACTACAAAGTCCCTGTGACAATTCAAAGTTGCTCCAGATTGCTTGACTCAGCCCTGTTCTTCCCTTGGCTAATGTGTGCAGCAATGGATAAACAAATTAGGATCCTAAACCACCTTTTCAAAGGATTTTGGCATAACATTGCATTAAAACAATGGAATATAAATTCTTAATTCATTTAGTCATTTTTGAAAATAAACAGAGGATCATGCTAAAAATGCACTTATGTTCTTGTCAAATATTTAAGGCTTGCTATCTGCATATGCTGTGTCAGTCTCTTGACCTCTGCTTGCATGAAGATGACAGTCAGAATTCACACACCCTGCTGGTGTTTCTGTCTGGCCTTGCTAACTGGCCCCTAACCAGTTAATGCTGCCTTTTTTTAGGGGAGTTCTCTAAAAGCCCATGAAAAACAATAGACATTGAGAATCAGATTTTGGCTCCATCAAACAGCACTATGTAAAAAAAAAACCAAAAACAACAATCCAAACCAAAGATGTCAGTGACTCAACAGCTCTCAGTAACCACTGCAAAATAAACATTAGGCAGTAATTGCTATGTAGGGGTTGAGCATCTGCTAAGAAGAACCATATTTTCATTGAGCTATGATTCTAACAGAGGGATTTCTCCCCAGCAGGAATATGGCTGAGGGGCAATACTCCAAAAGTGGAGTGTGCTCATATACAACAATCCCCCTTCACACACCAAACACACTCTGCTCCATCAGAGAAATCACAGAAGGATTTTGTTTTGAAAGAGGATGTTTGACAAGAAAAGATGGCATTTGAAGTCAGCAGCTTTCTGGTTGCTTGTGTGGCATCATGTCCAAAGCAAAATGTTTCTGAGGGTACCTTTAAACGTGGGGTTTGACCCACAGCAGGGAGAGGGTGCCCAGTGCCAAACCAACACTGAAAAAGCACGTGCCAAATCCCCCTCTCAGCAGGAATTATTAGCCAGGATGAATCCATAAAATGCTCACCCAGCTAGCTCCCTGTGCAGGGAGCTGGTGTGGTCTGGTGAGGTGTCCCTGCCACATGCTGCACTGGGATCCTTTGGAATAAACCCAACCTAAACCGTGCCACACTGATAGTGAGACCCTGCTTTGAACCAAACATTCCTGGGAAAGCACACTCTGCTTGGGAGCTCAAACTGCTAAAAGAAAGCTCCTTTTGATGGCAAAGCTGTGGCAAGCTGGAGGAGTGTTTGCTCCCTGCCATGATCTTGGATAACAGAGGCAGTTCTCTAGACAGAGCTGAGCTTTGGGAATGGGCTATTCCTGTCAGAGCTGGATTCCTCACAGCAAGAATGCTTGCAATCTGTCCCAGGACAGCAGGGCTGTGTAAACAGCAGGCTGCACTGGGATCACACTGAGATTTCACAGCACACTCTCTCAGCAAGGCCAGCCCCCAAAGCCATGGCTCTATTTTTACCTGTTGTGGGACAGGAGGGTGGTTTGTGGGAAACACAGCTGGGGCAGAGGGGAGGCATTGTGCTGCACCCTGCATGGCAGGAGGAAGGGTGCAAGTCAAGGTTTATCAAACCATGAATTTTCCTGTTCTCACAAGGTGCTGTGCACAGGAACATGGCCCACTGGATATATCCAGGTGCTAAGGCAAGTCTGCAAAGCAAGTTTTCCATACCTGTTGGAGTGCCTGCAGCAGAGCAGGCTGACTTCCAGAAATGCTGAGAACTCTCAGATCCCACTGGAGCTGAAAGGCAGAGCCAAAATAGCCAGGCTGAACAAACAACTACTGAAACCCCTGTCTCTGCACAATTAGGCTCCTAAATGTCTTAGAAAAAATCTGCTTCATGCTGCCAAAATTTGAGCACTTGTTTTTGCAAACTTAATGACAGAATTGTAGCATTTACACAACTGGATAAACAACATCAACACTAAATTTCAAAATCAGTATCTTACAGGCTTCCAGTTTTCCAGTCTTCCCTATACTTTTAAATATATATATATGTAATTTAAAAGATTAAATTTTGCTTGCTAGCATAAACATCAATATTACATCAATACTGAGCACTTCTCTCCATCCATACCTCTGACTAAACAATACTTGCATACCTCACTTCCTTTTAGGAGTACAAATTATTTTCTGCAATTTCTATCTAGAACAAAGCCAGTTTTTTAATAACAATGGGTTTTGTTTTTTTTTTTACCCTGGCTATAAAATATCATTTGCAGGATATTCTAGAAAGAAAAATAGTTGTACTCAACAAGTACATGTGATAGAGAAGATAGGAGTTGATAGATGACAATTGCTGCAGCTTTTAATATCACTTTATCAGTCATGACACAAGTGATTTCTGATGTGGAGTGATCCTTGTAATTCCTCTCAGATGCTGATAAATCCAAGTGTCTGGAGAACTAAAAGTCCTCATCCAAAGTTCCTTAAGGAAACAGGCTTTAGAGAGTGAATCAATAAAAATTCCCACCCCAAGCTGCCTGTCAGTGGAGAAAACAAAGAAGAGAGACTCTGAAGAGCAGTTAAGCAGCCAATTTCACTAAAATGTCAAATGAAACATCCCCATTTCACCTGAGAGGAGCCAAAAACAAACCAGCCCTTCACCTCTCCAGTCTTTTAACCTTTACATAAACTGTGCTTGTTTTCCCCTGTGAACAATGGCCTTATTGTTTGGCTTAAAATACAGTACACGACCTGTGATGTCAGGAAATGAATGAATTGTTGTGTTGTCAACAGTTGCTTGTTTTCCACGCCTCCCTATATCTAGGAATTTCTTTCCATGCACTCCAGTTTTAAGGAAAGCACAACACTTGTGAGGAGGCTGCTGATGCCTCGAGTTGACAAGTTATAGTAGGGAAATTATATGACTTAAATTTTGAGTAATTCAGAGACTCCTAATCTCAGCCTGCTTTTCAAAAAAAAAAAAAAAATTCTCTCCAATGTAGGCATGTAACATTAATTTTCAAGAGTTTACATTGCCCAGAAACTCTGATTTCAGACACACAGCAGGGACTTTAGAAAATCTGGCTACTTATTAAAATGCCAGAATTGAAGCAGAGCTCTTCTGAACATCTGGCCAGACTGTGGGTATGTGACTCAAGATGACTGCATGAGAAAATACAGGGTAGGTAAGAGAGCAACAAAAGATTAGGAGGAAAAATTCAGACACTCATTCAGTATTAGACATGAAGTCCTTCTTCAAACACTCATTGCTTACTACAAGTTCATTTAAAATTGGAAAATGTCCAAAACTGTTATGGCAAAAATGAAGATAAAGCAGAATTTTTACATAGAGCAGAGAAAATATCCAAAGCATCCATCTTCTCAAGGATAAAATACAACAACCTAATGATTAAGGAAGAAAAACTTACTAGAAGTTAGAGTTCAAAGAAGCTTTTAAAAAGAAATTCAAAACCAATATGAAACATCCCTTAAGGAATTGCACACCAGTTTCTAGACTAGAACACTTCAATCAGTCCAGGAAAGGATCTCACTTTTGTGAGACCCACTGGACATTGAATGGACATGTGAACATACATTTATGTAGAGGAAATATTTACACAGGTTGGACTTATTCTTACATGAAAGGACAGGTGTGGAAGCCTCACATATAAATGAACATTTACTGGACCAAAGCACTGTGTGACAAAGCTGATTACAGACTTCATTACCCATTTCAGCCAACAGCATCCTAGCCTGAGCCAGCTTTCATTTTATTACATATTGCCTTGAGAGAGTTTAAATTTAGGAGAAGGATCTTTTTTTGGCTGCTTTTGGTCAGCAGTCACCCTTCAGCCACTGCTTCCACGAGCTCCTGGGAAATGACCAAAAATATTAATCTGATTGCTCTTTTGTGGGAGATGCTTATGTATCACAGCAATGTGAAAGGGATACCACTTCAATGATATAATGCATATTTAAATCACAGGGTAAGGAATTATTACCCTCCAGCCCTGAGATTTCAAAATTCTATGTGAGTCCCTCAGGGGTAGCTCAAGAAGCATAAGGCACCCTCAAAATAAGACCTCCAGAAAAACTAGTGTGAATATATCTTAAATTTGGTAGAAATTGGAATAACCTAGAGAGAAAAGAAAGAATATCAAAGGAGAAGAGGAAGGTCTCTCCTGTGAGCTAACAAGAGTGACATTTCCATGTTTTTCATACAAAAAAGAGAAAGAAAAAAGAAGGGGGTGAAAAGGACTCGTTCCACATAATGCAGCAGCTCCTCAGTTAATGTAAACTGGCGCCAGTGCATTGAAGTCAATGGAGCTGCAGTGACACGTACCAGCTGAGGATGGGGCTCTGAATCTGTAGGCATTTGGCACAGTGCCAGCCTCTGTCTGCACACAGACCAGTATTGTGTGTGTAAACACAGTCTGACTCCCTAAAAATCATAATTTTTAAAAAACGCTTTCTAGTGCTGGTGAATTTGTCATGTAAGACAAATTTCTGGCTCCCTGTCTTCGCTCTTCCCTCCGAGCAGCAGGTCCTGGCAGCCCTGCATGGGCTCTGGTTTTGCTCACCAAGTTCCACCAAGCTAAAGGATGGCTCACTCAAAACACAGATCAGAACAGAGCCCAGAAGGACAGCTGCTTTCTCTGCCCTGAGAAATAGAATATTAAAATTTCATGCTAAGGCTGTTGTATGAGGGTTAAGTGGTGTTAGGAAGCAAAGGGAGGTGGTTAAGCTGCATCCCAATAAAAACCATCAGGAGTTCCAGATTCCCCTCTCCACCTCAAATCATTATTATATCTTCACACCACACACTAATACTTTATTGTTGTCCTAGCCCAAAGTCTCTCCTTCCCCACAGCAAATAAGAAAAAAGTTTGGCCATATCTTGCCAGCTTCTTTCACCTGCTTTGGGAAGAGACAGGGTCCAAATCAATCTAATCCCTTAAACAGATTGACACTGTGGGTTTCCACATTTTCTTCTGGTGTGTAACATTAAGTATCTCACCTACCTGCAGTTCAGGATAGGTTTTTGCTCCTCACCACTAATTCTTAACCAAATGTGTTCAAATAGAACACCTTGTGGGTATTCCAGAGATATCAGTCCAAGGGGCTGACTACCCTTAATGCATCCATTTCACCATTTTCAAAGGGAACACTACAATAAAAGAAAACAAATTTTTAATAGCCAATTATTCTATTTATTTGCATGACCATATAAAACAAAGGAAGAAAGAGCACACTTTTTTTTTCTTAGAAGTTCACAACAGGTACTCATTTGAGGCAGATAGAAATGTCTGAAAACAAAACTTCTTGGCAGCAGCAAGACCAGAGAAAGAATCCCAGTTGGACTTGGCTTTCAATTCCTTTTATCAACATACTGTGAAAGCATCTGAGATTTCCATGAGGGTATACAAACCTAAACAAGATCAATAAATCTATTTCTATATTGGCTGTCCAATTCTCCTACTCTCTTAAATGAAGTCATTAGGACTTGTATTCAAAACTGAGCCTTTAAGTCAGATGTGTGTTAGTTGTCCCAAGATTTGCTTTTTAAGGCATAATACTTGGAGGGAAGAACAAGTTTTTAATCCTTATAAACGTGCCAGATTTAATAAACACATCTGCAACAGACTGCTAACACAACCACTTAAAATATTTGGGTAGAATCTATGCCCACTCAAATATACTCTGTCATTTATCCAATAAAATGTAATTACAAAAATCAACAAATTCACCTGATTTATGAAATATTTACATCTCATTTTAGGACCAAAACCAAATATAATTAATAACTATAAAAACAAGGGCTAGGAAACCACCACAGTTTTGTCATACTTTCATTTGTTGACAGTGGTTTTGGTTAATTGAAACATGTGTCCTGTGAAGAGGAAGGGGGATTGGTTTTGGGTCTGATATTTTTATTTGTTTGTTTGTTTGGGGTTTTTTGAGATCATAGACAGTGATGGGAGAAAAAGTTAACAATGACCAACAAGAGATTTCACCAGGAATGCAAACCAACCAAAACTGAAACCTGTTTTGATTGGAAATGGAGAAAAGGAAGTGGGTGCTCAGAGCCAGATCTAAATTAGGTTTAGCCAGTGGTTTGGGGTTGGGTTTCATGGCCAGATCAGGGCTGGGGTTCTCATACAGACCTGGCGATGAGGAAACCCTAAATTTGGGCCATGTAACGTGAAATCTCGTAACCTGCTGTCTTGAGATTCTGGTCCCCAAGACAGGAAATCTTTTTATAGTTAGGGCTGATTGACTGACACCAATGTGTCTTTTGGAATGGATTCTTCAAATTTTTCTTCCTCAGTCACTGTTTTCCATGATCTCAGAATCATACAGGTTTGAAGAGACCTTTAAGATCAAGTTCTACTATTAACCCAGCACTACCACTGTAATGTGATGCATAGGAAGAACTTTGTACAAAAATCTGATATTTGCAACAGATATTCAAAAAGTTTTAATTGAACTTTAACCGTTTTGGCAAAAGAATTACCTTTGGCTTTCACTAATATCCAACAGAATTCGAGATCCTCAGGAACACAAGGAATGCAAGTGACATAGCACAGACCCTGAATTTCAGGAAAGCAGATGATGTCAATTGTAGGGAACTAGTGGGTGGCATCCTGTGGGCTCTGAAAGATTGAAGCTGTCTCCAGGGTTATGTTCTTCTCAGCACAAGAAAGCTCCACCCCTGTGCTCTGCATATCAGCAGAGCAGCTTGGCTAAACTGGGAAATCCTGACAGAGTTCCAGTGCAAAAAGCCACAGACAGACCATGGAGGCAAGGAGAGGCTACAAAGGATGAACACAGAAACATTGCTCAGGAACAAAAGGATGCTTTTAGCAAAGTCAAAGAGTCCAAGCTGCCATATTAAAAACTGCAAGAACTTCTAGAATCACTTCAATAGCAGAAGGAAGAAAAGGAAGCGGCTCCGCTGTCGAAAGTGGAATTCTACAACAGCACACCCAGGTAAGGTTGTGCTGAGGTGCACAATGCTTTCTATGCCTCAGGTTTCACCAGCAAGGTCTATCCAACCTCTTCACTCTCAAACAAGGCTCAAGGGAAGAAGTTCTGAGCAGCCAAAGCAAAGTCAGGGATCTCTAAGGAAATGGTGACCCCACGCTACCAGAAGGGATGGAGGCAGAGTGCAGAGTGGCATGGCAGGGACACTGTTATCACTGATGGAAAGTTATGGAGACAAAGGGAGGCCCTCAATGACTGAAAAAAGGCAAATATTGGACCTGTTTTCAGAAAGAGTAACTAATGGAGATGACCTCAAACCCTTGATGCAGTAGGCCCTTTCCTGGAACACTTTAGAGGATTCCCCAGGGCAGCTCTGCTTCCCAGCTCCTTATTGTCCGTGCTACAGAAGTCTCTTGACTGCACTGATCCATAATAGTGGCAAAATTCAATTTAAAAAGGGGACAAAATGTGCCACCAAGACCAGGACTGTGAGAGAAGACAATCTGTTCCCAGATCAGATGATCCAAGTCTGTCCTGCTTCCACTGGCTGTTAATTCAGTGTTCAGAGGCCACAGCATCTGTGTAGTCCCACAATCTACACTATGGAATTATTTCTATAAATGGAAGCAGTTATGCTGGCAATTGTTGTCTTTGGGTCAAACTAAGATGTGAAAAGATGTGCTTAGAGCAAAATTCACCCTTTTACTAAAAAATAAACACTGTCTTTGAAATAGATCCAGCTCTTTTCTTTTCTCCCCTGTATATGTACATGCATAAATACATTTATGTATACATTTATTTCAGATATATATATATATATATATATACATACACACTCCCCTCTCCATGTAAGGTCTTGGTAAATACAAACTGGATTTGACTCGGAAGGGAAAGAAACAATTTGATTTTAATAGGCCAAGCACACATATCAGACAAAATGAAAGACAAAAAAAAAAAAAATCCCAAACTAAGACCATGTAAGGTATGTATCAACCAGCTCTGAAAAA
Organism: Oenanthe melanoleuca; assembly: GCF_029582105.1. Taxonomy (NCBI): domain Eukaryota; kingdom Metazoa; phylum Chordata; class Aves; order Passeriformes; family Muscicapidae; genus Oenanthe; species Oenanthe melanoleuca. The sequence continues at coordinate 102,898,867 of NC_079336.1, read as the reverse complement.
GGTTCCCACTGGAATTATTCCAGACTAAAACAATGAGTCATCCCCAAAGGAATCCTGTCCTCACATGAAATATATAAATCATTGTCCATTTTGGAAGGATTACGCCAATAGCACATATCATTAAAATGTTATTTCTTTTAATAGTGCTAAGACAAAATCCAGCATTTGGTATTTTGCTCCATAGATCCTGATTTGCAGTGTTACCAGGAGTCTCACCAGAGTCCCCCAGGGACAGAGTCACAAGGACATTTAGTTCTTGCACAGTCAATGTATGTTCCCAAATGCCTCAGTAAATCTGGGCAATTGCAGGATCCCAGATTTCAAAAGTTCCCTCCCCTTCTTTTTTTTTTTTTTTTTTTTTTTTTTTTTTTTTTTTTTGTGGTAGAATAGAGAAGAACAGAACATCCTGATGCCATGCCCAAAAATCTCAGTGCTTAACTTGCAACATCAGCAGCTTCATGACTTCTCAAATTAAGATACTGTCTTTGTTTTATAGTCCTGGTAGAAAAATTACTGAACTTCTGCTATCTGCTAGGGAGGACAAAAAGGGATGTGCTACCTAAGGGAAAAATAAGCCTGAAAACATTAATGGAAAGCATAAGATTAATGGCATAAAAGTGTGGGTAGATAGAACAAATTCATTATATGACGTTCCAAAAGAACAGGGTTTACTTTCAATCCAGTGTTTCCTATTAGAAATGCAGAATGACAAACACAATTTTCAGTGCATGATTTTGAAGAAAATCATGTGACACTGAAATGTCACACAGATAAATCAATTGCTACTCCTACACATAATTTGTTCTCCATAACCCCCAAATGCTCCACACCAAGAGCCACTGAACTACACATTGCAGAAATATATGCCCCCACTAAAACTGCCTCATAGCTCCAGCTGGAACAACTGGTCCCCAACTTCCACAGCAAGAGAAATAAAGCTGGGGTTCTCCATTTTCAAAAGGAAACTCACTCATCTGCATAGTTAATGAAGACATCTTTAGCATTTCTTTTCTCTGGGGCTTTTCTCTCTGGAAGCATTTCCATCTGGTCTCAGCCAGGAGTTCCCAATGCAGCTTCACAAAGCAGCACAATTTTATTTTGCACCCTGTAGAGAACCAGTCAGAGCCATGGTCATACCACTCCTCAGGCATCTGGGGCATGAAGAAGGAACCTGGAGAGCACCAACACCACTGCTTAGTCACTGCTGCTTCATCCTGGCCCCCTCTGGACCAGTCACCAGAGGAGTCTTGAGCTTTTTTTATGAATTAATATACATGAACAATTAAAATAATAATTTTATTAAAATAATAATAAAAAAAGTTTATATGGGATTTCTTTTTTTTTTTAAAGTTACCTAAGCAAACATTATAAACATGAAATGATAGAACAGATAATTTTTTTTTTTTCCCAGGCCTATCAATTTTGGCTTATTGTCCCAAACCAAGCTGTAATTCCATGGTACACTCAGGAAAATGAAATGAATCATAGGACTCTGAGGAGGAAGAAGCTTAGTAATGAGCTTTGCAGTTAAATCAACCAGTTCCCAAAAATAATTCATCTTTACAATATATATATAATTTTTTTGTGATTTACTTACACAGACTGCTGCTACTGCTTCCCTTGGAAGAACATACCACAACAGCTTTCACCACCAGGAACCTTTTCCTGACATCCAGCCCAAATATGCCTTTTTCTCAGTTTTACCCCATTAGTTCTAATTAAAACTCAGCTGTATCAGGTGAAATCTGCTCAGCCTGGAGCCTTTGCATTCAGTCATTACTCATGGGCAGCTTGCTGTGCATCACTTCACACTCACACAAGAGCTGACAACCATCTGAGCACAGCAAAGGCCAGGAAAAGATCAGGGTTGCTCCAGCTTTCATCAAGGAACCACATTTTAGACTTCTGTTAAAGGCTTGAATGCAAGCTGTACTGGTAGCACAGTATTTTATAAAGCAAGAAATTTGAATTTCCTGTGGGGAACAATAAATATTGCCTTCTTGCCTAATTTTAATATAAATTCCTTGATTAAGTATTCATAGTAAACCATAATAATAGTTTTGAAAAATTATCTGGACTCATGATATGTAGAAAAAGAAAAAGGCAGAGCACACTGATTTTTATCTTAACCATGAGCTATCCTTACACATCCATGGCTTTGAGGCCAGCCAGGTCTAATAATTTTTGAAATATTTCAGTATTTTTAGGCAATGACAAAGTTTGAAAGATAATGACCTGAGTTATTGTTCTGCTCTATTCCTATTGAGAGGAAATGCACTAAGAGCAAGGCTATGAGTTTAAAACATAGCTTTATATATACTATAGAAAATAAATATGGCATAGTTTGTCATAAAGTTGGGAATGAGTGACTCATGTGGCTACCAAGGGCTCCTATTTATGTTGTCTTTGCATCAAACCATAGTTTGCATAAACAATATTCAACTTTCCTTCTCTTCTTTTTAAAATTATTTTATTTTTGAGCCCTGCCTACCTCCTCCCATTCCCCCAGCAAGAAGCTGGCAAGGGATGTGGAGCATCTGGGTTGGAAATGACAGCTGGTGGGTGAGACAGAGTCAAGCCCTTTGCTGGCTTTTGCTTTGGTCTTCTGGGAATGAACCAAAAGGAGATTTCTTCACAATAATCACCCCATCTTTTGCCCTTGAATAAACTTCACAAGGGATCAAGAGCCAAGTCCTCTTTGGGCAAATCAGAAGGAGTTTTCATAGCCCATACACCAGAGTTGGTTGGAAAACAGGATCTCTGCCCCATGGGAAATTCCAGTGTTCCAAAACATGTTTTGTGCTCTGACTTGGAGCAAATAAAACTTTTTTTTCAATGTGAAGGTTTCCTCAGAAGAGTTGTCTCTAAAACATTAAATTCTAAATACAATGTTACTTAAAGCATGATATAGACATAGAATATTAAATGCAGTATGAGTATTAAATGTTATCAATACCATTTAGTATTAAATATTACAACTAAAAGGGGGGGAGGGAAGGAAAAATAATAAAAATAAGCAAAATTCCATGTCACAATAAGTAAAAATATGCCTCTTAAACAAGCCCAGGAAGTCTACAGTGTGAATGCAAGTGCTGTTTGCAATAAATGAGGACACCTTGGAATCTCTGTGTCACTTTTTTGCAAGTGCATAAAAAGCCATCATTGTCATCAAACCATTTTTGTTTTGTTTTGTTTTTTTTTTATTCTTACATGACATTTAATGAATACTTGGGCATGTATTCATCTAGGATTCCTTTCAGGAAACCCCTATGGCTGTAATGATCAGCACTGTTTGATCAGTGGCCCTCCAGCTCCAAATTGCTTCACCTGTAGCCCCAAACACTGGATAGGGCAATTTTTTTTTTTTTTTTCCTTTCAGTAAAAGCTATCTTATCAGGTTATTGATACTGCAGCTAAAAGGCAGCAATTATCTTTTGATTTATTGTTTGAATGGGAAGCACATCCCACGCCTGAGCCTGAGCCCCACACCTCAGTGCTTTGTTGGGAGAAGGACACAGACAATGAGCTCTCTATGTGTAATGCCAGCATGGTCAAACCCCTTGTGCAAGCACAGGGATATCAAAGGCAGGCAAGGAGCAGCTGGAACCTTGGAGACAGACTCCTTTTCACAGACATTTGACTAATCTGGTGATGTATCTGCAGCACTATGTGCACTGGGGCAAGGAACTTGCCTCTACAAGCAGCAACCTTCTGCCTGTCAGCAGGGTTTAGCTGAAGGGAAGCAGCCCCATGGGTTTGAGCAGCAGGGCTCCCACCAGCCCCAATTAGGTCATGAATACCTTGGGTATGAGGCTTTAATGCAGGAGAATAATGCTGGTGTGGGTGCAGGAGACTGATTTCATCTGCACTGACATCACGCCCTGACTGCCTCAAATGGGTTTGCAGGGGGGAAAGAAAGGAGAAAACCAGACCAAGGTGTCCTCAATCCATGGCAGCAGCACTAGCAGTGTGCTCATGATGCCCCACAGACAAGACAGCCACAGAAATTGGGTGAAAGCTGCAGCAAGGAGATAATTGGGGTGCTCATCAAAAGGAATCTCTGAGAATGGCTGGGAGTAAACAGCAAAGTGTGAGGTGCTGCCTTGGGCATGTGGACTCATGTTTGCAGGTTGGGATGTAAACAGGCAGCTCTGCAGGCTCTCAGCACTTACTGGGAGATTCCTACTGAACTCAATTAAACCTGCATCAAATCCCCAGTGGACACAAACATTTTTTTCCTGGCTGCACAAGCCCACTCTGTTGATCCCTGGGAGGAAAGAAGGGCTGCATTTTTAGGTGCTGCAGAGGGATGAGCTGCCACTTGGTGGTTCTTCTCCCTCCCTCCATGGCTGACTCCTATCACAGAATGCTGCAACCTGATCCTTTTCTCCCCCTTTCCTTATGACTCTCTTCCTTATTTATGCCAACACACAAGTCCTTATTGATCAGGATATTGTCCATGTTCCACCTCACAATTACTTTTTACATTCTCCATATCCCAAACTTCTTCTCCAAAGGAATTGCTTCACAGCCAGGGATTATTTACTGGCAGCCATGAGTATGTCAAACCCTCCAGATGTTTATTATTACCACTACTTTCCAGGGGTGTCAGCCAATAGCTCTGCTTGTAGCTCGCCCTTCACCAGGACATCAGATAACTGCAGCTTGTAGTCCTGGATTTAGAGCTGGTCACCCTTTGATCCAGAACTCACTCTGCTTTCTGCTAGGCTGTCAAATGGCTCGGCATTAGTCTGTGAAACTGGTCTCACCACTTTGTTGGTATTGAAATCCTTTATTTATCAGCCAAAGGGATATTACAGACTGCTAAATTAACTGATTCTGAATTTGGCCTTGTAAATTGCTGATAAATTTGTGGCAGGGTGTATTATTGGCAGATAGCACAAGGAATATTTTAAATGGCACAAGCTTAATCTGTCATTCAATGCTCAAGATAACCTTTGTGTTGGGAAAGGTGAACTTTCCAACAGGACAGAGGTAGACAGTGCTCTTTGGAAATTTCATTCTGCTTCTCCCAGCACATTTTCTCTCCCTCCTCAGTGAATAGTTTTCTGCTCTTCTTGGACCTCAACTTTTTCACTGGAATTAGTTCCAGAAACATACCCTTCAAATAACTAGAATAAATCAGCTGGGGCCCCCTGGGCTTCCAGATAAAACTCCATGCACACAAGTCCTATTAAAATCAAACTTGTCCTGAAATCCAAAGAGCAGAACAGAGTCTGTTCATCTTCCAAGCTACATCCCAAAGAGAGAAGGAGCTGAAGGAGGGAGGATGGAACTGAGAAAAGCAATTCCTTCAGCAGCAGCAGCAGCTGCCTGCTGCAGAGGATGTGTGCCAGGTACTGGGTGGAGATAAAGCAGGGGATGAATGGAGAGTCTCCTGGGGATTTCTACCAGCTGCCTGAGACTCAGAACTGAGCTAACCTGTGCCATGGGTGGGGCAGGGCATCAGGAAACCAAAACCACCTCCCAGCTGTTCCTTCCTTCCTCCACCCATGCTCGCAGCTGCGGAAGCCCAGCACGGAGGAGGGTTTTGGCAGGACAGCAGCAATGTGCCAATGGCAGAACATGTGTTTAGCTCACAGAATTTTTCTGTGGATGCAAGGATCAACATGCCTTGCTCCTTGCCCAAGTCCTCATAAAGGAGAAAGCTGGCTTGTATAAAGCAGGCTAGCAGAGGTAAGAAGCAAACAAGTGGCTCACTCGCAATATTTTTGTGGATGGAAGTCGGTTCTGTTTTGGTTTTGCTGTGGGAAAATTCCTGCTGCAATAATAACTTGCTTTTTTATGGATCCCTCATGCTTAACAAATTGACAGACTATTTATCTAAGCATCCCTTCTCCCAGCAAGGAAATGGAGCAGTCTCCTGGTTAAAACACAGTGTTCATTTTGGGGCAGTGCTCCAAAACTTCTGGTCAGTTTGGAACAGCGAGTGGATGGATTTCCAAAGGTGTCTGAACACACCAAAGTACCAGCTCAGGCTCTTACAGGCATCCAAAGTCAGGCAGAGTTCCTATTGATTTCCAGAAGAGTCCAGAGAGGATTAAAATTCCTGCTGAAGGCCAAGTAGCTAACTGCCCTGGAAGTTTAGCCTGAGAAAAAATTCCCTTGGGACAGGCAGCGATCATCACTGGGCTAGAACCTGACTTGGCACACCACTATCAACAATCTGCATCTTAAAACCTGTGCCAGAAAATCTTTTTTCCCCTCCCCAAGAGAATAAATTCTTTCAACTCACCAAATGGATACAATTTATTCAGCCCAAGTAGTCCCAAATTATATCAAATCATAAAAAGGATTAAAAGGACACGGAATTACTTTATTAGTATTCTTGCACAAGGTTCCTGTTCTCTGAAACTTCCACAACATTCTTTGATGCATCACTTTAAAGCTTTTAGACTTTTTAGGTGCTACCCAAAATGGTATGGCTGTAAAATTAATAGTTTCAACCCTCAATTTGCAAAACATGTTCATCTTTGCAATGTTCTGACAAAGTTTGCACTCAAGGTTAAATTCAGAAGTTGGTTCTGAGCTGAAAACTGTCCATGTTAGAGACCACAATTCATGTGGGACTGAAGTTCAGGTCTGTATTCAAACCAGTAAAAGGTGATTATTGGCAAAATGCTTTATCTATGGACCACCAGCCACTAAAATTTCTCCCTTCTCTTCCCCAAAACAGTCAAAGTCTGAAACTTCCTGGCTTGATTTCAAAACTATTTTACCTATAAACTCTGAAAATAGTTGCTGATTGGGGATATAAGGTTAAAAAACTGTCAGAGATGTAAGGAGTATTAAATCTCTGCTTCATAGATTTAATGAAGCTTACTGAAATGAATGTGCTAGTGCTCTTGACCTTGAAAGCCCCAAAAACTCAAGCCTCAAAATCTCTCTGTGAATACATGTTTAACATTTTCTTATTCCCCTTCTGTATTTTACCTCTTTAGATATAAAGCTGTTCCCTAAAACTGGGATTCTTTGGTTAAAATAGCACTTGCTAGGTTAAGGAAATTGATGTATAAGAACTACAGCATACTCAATAAAAGTAGAGAAGATTTTTTCTACTTTTTATTTTCTTCTTTTTTTTTTTTTTTTTTAAACAAGACGTAATAAAACTTCTAGTTATGAAGAAACTGGAATACATTTTTTCCCAATGCACATCTTGCTGGGAAGAATCACAAAGCAGAGTGCAGAGTAGCACAACATTCCAGCAGGAATTCTCTACAGACTCTCTCACAGGCTGGCCCATGCAGCTCTCATTGCCAAAGTGATGTCAAGCATGGGATAAGAAACCCAAAAAAGCTCTAATCTCTCCAAGTTTGAACATGAAACACTGCAACAGCTCTAAAATATTCACCATCAGGCACTTTCCCCAATGAAAAGCAGAGATGAACACTTCAGTTTCCAAAGAGAAAGAGGGAACAAATCACACCCTGCAAGTCTGTAATGGAAAGAGAATTGCAGTACATAGCTTTCCCCTCTCCTACACCAGTGACTAACAACAGACCCAGGACACCTCTCCCCTCCTGAGATGGGAGGGAAACATCTCAGGAACAGCCTCATGTTCATTAATTGGAGCAGGGGAAGGCTTCAGCCAAACCAAAATGAAACTAAGTAAAGTTTTCCAACAGCCAAAATCAAGTTCATGTGTTCCATCAGTAGAGAAGAAACACGGTGCTGGAGAATAAGAGACTGGGTTTTCCAGAGCTCTCTCCACAGGGAAGGGACCTGGGTCACAGGGAAGGCTGAAGAAAGCTGGTTTTCTGGCAAAAAAAAACACTAAAACCCTGAGGTGGATTGCTCTGCTGGGTTTCCCATGCTGTGTTAATGCTCAATTTGTGTGATTCTGTGATCCTAAAGTGCACAGCCCTGATTACACAGCCTGCCTGGGGAAAGGGAATCCTTTGTAAACCTGGAGTCCAAGTGCAGTTGGCTTCACAAGAACAGTAATTTGGTGGGCTTTTTGAGATGGAGACACACACAGGTAATGTAAAGTTCAGAAATGTTAACTTCATAAGCTGAACTCAGCCCCATCTCTACCAAAAAGGATATGCAATATGAGAATAATCAGCACATAATTATCTCTAGCAAAGAAACCTTAAAATAAATTGAATTCATGCAGTGATAATAACCATACTCATCCAGTAATAATGTCTGCATAATAAAAGAAATGAGAAAAAAAGAGAGAAGAGAGAAGGCACTGAGGCATCACAGATGCAAGATATGGATAAAAACTGTACCATGCTCAGCCAGGTATGGCATTTTCAAGGTTGCCTGCTAGATGGAAACCTATTCTACATATGCAGCTCTGCCACTTGGGAGTAATGTGATCATTTTTACTGAAGAGCAATAAAACTTGATGGCTTCCCCCACCCCTTTGTATCCTGCAGCCATCACTTCCTGCTAGTCCTTCAAATTCTCCAGTTCAGTGTAAAAAACACACTTCCACCTCAGAGCTAACAAATGCAGGCTGAGCCTCTCCATGAGCATTTCATCTGTAACACTCTGACATTCTCAAATGCCATTTCAAATAACCTTTAAGCTATACTTTATCTCTTTGCTTAGCAGTAAGGTGGGCACATGAAATCATCTGCAACACCTTGTGTTTTGCCAAGCAAAATCCAGCTCAGTTGTAGGATTATTAAGCAGCAGGGTGTCTCTCACCATGCCTAGCACCAGGGAGTGAGCCAGGAACCTTAAACCATGAATCACTGCAGCCTGAGTTAAATCCAAGTCCTGTTCTTGGGATTTTTATTAGACATTGCCTGCTTCACTGGCCTCTCCAAGAATTAGATGTGTCCTCTTTACAGTGAATTCAGCTTTGGGTTTTCAAGCTGCCTAAGGTAACTCTTTTCTCCTGGAGAGCATTTTTTATGAAAAAAGCTTTTATTCAATACCTCCACACAAGCAAAGTGAGTCACACTGATGAGAAATATTATCTGAGAAATAGCCCAGGCCAAATGGCTGATAAAATTCAGGTGTTCTGACAAAGATCTGGACAGCTCAGAGATGTCTGAATGACAACTGCCTTCTAAAATGCTGCAACTGATGGAGCTCTTCAGGTTTATCCTAGATTGATTCATTGTGCTCTGAAGCACAAGTGTGAGGCAGCTGGGGACACTCTTGGGTCACTGACACAGCTTCAGCTTTGTGCACTTGGCTTGATGCTGACTCTGACAACTGCCAGTTTTTATGTGTTTTTTCTTTTGCTATGCTATGCACACCCTCTGATGAGCTGCACGTATTCTTGCTGCAAATAAATATTGGATGCAGAGGAACTCTTTTGTAAGGAATAAGAGCAAAGCTCAGCATGCACAGATTTGATTTAAACAAGTTCCAGGGGTATCTATACTTTGTACTGGGAGCCTATTTTAAAATTGCATTAAATAAGAATTTTAATGGAAAAAAGACAGGGAAAGGGAGGTGGGACTGATAACTCTTCCCTCCCTATATTCTCTAACTTTGGCCATCATGGCAAGTTCTCTCCTTTTTGAGGCTGTTTTATATTGCCAGGCTGTCCCAGCAAACAATGGCACCAAAGTCCAATTTCTCCCTGTAGCACATCCTGGTTCTATTTTATGAACCAGTCATTTCCATGAATGCCACATTATCATGGCCAAGGATGGAAAGAAGAGCACCAGGTGTGAATGTACCCAGGTGACAAGAGGTGACAAGAGTGAGCAGGGCATTTTGGATTCCCTGGGTTTGGATATTTCTACTTTTTACCACCCAGAATCCTCAAAGTGAGCATGGCCCATGCTAACCCAATGCAGACTGACACGTGTGTAAGTGCTGTGAAAGTGTTTCAAGGTTTGTTTAGTTACACATTTTTCATTTATATATTTTCTTTTGGAACTAGAACTGCTTCAGCACAAAAAAAGAAGCAAGTGTACCTCTTGTCCTGCCAAATGTTTGGCAGAAACCTCGATTTCGTGCACTGTAGGAGCAGCAGGTGAGTTGATTCAGTTTCAGTGATTCCCTCATTCACTTGTTCACTGCACTCAGTAAAAAATGTGATGTTAGTGCCTGTTGGAAGGCAAAGGATCTGTGTGCTGTTTCAGCCCTGTAACACACATCTGAGGGGCTGGGGCTGCAGCATAAAAGGCTTCACTGGCAAAGCATGCATTTCAAATAAAGCCTCAGCACTCAGAAACAGACAGTCTCCACTCTCATTCTGAGTAATGTCTGCCTCCTATTCAGCACAATGGCCCACAATGAGAGAAACAAAGCCATGCCAGATGAAAAACATCACACTGCGAGATCCCTGTTCGCTGGAGAAAATCCTCTAATTGCTTACTGAGATATTTCCCTCAAACTATGCAGGGAAAAAAGAAAGGATGCCTCATGTTAGAGAGGGGGAAGGGGGAAAAAAATGAAAACTATTTGTGTTCAGATTGTTTCCTTTTCAAGTCTTAGCCTCATCAAAATCTGATTTCCATGGGTTTTGCTGCAGAGCTTGTATGGGGTTTCCCCAGCTTGGGTCCTGTAAAAATTTGTTCATGCTCACACCAAAAAAAGTGCTTGGCACCAGTTCTGCTACAGTAGGACTGAAGCCTTGCTTGCAGGCTCCAGCCAGGAGAAAAGCTTGTCCATGTGAAGGGCCTGGAAGCTGCAGTGACATGTGATTCCTGCTCGTGTTGGAAGAGCCCATGGACATTGATGAGGAGAGGCAAATGTATTGATCAGCAAGGACACTGAATTGACCAGATTTTTTAATGGCATACTATTAATCATTATATATCTTTATCACAGAACTGATTCAGTTACCTGGCTTGCACTGATTTCCTTTGGGTTTACATTATCTTGTTTTAAAGGCGTTCTTCTTTTTTTGTGTTCATGTGCGTCACAAATAATGAGTCATCCTAAACTGCTTACTTAGATCAATACTCATTTTTCTTATCAGAGTAACTATTATTCATTTTTCCATTTCATTTTATAGCAGAAAACAATTATTTAGAAAGTATTAATAAAATAGAACAGTTTAGCCTATTAAAATCATGCATCAAAATCAAAATGCGTGGGTTGCAAATAATTCATTCACTGAAAATAAATCCTCTGGCAAATCTGGCAAATACTCATGCATGAAATTCCCATTCATATGAATTCTGTTGATGGATGATCTAAAGAGTGGAAGAATTTTAACACTATGCATTAATCAAAAAGTTTCATCAACACCATTAGCTAACAGCATCTATTATAAAAACTTTACCTGGTCCTAAAGAATAGAGGATTAAAAAGTTAACACACAGTGCATCACTAGAGAGTAATAACCTGCTTAGAGATTCTCCACTCACTTCCTGACCTGAAAATTTGATGTATTTCTGATGCTGACATCAAGCTGAAGTTACAGCCCCATCCTAAACCATCAGAAACTCGATCTCTGCCTTGTGTTCACAATTCAGATGAGAGTAGCCCCAAATCTCCCCCATGCCATTCAAACCCATGAACCTTTGAATAATGTCACCTTTGAGTGAAAGACACAGCCCATTGCTCCGAGCTGGAGGCTTTCATCAATCCCACATTGACACACTGCTGCCAAGGAAAACCAACAAAATACCTGTGGTGCTCTGCTCTGCAAAGCCTTCACCGAGTTTCCAGCATCACACATTCTCACACTCAACCACCCCTATCAGCATTTGGGAAACTCCATTTACAGATGGCTCTGGTGAGGAGAGGTGGAGGTTTCTTTGGTGCAGCATTTGGGCATGAGCTCACCCTTACAGATCAGCACCTGCTGAGCAAAAACCTGTCTGAAGAACCTAAGATGAAGCTTCTGTTTGCATTGTATTATGATGATTCACTGCTAATCCAAAACACCTTCAGAACTAGGCTCAAGATGTGGTACAATTAATTAATCTTCTTCAATCCAGAAGAGAATAACAGATTGAAGCAAGCATAATTGGAGAAAGGCCTTTTTGATGGGATTTTCATCCTTGTTTAAAGAGGATTAGATAATTGATTATGAGTTGATTACTGACCTTCTTCCAACTTTGAAGCAAACTAAAATGATGTTTCAGTTACATTTTCCCCAATTCAGTGTTTTTATGTATAGTAAGATAGCATGCCATGGCTTCTGCTTCATGTATTTTGATTCTTTTAAAACAGAGGAAGTCAGGAATGTTGAAACCTCACCAGAAATTCTGTTCACCATGAGTCCTTACCCAGCAGAACTGCTGTGCTAACAATGATGTGTCCGAGCACATTGGTATGGTCCTCAGGAAGAAATGTACCTCACCCAAAGCCTGACAGCAAGAAAATGCCCTTTGTCTTCAGGGAGCTTTGGATTAGGACTCAAATGATTAGTGACCTGGGGCAAAAATAGCAAACTCTTTAATACCACTTCTCTGGGCACTCAAATTATCGTATTAAAATCCATTTTATCATCGGCAAAGTCAATCGGGTCATAAACGCAAACAGATGTTTTAATGTGTCTCTGGCACTTGGCTTCAGGCAGGGTAAACTGAACACTTTCAGTTTCATGCAGTTTAGGTTCTGTGAGGTTGAAGCAAAGCAAATTGTTTGTGCCACAGTGTTGTTGCTGGCTGTCACCACGCTGATGTTTGCCTTGTCACACGCCATAAAAGCACGGCTGGCCCGATGACACCGAACCCGGGTGGGTTGGAAAAGTAAGGAAAGAGGGGGAGGAGGGAGGAGATTCCCTTCCAACTCACTGCCTGTGCAAGCTGAGCTTTTTGAGGTTTGCCCACCCATAAACCAAGAGAGGTGATTTTGTTGTCCTTGGAGCCCGGCTGTCAGGAGCACAGCCTGTGCTGTGGCACTGGGCTGCTTCCACTGGCTGTGACAGCAGTGTTGTGCTAAGTCATTCCCAAATGCTCTGTGACATGCTATACACATGAGCTAATGCACACATGTGTTTGTGCACTGCATGCTCTGGGATGGAAAGGACAGGAGGCAGTGTGGGAAAAACAGGCTGAAGGGGGGAAAAAAGAAAAAAATCGGAAAAAAAAAGGGAAAAAGTAACGGGGACTCCACGATTCCCATAACTGCAGGGAGCATATTGTTCATCTGGGGCACAGGCCAGTGCCTCCCAGGCCCTATCACTGGCTGACAGAATTAGACTGTGATTCATGCTCTGCAGCTCATGCAATGCCAGCCAGGGACCAGAGCCTTCCATGGGAACGTTTCAGCCCGTCCCCTCCTTATCAGCTCCAGAACAGCTGCCAAGGTCGCTTGATAGAGAATTTAATTCTTGAGATTGCACATTAATTTCTAAATTCTTTCTTATCCATGTGCTGTGATTTGAGACTGCATTCAATGCAGCCCAGCACAGGGCAAGCCTTTCCCATCCACACCCCTCCTTCCTGTCTGCAAACTTCCTTCCTATAGATTTACCCAGACATCTTTGAGCTAAATTAACACCCTGTACACTTCTTTGACCAAGCACTAGCAGATAGGAAACCTGATTTTGACCTCTCACTGGCTACCAGGCAGAGAGATTTTAAAATACCCTGTACATGTAACAGATTTCATTTATTCATCTGCCTTTACCAAGAAATAAAGGGATATTCATTTTCACCCAGCAGCTAACCACTGCAGTAGAACTTTAAAATAATGATTTGCCACCCTATCAATTCATTGTCAGGCAGAGCTCACTAATGGCTGCAAAATGGTTTCAAATCCCTTGACATATTATGCAATTTCTGAACAAATATTACCCTGCTTCTAATCCTCTGCTGCTTCATATTCATATATTTTTAAATTACTCTTTACTACAGCCCAGAGCACTGCAGAATAAAAGCATGAAAACAAGAAACCAGTGATTGAAACTTTTGGCAAGTCAGAGTGGAATTGAGTTACAGTGGAAAAATTCAGTATTAGAGTTCAATGTGACCAGGTCTCCTGGTTTGCCTAGGACAGTTCCAGGTTCCACAATTGTTTCCTGGAAGGGTGTAGGCTGTGCATGTAGTAAAATGAGCTCTGTGTGTGAGAGAGAACCAGAATCCTCTCCTTTCCTTGACAAATTGGCCTCCTTGGTGTGAAGTTACCAATGGAAAAGGGGCAGGGAGCAGTGTGGGTATTGCCATTTCTCTGCTCTCCAGACTGCCTAGATATGGCAGTCCAACAGATTAAGTCAAGCAGACAGATCAAATTAATTTATTCAGAATCTTTAATTCTGAAACTAAAATAACAGCTCTGCTCCAAATCACTGCAACTGAAACCAAGCCCTAAATAAATAGACAATTACAGGAGCCCAGGCTGGACCAGGGATGTGTCTGGCACAATCACACCACAACCAACACAAGCCCTTCAGAGAAAGGTGCAAGAAATTCCAGAAGAGACAGAGTGAAAAAATGCTGAGAGGGAGCCACGTTCTGCCCCAAAAACCATTTGGCTTCTACCCTGACTGTATATAAATAAATAATGATTTTCTTTCACTTTCTTTCATATTTTTTCATTTCACAATCTTTAAATTGTGAGCAATCTCATTAGCCTTAGAAATGGAATCCTGCCAAATTTCAGGCCTCATAAGTATGAGGAATACAAGAGCCACAAGCTGATTATGCACTGTACCAAAATAATGCCTTTTTGGCTGATTTCCACCACTATTGCCTCCCTCCCACCTCCTCATCCTCTGCAACCTGACCCCTGCCTCACATATTGATGTTAATAGCTGTTCCCTCTCCTCCTGTCATTTCAACAAGAATAATGGAAGACAACCAACAGGCAATCAAGGGTAGCAGAGAGAAAAAGGATCAAGGTCAATGTTAAAAAAAGAATTAATTTTGTGCAATTTTATCCTGCACTTACAGATAACAAATTCCAGACCCTGGTTCTAAAAAGTGTCCTGGAAATGTAATGTAAGCTTGGGAGGAAAGACCTGTGTGCCCACATTTCAGTCAAGAGATCTCAAATAATTGCTTGGATGGGAACACCCATTCTGAGGGAATAATGGGGTGGGAGCAGGCTGATGCTGATATGCACAGACTTCCCTCCCAAGTATCAGATACCTGCCAGTCCCCAGAGCTTATAATTCCAAAGAGCAGCAAGTGGTGATACTGCTCTCCAGTCTTCTCCCTGGGAGAGGAATGGGTTTTGATGACTCAAAAATTTGCTGTGGATGTCCTGGCTGGCCTTCAGCATTTCCCCACCATGTAGACTGTGCTTGTTACCTCCCAGCCCCAGATGGACTCACTTTTAGTGAGGAGTTTCTGCCTGGCTTTCATTTGGTTTCTGTCAGTGCAGCCTAAGGAGTAGCTTAGGCTCTCAATACCAAAGCCCACTCTCATTTTATTACAGAAGATTGATGAATGTGAAGTCTAAAATCTGTTTTAAACACGGACTATTGCACTTAGGAAGAATGACTTACATCTGCATCTTGCAATGCTTTCCATTCCCCTAAGAAAGTTGTGCCTTTTAATCACTTGCTTACTGCTATTTCTCTAGCAACAACAGTTTATGCCCTTAAATCCATTTTAACAGTTTGGATGCTATTAGCAGCAGCAGAGCTAAATGTGCTGAGGAAAGGTTGTGTCACATCACAAACTGGATCCCACAGGCCACCACTCCCTGGGTTTTTTTTTTTTTTCTTTACAGTTAGCAAGACATGGAAAGATTTTTTTTTTTATTATCATTAATTTTCCTTCTTTTTTTTTTTTTTTTTTTTATTTGACTCCACTTAGCTATTTGAACCTTAGAGGCAAGTAATTAAATAGAAGTTAACCAGCTCTCAAAGACTTCCTTATTCAGCAAGACAGACAAATAAGACCACAATTCAGAAAAATAATTTTTTTTACCTTCCAGGTGGTTACCACAGACCTGATTCCCATTTATATTTTACATCCCTGCTAAATAAAGGGAAAATAAAATGAACATATTTGCAATTGTATTCACATTAAGGAGCCTGATTCTAGTCTCCCATGGATGGAATCATGCAATGATCCCTCCAGTGAGAGCAGGGCAATAAGGGCTGTGCAGCAGTTGGTGGGAGGAGGTTTCACCATACCATTACAGCTGCTGGGACAATATTGCAAAAACTCTGAAAGCACCAAAGGACAGTCACAGAAGGGGATGTGGGAGTGGATGCTGATGGGTGTGTAAACCTGAAGAGCTGAAGCAAAACCGGGGGAGAATTAATCCCAAAACACATGCACATTTTTTGGAAGATTTATCATTTTATACACTTTCTGTTATTCCAGTAATCTACTGGTCTGGGCCATCTACAAAGCTGAAGATTATTCTGATGGGCACTTGGAGCCAGGTGGTCTTGGAGGACACTTTCAGATTCTCCTCTTGACTCTCCCAATCATACAGCCACAGCCACCTCACGAGGAATTTTAGTAACTGTAGTACACAAACAGCCACAGATTCCACATTTCTGCCCAACACAAACTGCAGAAAGATCCTGTGATGCACAGGGCCATGCTGGTATAGATCTCTGAAACCCCTGCTCGTTCCCAGGACTTGGTGCTGTAAGAATGCTGAGAGTTTTTCTTTCCACAAATAGATGTTTCAGGCATATTTGCTTAAACCCTTGAGGTTGACAATCAGCACTGCTTCTTCCCAGCCCAGCAACTGCTTGGGAACTGCCAAGTATTACAAGCAGAGAGTCCATGAACCATCTCCCAAAGATTGTACGTGCTGCTACAAGAAGTGGGGATTGAATGTCCCATAGCAAGCTGTCTGCTGCTGATCTTTCCCAATTAACTGTTGTGTAATGTGGGGGGAATTAGGGTCTAAATACCTTGGCACAGCTCTGTTTGGGAAAACCCTAGTGCTTGGCTCTTACAGAGCTGTAAAAGGTTTCCTGGCAATTAGAGGAAGAAGAGTATAAAAAAGGCTTGTATCACATGTATTTGCAATGATGGAGATATTAGGGACTGTCACTTTTCCTTCCCAGGAAAAGACAGTGAGTTCCATTTAAAAGGGTAGATCTCTAAAAGAATTCCTCTATTTTGGATTATCCTGAGGGGTTTAGCCTCGAAAGAACTTCTTCCCAGAGGAAGCGTGACAGAAAGGGGATTTCTGTGATCTTGTCCTGTCCTTCAAGCAATCCTTCAGGCCAACAAACAGATATGGCAATCTGCCATTGTGGGTGAAGCCAAGGAACACATGGCTGTTTTTTATATATATATGTATTTTTTTTTTTTTTAATGTTGTCAGATGTCATGACACAAAAATTCATGAGAAAATATCTTGCAATTCCCAGGAAACCTAAGAGGGGGAAACCTCTTTATTATTAAAAAGACATCTAAACTCCAAAACCTGCCCTAGGACATAAGGGAGCTCTCCAAGCAAAGAAGGGGAAAAAAAATACCCAACAATTTCCTAGGAAATCCAAAAGGGCATCACATCACAATATTTTATGTTAAAATATTTAAAATGGGGAGGGGAGAAAATAAGTCTTATCCCTTTCTGTATTTCTTAACCCAATGTGTAATTACACAACATATATTTAGGCAACTTATATTTAGCCTCTGGGCTCCAGCAGAAATGATTGCAGTGATTGGCTTAATAATATTCATAGCTGTCCCCAAAGAAAGGGCCATGTCCTCCAGGGCAGAAGAGGGACAATTTGTTTAGCAGAAGCAAAGATGGAAAATTCCTGCAAGACTCATTCAGCTCACCCTGAACAGCGACCAGTCTGGTGGGGCTGAGTTAGAACAGTCCAAAAAAGCCTCTCCCAATTATTGCACATCAATATAATCACTGACATTTTCTTGTCCTCTGGTATCTGTTTTAGAAGTTCTGCTAGTCAGAAATATCCTAAGGAAAGGCCAATCCCTGCTTTTGTCCAAGATGGGTAAGGATGGGAAAAACCAGAGCAGAATCCAAGGCCATAACCTGCAATTAGATTGCTCTGTCAAAGACCAGCAGGAAGTTATCCTGTGTGGAATTGCCAAATTGTCCTCTATGGTGACTCTGCAGAAGGTTAGAAGTTGGGTAAATTTGGCCATAAAACTCCAGATAAAGTGCTTGAAGAGTTATTTTTGAGCCACATTAGTGGAGATGACATCTACCACACAAAAATCCAAACAGGAGTTGGAGAGCTCCTCCATCCAAAAGCCTTATTGCATCTTTTACAGATCAGGAGAGATTTACAAAGTCTAGCATTGCCCAAGTCTCTTCTGAAATGTGAGCATCCTCCAAGGGAGAAAAGTTGGGTGTTTTACAGGGTGTTGTTGGGAAGCAATTTGTATTTAGTCATCTCGTCAGCTGAATTTTGTAGGAAACAAGCAGTTCTATTATCATTAACATTTTGGATTAGAATACACCTCTTGCTCTGATTTCCAGTTTCCAATTCACTCTTTATTCATTAAACACATTATAAATGATAGACCTATTATTCAAAGAGGACTCAAATGTGTGAAAAAAATCTGGACATCTATGGCACACTGCATCTGTGTCTATCAATGCTCAATATCAACCATCAAGCCAGGATATCAAAGAAATCACTCAAGACAGTATAAAATTTAAGACTGAGTCTTTGAATACAACTAGCTTTTTGTGATAAGAGCCTCACTTCAAGACAAAGCTGCTGGTGAATTTGAAGAGATTGGGAATTCATCTACACACCTATGAGCCATAGAATCTGAATGTCTTGATAAATCATGCTTGATAATCACTGATCACACTTGAGACTCTTGTCACTGGGCAGGAGACAACATTTTTGAAAATATACACACACCTGAATCCTGGCTATATCACTTAAAAAGGGGTTAAATCTCTTCCAGTTTTTAATCACATGTCAGCTCTCTCATTACCTCAGAACCATTTCTACCTTGACAAGGGAGGTGCTGATTGCTCCCAGTCATCCTTCATTCTAATTTCAAGTTGGTTGTGATATGGATTCCTTCCAATATTTTGAAGTTTGGAGCTTTCTGATTTAAAAGCTTTTCCCCCCCATTTTTTGTCACCATCCTAATATGTAGCACAAAATACACCTAACAATGATTTGTTAGATTTGACATTGTTAGATTCACATGAAAAGCTCCCAGTTCATACTTTTTTTATAAAAACAATATCAAGAGATCCCTTTTAGAGGAACTGCATTGATACATTACAAGACTAGAGTGGATTTTCCCTTAAATAAGTATTTCCTAGTTCTCCATATGGGAATCACTAGGTGAAATGCTATGGCCTGTAGGTCTGGCACCATAACCATAATGGTCCTTTCTGACCTCAGAATCTATCCAAATGTTTGACTTACAGTGCATCAGCATGAAGAGAAGCTCATTTTTTTCCACATCATTTTTATAGCTTTACTCAGGCATTTGTGAGCAGAATGTAAAGCATGTCCTGCAAATTATGGATTTTGAAACCACTGCATTGACATGTAAGAAACAGATGGAGAATTACATTGCCAAGACCTCACCCCCTTTGTAAGGAACTAATGGGAACAACAGCATAAAAAGACTCCTGTTTTAATTGAAGAGTTAAAGATTTTTTGTGATGTATTTTGTAACTAAGTGATGGAAAGTTGATTTTTTGGCCATTGCTTCAGTAATGAAATCTTGCCACAGAAGCCATCCTGAAGTGCTTTCTAGCCACAAAGGATGTGAAAACATAGAGAAAACATCTACCAGATAAGAGAGATTAGACTTTTTGTTGATATTGCATCAAGCAAACACTATTCAGAATTCAGAATGTATTTAATTTGCCTATTAGAGAAACTAGAGAAAAATGGTGAGGAGGAAGAAAGTCCTAAAAGCCAACATTTATTGCTAACAGTTAATGCTGCCTCATCATGGCTATAGCTCTTCACCTAAGTTATGATGACATTAATCTTTCATCTCCAAATTTTCTTGCACACAGGCCCCACTCAGCACAGAGCTGGCAGATTTGGGAGCATTTAAAGCTCTCTGTATATTTGTACAAGACACCATGCCGCTCTGAGAGCCATCCCACCCACCCTACTTTAAAACACCCAAAAAGGATCCTGTAGTTTGCCTTAGACCCTAAAATGGATTTTCCTTCTCCTTTCACATTGGAAAGCCCTCACAGGTGGCATTTCCTTTGGATCCTTCACCTTTTACTCTGCATGACCCATTGCCAAGGCTTGTGCTCTGTCAATGGTGGTTTTTTCCTCTAGGTTTCCAAAATGGAAAATGGGCCAGAGCTAAGCCCAACAGAACATCAGGATTCTCTTAAGTGCTGTTGCAAAATTCAGCTGAATTCTAACATCTGAAGCATTGAAAAGAGTTTGCTAAAGACAGCTTTCTCCAAAATCCTAAAACCTAAACCTCTGCCTGCTGAGGATGTTTTGTTACCATCACACAGGGAATTTGGGCTGCACTAACAGGCCTGGTTTAAGGATCAGTCAAAAAAATAGCTTCCAAATTAGTTCAAATTACCCATCATCCTGACACCCCTGTACAAACACCATGCAAGCCATTAAGGAAGTTGGTGGGAATAAAATCTGGAAGTGGGTTGAACAACTTTCAATGTGGAGTCCAGAGAAATACAGCATGGCAAAAAGAGCTGCAGGCTGCAAGCTAAAGGCTTTGCTGTTTTCTTTACATCAGATGTAATCACCAATTGCTGCTTCCTAGTAGCCATCAAATGTGCTCAAAACACCTCCTCCAGTATCCAGAGGGAAAATGAACCAGCTTGGAGAGAAGGTCAGATCTATGAAAGCAAAAAAAAGGCATTAAGCACTCAGACTTGAAGAAAGGGATGCATCCTTTAGAATGTTCTAAGTAGAACAATCCAAATATTTCAGTATTAGTGCCAAAAGAATCTGAACCAAACTCACACCCATATAAGTATTCAAGCTCAAGTTTAGATCTCTGTCCAAAAAACAGAACCAAATATTCTCTATTATTTTTCTGTCTGGCTTTAGAAAGACTTTCTGGAAATGTCAAAGCAATCTATTTTTCACTTGAGATAAGAAAAAACAATTAGAAAACACACAGAACAATGCTTCAGGCCCTATTTGGGCTCCTTCACTATAATGGAAATACTATCAAAGGTTTCACCCAAATTTACCACAAGGTAAGGCATGGCTGAGGCAGTTACTCAAATAAAGAAACAAATCAGCTTAATATGTAATCCTTGCAATAAAAGGACTTGATGTGTCATGCAAACACCACACTGCTTTATGTTGATCTCCTTGTTACCTGCACAATATCAAACACCAGGAAGAAAATGGTTTGGGGTTCATGGACTGATCCCTTCACAGCTGCAGGATGGGATTAAAAATGCATAAGCCAACTCAAATACTGATTCTTAACTCCATACATCCACCCTCTCACTCAAACCTGAAGTTTGAACCTTCCTTTTAAGGCAGGAATGGTGCTGGGCTGCCACAAGGATGATGATGGCCACAGATGGCAAATGATTGCAGCAGCGATAATGAAAATATTTGGAACAATTTGACACAGAGTCTCAGTATTTAGAAAGCCACATCCTGCTATTTGCATCCTTGGGCTCTTTGGCTGAGATGCAGGATTTGATGGGTGGGGCAGGATCAGTCAAATGCCATATTTACCAGGATGGGGAACTCTACAGTGAGAAATAGGGACCCAGAGCATTACACAGCAACAGTAGACAGAATAACTTAGAGTCTGAGAAGGGCTCAAAAAACTTCCTACAAATAATGGACACACAAACCTCCTTCTGCAAAGAAGTTAAGCATAAAATAGATAAGAGGTGAAATTCCAAAAAGAGTATTTAAGCTGCCAGTTCCATCTAGAAGTCTCCTGGGAGAGTTAAAGGAAAAATCCCCTGAAAGAAGATATGCAAGAATGTTTGAAAATGTTTAGCTACACCCCAAACTTGCATGAAGTGAAGACAGGCAGCCTTAAGAGCCCAGCTTTCCTGATAGGAAAGAGAAAAGCTGCTAAGTGTTTCAAGTGTATCTTGGACCTCATTTAACTTGCAAAGAAAAAAGGTTAATCCTCACAACTTCCTAGTAGGGAACATAATAAAGGAAATAAGTGGTGAATTTAGCAAGCTGGAGTTTCTGTATCCTTCTCTCTGGACATCAAACAACTCGACCACGTTGCGTCAAGTAAGAGAAACAGGAAGGGAGAGATCACACAGCTTGAGTTCCTTGGCTCCAGCAAGGCCAAGGCACTGCTGCTGAGGAGGATGGAAATCCTATATTCTTCCTCTGGGGCAGGAAGTACCTGTAAACATCTCAGAAATATTCTGCTTTAGCATACTGTAAACAAGAATACATCATATCCACCGCTCCAGACCATGTAGGGAAAAGAATTGGACAACCTTGGATTCAACCTAGAAGAGGAGAAGGCAGGGGAACTGAGTCATAGCTTAAAAAAACAAGATTAAAAAGAACTTTTGGGACTGGACAGGAACTGAGGTTTCAAGTGGGGCAATTCCTAAGGAAGGAAGGACACCTACTACCTATTCCAATAATATTTTGCATTTATGTAACTGCAGTGGCTGCCGTCCAAGGAGCTGAAAATACTAAGGGCTTCCAGTTAACCAGATTTCAAATTCCAGGGAGATTATAAAGCATTAGTCTTCATTTTTGCCACATGTCAAAACAGCTAGCCAAGAACCAGTTTTACACTTCCAGGCAACTAAAGACCCCCAGTCAGCATAAAAGGTGCTTTTCAACCAAAAATCAGCTGCTGTGTAGCAGAGCACATCAAGGTGATATTCCCAGGCATGCCTTTCCAAATGGATATTATGTGTGTGGACTGTCCATTTGGACTTTGTATGACAATATTTCTCATGTGTTTCACATAAAACACATATGGCTACCCTGAAGACCATGTTCAGAAATTTATGTTTCAACTCCATTTATTGAGATCCATTTGTTGTCTTTTTTCTGAAGCAAGATCCTGGAAAGCAGACAGCAACTAAAATCACAATTCCCTGTTTCTCAGTCCAGCTACTGTTCTAAGAGTGGATGTCATTTATTATAGAATTAAATCTGAATTTTATTTTAGATAGATTATTCAATCAAAGGACCTGAACTGTCTTGGCCACCATTTGGACGAGAGAGACTCAATGAATCTGAAGCCTGGCACTGACTTCAACAAAGTGGATAAAAGAAGAAGTGGAATAATTCAGGGCAAACTTCCAAAAGTCTAGTCCTCTGGCAGAACTTTGTACCCTTAAAGCAGAGCACTTGGTGTAATACCTGTGCCCAGAATGGCTTTGGGAAGCTCATTTAATCCTCTTCAATTTCCACTTGTGTGAGAAAGAGTTATCCCTGGTCTGAGGAGAAGGATGTGATTTAATGACTGATCTCTCTTGTGAATGTTCAGTGGCATTTTAGTTTCTGTACCTTTATTTGTTCTAAAGCAGATAGGCACATCACTGCTCTTTGTGCACTTGCTAGAAAAAACTGCATCATAACATGTTACTAACTTGTACAAACTGAGATTATTTCCAATTCTACAGAGCAGCATGCCAAGTATAAAGCTCAAAGATCTTGACAACATGGAATGAGGAGAGCTGAGCTGTGTGGATTACAGGAAAGCAGGAAGAGGAGTTTGGTGGCAGTGATATTTTGGGGGTGATCCAGCTAACTGTGAGACAAGATTGATTGGTGCATTCCCATGAGGATCTAGAGGCAGAGAAGTAAAATGTTGTGATCACAGCAGCCTGGAGCATAAAGGTTACAGGACAACCTCCAGGTATCATTTGAACGGAGATAATTCTTCTTTCCTAAACCTATTAATGTATAATGGAACTGACAATTAATATAAACATTCAAATAACAATGCCCATCTCTCTGGAAATCCCTCTGTGCAGAGAGATATCACTGTTCAGGAACAAGTTTTAGGTCAGGCTTCAGCAGAGTAACAATCTTTTTTAAAAACAGTGATATTCTGGAGTAAAAGAGAGAGGAAAGAGCCAGTGTTGATGCTAGCAGACCAAGAGAGCCACTTCCTTTATTGAATGGTGTTCTGTGGAAGGAGGAAATACAGTGCTATTATTACTCTAATAATTAAATATCTCTGTGCTTCTGTGGAAAATGGATCCCAAAAGACAAGTGCCTGGAAAACATTAATGGAAATCCTCAGGAAACCTAAAGCCAGTGCAGTACCCTTGAAATGTTAAACCAAAAAGCCACATGAGGCCTCCAAACACATCACCTGTAGGTTCAGTAGAGATGTCAGAAACCTGGATTTTTCATTCCAAGAGATGTTTACAAGTATTTGAAGGGGGCTCAGATAGGAAATCTGAATTAATTCAAGATATCTTTCCTACAAAACACTCCAAAGTCCCAGTACCTGAAGGCGTGCAGAAATATCCACTCCAATTACTCATGGGGTGCAGTGGGCTGACCTGCTGTGAGGTTTTTTCCTCCCCAGTGACTGAGGGAAGCCTGGTCTTCCTTTCTGGCTGCACTGGTGGGGCTGTGGAAAGCCAGTGGAGCACCCCAGCTATGCCAACAGCTGGCACCAGCACTGATTATGGATGTCCAGGAGAAGATGGGGAAATCTCAGGCAAAATCCTGCTCCAACTGCACTGCATTCAAGAGCAGATTTTGGCAATCTGGCCTGTTTCAACTCCTGCTCCCATTCCATAACCCACATGACACCCAGTGTACGATGGGACAATGAACTGCAGTCCTTAGGAAAATAAAAAAACAAAAAAAAACAAGCCTACATTTAATCAGAGACACATGACATGTTAATGGATAACTGCAGATTAATTGAAACCAGGGCTGCAACAAACCAGGAGCTTAGAAGGCAATATCATAGAAATGGTTTAGAGCTACTTGTGCTGATTAGGCTTCAAAGATCTTAAGCATCATTGCATATATTGAATATTCTGTTCTTTGGATAAATTGCTTGATGGGCACTTTAGAAAAGTTAGATGAGCTCAGCAGACAGAAAATTGGCATGGAGACCATGCCAATATAGATCTGCCACTGTTTGGGGTATAAAGGAATAAAACCTCTGTTTGTAATCTGCTGGATGAGAAGAAAGCAAAAAATATCTCTAAATAAGAAAACAGTTTAAAAACAGCAAGTTTTTTCATGTTGTATATGTCTCTGATGTAGCATGTCTGCATCAAATGACCTATAAAATTTAATGTGGGGGAGAATCCTTCCCAAAGAGTTTGCTGCACAAGCAGATGAAGCCGAGTATGAGGAGAAAAGGAAAACAAACCACTATCAAAGTTGGGTATTTAATTACACATTTAGCTGGCTATAGATTAAAATAATGGCATGAAAGAAGAATGATGTTCCTGTTTGCAGTCATATGTTCCTTATAACTCAGCTGTGTCAGCCAAATCCTCTACCATGTCTGTTATGTCAGACAAATCCTCAAGGATCTGTGCCTGCCCAATGGATGTGCATCAATATGGTCCCTCAGAGCTCCCTGCCAGATCTCTGGGTGTCTGCACCCAGACCTACAGGGAAACAATTGAAGAGCTCTCTTTTCTCATCCCTGTGGCTGGTGTGGATCATCAGGGAAGCAGCAGTGTGGTCCATGTGTGCCCTTACAAAGAGCACCCTGCACTCCTCCCTTGGTGCTGTGTTTGCTGAGCACTCACACACACAGCTTGAGGGAGAAGCTGCCATCTAACCCTAAAATATTTAATCCACCTGCAAACCAATTTCACCAAAAGTACTGAAAAACAACCTTGAGAATCCCATTAAAATCCATAAACCCCACTATGCTCTGTAAAGGAGATGCAATCTTTCAGGAAACTCTGGGTTTGTCATTGAAATGTTAGATTTTCAACAGAATTTATGATCATTTTTATTCTGAATGTGTTTTAGACAAAGTTGTCAGAAAGAAGCACAGGACCTTCCTGGATACCATTTTATGGGTAAAGCACTCCTCTCCTCTCATGGTAAGTGTTAATAAAAGCCTGACTTATTTGAAAAGGCCTGAAACAGAAGATTGAAGAAGATATTCAGGTCCTACCTCTCCACCACTGAGGAAAAAGGGATGAAAGATCAAAAAAAGGGTGGGAGAGGGATTTGTCTCCCTGCCAATGCATTTTGGCAGCTCCATAAAGCTGGGATGCCCATACAGCTGATCTTTAATTGCTCTTCTTGCCATCCAGCCCAAAGTGCCTTTGGAGTGTCTGGGGGTTAGTAGCATTTGCAATTGTTACTAAGCTGCTTAGAAAAATTAAACTTCCATGTGACAGAAAATTGGGGTTTCAAACTGATATTTTTTTTCTTTCTTTTTGTGCATTGCAGAAAGAGATTGACTGTCTCCCAAATAAATCATTAATCTTTTGTTTAGAAGTGTTGCTATTGTTATGTTTCTCTTTTTTCTTCAAACTTCCACAGGTTTTGGCTCTTCTCTCCTGAAAATTTAATTGCTGCAAGCTAAAGAATCAGCCATGGGTTTTGATTTTCCAATTAAAATCATCCTTGAATTTGCTATCTTACTCCCTAATGCAGATATGAAAATATTTCCTGAGCAGCTCAGCAATAATGCAGTGGTCTTTTAATGTTGTACACTGCAACTGGAAACCACCCTTAAGAAAATTAAATTACAGCTCAAAGCCAAGCTACACTGGATAAATTTGTGCTGCAGTCTGGAAGTAGCACCAAACACTAACAAACCAGATTTATACATGAAACTGCACACTCTGGATATAAATGTTGGTGGTAAAGTCCAAAGGATGGTTTTTCAGGGGCACATGTGCCTGTGCCAGCCACAGGTAGTTCAGCTGCATCTGAAAGATGCACTTAATATCCACACAGGACATTTCCAGAGGGTGCAGAGCATTTCTGACTATGAGTAAATTCACTGAAGCCACTGGGATTGCTCAAGTGAATAATTACTATAGGGGCTACAATCCACAGGGCTTCCAGGAGGCAACTGCAAAAACAGAAGGCTCCAGCCTCTTCTAGCAAAAAATTGAATCTCCTGACTTGGTGGTAAGTCCTGGAGGCTTTGTTGAATGAGTTAGTTGCTACTAAGAAAACACATCAACAGGAAAATTTACATTAATTGGCTCAGCTTAGACTGATGGAATGTTTTGGGTCAGAAGGGACCTTAAAGCTCATCTCCTTCCATCTCACCTGCCCTGGGCAGGGACACCTCTCACTAGACCATGTTGCTCAATGCCCCATCCAACCTGGCCTTGAGCACTTCCAGGGATAAACCCCATATTAAAACCCCATATTAGTTCATACTAATTGAATTGGATTTGTTGTAGAAATGTTATGGATGGTGTCAGCCTTACACCATTACAGGCAAAGCATGTCTCCTGCATGTTTTTTATTCCAAAACCCTTTACAGTGACCTAAGATGTTGGATCTATAGCTCAATTTTTTCCCTTGTGTTAAGTCCAAGAAGACATTGATATTCCTATGTATTCATTTGTTCCCATGGGATACTGATATCTGATCTCTTTGGATATTCCAATTTGCAGTCCAAAACCACAGAAATAGTTTGGCAGCTGAAATTAATGACTGTTTCTGATTTGGCAAGGTACTCTAAAACATGCTCACCTTCAAGTACATGAGTCCCTCATTAATGCAATCATTCATTTCATGAAATGAAGCAACTGCTAGCCTGGCACTTACATGCTTTTGTGTAATGTTTTGAAACACACATTCAGTAAATAAGTAATTGGGCCTTTTTTGGTAAGTTGTGCAAAGCTGGCCTGAAGCTCTGCCTGTTCACTCTGTAAAAGGTTTGTGGAGTCATTTCCACTAATTCTTAAATTGATGCCAGTATGAAGTGATGCACACAGTTCTGGTAAACCTAAAAATATATTGCTTGTTTTCATGCAACCTGCAAGACTCTAACAGTTAAAAACTCCTGCAGAAAACTAGTCAGACATAATTAAACTTAAATCTCAAAGCCCACTAGAGCAACTCCAGCCTTGATATCATCTTGAAGTGAAGGAGGTCACACAAATCTTTGTGTAAGACACTCCCTCATTACCTCCATAAAAAGGATATCACAGTTTAGTGTTGTAACCAAAGCTGGCAAACAGGAGTTTGATGCCATGGAGATGTAATGGGCTTGCACACAAATCCAAGTGCTGTCCCTCCATGCCATTTGTTTATTCAATGAGGATAAAGGCTACTGGACGAAGCAATGATTGTGAAGGTGTGCACAAAAATTCAACAAAGTGTGATGGAGTGTTTGTTTTAATCTAGAAAACTGATTTTGAGCAAAACAGAATGGGTTATGTCAGGGTATGCCCTGTATGTGTGGAATTCAAATCATGCAGAAATCTGACTTGCAAGGAAGGCTAACATCTCTGAAATCCTTCACTACTGTATCCATATGCATCTCCAGGAAATTCTGTAGTCAGTCCAAATCCCAAGTGTTAAGAAGGAAAAGTTT
This sequence comes from Oenanthe melanoleuca, assembly GCF_029582105.1. Lineage (NCBI taxonomy): Eukaryota > Metazoa > Chordata > Aves > Passeriformes > Muscicapidae > Oenanthe > Oenanthe melanoleuca. The sequence goes on along the minus strand of NC_079336.1, from coordinate 102,870,638 downwards.
CTAAGAAGTCAAAAGACCAGGGGGAAATCTCACATTTAATTTACACACTGCACACTGTTTGGTAAATAGCAGCTATTGTTTAGAATAGAATGCAGCCACCATTCATTATATTTTGACTCTACATTCTTCATTGGGAATTCAGGAAGTGGTTCAGACTAAAATATTCCCTTATGTTATTTGACCTGTAAAAACTTGGAGACAGGCCAGATTCTGCAGTCCCTAAACACACAACACTCCCATTGACTGTGGGATTGGACCTGAGAGTTGGCTGGGCTGTAGCCCTGTGCAGCTCAGCTCAGGGCAGTCACTGGGGCACGGGGTGGTGACACCCTGAAAATGAGACCATTGGATTTGGTTGGAGCTGGTATCCATCTAGGGAAACAGTGGGAATTCCCTGCCACAGCCTGGGCAATGCCTTAGAAACAGAACTAAACCTCATACAGAACTAAACACCTCACAGAGTTATTATTTCAATTATTGTTCATTCCTGCTGCTTCTTCTGATAGAGAGGCATGACTGAGCTGAAGGTAATCTGTAGCTTTTCAATAAATTCCTTGACACAGCTCACTCAGAGCAAGATTTTCTGAGTTAGGTTCACTCCTCTTTATTTAAAGCAGAAATTGATATCCAAACATCCTGGCAGTCTGGGTTTCAGCATCTTGTATTTTGAAGCATTAATGCATTTGAAAATCAAGGTAAAGTCCCAGAATGAAGGAGACAATTCTACTTATAATTTCATTTGGCCACCAAGATTCCATTTCAAATTCTTGTTAAATTTAGAATCACAGGATGGTTTGGCTGGAAGGGACCTAAGGATCTGGTTACAATGGGCAGAGACTCTTTCCACTAGACTTAGCAAAGGTTGCTCTCTGCCTGCCCCAGCCTGGTCCTGAGCACTTCCAGGGATGGGGCAGATTGTCTGGACAACCTGTGCCAGTGCTTCACTCCCCTCAGAGTCAAGCTTTTCTTCCTAACATCTTCTCTAAACCAGCTCTCAGGCTGTCCCATGTCCCAGGGCTTCCCTCTTGTCCTGTTACTCCAGTTCCTGAATGAAGAGCCCTTCTCCAGCTTCCTTGCAGGACCCCTTCAGACTCCAGAACTATGAGCTCTCCACACAACCACCTCTTCTCCAAAAGGAGAAGGGAGCTAAGTGCTAATCTCATCACAGAAGAATTTCCCTGGGATCATATTCCAGCTGTCATCACCCTACAGCTTATCCCACTCTGACAACACCTGGGCACACAGAAAGGGTTAAAACCAAGTAGGATCATGCCACAACCTGCAAGGGAGCAATTCCTGCTGGCCACTCCTTCACACTCACCTCTGCTACTCTTACCAGTGCTCTTGGTTAAGGGTGATGTTGAATTCTCAGAAAACTACAAGACAGCCACCAAATGATTCTCTCACTTGGCATCCTGATCCTGCAGGCATCCTGAACATCCCAGCTCCCATCAAAACATGGCTCAGTGATGCCACACTGGAAAACACACCTCCAGCAACGACCTGCACAGCAATGTGTGTGCCATGAGCAGAATTAAAGCTCATTTTGTGTGTGCAAAATGAGGGAAGATAATTTATCATTATGGATTTCATTGTTAGGGAAGGGACTGGTGTTCCTAGAACCCTTTGGAAAACACCCCTTTGAAGGTATGAACAAACAATTGAGTGTTTTGCTCAAATCAGTGCCTGATATTTTTAGGCTGCTGCACTTGATGTTTAGCATTTATCTTCAGAATTTAATCTATCAGATAGGAAATGCTTAGTTTGGCAGAGGCAGAGGATTACTCAGTGTTAGCTCACTGGTAACTCAGTGGTAGCTCACATTTCCACAGGCTTTGAGACATTCTTCTTTTTCAGACCTCGTATTTTTTTGATAGCAAGTTCATGCTTAAAGATTGCTTCAACATTCTTCTACACAATGGAACCAGGTGAGTCTTTGTGCAGCCTTTTTTCCTTGGCAGCTGCTCTCACTTGTGTCAGGAACACTCTTTGTTCCACGAGGATGTTTGCCCTATGGCACCCTGTGACTCACAGCACATTCCCTCCTAAAAATGAAAAGGAAAATGGAGCTCTCTTCCATGGTATCAGCAGCAAGTTTTGCAAGAGGCAGGTTTTATTTCCCCTCCCACACCCTTTTTTTGTTGGTTTTTTTTTTTAGTTATTATTATTTTTATATTGATATTTGAATGATCTTGTGGAATTCTGTAAATATTTTATTACATATTTTATAGGTGGAGTATTTTATATCTCACAGTCTTTTTGGAAGTGCAGCCATTGAGTTCAGTTCCTCCTGCCCCATGGTTGAGCTGTAACTGCTTCCATCTGTCCAAACTTATGTGCAGTTCACTAATTGTTGACCCCTTAGGTAGGACTTGCTGTTTCTATAGCTTTATTGTTAATCATTAGATTCAGGAAAAATAAACCTCTTTGGACATTACCAATAAGGGGTTCCAAGAATGAAGAGAAAAATTCCTCCTGCTTTAATTGCTCTTAGCATTTTTAAAACACATTCCTTCAGCAATTTAGGAGAAAATGCTTATGGATAGGACTGGTTCAGAGAAATGTATATGTACAGAATTCACAGGAAAATTGGATTAAACTACCAGTACTGCAAACAATTCTAAGAAAGATTAATTTTTTTCTCAAAATAGTGCTGAAAAATTTGTCTGCAAACACTCTTTGCCAGCAAGTTTTATTCACATTTATCTGCATAGTTTTCTCCTGGTCATATATTCAGAATATAAGCTATATACTTTCAGTGACAAAATGTATTTTCTATCATCTTCCAATGACACCTTTCCAGATTTTTGAAAAATCTTGTAAATCCCATCTCTCTCTGGTTAAAGCCTCACAGGGCAAAGACAAGAAATTTGGTGTAAATGGCTTATAGACTGTTTCACAACTATGAAATCTTCACAGAATTTATAAAACAAGGAATATTTTCTTTAAAAAATTGCAGAGTACGTGTGACTTGGTATTTTTCAAGATGTTTTATAATCTGTTTTTATTGCTGGATTGTTATATGTTGGGTTTTTTTCCTCCCAAGATAAATAGCACACAATTCTCTCAATTTTTTTACATCAATCACACACTACATCAAAATAGAAAAACCTATGGACAACTAAGGACAAATATTTCCTTTTTAAAAATTAATTGTTCAAAATGTTTACTTTGAGAATTCCCACTTTTCATCTCATTATTTAAGCCAAGAAATATGATTAAAAGAATGTTATTCAGTAACTTAAATTAAAAAAAACTTGTTCTTCTTTTATTTTTCAGCCTGAGCGATAATTCATATTTTGAAAACAAATTTGCAAAGCAAACAGTCCAAGGAAACAAAACTTACCATATGGAGAGATTAGGGGGGGTTGTGAGTGTAGGGTATGTTGTTTACTTTGTTTCTTTTTCAGATTTTAGTTTTTTAAAAACTGAAAAGGAATGTTTCAGCTAGTAAAAAAAAAATTATACTCACTATCAGCATGTGCAAGAGTCCTAACCAAGGACCAAGATAATCATTGCTCAATGCCCGATTATCTTCCAGGAAAAGTCATTCATTCCAATTCTGAAATAAGGCTGTAAACCAAACTTATTTATGTCTCTTTGCAGAAAGCTGAAACATCCATCACCTCTCAGTTCCAGTCTGCCCCATCCCTGGAAGTGTCCCAGGCCAGGTTGGATGGGGCTCTGAGCAGCCTGGGATGGTGGAAGGGGAGTTGGAACTGCATAATCCTTTAAACCCTCTTCAATCCAAGCCATTTTGTGTTTTTATTATTTTCACCATGATTAAAAGAGATAAAATATGGAAAGAGCAGGCATGGTGCAAATGTGTCCCTTTGCCTTGGGAATGGTACAGATGCCAAATGGTACAAACCAAACACCAGGCACAAGGTGTAGAACAACAGACCTCAAAAGGGGAAAGAAAACCAAAAAAAAACTTCAAAATACCATAAAAGGATGAACTTGAAAATGCAAGATGTGACAATTTTCCCATTCTTTCCCAGGGTCACAGGTAGGCAGTGTTAGAGAGGAGCTGGACTCTGGAGCAAGCATTGGGTTCTGCCATGTCTAAAGTGGGTTAAACTAATCCAGAGAAGGATCTGAAGAGCTTAAGAACTTGTCTAGGAAGACTGAATTTAAAGAAAACCTCTGCAGAGAACACAGAGTTGGTTTCACCTCAGCTGGCATTTTGGGTTTATGCTTCACACAGCAGCTGCATAGAAACCTGAGCTATGTAAGAATATATTAATTTTATCTTTATTAAGTAATGTATAGGTGTGATCTGGCACTCACAGAAGGAACTGATAGCAAAATTCACCTGGATCTATGTTTTCAGTTCCCAGCTATCCCTCTGCACATGATCAAATCAGGAATATTCAACTGTGATTATGGTGGGAATTAGAGAATTAGTCTGGCTTTGACATGTAGACAGAATATTACATATAAAGTGTGCACTCAGAGCTCAAAATAACAGAGAAAAACCTTGTTCCTTCTAAAAAAATCCCTGCCACCCCTCTGTTCTGTAATTTCACCTAGGATTTTCATTACAATTGTAAATTGCTTATTTCTAAGAACCAGAGGAAGGTTCAGTGGAACTCCAGCTAGGTGTTTGATGTCCAACTCTTGGAGATAATTTTAAATTTTCCATCTCTTCTGAGAATCTTGTTTTCCCTTAAAATATATCACCATACTCATTAGAGACTTGGGAAGAGAATTAAAGGGCAGTGGCAGGTACAGCTGAGTATGTAATTGTAAATTAATTTCTTCATGTGAATTTTAATCATTATGTTTGCAAATGGATTCATTTTCAATGGAAAAAAGAACCTTTCTCATGAGAGAAAAATTCTGTTTCTATGAGATAATTACAGTTTTGGCCTTTCTCTTTTATGGAATTCCCTTTAAAGGCTGCTGATTGCACCATGAAGAGCAGCAGCTGGTGAGTATCTTATTTGATTAACAATTCAAGCAAAATTTACATAAAAACTCAGCACACAGGAATACAATTTCCAGAAGATGGATGAAGCCCTGCCTGCTGTGTCTGTAGTGTGACTGATTTCAGCCAAAGTCCTTGCTCTGATGTGTCTGCACAGGGCCAACATTCCCAAATTGATTAAATGGATATTACTGCTCAATTCTAACTGGCTGCAGACAAAGTAATTAGAGATTCATTTGCATATTTGAGCTGCCTTGGTGTTTTTGTTTGGTGTTTTTCAGAGATATGTGGGGTTATTTTCCCTGTGCTTGGTACAGAAATTTATAAATTATGTTTCCAAGAGGATAGGGAAGCGAAATTCAAAGTCAAGATGACAATAAATACTGGGGATTAATATTTTATGTGTGGCCTTCCAGCACCAACTTGCAAATAAGACATTTTTTTGTTGCAAGGTGTATGAAAAGATTTCAATGTTTTCATTACACTGTAGGGAAGAGACTTTTGAAGCCACCTACATTCAAATTCAAAGAAATGAAAAAAGAAAGAAAAGCCAAAGCCTTTAGTTTTCACCTGCAAGTGAAATCAGTTATTGGTTCCAGCTTCAAACCTGGGTAAGGTGAATAAATCCTTTCAGTTTTGCTCAGTTTCCCTGCTCAGCTCATCCTGCTGGGAAGTTGTGTGGTCCTGTTTTCCCTGCTGCAGTGTCTTACTCAGAGGAAGGTGAAAAATGCCATCCTGGCAGATCACAGGGATTCAGTTCAAATCACTGAACCTTCAGGATCCAGCCTTCCAGGTGCCTTGGGCACAATGTGCTCCATTCCTATCTGAAACATCATCTCCATCATATTTATATCTTTTTGTTTTTTTCTTTTTTATTTCTGCAAAGGTTGCTATGTTCTGTCCTTGGGTTTATCACAGACCCTGGCAACTTCACCAGCTCTGTCTTGCCTCTGTATTTCCAACTGGGACTCAATTTGCCAGGGCTTGCTGAACACAAAGAGTCCCTTCAAAAGGTTTTGTGTGAGGGCTGTTGTCACTGCAGCACCAGCTCAAGGCTTGATCTTATCCCTCTGAATTGTACTGACAGCAGGATTGGGCCCCAGATGAGATAGTGTCTCTGACTCGAGTCAGACTGTGCTGTTAAAATTCCCACTACTAAAATGCAGCCTTTCTATTTCTTTGTACACAGTGCTCAGGACTTCTCAATACCAGCAGGCAAGAAAATTCCAGTGATGCCAGAGGGATCTTGTCTGAAGCAGTAAAGAATCCATGGGAATTCTCAGAAGCTTTTTATCTCTTGCTCCCTGCAATTATTTTCTATGCTAGAAGTATAATTGAGGAGGGAAAAAAGCAGATGACATCAGCTACTGAGTAGAAAAATATCAAGAAGAAATGACACTGTGGAACAGAAAGATACTTCAGTGCAGTGGGATCAGAGAGCAGCACTTGCTTCCAAGGCTGGACATGGATTTCCCATGCACTCTTAAAGCAATCATATCTCCCTTGTCATTTTTCATTGTCCCATAGGAAGTCTCCAGGATAAAAGTCAAGGCTCACTCAGAGGTGCTCACAGCAGTGAAGGATCTGTCAATACCCACAGAAGCAAAAACCACGTGAGGGAACAATGCAGGAAAACATAAGCAGGCAGGAATAATCCCTGCTTTAGGGATAAAAGAAAGGACAGATTGCTTTGCCTGGAGATGTAGGGCCCACTTGGAAAGCCACTGCTGCAGGAGAGTGCACTTCAATTACCAGGCTGTCACAAAACCCCCTGTTTTCCTTTATTCTGAAGGGATGCATTGAAAACAAACATAACCCCCTTTTAAGTTCTCTTGGAAAAATAGGCCAAGTGGGACCATGGGCACCTATAGTGGGGATTTCTCCCCTCTCAGTTAAAGCCACCTTAAAGCCTTAATGTAAGCAGAAAATCAAAAAAACAAATTACCTTCTTCCTTCCATTTCCTCTGCCCTCCAAAATTCAGATAAAGCAAATTACTTCCTACCAGCAGCAGTTGATTTGGAAACCTGGAATGGCAAACTGCAGCCAGGGTGTTGATGGCCATGTCCTACTGTCAGGGGTTTGAGGACACACCAGACCCTTCTCCCTTTTCCATCAGCCCTGTGAATTCACCACCTTCAATCTCCAGGAAATTTTGGTTGTACTCTGGCTGGCTGGGGGTGACTGCCTTTGGATTAGAGAGGGCAATTCCTCAATGTGCAGGCACCACACTGGGATGATCTGCTGCAGCTCAGTGTTGTAGGCAACGATGAAAAATTAGGAGTTTTGGTACATAACCAACCCAAAAAAGAAGGGGAAGTCCTGGTTTGTGACCCAGAGTTTTCTACTCTTAGTTTATAGATGTTCTTTCTTTGTTTCTTACATGAGACTAAGAAAGTTGGGCCCCCAAGAGTGCATTTTACACTACTTCCTTCAGCTTACAGCAACTTCCCATAAAATATTTTTGATTTAATAAACCATCTTACTCTAGACATTAAAATTCCTCCACCTACAGTAAATGAGACTGTGACAATTAACCAAAACCACAGAGACCCTAATAAACCATAATAGAAAGGATTCAGAATTTCTTATTTCAACAATTTAGAAAAACCAACAATACCTTTTCTAGTGGGCACCCTAGGAGAAACTTTAAAAGGGCCACAAAATGCCCTTTAATTGGATATTAAATTTGGTTATTCAAAAATTCCCAACACAAAAAAAAAAAAAGAACAGAGCACAGAATATGCACATAAACTCTTTAGATAAGCAAATGCCAACAGGATGGAATTTCTGTCTGGATCCAAAACGAGGAGCAAACTAAGAGTGCAGCACCCAGTAGCTCTGATGGGGACCTCATTGGAAAGACTACTAAAATGTTTTATATTAAATAGCAGAAAAACCTGGGCAGTTATTGCTACCAGCACCTTGGACACTGAGCCTGCAGCCCATGGAGACACAGAGCTCTGGCTGTCCCAGGCATGAACTAAAAGAGAAAACTTCCAACAATGTTGAAAATTGAAACTGAGAAAATGAAAACAGGGCTGTGCATTCACCAACCATTTAGCTAACATAGTTTTCATATTTATTTTCAAGACAACTGCTCTGCAAGGTCAAGGTTTAGCTCATTGAATTCTATGCATTATTAGGAAGTCGTAATTTTAAAATTCCAAAGATAAAAGTAAGGATTTTGCCAAGGAGGAGGGAAAGGTAGATATAAGCACCATGACTCCAAAATTCCCAGGCATAAATCCTGTGATTTAAATCTACTGAATCTGTGAGTGAAGCCACACTCTGTTTACAGCTGTTGTCCAGAGTGGAGAAACCATTTGGCCTGGGTTTGAACAGCATCTTGTATCTTTAGTCTTGCCTAAAATTTATTATTCATGGACCATGGATTTTTCCTTTAAGAGCACTTGGCTAGAGAGCTCTGCATTTCATGCATCAATCTCACCAGAATTAGCAAAGAAAACACTTAGCATTAAAACAATGCCAATCTGTTTGCATACAGAATGATGAAAAAGAAACTCTCCAAAAGAATAAATGCATGTGTCAGTTAAGCTGCTCGGGTTAATGTGATATTCCTCCATCCTCCTTGCTTAAAAAATCAGAAGAAAATGTTATATGATTCATGAAGAAAACCTGGAGGGAAACTACAACACATCCTATGACTTTGTGTTTTCTTCCCCACCCTTTCTGGGCTGTAGAGAACAGCTGCCCATTGTCTAAAATAGCAACTCCCTTCTCAGCCTTTTTCAGTCAAGAGGAAGGCATCTTATCCTTCCACTTCTCTGAGCCTAGGGAGGTGTAAACACTCATTTCCTAGTGGGAGCCTTCACACATTTCAGCTCTGGCACCCAAAATACACACATGATTGTCTCTCTCACCTCCCTTATCAGATTTTGTCCTGCCTGCACCTCTCCTTTCCCTCTCAGCTCACCGACCTCCACTTGCTGCCTTCCCCCAGAGAGCCAGAGGGTGGGGAGGGCTTTGCTTTTGGGATACCTTATCAGCATGTCTCACAAAAACCCTTCCTAGGGGTGAGATAACTTGGCAGCTTTCCCATGGTACCAGCATCTCACTTCAGCTCTTGGTCCAGGGGTGCACAAGTACTTTCCCAATCCTGTTCATTTTATCACCACTGCAGAGCTCTTCCAGGACATTTTGTGGTTTCCACCCCTGAAGCTGCAGAATCTCCACAGCTCAGTACACTGCTCCAGCTCCTCTACCTCACTGAAAAGTGCTGTTCAAAATACAGCTTCATCTTTTATTTATGGGTTTATGTATTTCAAAATGAGATTTTTTTTATTTTTTTTTAAACCTGTCAAAATTTAAATCCAAATGGTCCTCTTGGTTTGAAGCCAAGACCTTTTCCTGATAAAGTAGAGCAAGGAAACTTCTGTAGAAGTGGAAATGTCTAAAAAGAATTTAGCAATGGGTCTTGGTGATAACAGAGGATTGATGGGCAGAGACAGCACCAACCTCCTGATGGAAAATAATTAAAGCTTGCATTTTCACCACTACAAAAATCTTTTTTTTTTTCTTTTTTAAGAAAGAACTTCCTTGAAAAATAAAGTGGAAGAGTATAGGTGAGATATTTTTGTTCAGTTTTAATTTAAACCCAAAACCCATTTGTTGAAACGAGCATTTTGTATTTATAGCAGAACTACTCAAAGGAGAAGAAAATACTCAAATATCCCTGGGATTTAAATACATGGACATGTGCTTTACACTCAAACTGTTGCAAAACACATGCTAAAATATTCATTAATGTAATTATGGGCCAAATCCTGGAAAAAGCTTGACTGCCCCACATGACTTTTCCCACTGAATGTGCAGACACCATTCCCAGCAGCCCTAGTTACTACAAGCCAGATTCCAGCCCTCTCTCCCACACTGGGTAAGGTGTTGATTTAAACAGGAATCCTTGGAGTCTCTGCTGCTACTTGACCTATGCAGAGCTGCTGCCACCATGGTTCACTGGGAAAGGTAAGAACTTCCCAAATTCCCACCCAGACTCTGCCCAGCTTTAATATCCTCATTATAATGCCAGCATGCTTCCACTGAGGAGCAAGGTGGGATGCTCATCACAGGAATCTGGATAACAACCTCAGGTCAATCTAAATTCTGCCATTCCAGAGCTTGGAAAAACCACACAGGTGCCACCAAAAATCCAACTTGTACAACTGACAAAGCTTTATCTCCTGACCAAAATGCCAGTATAGACTAAATACACCCAAACTCTTCTGGGTTTACACTGAATTACAGGCAGCTAAAGATATTTAATAATTAAAGTAGATTAAAACTGCAAGGCTTTAATTATTCAGTGTTGCCATCCCTGTGGCAAGTTTCACAATAGATAATAGTGCACTTTTCACACAGTTCCCTTGAGTGAAATCCTGCTTTTTGCAGATGCTGAGGTTTTTCATTCGTTTTCTTTTGATTTGGATTCCTTGCTTTTGCCATGGAATTCTGGGGTTCTTCTGTGTGATAGACAGTGTTCTCTGCTAATGTTCTGATAGACCTGTTCTGGCTGCAAAGAGTCACAAAGCAAATTTGCAGCAAATCTTAGAAAGCATGAGGCCAAAAATCCTTACAGATCACCCTTCAATGCAGTACACTCTGCAAGGGTTTGTTTTTTTTTCCTTCTGCTAAGCTGCATGCAAAAATGCATTTATGTAAATTTTCTAATCTAACAAGCTTCCCATCATGAGGTTTTCCATCCAAAGACCTTTGCCCTTTTATAAAAATTAAGATTTGCTTTTATTCAGTACATATGTAACAATTCCTTCTTCCCTCTGGATTTACTTTTCCCTATACATATTCAGCAGGACTTTGCAAGAGGGAACAAGCTATGAAATATAAATTCATCCCTGTATTTTTAATTCTGAAAATCTCACATGAAGCAGGTCCTGGGACAGCATCCCACCCCAGGCATCTCTCATTTGCCCAGTTAACCCCTTCCTTAGCAAATCACTGTAGGTTTCAGTGACCCTGGTGATATTATAACAATCATATTTTCCCACAGATGAACTGTTCTGAAACAGTTTCTCCAGCGTGTCAGGCACACCTGCTGCTCTCTGGCATCAGGCATGCATATCCTCTTGGCTTCTTTTTTTTTTTCTCTTAAGCAAACTTATTTATTGTGCCACTAGAGAAATCTCTCTTCCCTGAAATTCAGCATTTCACCATTTCTCCCTTTTTCTCTTTCCTCACTCTAACTAGAAATGTGTTAATGAATTACACCATTTCTCTATTCTTGCAGAAATCCCCTTCTCCCAATTCTAGTTGTGACTGTAACAGAGTGAGTAGAATGTCTTTCACTTTCCAAGCAGCAGCCCAGGAGTGTGATGGGCATAGAAACAAGTCACTGTTAACCTCAAGTCATTGTTAATCTCAATATTTATACTTTATTTAGAATGCAACAACCAAGCTCAAAACAGAGGAGACTTTTCCTTTCTCACCTCAAAAGTATGTGGAGAAAACTTTAACAGTGAATCCAGAAGGAATCCCAAATTCTGATGAAAAGTTCAAGCCCCAAACCAATCTATAGATCATCTAGGACAACCCTGCTCCATGGAAAATACTGAACCTGAAGAGGTTTCAAATGGGGTAGAATTTCTCCCAGAATTAGGTTTTGTGCAGCTTATTGTCAAGCAATAATAATCATAATCATCATTATCATCATTATCATTTGTACTGTGGAATGAGTCCAAGTGTGCAGGAAAAAAATAATTTTACTAACAAAACCTTACACCAATTAACTTGGGTAAAAGCAGTAACTATGAGAACCCAGTGCTAAAATAGATACAGAAAGAGGGGTAAAAAATAGTTCATATAAAAAAGCTGTTATATGGCTTAATAAAGCTGTCAATCACATAAATAGCTTTTCCTATCAAATGTGCATTCAAACATCTCCTTGGGCAAAATTTACATCACTACACTGAAAATAAATATTAAAAGCAACAAATTTCTAACCCAATGCATAGTGTTTGCCATTTTGCTTTACAGTTGGTGGGAAATGAGGAATATCAATCACATTTACAAAGGAATTCTAGTGAACATATCCAGTGCCTACACTTCTTTGCCCAGTTTTTGTGAAAACACAGTATTTCCATTTTGAACATTGTTAGACATGTCAGCCATGATTTATCAAGTGTCAGAAAATTTAATTTGTGAAGGTAGCTGCAGCTATCACCACACTTCCTGCAGTCAGTGCTTCTTTCAGGGCATGCATGAAGAACCCCTGATGAAAGTCAAAGACTCTTCACTATTCACATCAATTGTTTCAAAGCAGAAATGATCTCAGCAAAGTGTATTATGGAGGATTATTAATTCCCTTCAAGAAAATAATATATAGGGAAGTATCTAGAACTGGTGCCCAGAAAGTGAGAATGGACATAACTGCCCATAGCAAAATTATTACTTCAGGGAAAAACTAAATACATACACAAGGAAATATTGATCCTTTTCCTTGATTGACCTCTCAGTTCAAGGGATAATGAAGTAAAAATAAAGAGAGTGATGGACTCAACATGTGAGCACTTTTTTAGAGTATGGGCATTTTGATATATTCCTTAGGACCAGGCAATTCAGCTAGGAAAAATGAATGTAATATGGGGGTTTTAGGACAGGTCAAGGTATTTAGGGAACCCTACCCAACTGTGGGGTTGTCCAGTAGGTGTGAGAAGGGAGAAAAGAGGAAATTCCCATTCACTAAAAAAAAGCATGTGTAAAAACCAAATGAGTAAGAAACTTGCTGACTCACTACCAAAGGGCATTGTGGAATTAATCATCCCTATTCCTTCCCCAGAGGTCAGAAAGAATTAGTTTGCTGCAATGTTTTTGGAATATTTGAAATACCTAGAAGCTAAATCAGCTGAAAAACACAGACCTTGACTGGGAAAGTTTGGGAATGGTTTCTAACAGGGACCAAAATAGGTTTTTATGAACAGATCTGAATCTACTGGTGTGTTTTTTTTCTATGAAGCTGTTATTTGAAAATATCTTCACTCTCCATCTGTGGGGAAATACAGGTTTTGCACAAGAGCAGCAAGAAGCCCATCTCCACCATCTCCCCTGAATCCTGCTGACTTCACCTATTCAGAGCTACAAGGGTGGTACCCTCCCACACTGACCTTCTGTGCCCAAAAATTTGCTAAAAAAATAATTCAGTGGAGCAGTAAGTACAAGAGCACCTCAAGAAAGAAAGAGGAAAAAAAAAAAAACAAGGATGTTTTGCAACACTAGTGAGAAAAAAAGTTGCTTCAAACTCCAGCTATGCCTTCTTGCCTCAAATTGTGTTTCTAATTTACCAGAACACGTGTGCTCTCAAGTACAAGTGTGTGTGCAGCTTAACTGACTTCACATACTTAGAGCTCAGTTCAGATATTTTGTTAGATCAATTTGTACAATAAAAATTGCAGAACTAATACCACATGTTATTTAATGCCTATTAAAACATGCTCATGTATTTAAATGTGTGTCATAATCTAAATCCACAGAATTTCTCAAAGAGCAAAGGTCACTAAGGTGGACAGTGAGTATTGTGTGTTTGCAACGTGCTGAAGGATGGAAAATCTCATTTATTTCTCTTCTTACCTGCCCTGATCAGCCCAGTTTTTCCTCATATGCCAATATCACAAGTAAGAGCTGGTCCCATTTGACAGAGTATGGCAAAAGAGCAATTGGACTTTAACATCAAGGGCTAAACCCTCTCCTGTCACAAAGCAGGAATTCTTATTCTGCCAGTGGGTGTGAATTTATTTATAACACAAGATTTGGAACTTATTTTCATCACCCCTGGATTTAGTACTCCTAAAAGAAAACTGTGATTACAATAAAATCTTCTATGCTGTGTGTGGGAATGTTTTCTAGCATTTGTATGTCAAGTAATGTTAATGCTCAGTACATATGTTTTCCTGTTTGTACAGCCTTTTTTACATATCAGGGTGACATTTATGAGGCCAAATTAACACAAGTTGAGGCCTGATGGGATTCAGTTCCTAAAAGGCACAAACTTCAACCACACATTGGGTCTGCAAAGTACCAGCAGCACCCAGAGAGACAAAGGGAAAACATTGAGAGGTTTGAACAATAGACATTCAAGGAGGTTCCTGTGACACATGGATGTGGAATGATTTGTGTTTGCATCATGGTTCTCCCTTTGAAATAATTTTTATATATGACTCTGAGGTCTGGTCCAAACCCCAGAGAGCTCCATGGGAAGATTCCCACTACCTCCTTGAGCTCTGCAGCACATCCATATTGTTTTACACACACACACAGTTTGCTCAAGCATGGAATGACAACACACTTGACAAGTCCAACCAGAAATTACATAAAATTTTGGCTGCATTCTTTAAACCTGAGCTGTCATTCCTCAATTTAAAAACTTGCTGAGCAGCTGAGTTTGACAGGAGGGGATGAAGTGGATCTAAGAAATATTAAGAGTAAGAAGTAAAACCCTAATTTTGGCTGAGCCAGTGATTCACCACAGAACCCTGTGCAGGTCTTTATCTTCCTGTGCCTCCATTTTTCCATCTGTAAAATGGTCACACACAGACACACAACATCACTAAAGCCAAATGCTGCCTCTGACCAGCAGTTCTCAAGCAAATACTGTGCCAAACAAAATAAAATAAAATATGCTATCATAAAAAGGAAAACAAATGCTGGAAAGTCAGCCCTTAATTTTCCAGCAGTTCTTTCTTCCTCTTCTCCTTTCAATTCCTTTGACTTGTATATAAGCACATGCACAGACAGACACATTAGAAAGTAAGTTATTTAGGAAATAAAGAGATCAAATCTTCTTTTCCCAGACACTTATAAAATGATGTTGCTGCAGGGTTTTCTGCATGTACTTCCTTAAACATGGAGTTTTCCAGATCCTTTTGCCAGACCCAACTGCAGCAGCTGGCAGAGACAGACACATGACCAGAGTGAAAGTGAGGAACTTTAAAATAAAGAAAGGTATGTTTTGAGAAAATGCAAAATGATTTAGTGACAGCTCATAGTATTTCCTCCAGGCTCAAACCTCTCTTTCTACTTCACAAAAACTTCAAGTAGCCTTAAGCCTTACAAAAATAAATAAAGCTAAACAATACATAAGATGCCTCTTTGCACCTCTCAGATTAAGTGACCTGAGCCTCCCTTCAGGCCAATTGCACATTACTGCTGGGGAATTGATTTATAAGGGACCCTCCACAGGTATCTGACAGCTGTATAAACTATGGAGATAAAGCAACAATGCATTAGCACAGACTGAAAATCATTTAAGCAGCATAAGCTTTTCAAATGAATATCCAAAAGCTGAATTTACAATAGAATCATTCAGCTAGTTACAAAGCAGAAGTGTTCTTATTTGCTTTAGAATACCTTTGCTGCAACAAACTGAGCCTTGGTATTCCCTTTATCCCTACTTCTTCTCAGAGTTTCAGGTCCAAAAAAGAGTGTTATCAGACAGTCTGGAATTCTGCATAAATAAGTCACTAAAGGACATAAAATGCAGCAACAGAGAGTAATTTTTAACATGAATCTTATTCTTGCTGCATAAATTTGCATTATGTAAAGCTGCAGTGATCCAAAGATCACTGGGCTCAGTAGAGGGACTCTCACTACATCTCTCATTAGGCTCTGAGAGAACACAAAAACACAAAAGGTTACACAAGTTTTGTCTGGCAGACCAAGGAGGGAATTATTTCTAAGCTGGTGGTAATCTTTCTCCCACTGACATTAACAGGGGCTTTTACCTGCTGCAGTTACTGTGGCACTTCTGTCATCCTCACAAGCCAAATTGGAGAACTGAAAACACAGAAATTATTTTTCTAAGCTGACATATGCCCAGCTCATACTTCTGCTTTCACACACATTGGTCACTAGAAACTGCAACACAGTTATTTGATTTTAAAGTGTTCTAAATCAGTTTGAGAAAACATTGAGGTGCCCTTCAAAGCAGTATTGTATATTCAGAATATGCATGGTTTTGTGATGCATCTCCAGGTATCATAAAAGCAGAGATTTTTATATATTTTTTTTTTTAATAATATATATATTTATATATTTATAATTTATATATTTATAATTTTTTTGAGCTTTCTGTACTTTCTGACACTGACCCCCTGGAGAACAATACTTTTGACCTGAGGCCTTGGAGAAGGCTTCCAAATTTGGGTGATGGAGTTAAAATCACAGGTGTGTAGTTAAAACAAAAGTGTGTGATTTCACATGGTGAAAGGTTTTTAATTTGAAGGTTTTAGAATATAGTAATAGGTATGGGATAAGATAGAAGATTTTGAGGTTTGTCTTTTTTTTATCTTCTTCCTTCTTCTTCATGATTTCAGGTTGTAGCTTCTGGTTGAACAGTTAGTGCTGCACTGCAGGTCACTGAAGTTTGGTTATTGGATCAAAAGTATAAATAATATAGTTGTTATTTCTTATTGGACTGTTTAGCTTTAAAACACCTTGTAGCTATCTGGATTTACCTCCATTTTGCTCACTTTTAGCTGGTAGCTGGAAGTGTTGCAGAACTCTCTGTACTTCAGATAAGATTTAACAAACAACCAAGCCTGAACATGAGAAAATTCATCTCCTTCATATTTTTAATCCTGACTGAGTAAAGACAGAAGAAAATGAAGTCAAGCCACCAATTAAGTGGTGCAGTTACCACCTTTCCAAATAGTGCCCTGTGTGAGGAATTACCACCTTACCATTTTTTGGCCAATCCACCCCATGCCCTGGTGGAGTTGAGTGTCTCATCCCAGCTTGGCAGCAATAACTGCACCCAGCTCGTGTGTGTCACTCACAATTCCACGCACACAGCTGTGTCTGCAGGGGAGGGACATCTTGGGGACAGACCCTCAGCAGGGACACAGCCACTTAGGGGGTGTTCCCTGAGCTTGCCCAAGCCAATCCCACTGATCCTTGGCCTTTTTCTCTCCCAGCAGTGAGATCTTGTCAGTGATGCCTGGGGAAACCAACAATTCCTTGTGCTCTTACAGAGGGCTCATATTTTCCAGTTGCCACCTCAGCAAGTTCTTGGCATTTAGATGTGAGCAAATAACATTTTACCTATATAAAACAAGGCTGATGAGGTAATGTAAAACATTCCAGTGGTGCCCAATAGAGTCCCCCAGGTCAGTAATGTGCTATTTAAAGTGTTCCAAAATAACAAACAGATTCTGTGTACAATGGATTCTAATGACTCTTAAAAATGCACTGAACACTGAGTTAATTTCAGAGAATCAGGTAGTAATAGCAACTTCTTAAAGTCCTAGAAATACTTTTCCTAAATTAGCAGATTCACAGCCAAATGCAGCAGTCGATGCATTCACTTCTTTAAGATGTTGTTTTCTCATTATATCATTGCAGAGAACATAAATCCAACAATTTAACCACCCAGTCTAAGAGAGTGCATTGAGTTCTTCTGTATTCAGCAGAGAAAAACTGATGGTCACCCCTCTCCAGAGAAAGCTGGAATATTTAATTTACACTAGATGCCTAATTCTTAAATTCCTACATTTAGGTGGCATTTAACTCTTCAGAGTGTGATGTTCCAAGTCTTTAATGCTACAACAGTATTTACATTTCCTAGCAAAAGGCAGAGTCTAATTGGAATTGTTGAAATGAAGCCCTGGAGCAGCATTAATCAAGCCCATGAATATCTGGCAACTGCAGAAGTCAAGTGTCCTGAATTATTCTTCCCCTTTCAGGTTTTAGATTTTTAGATTCCTCTACACATTGTTTTGCAAGTTTCCTTGAAAAACAGTGCTTTTATTTCAAGTCATTACTGCAAATAGAGATTCCCAACACTCTAGTACCTGGAGTTGGATTAAATCCAGAGTCCATAGTACCAGGAATAAACTCCAAAGTCATGGACATGTTCAGGAGTCAGGGCACAGAAGTCTGGACTATCACAGTGACAGAGCTGCTGCTTCACCTGAGGAAAGGATGTAGGGAGCACAATGGATAATTTGGGGTTCAGGATAACATTGCTCTCCCTTACTCTCTAATAGAATAGAAAATAATACACTGCATAGAGCTTGTATTCCCAAAATCCCTACAGATATTAGGCCATAGCATTTATTACATTTTTCAAACCTGGCAGCAGAATAAGTGAAACACTCAGAATGAGGAATAATTTTCAATGTGTTTTATCCTAAAATGGATACTATATTTACATCACCAGGTATTTTTATATTATAACAATAAAATAATGTGGTGTGTTCAGAAACATGCAAGCAATAACTATTCAAAGTTTCCTGCTACTCCACATCACAAAAAGCTGACATAACTGCATTCCAATGAAGTCTCATCTCACTGCAGTGATATTCCTTTGCTTTCTTCACATAGTGTGATATTTTTTCCAGTTTCTTAAATCTTGCTTATCTGAACTTGCCATTATTTATGCAGCAAAAATTCTAATTTCATTATGTCCCACATGTTTCATCATACTCCTGTTATCTTGCAATGCATACATAAGTGTACATATATTCTCTGTGCTCCTCCAGCCAAGAATTCTCCAAGGCACTCTTGGAGTGTAAAACAAAAAGTTGTAACTCAAAACAAGTGGAGTACCCCTGATTCAGTAAGGCAAGAATGGGGTGTTAGTCCTCAAACTGCTGCTGCCCTTTAACCACCAAAAACACACCACAAAACATTACTTGCAGTGGAACAAGAAAGAAGAATTCCTTCCATAAAATTTAATGAGTGTAATGTTTCTATGTTTTATAGGGCATGGGGTGTGAAAAACAGCTCAGTCTTAGCCCTGATGACATTTTCATATAGGTGAAAGTAAAAATAGAGAGGGACTTGACATCTTGACATAAAAGGGGAGCAGTATTATGTTGCCAGGGTACTATGTGCAAGTTTGGGAGTGAAAGCACAACATCTGAGTCTAGTTCTAGACACATAATGATGCAAAGAGAAATTCAGGCATGTTTTCTTTTTACAGCTAATAGAAACTACAGTGATTGGGGAATGATGAGGATATAAGATTCTGGCCTTGGAAAAAAATGGAATTTATCCCAAAAATATTAAGACCAAATCATCTTTTTGCACAGTTCTAGAAAACAGCAGTCTAGAGTAAATGATTCCAATGTGTTCTATCAGCTGTTTGACATCAGAATATTTCAGAGTCCCCAGTGTTAACCAAGAGAAATAAGGGAACAGAATTGACTAGGAAAATTATAGGATAATGCAGAGGTTTTATAATAATTTGGAGGGAAGGGGTTTACATTCTCCATTTCAAAGAGAAGCTTCTGCCTTTATTGGCAGACACCTGTCCTCCAAACCAGGACAACTTTCTACAAGGAAATAAAAAAAATAAATTAAAGACATAAAGCAGTAGAAAACTACTTTTTACTAGCTGAAAAAAAAAATCTAGGTATGTCAAAATTAATTTCTTCTCAATTTTTTTTTATAATTGACGATGTTAAAGAATGCTTTAAGTGTTTGCCTTGGTAGATTCTTGTAAAAATATCTCTCAAAATCACCATATTCTCAGTAAAGAAGTGATTTTAGTGAAGTTTTGCTTTCTTCCAGAAATTCTGATATGTATCTTTATGGTCAACTTTACATTTATGTTTAAAAAAACTACCATTCTGCTACATGAATGATCTGAAACCCTTCAGCAAAGGCTTAAAGGGAAACTGGTTTAGTTCTAATCAATCACCAGATTTTTCTCCTGACATTTTGCAGGACCCAAACCTACCGAACCCAAAAAAAAAAAAAAAAAAAAAAAAAAAAAAAAAGAAAGAAAAAAAAATCACAAAACCCTGTTTTGAGGTTGTTCTGGTTTTTTAAATCATTTAAAATCATTTGCTTCTTCAATGACAGTGAAAGGCTTATTTGCCCTCTATGAAAAAATTAATTATTGAATGAAATAAAGCATAGTCATCATGGAATGAGGAGACAATTTCTCATTTCAAGGATTTTCTGGCACACATAGAACATCCAGACTTATACCTGGATGACTTCAAGGCTTGATCTGTTCCCCACCATCAAAAAGCACCAGCTCACAGGGAGACCTGAGGGGCCACATCAACACTCTAAAAAGGAGTTTTTTTCCATCCTAGTTGATTTTCTGATTCCATGAACATCAGTGGCAATTATTTGATGGGTTCATTTGAGCATCCAATTACAGCCCTTCCACAGAGGTAGCAAAACCAGGCCCATAAAATACAGATGAAGCCTCATCTTGCTGAATTAAGTCTCAAAAGAGCAGATAGGATTTTTTTCCAGGGATTTCCAAGTGTTTCAGACCTGTCCTGGGCAGTGTTGCTTGAGCAGATACTTATGACAGATATATTGAGTCTGTCAGCAGAGAATCAGTAGAGCACAAGAGCAGGAGCATTTTGCAATCATACATTTGCTGTCATGTCTCTGACCTGAATCATAAACCTTTATTACCCATGCAGTTTATTTTTTTCACCAGCTTGGAAGAATGTAGTGCATGAGATGATAACCTTCCCTGGATTTTGCAATGTCTGCATTTTCTCAAACACAGTTAAAAATTTACATGGCA
Organism: Oenanthe melanoleuca; assembly: GCF_029582105.1. NCBI lineage: Eukaryota > Metazoa > Chordata > Aves > Passeriformes > Muscicapidae > Oenanthe > Oenanthe melanoleuca. The sequence goes on along the minus strand of NC_079336.1, from coordinate 102,850,190 downwards.
TTAGCAGCAGCAGAGCAAATCCAAGAAGCAGTTTTGCCCTTATACTGTACTTGGAGTTAATTTTTTTTTATTTTGATTTTATTTTCCATTTTAAAGAAGCTTATTCATTGTTACATCAGAATTTTAAAAAGACTTTCCCATTTTAGTTTGGCTTTTATGATGGCTATAGCCTTTCCAAAAATGCATGAAGTGACATTGTCTGAAAAGAGTATCTCAAATTCCATCATTCATGCTCCCCTTTTTTTTTTATTTATGGGCATGATTATGGGTCTGATGAGCTACTCCATCACACTACCCTGTCCCAGTTTTATTTGAACTTTGAGTGCATACACTATGATTTTTATAGACTAAAGAAAATTTATTATTTATGGCAACATTTGTGAGTCTGAAGAAATACTCCCATACACTACTGTCCCAGTTATTTAAATTTTAAGTGCATGTAACTATGATTAAATAGGTTAAAGAAATTTAAAAAAAGGTAAAAAAAATAAAAACAAACAAACAAAAATGAACTTTTGATGAAACAAGAGAAATGAAAGCACCCAGCACTTTCATAGACAATTAAGAAAAAAAATTCCACTCTAGTTCTCACTTTTTATAAACCCTGTCACAACAAGGAAACAAACATAAGAAAAGAAAGGAGAAATAGATTCCATGCTTAGAAAACAGAGGCTTCAAACATAAAAGGAGCTGATATTGCACAATCATCCCAAGTTATAGGATACACCTTCTGTGACCTTGAAATTAGTTTCCTAATTTCAGGGGAAGTGGTGTTGAAAATCAAGCCTCCAACTGTGAAATGTGAAAATGAACAGGAATGAATCTGAGATGCTTTGATTCTGGTCCTTTTTGACTTTCTGACAGGAGGACTCCAAGACTGTAATATTGCCAGTCAGTATCAGAAATAAAGAAGAGAGCTGGAGCAAATTCAGCTCCCATTGCCCCATCACTGATGGAAGGCAATTCCTAAAACAACATTTATTTTCCATGGAACAGTCCTAACAACTTTTGAACTTATTGCTTGTCCTAATTACATTTTATTATGTCTTTGTGGCTTTGTGTCATTTTTACAGCTGTATTTCAAAGCACCTTGAGATGGGCAATGTGATCTATATATCAATTAGTAGTAGTTGTGGTAATAACATCATTATTTTGATGTGGCTTCTAATTAATCTGTAAATAGACCTTAATCTTTAAATGTTTGATGTTTGTCTCTGGTAACTACATAGTTTCATGCTAGTTCCTACTTAATGATAAATTCTTTTAGGAGGGGTTAAAGTTTTCTGTTTGAGGGGCTGAATATCTGTGAGCACATTCATGACTCAGAATTTCCTGGAATCACAATACACTGAATACACTGAATTTGTTTGAAAAATATGAAACATGAGCATTATAAGAGAAGAAAACAGTTGTAGTGAGAGGGACAGCCTTGAAGGTGTCCACAAAGAAGCAGCAAGAAGTTTTTAAAAACACTATTTGTGTTTTGTTTGCACTGCCATCATTTTCTCCCATGTTTTGACTGCATACCAGATTTCCTTAAGTGCTAAAATATTTCTTTTCTGCTATGCACTTGCTGTTCTCTGAGTGCTGGGCAGATTACAGGGTGATTGATGATGAATAGAAGTTGTTTTGCTTTTCTTGGAATGCTCTACCTTAAAGGATTCTATTCACTTCTGCCTCTCTCATGAACAATTAATGTGGTCTCTTAACATCTATTTTACATACTTATAAAAAATTAATCATTAGGAGGTAGTAAATAACTCAGTACTTCCATGTAGCACTACATGAATTCCAGTATAGCAGAGAAAGATGTAGTACTGTAAAGACTCTTCAATATCCCACTTGAACTCAATAACTTCTACCTGCATCTTCCACAGGCTTAATGACAAACCCCAAATCCAGCAGAGTGAGCCCAGATTAAATCCTCATTCCCCATTTCAGGCCACCAGCAGAACACTCTCTCATACAAAGCATTGTACTCAGTGCATGCAGACAAAGATGGCAATTCACTCTGGAAGATCTGCTGATGTCACAAGGGTTTGTGATGTCACCCAGCCCTTCCTTGTCAATGTGGCTTTGTCTCCTCTCAAGCTTCTGATAAATATATCATCTCTAGATCTGTAGCAGCAATTAACCCTCACTTTTCTCTTTTCTTGTCAGGAAACAGGCTGAGGAAGCTGGGGCTGCCCAGCCTGGAGAAGAGAAGGTTGTGTGCAAACCTCACAGCATCTTCCAGTAGCTCACAGGGAAGGATGGAGAGGGACCCTTCATCAGGATCTGTAGTGATGGGACAAAGGGAGTGAGTTCAAACTGACACAGAGTAGATGTAGATTAGATATTAGGAGGAAATTCTTCCCTGTGAGGGTGGTGGGGCACTGGCACAGGTTGCCCAGAGAAGCTGTGGCTGCCCCATCCCTGGGAATGTTTAAGGCCAGGCTGGATGGAGCTCTGAGCAAGCTGGGATAGTGGGAGATGTCCCTGCCCATGACAGTGGGGGTTCAAATGAGATGGTCTTCAGGGAAACTTCCAAAAATTGTGCAGAAAGTGTTTTCAGACAGTTCCTTAAGTTTCCATCTATTTGGGCCCTATCAGTTGAACTGATGTCCTGTGTCTCTCCCACACCTGCACAGGGATGTCTCCTGGAACCCAGGGATGCACCAAACACACAGAGTCAACTTTCCTCCCACCACAGGAGGCTACAAACACCTCCCAAAACCAGAGCCAGCCTCCAACACGAGGGAGCTGGGCTTGTGCTGAGGCTCCTCCACCCCAAGTGGACACACTGAAACCTCTCCAGGCAGGAGCTGGCTGAACCTCCAGGCACGGATTTGGGGGGAGCAGCTTTGTTTTGGCTGTTTAGGGCTTTTTAACAAGTCATGCTAATACTGCTTTCTTGGTAAATGTTTTCCAGTGATGCTGGCTGCTTCCCAGACTCCAGTGAGGATGTCTCTGAAGTCAGCTGCAGCCTCTGAAGTGTGCTACAAGTATCTTATTGCAGAATTTTAAATGCCTACTAAGCGAATGCAGTTGCCTTACTTGTGAAAGGTGGTGCCAGAAGTGTTATTACATTTCAGATTCTTTTCCCTGGATAATGGTGGAAAATTCTGTTTTAAATCCATCCAACACAGCAGTTAGACAGAGGAATGTCAGGGCTTTTGTTTTATGCTCCTTTTTAATTCTGCATTCCTCTGCTTTCACCTTCCCCTTTTTAAAACATCTATCAAAAATCACATGATTATGGGTCACATGCATAAAAACCCAGAGGTTTTAGACACACTGATAGCAATGTTTATCAGAAGAACTAAGTGCAGACACATTTTGCAATTGTGTTATGAATGCTTAAAATAAAACCTGTCTAGCAGGTATTTTGGTCTATTACTTCTACAATAGCACCAAAAAGTGATAGAAATAATTCTCTGGTTGCAAAGATTCTGGTGATTAACTTTTATATCATAAAAATATGAAAATTGAATGGGTAGAACCTGAAAAAAACCCGAAAACTTTGGGAGGTTGAAATCAGAACAACATAGAGAAGTCCCTTTCTCCAAGAAAAAGGAGTAAGAATCCTGTGGACAGTTGTGAGCAGCATTATTCCAATGCCAATGTATGCTGGATGTCATGCTCTTCATTCCTCTTTATGCCTCACTCTCCCAGATCCTCACCTTCTCTCTGTGAAAAGCTGGTTCATCAACTCATGTCCTCTCCAATGTTATCTGGTTTTTAAGTGCCTGGTATATGAAAGGCAGGAGGGGCAATAGGAACATTTCTCATAGTAAGTTCACTCAGCATGCTATTAATAATACTGAGAACTCCTAGCACAGGTCCAAAATAATTTAGGCTCTCTTCCATTTGAAGCCACAAGACAATAAGAGGAGGCTCCAAGAGAGGTGTGGATCACCCACAAGAGGTCTGAAGAGCAACATGCATTTTTACTGGAAGTCTGCTAACTGGCCAAAACCTTTGGAAAGCCATGACACCGATCTGGCAAAGTGATCTCTCTCTCTGCTTTATTGAAAACATCTTAGACAGCATAATAAAAAAATTGCACTTAATTTCCATAATTTTAAACTTGTCTTTCTGCTGGCCTGAAGTCTGTCAGAGCAGTGAAGATTAGGAAATGCAACAGAGCTTGACAGATTTCATTTGACCAAAACACAAGAGAGTGAGAAAGAAGAAAATTGGGGGGGAAAAAATTATCAAGAAGTCTGGGATGGGATTTTCCCCTCTAGTGATGTATTTATAGCCCCTAAATAAGGATCTAATCCAAAGTCAACTGAAATCAATAGGGAGACTTATTGACTTCAGTGTGTATTGGATCAGACCCTAAAAGCAGAGCTTCCAAGCTACAGAAAGTATTTTGGGACATGTTGTACTAGAAATTATCACCAAGAATGTGAAATAACAACCCAGGCATATTTAGGGTGGCTTGTTGGTGACCAGAGCAGATAAAACAAAAAGCTCTTCAGGGAGATACAGCTCAGGGACTGTGGGGCAAAGCTTGGTGCCTGTTGTGAGGTCCAGGGAGTCAAAGTTCTCATTTTGATGGGGTTTTTTCACTTGGGCTTTCAGCAGAGCCAAGATCAGACAGGTCTCCAGAAGTTTAGTGTCATGTGAAGTATAAAGCATCTCAAGGTCACTGCCTGTACAAAGCATGGGTGCTGCTTTCCTGTTAATTAGTCTTTTATTCAACTTAAGAGCTCATGAGACCTTGAGAAAATCTGCCAGAACCTGTTAACCTGGCGAGCATTCACTTTGGAAATGTGCTGTCTATTTGGCAGTTGAAATATCCACTACCCAAAAGTTTAAGATGCTTCAGAACACCACCATACTTAAACAAAACCATTATTTGAGCATTAGGACATGGCTCTAACCTAGGTTACTGATAGCAGCTGAGAGCCTCTAGCAGCTCTGACACACCAAAATTTGCTAGAATCACTTTGGACATATGAAAACCATAGACTTCTAAAATGTTTTCATACTTGTCTTATGCCTCCCAAACACAGAATATTGTTGCAAAAATACCTGCTCTAGGTACTCCTAGTTGGAGAACAGCTTATTTTCATCTGAGATCTTCAGAGGGCTGAGGACCTCTCCTACAAGGACAGGCTGAGAGAGTTGGAGATGTTCAGCCTGGAGAAGGAAAGGCACTGGGGAGATGCTGGAGCACCTTCTAGTACCTAAAGGGCATTAAGAGATAAGGAAAGGGACTTTTACAAGCACATGGAGTAATAGGAGAGGGGGGAATGGCTTCAGACTGGCACAACAATGGGGTTTAGATTAGGTATTAGGAAGAAATCCTTTATTGTGAGGATGGTGAGACGCTGGAACAGTTTTCCCAGGGAAGGTGCAGATGTCCCACCCCTGGAAAAAAAAAAAGTTGGGTGTAGCCAGGTTGGGTGGAGCTCTGAGCAACCTGAACTAGCTGAAGACACCCTCATGATCAAAAACCAAGATGAAATTGCACATAGGGCCCTGAAACCAAATTCCTTCAGGGGTTTCTTCTTCCTTCAGGTGTATCCTAATTAAATTCTCCTGGAATTCAAGAGACACTTCAGCCAACTCTGGCATCTTTCAGGTTCCTAAAGAGCTTTCTAAACCAGAAGTGCCTGCACTGTTCCTGCTCACCTGATACCATTGGTAGGTCTGTTGTCTAGCAGTCAGGAGTTTCTGACAGCCCAAATGCTACAAATCCTGGCAAACACAATATTGTGTTAGTAATTACCAGAGTATATTGCCAGAACATAGCTGGAAGCAAAGGAGACTGGAAAGCCTGCAGTCTTTGTGGCTGGATCACGAGGCATGAAAGCTTTTTGTATGGATTCTCTCAGTGAGCCTCGTGCCAAAGGGAGCCTTTGGATCTTCAAATATTTCTGGAGGGTGGGGGAGAAGATAAATGGAATGTCATCCAAGGTAATGCAGAAATATCAGTGAGGACCAAGGCTTTTTTTTCAGTTGAATGTTGCAATATTATCAATTCAGAAGTTGTCTTTCCTAGCAGTTAAATGGAGGCTGAGAAACAGAAGCACTTTTTAAAAAGCAGGTGAGAATTACAAAAAGTTATCTTGACAGAACAATTATCAATAACTTCTCAAAGGGTAGGTGCAATATTTTACCCATTGTTTTACAAAATCCTGTTGGGATAGACTAGATGTTCTTTCTTAGAGCAGATGATAATAACCAAAGCATTAAGTGTTGACAGCCAATATCAACATCAGAAAGCAAATCACTGGGATTACTGATACCAGCACTAGGAATCAGTGTATGGCAAGCAAATTCTGTGATCTAAAACTCTGTGTAACACACAAATTAGTCCAAATCTCATAGCAAGAAACTGAAGATCAGCCAGATATTCTGCATTTCAGCTGCAAGGCTTCAAATTCAGATTAATGTGCTTGTAGTGTAGGTAAGCAGTGAAATCTGCAATTATTTTCCAGGCCCTGGGAAAACAAGTTAAGCAGAGCTTTTGATGGAAGGAAAACATCACCCTCAACATCACTGATGATAAAGAAGTACCTGCTATGGTGATCAGCATTTATATTACACTTACATCTTATATTTGCTCCTATCCCCAAATGTCAGAGAGCTCCATGAAAAAAGGGGTGAACATCCCTCTGTGGTCACATCTGCAGAGGCTGAGCTGGTACCTGGGAGTTGGGCTCCTGCTTTCTGCCCTGCAGAACACAAATGTTCCCTTGCCCTCCTTCCAGACACCCCCTGGCCCCTGCCACAAAGGAGAGGCTGAAAAAATAAACCCAATCTGGTTGGCTGATAAAGAACACAAAAGCATTCACATCTAAATGCAGAATGGCAATCATGCCTGAAGGGTTTAAGTAGCAAATATTGCTGAGTTCATGGGAAAGGAGAAAAACAGAAAAAGGTGGCCAGATGCTTGGACAACCTGAAGAACAACTGTGCCAAGACACCAAGAGAGATGACACAAAAATCTTACAGCAACAAGAAGAAAAGAGGTCACCTCTTGATTTCCAGAGGATCAGCCTCCACTCCTTCCAAAATTCTGGATTAATAGTCCCAAAAGCAGATTAAGAATGATATGAGGTATAACTGTGATACAACTTCTGCACTTGGATAACATCTTGCAAAAAAATTCATATTCCACAGAGGATTTTCCCACAGAATAATCAGTTAAAAACCATCACTTTTTCAGAAAAATGAAGTGGCTTTGAAGAAATCACAGGCAATATTAGAAATGTAAACATATCAGGCATTCCTCTAAGGACCATCAAACCATCAAATAAATAGGGAGCAAAATTAATTGAAAAGAGCTGATACTGTTGAAAAGTGGAAACTTTCCCTAAGAAAGGAGCTTGGGGAGGTAAAAAAAAGAGCACTATAAAAACTCAGATGTTGTAAGTTCAGGCTAACCAGTTTTTTTCCTAGGAATGGAGCTGTAGAACATCTAAATTCCCAGTTAACACAATCCTGCAAACCTTTGCTTTCTAATATATTAAAGCTCTCTTTTTAAAAAATCAATGTATAAATATGGATGAACTTGAAATTATCCTTTGCTTAGGTTTTCCATGCAAGTTTCTCATATGAGCCTTCTGAGGAAAATAGTCAAGGAGATAATCACCCTTTTCACACACACTCACAAAATAAAAAGAAAAGTTATAAAAGTTA